>NC_053395.1:25036893-25666893 GCF_905171765.1 Bufo bufo
TAGTTTCCAAAGGGCTGGAGTGTCACAGTTTGGAGATCTAACATTCACACCGCAGAGGGGCCAATGACATGCCCATCTCTCAGCACCTGGCACAAGTGCTGCCCTCCCTGTGCCAGTTCCCACCATCTGCTTGGAAGATGTGCACTGTCCCGACACAGGTCCCCCCACCCCCTGGGGCTAAAAAAAGAACCTACTGGAAGATTAAAGGGTTTACATAGCCCCCCACCTCCCCCTTACCTTCCATGTGTCCTTTTATAGCATGCCAGGCTTAACGTCTACAATTCTAGATAGACAAGTAAAATCTGGAGAACCCCTTTAGGCTGCATTCACACACCAGCCCGGCGCCCCCATAGAAATGCCTATTCTTGTCCGCAAGCTGCGGACAAGAATAGGACATGCTCTATCTTTTTGCGGAGCTGCGGACCCAAAATCGGGGCCGCGCTCCGCAATTGCGGCTGCAGACAGCACACTGTGTGCTGTCCGCATCCATTCCGTCCCCATAGAGAATGAATGGGTCCGCACCCATTCCGCAAAATTGCAGAAAGGATGCGGACCCATTTTGCGGACGTGTGAATGGAGCCTTAAGCAGAATGATAATAATACATCCTGGCTTCTACACATTTCAAGCTTCCAATAGGCAGAGGTTGGCATGTACTGCCATCTAGTGGTCACTGACGGTAACACATTTTTATTTTTAAGCATAAAGCAGGTTTTACCTCCAAAGTAGTACAGTGAAGTAGACAACTAACAGACAGCCTATTAAGCCCTGCCACCAGCTCCCATACCTGGAGACCATAGTTCAACCTCAGACGGCCATAGCAGCCCGACACCCTCCAGTCACTACTTGTGGGAAAGGCATAGGCAATGGGATGACAGAGGGTGACCCCCTCCCTGTGTCAAGGTGTCGTCGTCGACATTGACTGCGGCATCTAAGGGTTTAAACAGACGGGCTGGAAACCAGCTCTTATCCTGGGTGTTGCAGCAGGAGCCCACCTGTATACCAGTCAGCCCCGGCTTCACATGCAATGTAAGGGTACAATCCACTGTGGGCAGATCTGCGGAGCAGGGCCTCTTTGACATGTATGTGAATCGCAGAGCTGTGCTGTCCATGGACTGTTCACGTATCCACTGACTTTAATGGGCATCTGTCAGCAGGTTTGTACCTATGACACCGGCTGACCTGTTGCACGTGCGCTTAGCAGCTGAAGCCATCTGTGTTGGTCCCATGCCCATATGTGTCCGCATTGCTGAGAAAAATTAAGTTTTAATTTATGCAAATGAGCCTGTAGGAGCAACGGGGGCGTTACCGTTACACCTAGAGGCTCTGCTTTCTCTGCAACTGCCGCACCCTCTGCACTTTGATCGACAGGACCGGATGTGATCACCTTTACAATGCCTGGCCATGTCAAAGTGCTGAGGATGCGGCAGTTGCAGAGAGAGCAAAGCCTCTAGGTGTAATGGCAACGCCCCCGTTGCTCCTAGAGGCTCATTTGCATATAATAAAACATCATTTTTCTCAGCAATGCGGACACATATGAACATGGGACCGACACAGATGCCTTCAGCTGCCAACAGGTCAGCCAGTGTCATAGGTACAAAACTGCTGACAGATGCCCTTTAATATGTGCGTTCACAGTGGTTTACCACGATCCGTGATTACAGATCCCTCACGCACATTATAGTCTATGGTCCATGAAAACCAAGTGACACATCCATGTTTGGTCTGTGGTTTTCACGGATCAATGCTGGAAGATGCTCTGGAAACTAGTTTTCAGCCCAGTAGTGACACACGGATGACTGAAAATCACGGAACCGAGGATGGATCGCAGACTGTCACGGATGTCGAGAGAAAGGGACATGGCTGAAGTGAGTCAAAGAACCGCGCCGCCCTTATCACAGCGCTTGTGCCATTTCTGCACCTTGTAAATGTAGTCTTCCTATGACACCAGTGATATGTTCTCCGCTGCTATGTCGGATACCTGCGGCTCTGCCTTCTGGTCAAAACACTTCTCTGCCCCCATCTGATCCACGGGGGCGTCGCGGCCGCTCCTCATCTGCCGGATGTTCTCCAGTTGTTTCCTCCAGTTCTTCGGTTCCCACTTGAGCTTCTTGTCCGTGCCGTCCGCCGCCTCATATTCCACCGCTATCCGTCTCTTACCGCCTGCTGATCCTGAGGACCCGGCCTTAACCTGGGCTGAAAAGAAATCATGGTGGATTAGAAGAAGGGTCTACCCCGCATCAAGGAATTCTGAATGATGACCAAGTAGTCCACAGGTCTCTTCTACTGGGACGTGGGACGCCATACACCTCCACTGCACCATCTGCAGCGCCCTGGTACAGATGCCATGACATCATACGTAAAACGCATCAGGATCTTGCTTTACGACATGCTGAAAAGGACTGGGTAGGGGGCGTGGCTAAACTATTTACAATGGTTGCACTAAATTTGGTGCAAATAATTTGGCTCCCATGTGGTACAGCGCCATCCAGTGGTCAAAATGTCTAATACATGATCCCATATATATATATATATATATATATATATATTTTATGCACTTATATAGCGCTACTATATTCCGCAGCGCTTTACAGACATTAGCATCCAGCTGTCCCCAATGGGGCTCCACAATCTAAGGTATATCCCCCCTTGTGTAATGTCCACCATACCCCCCGGCCTCTAACCTGCCGCCTGCTCCTCGGGCTCAGCCTCCCGGCTCTTTCCCCCTCCCAGTATCTTCCTCCCGCTTCTGGTCACCCTTCCAGCGCTCATCGCCCCAGTCCACATGCTCCTGTAAACCCGCCAGAACTACATCTCCCAGCAGCCCCTTCTTCCAGGATGCAGCATGTGACCTCCGTGGTGGGCGGGGCCAGGGACTGAAAGGGGGCGGCGCTTGCAGGCCCTGAAGCCGTGAGCTGAAGTAGAGAACTGGCTGGGCGTCCGGGTGACAGGAGGGCGGCTGAGCTCCAGGTCCGACCGGGGACGTCCTGTGGGGGGTGATAGAACGGGGGATGCTGGGGGTTGTTGTAGTGCTTTGGCTCGCGCCTGTTCCCGCAGGGTCTGCGCCTGTTTAGGGTTGTTTACGTTGTGTTCCACAGTGCAGTTAGTAGGAAGTGAGCGCTGTGCACATTATGTTGCGTTACGTTGCAGTTATTAGGGTCACAAATCCGCCCTTCTGTGTGTGCTGCAACCTGTGGCCCACTGACGGGCGTAAAACTACAATTCCCAGCATGTCCAGCTGCTGCGCCACCTCTTGTTAGTCCTCCAGCTGCTGCTGCGCCACCTCTTGTTAGTCCTCCAGCTGCTGCTGCGCCGCCTCTTGTTGTCAGTCCTCCAGCTGCTGCGCCGCCTCTTGTTGTCAGTCCTCCAGCTGCTGCGCCGCCTCTTGTTGTCAGTCCTCCAGCTGCTGCGCCACCTCTTTGTGTCAGTCCTCCAGCTGCAGCGCCGCCTCTTGTTGTTAGTCCTCCAGCTGCTGCTGCGCCGCCTCTTGGTGTCAGTCCTCCAGCTGCTGCTGCGCCGCCTCTTGTTGTCAGTCCTCCAGCTGCAGCGCCGCCACCTCTTGGTGTCAGTCTTTCTGCTGCGCCGCCTCTTGTTGTTAGTCCACCAGCTGCTGCGCCACCTCTTGGTGTCAGTCCTCCAGCTGCTGCAGCGCCGCCTCTTGGTGTCAGTCCTCCAGCTGCTGCAGCGCCGCCTCTTGGTGTCAGTCCTCCAGCTGCTGCAGCGCCGCCTCTTGGTGTCAGTCCTCCAGCTGCTGCAGCGCCGCCTCTTGGTGTCAGTCCTCCAGCTGCTGCTGCGCCGCCTCTTCGTGTCAGTCCTCCAGCTGCAGCACCGCCACCTCTTGGTGTCAGTCCTCCAGCTGCAGCACCGCCACCTCTTGGTGTCAGTCCTCCAGCTGCAGCACCGCCACCTCTTGGTGTCAGTCTTTCTGCTGCGCCGCCTCTTGTTGTTAGTCCACCAGCTGCTGCGCCACCTCTTGGTGTCAGTCCTCCAGCTGCTGCAGCGCCGCCTCTTGGTGTCAGTCCTCCAGCTGCTGCAGCGCCGCCTCTTGGTGTCAGTCCTCCAGCTGCTGCAGCGCCACCTCTTGGTGTCAGTCCTCCAGCTGCTGCAGGGCCACCTCTTGGTGTCAGTCCTCCAGCTGCAGCGCCGCCACCTCTTGGTGTCAGTCTTTCTGCTGCGCCACCTGTTGGTGTCAGTCCTCCAGCTGCTGCAGCGCCGCCTCTTGGTGTCAGTCCTCCAGCTGCTGCTGCGCCGCCTCTTGGTGTTTGCCCTAGGCATGCTGGGGATTGTAGTTTCCCTGCAGCTAGACAACCACTAATTACCATTAGGCCATTGATTTCCCTTACTGGTCCCAGTATACACTTTGTGGTTGTATAATACTTCCTATCTGTGCCTCCACCGTGACGCGGTTTGTTTTTCTTCTCACAGGGCCCCACAACCCCTGCAGCCATGGCGAGACAAATGGGCCGAGACCCCGGCCTGAAGGAGAAGGTGAAAATGTTCCTGGGCCTGGGACCATCACGTGGAAAGTCCAAGCACTCCGAGTGGCGGCAGCCGGAGTACATCATCACCGCCGAGCTGCTGAAAGTGAGGGAAAGACCCTTAGTTACGGGCCTGAGGCTGCACTACTGAGTCACGCTGATGGCATTCTTTGTTATCATGGAGCGGACCTAAGTCTCCATCAGTGTCTGCATCCTACTTGCATGGCGGCAGACATGTCACCATGGCGACCCATTTTTCCGTCAGAATCTCTCAGTAGTCGGCCCAAAGCCTGAGGCTGCAATCCTATCTCTGCACAAAAAATAGACCGTATATAAGGGGCCTTATTTATCAAAACGGTCTGTCCAAAAAGTGACCCTGTTGCCCATAGCAACCAATCACAACTCGGCTTTCATAAAAGTGACGCTCAAAAACCGGACGCTGAGCTGTGATTGGTTGGCCCTGGATTTATACGCGTGTTCACATTTTGACATATTATTATTTTTATTTTTTTCTTCACCGCCTTCCAGGAGCTGAGTCCAGAGAGCGCGCTGAGCATTCGCGTCCGGGCCATGAATCAAATCTGCGAGCTGGCAAAAACCAAAAAATTTGAGGATGTAAGTGCGCGCCGCGAACTGACCCCTCTTTTATGTCAGTGCTGGAAGAGCGAAGCTGCAGGGTAAAGCAAGGAGTTGAGGATTATGGCATCCGTCTGTGCGGTAATAGAAATATTTTTCCGGGGAGCTGGTTGGTGCAGTTGGTTTGTCCTTGCTCACACAGCAGCAAAGCAGAGCTGCAGGGTAAAGCATGGAGCAGCAATTGATTTTTCCTCTCATGGCTGGTTTCGGACTACCTGAGACTCCAGTAGACGATGCAGATAGGCTGGAGTCACTGTGCTGTACGCAGTAATCGCCTGTGGATTACCGCTGAGTGCCGTGCTGCACCTGTACTGGCACTGCACAGCAATAAGTGGTAATAGTTTTTTTGGCAGGCGGATCAACAAAAAACAGCAGGTTCCTGGTCGTGAAGGGAGATGGCTGCCTTCCTCTCTTCTATAGCTAAGGACATCACAGGGGGCGCTCTCTTCGAAGCAGAGCAGGGACTTGTCTAAGTGATGCACTTTTTCTGTGCTGCAGTGTATTAGGCCTGTCAGTGTAAAACTGACAGGCATCCTGTTAGATCCTGCCCATGGGTTTAATAGGTAAACACACTGCCGACCTTTGGGCCTTCGTTAGGCCCCTGGCTATTTGGGCAGTGGCACCCAGTGATCACCTTGCTGGGATGCTGATGGGGTGTCGGAAGGAGCCCCCTTTCATTATCTAACAATGTAGCTGCTGTGGTCAGTATTGAGTGCTGCATCTAAAGGGCTAAACAGACAGGGCCAGGGATATGGGGTGTGCACAGTTCCCGCGGCATCACTGTGACGTACTATTACATGGGCGCACAAGAACGATGAATGTAGTAGTACTGGGCAGGACAGGGTTAAACTGAATGCTTTGTTGGTAATTTTCCAAATTTTTATTTATTTATTTATTTTTATTTCTCTCCATATGACTCCAGCACGCAGTGGAAGCAATCTGGACATCCATCGCGGATCTGCTGGAACCCGATCAACCAGCAGAGGGCAGACACAACGTCCTCAACCTACTGAAAAGCCTCATCGTAGGACAGGTAGCAGACTCACTATAGCCTTGTGATAGATAGTATGGTGGTACTTCAACTGTCGGGAGACTACAGCTCCCAGTATATTGCTGTCAAGGCATGCTGGGGGTTGTAGTTTTCACAACATCCGGACTTGTTCGGGGTGGTATAGGGTATGCCGATGTTCAAATTGATTCACCCTTCATTGCAGGGTGACCGGCTGGGCTTTCTCCGGGCTCATTTCTTCCACGTCATAAAGGATTACCCCAGCAACGAGGACCTCGTGGAGAGGCTGGAGGTGTTCAAAGCTCTGACTGATAACGGCCGGTACATCACCTACCTTGAAGAGGAGCTGGGTAGGTAATAAGGAGTGTGGTACCATTGATGATTTTTTTTTTTTTTTTTTTTACTTCCATCCTGAGCTGATCGGCAGTGGTATATTGGAGCCTGGCAGCAAGTGTTTTCCTGCAGCGCCACTGCTGGTGAAATGAAGCATTACACTGGGAGAGGAGAAAAGAATGGACTGACAGGGGCGTACCCAGATCTCATAGTGGCCTACCCCCTTCTCCCATGAGTTATCTGAATTGAATTCATTTACTGGAATGCCACCACTAGGGGGAGCTCAGTGCAAAGGAATTTATTTAATTGCAATTAATTTAAGGGTTCTCTGGAACTCTTAGGCCTCTTTCACACGAGCGTGCTGGATTGGCTCTGGATGCGTTCAGTGAAACTCGCACCATTTTGCACCCGCACAATCCGCTGTTTAGCAGTAGCTTTGGCACCAGGAAAACCCATTTAGGGTCCATTCACATGTCCGTAGTTCTGGGTCTGCATCCGTTCCGCAACTTTGCGGAACGGGTATGGACCCGTTCATTTCAATGAGGCTGCGAAAGATGCGGACAGCACACAGTGTGCCGTCGGCATCTGTAGTTCCGTTCCGCAGCCCTGCAAAAAAAGATAGAGCAAGTCGTATTCTTTTTTACAATCGCGGACAAGAATAGTCATTTCTATCACAGGCCAGGATCCGTTTTTTCGCGGATCCGCAATTTGCAGACTGCAAAACGGTTACGGACGTGGGAATGGACCTTTTTAATGGAAGCTGTCAAAATCTGAGAGCCAAACTAGTGGCAGCTGCTGGAGAATGCTGTGGGTTTATATCGGGAATAGAAGTTCAGCACCAGGCCGCCATAGTCGTTGTGCGGTGCACCTCGGTGGTAGGCACGCCACTGGTTTGACCCACGGCCTCTTCCTACACAGGTTTACACCAGTGTCCGCTACGCAGCAGGCTGCATGGGTTAAACCATTTTCACCCCCTCCCCTGTCTTGATATCCACACACAGCAACAGCATGATGACTTCATCCTGGAACAGACCATTGCCAGGTCTCTAGAATTCTATTCATTGAGGTTAACGCGTCCTGATTTCCTTTCAGCTGAGTTTGTCCTGCAGTGGATGGAGTTCGGCTTGTCTCCAGATTTCCTGCTGGTGCTGGTGAACCTGGTGAAGTTCCACAGCTGTTATCTGGAAAGTTATATTGCTCCTATGGTGCAGTGAGTATTTCCTCCAGACGCCGCTATTCGATTTTACTATATACCGGCGTTTATTCCGTAATAATGACTTTGAGTAATAGAAGGTAAACAGTCAGCAAGCTTGTTACCGGATACCAGCAAATCTGTTCAGTGGCTGCGTGCCGTCTGATAATGCAGCGATTATGCACGATGCAGATTGGTTTCTGCCAGTGCTCCTTCTCACGCGTTCTTCATCTTTCTCTTGCAGAATGATTTGTCTGCTTTGTAACCGGACTACTTCTTCCTATGATATTGAGGTCAGTTACATGGTATTCATTGGGCGATCAATCCTACTGCAGCTTTCATTTTCCCAGACGGGTTTAAAGAGCACATGTCAGCAGAATCAACCCTACTACCCCCTCCCTTTTATATACTGATTGGCATTGATCCTGCTGATGAAAATGATATCTGTTGTGGCATTCCCAAGAAAAAAACAGCTTGTATTCTTTATGCAGATGAGGGCTTCAGTGGGGCGGAGCCTAGCTACTGGGTGAACCTCAGCTTTCTAGTACTGACCACGCCCCTTGGTCGTTGCACTGAAGCCCTCATCTGCATAAAGAATACAAGCAGTTTTTTTTCTTGGGAATGCCACAACCGCTTTTCACAAGACAGATATTTTAATCAGCAGGATCAACACTACTTGGTAGTATGTCTGGTGTACTAGGGTTGATCCTGCTGACAGGTGCTCTTTTCCATTCCATATTCCTGTGAGTAGGGCCTTTTGCACACTACCGTTGTTTGGGTCACTTAATCGGGCCGCAAAAGATGCGGACAGCACTCCGTGCGCTGTCAACCTCTGTAAATCCGTTCCACAGCCGCGCAAAAAATAAAAATAAAATAGAACATGTCTCGTCCATTTTGCGGACAAGAATTGGCATTTCTATAATGCGCGGCCTGTTCCGTTCTGCGAATTGCAGAACTCGCACAGGCGGCATCCAGGTGGCAATTTGCGGACCGCAAAACATGGCACGGTCTTGTGCATCATGTAGCCTAATCCAGTGAAGGACTTTAAAGGGGTATTCCCTGTAGCGTTGGGATGTGTGTATGTGGTGCACTTATAGGGGTCATCGAGCCCCACGTATACATTATACTTGCCTGCTCCGCGGCACTCCTGATCCCTGCATGGCCGCCACTACATCTCCCCATTGCAGGGATCCGGGGAGCAGGTAAGTATAATGTATATGAGGGGATCTTTTAGAATTCGGATAACCTTTTGAAGTGACCCTGTTTTTAAATTATGCACCCGGCCTCTTCCAGGTCTGCTTCTCTTTTTTTGAAGCACACAGTGGAGCATGCATCCTCTGTCATGTGATGTTTGTGAGCAAGACAGAACAATACATATAGTGAGAGATACATGGCAAAAAGACACTAATATTAACGGACAAATACAGACAGCTATGTAAAAGGCAGCATCAAGACACAGGCATATAAAGCAGTTTGAAATGGTAAGTAACACAGGAAGCAGATAGGAAAAGACCAAGTGTCACTGATCGAGAGCTACATGGGTGAGTGGGGCAAAGGCTACAAAACCTACATGTCAGGATAAATCGGCAAGCCAGCTTCAGGTGATGTAGAGCACGTCTCCCTTACATGCCTTGTGGAATCAGCAGACAGGAAGTACAGAGCAGAGAAACTGAGCATGAGCGACCAGCAGCAGACGGGTCGTAACGAAGGGATGCATGTTTATTACAGTATGAGACATTTGTAAAACCGCGCCCTTTACCCCCCCCCCCCCCCCCCCCCCCCTCATTATAATTGTTGTTGTGGAGGAGGCTAAGACATGTGGTTCTTCTAGGTGTCTCTGAAGGTCCTGGACGCCGTGGTTTGCTATAACTGCCTGCCGTCCGAGAGCATCCCCACCTTTGTAATCACGTTGTGCCGGACAATCAACATTAAGGAGCTGTGCGAACCCTGCTGGAAGGTGAGCAGTTGCCCAAGCATCAGTGCTACCATGTAGTCGTGTCTGCACAGCATTCTGCATTAAGATCCTTAAGATCCGCTGTCTATATTAGGCCTCTCCATTCAAACCGGGGAAGGCTGTACCCCCCCCCCGTTCTTGTTATTGGTGGGGGTACCAGCGGTCAGACCCTCACCGATCAGATACTTGACCCTGTGAAAATGGCATTCGTAAATAGTGTTCATGCGAAAACCCCTTTTAAATTCTCGCTGCTTGCAGCCACCACTAGGGGGAGCTTACTGTGTACTATGTTATACGGCACACAGAAATAATTTTTCTTCTGTTATCGAAGAAAAGTAAATTGATTGTCTGAGACTTACATATTGATGGTTTGTCCTCAGAGTAATCATCAATATCGGATCAGTGGGGGGTTTGACACCTGTCATCTCCATTGATCTATTTTGGGCAGCTGCTGGCGCCGGAAACTATACAGTGGATGGTGCTAAAAACAGACTCTGTACGCTGTCTAGCGGCTGCGCTGGGGTACTGCAACTATTTATTGGGAGCTGAGCTGCAGTATGCCGCCACCAGAAACTACACTGCTTCTGGCACTGGCAGCTTCTCAGAACAGCTGAGCGGTGGCATGGCTGCTTGTCAGACCCTTCACAATCTTATTTTGATGACCTATCCTGAGGATAGGTTATCAATGTGTAGGTCCCAGAAAACCTTTTTAAAGGCTATGTGCACCTTCAGGGGCCTTTTTGTATTATTACATTCTACTCCTTTTGGGCTGAAATGCATTTTTGCAGTTGGGTTTTATTTAAAAATTTCAGCAGTTTTTTTATTTTATTTTTTTGATACAGGGGTTTAAATTTCTATCTTTAACTTTCTGTTTCCCTCATCTGACAGCTCACGTATAGCTCTTGTCTCTGACCTCAAACACTCATTTAGGCCATATTCTTATCAGTTTGCTAACAATTTAGCTCTGAGTGTTGGAGGTCAGGAGATCGGAGCTCTACATGAGCCGTCATCTGACGGGACTCAGAGTAAACCGAAAGTGACAGACTGAAATTTAACCCCTGTATCAGAAAAACTTCTGAAACTTTTTAATACAGACCATTTGGAGAAATAATTTTATCCCAAAGATAAAACCCCCAAGATGTCCATAGCCTTAAATTCTTTGCCGTATCTCTATCATAAGTATGTAAGGAGTCAAATAATATAGTTACATGATACATCTGGTGTCTGAGCTGTTCACCATTGCATCTGATATGTCTGCGCCATTTAATATGTGACCCTGGTGTCTGAGTCTTTCCGTCTCAGTTATAAGCCCCAGAAGAGGGCTCTCTATGGCCGTGTCTCTCTTTATAGACCTGTCATTGAGTTATGTTTGTAATGTTCAGTTTCCTGGAATAAGGGTTTTTATTTCTGTCTCCTCAGCTGATGAGGAACCTCCTGGGCACACATCTCGGGCACAGCGCTATTTATACCATGAGCTGCATCATGGAAGACAAGTAAGTGTATCTATCGTTCTGCGCTTCGTGTGACATTTGATGTTGTATAAACTGTTTTATATCCCATTTAGGCTACTTTCACACTCTAGCGTTTTTGCCGGATCCGGCAGGGATCAGAAAAAACCCTTCTGTTACTGATAATACAACCATCTGCATCCGTTATGAACGGATCCGGTTGTATTATCTTTAATATTGCCAAGTCGGATCCGTCATTAACTCCATTGAAAGTCAACGGGGGACGGATCCGTTTTCTATTGTGTCAGAGAAAACTGATCCATGCATCCCCATTGACTTGCATTGGGGGTCATGCCGGATCCGTCTTGCTCCCCATTCCAGGACGGAAAGCAAAATGCAACATGTTGCGGTTTGCTCTCCGGTATGGGAACGCGACTAAACGGAACGGAATGCATTTTGGAGCGCTCCGTTCTGTTCAGTTCAGTTGATAATGAATGGGGACAAAACTGCCGTGTTTTTTTCCGGTATTGTGCCCCTATGACGGATCGCAATACCGGAAAACTTAGACGCTAGTGTGAAAGTAGCCTTAATAAAGTGATAAGTAATGAGCAGTTCGAGAACGTACAGTCATGTCCTAGTCATACATACAGTCTTGAATACAGCTGAGCTGTAGTAGAAGGCTTAGTCGGACCCCCACTGATTACAAGAACGGGTCCCCATACCCGCTAGGGCCCCCTGAAATGAACAGAACGGCAGATCGGGCATGCGCATACAGCAGTCCCATCTATTTCTGGATGGTCCCTTGCAGATCAATAGAGCGGCAGTGCGCGTGCCTTGGGGGGATGGGTGTCCTCTGTGCTGCTGGGAGTCTGTTCTTGGGATAGACGGGGGGTCCCTGCAGTAGAACCCCCACTGATCTATTAGTAATCCTGTGGATTGGATAGGGTATAGCTTGAAATCACCAGAGTACCCCTTTAATGCCTATTCACTGGAAAATCCCCCTAATGTTAATGTGATTGAGATTGATTTTTGTCTTTCAGAGTCTATTCGGAGGACGCCCCCCTACTGAGGGGAGCTGTGTTTTTTGTGGGAATGGGGCTGTGGGGTGCACATAGGTTATTCTGTTTGAAGAACTCTCCAATATCTGTGCTACCCTCCTTTCTAAAGGTAAGTGACTAAGGACGGAGAAGACTTTTCAGCCAAACGCAGTGTTCTGTAAATGTCTGATTATCACTCAGCAGTACCCAGTCATTGAGGCTGCAGATATTAAACCCACAGTTTGTGTCTTGATAGGCGATGAACTGTCCAAACGCAGTGGTGTCTTATGAGATCGTCCTGTCAATCATAAGACTGATCAAGAAGTACGGTCGGGAGCTGCAGGCGGTCACGTGGGACGTCGTCTTGGATATCGTTGAGCGGTTATTCCAGCAGTTCCAGGTTCCATTTTAGCATTACTATATTATTTATGTGATGTATGACCCCCCCCCCCCCCCCTCATCGATCAGATACTGATTACCTCAGTAGTAAAATGTAAAAAAAAAAACTCTTCTACATTAATCAAACAGCACCTGGATCTGAATACTTTTGTAACTGTATATAAGTAAAATAAAAAGTGTAGTATAGACAAGGAGCTGTATCTGTATAGCGCCACCTGCTGTATTTTTATTTTATTTATTTCTACGTCCACATCACTGAGGTGGTCTCACACACTCCATTTAAATTTTCCGTTGTCACTAGCCATAGCTACGGCAGTTACAGGAAGAGAACTGCAGCAGAAAGGGCACGCCTGATCTGTGATAGGGAGAGAACTGCAGCAGAAAGGGCAAATCCCCTAGCGTTCCTGCTTATTCAGTGTCTGCATGGAGATTTTTCTTCTGGAAAAAACGTGTTCTTTACACAAGCTCTTACTCTTAGTAATCCGATGTTGGAAAACGCAACTTTCCCACTACATTATAGGCGCTCAGGTAATCTGTAAGAGATGTCTAAAAACTATTTTTTTGTTTCATTATTGAGCCTACACTGCTTTTTGTTTCAGGTGCTGCGGAGTCAGGAGTTAAAGGCGGCTGTGCACAACCTATTAACTGCTGTAGAGGAGCTCTATGACCAGAGTGACTTCCATGGGGAGGAGGAGAGGTTCTTTGATCTTGTGGAGAAGAACTCCGATGAGCGGCCTGTATGTCCCATTTTATATGCTTTACAGCTTTCCCCCATAGCCTGTCATAATTTTTTTTTGACAATTATTGCAATAGTCTTTAAAGGGATTGTTTGGGGTTTTGATATTGATGGCCTATCCTCAGGGTAGTTATCAGTATCTGATTGATGTGGGCCCAACTTTAGGAACCCACACCAATACCTATTTAAAGACTGAGGAAGTCTCTTCATAGGCCAGTGACCTGGGCGCAGCCACTATACAATTTATGGAGCTGTGACGGTGGGGATACCTAGTGTGGGACTCCCAACAGGTCAGATATTAATGACCTTTTCTGAGGTCACTTATTTAAAAATCTCAGGAAACACTGTTAAGGCTACAGAATGAGCACAGAAGACTTCTGCTCCATTGGCGCTTTCAACACTCCATCCATGAGAATGGTTGTGCAAATCTGCCATGTCGGCCTTATTAGCGCCATATTTGATGTAATTTTGGTCTCTTCACAGGCAGCCTCTGTAGTGAATCTCATAACGTACAGAGCCCAGAGCATCCACCCAGGCAAGGAGGGATGGGTGCAGGACCTGCAGAAACTGATGGACAAGTATTTCAGGTCTGCTCAATATAATACATTTTTGCAGCTTTCCTTTATACATTGTGCTTCAGTTCTTCACCTTTTTTCAAAATCTCTGCTTGCTAACAATGAGTGTCGACATTGTTGTTTGAGAAACTGGTACAGACCTGTTTCTCACAGCTGAGAATCTGTTAGTTTTACCTACCAGGTACATCAACAGCATAACTCTGTCTCCTGCTTGTTACAATGTATGGTCTCATGCACACGACGTCCAGCCCATAATAGAACAGTCCTGTCCTTGTGCGTAATGTGGACAGGAATAGGATTTTTTTTTTTTTTTTGCGGAACGGACATACAGACACAGAATGCACACAGAGTAATTTCCATATTTTTTTTTGTGGTTTTTTTGCGTTTTTTTTGCGTGGAACAGACACGGACAAAAAATACTTTCATGTGCATGAGCCCTGTTTGAGTGGATTGTCTAGCTGGAGCAAATTCTCTGTACCTGATTGCAGCCTATAGATGTGATCATTCCTTGGAAGGCAATGGAGAACTTGTAAGGAACTGAGTTCCTAAAGTATATTTAAAAAAAAAAAATGTGTGTGTGTATATATATATATATATATATATATATATATATATATATATATTGTGTGTGTTGCAGAACTTTTAATAACGCAGAATTGAAATAGATTAAAGGACCTGAGTTCACCTCTCGAATCGACACATGACTACTGATGACATCAATAAGGACTCTTAACCCTTTCAAATATGATCTGTAAAGTTAGAGACTATGTACTTTATCTTTCAGGAATGAGTCCCGCTGCGTTGTACGTATGAAGGTCTTGGATGTCTTGTCTTTCGCTCTCAGCATTAACAGACAGTTTTACGAGGTTTGTTTTCATGAGAAAATTTTGAAAAACTATCCTTCACTTAGGGCCTGTTCACATGGTGTATTCGACATCAAAAGCTGCGTCTGTTACACTTCCATTTTTCTGCACTGTCGAACTTGCCTCATGAAGAAGGGGCGTTTCCTTTTTTTGGGGGCCTGATTTCTACATGCGGATTAGCTCCATTGAATGTGGCTTGTCTGTGGTCAGATCCACAGCATTCAAATGGCAAACCCGTGGCAGAAGTCTGAGGGTCCGTCTCGGATTCCTGCTGCAGTTTCTGCAACAAATGCATGCTGAATTTTTCTGATGTGTATTTTGCGCTGTGTGAACGTATCCTAAGAGATTGCATTTGGATAACGTAATGTATACCCTTGATGGATAGCCCAGCAGATGGCTGAACTCTATGGTAACCCGGCCTTATATAGGTCTTTTATGCTATACTGTGTAGGTAGAGCTTACCTAAATTTCTCACGTGGTTTTTCTGTTGGTCTCTCATTAGGAAGAACTGATTGAGAAGGTGGTTACCTGTCAGCTGGCCCACATCCCAGAAGATAAGGATCATCAGGTTCGAAAACTTGCCACCCAACTTCTGGGTGACTTGGCTGAATGCTGCCACTCTTGCCACTTCAACAGCCTGATGGATATCATCGAGAGGGTGAGGGTTGTTTCTGTGTTGCCATGTGTATAATCCTAGATTGACACCCCCCCCCCCCCCCTTCCCACATTAATGTCTTTGACTCCTATGACCTCCATAAACCTCATCGAAACATATGGACAAGTAAATGGCCTGATGTCACCTAAAGAAAACATTGTCTCATGGCTGTGGGTTCATTCTTTTTTTCTTTAGGTTATATTACTAGGGCATTTAAAGGGGTTGCCCAATCTGGACAACCCTTGAGCATATGGATGTACTATAGGGGTGGTGTCCTCCTCAGCGAGTGTGAAGCTGATTGACAGAGGGGTTCCCGCAGATGCGAGACAACCATATGGCAGTATTATATCATAAAAGTGACTCTACATGACTTTTTTTCTCTGTGCTTTTTATTTTTCGTAGGTTGTGACCCGTTCTTTGTCTTTGACTGAATCTGCAGGACAGGACACCTCATCCCTGGAAGATGTGAAGACCTCTGTACTTGGGCTAATGGTTATATTACAGGTGGGATTACGTAGCAACAGTCGCCTCTTGGAATGGCAATTTACCTTATGAGTGACTAATCCTTAAAGGATGCACTCAATATGTCTCTATCACGTGCCATCACTTTACCGGCCAGCTTTTGGGGCCCCCACTATCTTCAGAATGAATTAGGCACAGCTCTTGTGTAGCACTTTGCAGGGAATTGCAGCCAACTCCATTTATATGAAATGGAGCCGTCCTGCACTGCCCTGGCCCAGTGACAGAAAAAAAAACGGATAATCGAGCGCTGCATCCTATTCATTCTCAGGATTGGAGGGGGTCACAGAAGTCACCATCAAGTGATATGAGAATACTCCATTAAGCGGTCTATTTTCTGTGCAGACCAAGCTGTATACTCTACCGGCGAGTCATGCCATGCGTGTGTACGAGATGCTGGTCAACCATATCCAGTTGCACTACAGAAACCTGTACAGCTCCCCCATGGCCAGCAGTATTCGCCTCCAGGTGAGTCTTTCTCCATCTTTTAAACTACTGGACCTTAGAGGCACTCCTCCATGTGATTTTATAAGTTCTCTAACAGCAAGTCTTAAGAAAATTTACAGCTTCAGCTTTGCCAGTTTACAGGCTTTAGGGGACACTAGAAAAATTGCTGGGCCTTGGACGATCATGCTGCTAGCCTAGACGGTCCATGAGTTCGTGTAGTGGTCGTAATCATTATTTCTTATTATTTTTCTTGAAAGGTGTTTGATTTCTTCTTGCTGCTGAGAGCCGACTCTCTGAAACGCATTGGCCTTCCCAACAAGGATGGAGCTGTGCGATTCAGCCCGTATTGTCTCTGTGAATCTGTGTAAGTGGCCAATAAGGGTTCTTCTTAAAAGGGGCAGCTTTGATTGGATAGTGTCAGACTATGCAGGGACCCCCCCCCCCCCCAGCTGGTAATATTCCCTCTGGACTTTCACTGAAAACTGCCAGTAATTCATTTATAACTTCTAGCAGGAATAATAAAGGAGTGGCACATCATATAGTCATAGATGCTTCAGAATTATTGTTGCAAGGGGATGCAAATAGGTACTACAACAGGCATGTCAGGAATGGTGACGGGCCCTCTTTAAATATTCTTCTGTCCTTTTTAGGAGCGAGTCTGAGAAAAGGGTGTCGGACAGGAAATCCTCTGGTACCCTGTCACCTCCTGCTGGAAGTCCTAGCCTCACATCTCAGAGCGGTTGTCCTCGCTTGGGCTTTCTGCCGTTCTCATTGGCATTTGGCGTCATCCTGCAATGTCTCAAACAGGTATCGTGTTCATGCTTTAATCGCCTTCATGTTTCCTGACTCTGTGTTGCATTCCTATCGTTTACTCTTCCTCTGCTAGGAGACGGACTGGAAAGTTCTGAAACTGGTTCTCAACAAGCTGCCCGAGTGCCTTCGGTACAAACTCCTCATCCTGTCCTCTCCCTGCAACATTGACCAGCTGTCTGCGTCCCTGTGTACCATGGTGAGCGACCTACAACCAGGGGCGTAGCTATAGGGGGTGCAGAGGTAGCAGTCGCTACCGGGCCCAGGAGCCTGAGGGGCCCATAGACCCTTGTGCCACATAAGACACTGGCATTATAGAAAGTGCATGCAGGTCAATTTACACCTCTGGCTGGAGGGAAGGGGGTTATCTCAAGAATTTGGCATGGGGGGGTGCCCTTTCAATGTTTGCCCTAAGGCAGCAGGAAGGCTACGTGCTCCCCTGCCCCTTTCCGACAAGCACTAAGGGGCCATGAGCTTTTCGCTACGCTCCTGCCTACAACACATCAGTGTATGCCAAACTACTTCTCCGGAATGCCACCAATGACTCTGTATTCCATAGAGAACCTTTTATTGTCATGTATTGCCCCTTTTGTGATTTTTAATTCCCTGTTTCTAGCTCTCAGACCGAAGCGCAAGCGACCGTCTTTACAACACACCAGATGGTTTCTCTCGTACTGACCTACAGCTTGCAGTGGTTCCTGTGCTGACTGCATTGACTTCATACCACCCTTTCCTGGACGTCAGTAAACAGGTATGACTCTCTAGAGCGCTCCCGTGGAGGTTGTGTCTTCCATTTACAATAGTGAAGGGATTTTTCCCAACTTGATTTGAAGCAGCTCCCAGGATTGGAGTTGTTCGAATTGAGTTCTTTACTGATTTACTTTACATTTGATAACTTATCTCATGTGTTATTAGTGGTGGTCCCATCCTGGGGACCCCCATTGATCAGCAGAATAGAGGGCAGCGGCTCCTGCTAAATTGCTGTGGGCTCCTTCACCGTAGTACATGACCCAATGAAGGCCTGCGTCTGGAACTGCATCTCTTCCCATTCAGATGATGAGGGTTTAGATGCTTGCCTACGACCACAGGTCGGGTACTGCGGTGAAAGGGTAATGGTGCCCCTTTGTTTTGCAGATTACACATTGATGACTTATCCTGAACTCAGGGCATCAGTATAAAATCCAGAAAACCCCTTTTATATCCCACATGCAATGGAACAGTCTACAGTCGGGCTGCAGTAGTGGTGTTGACTTGATGACCTGTCTGACTCTCATTCACAGAGGGAAATGGTGCATTGCCTGGAGACCGGCCTTATCTACCGCTGTGCCAAGCAGTGTGTGGTTGCCCTGTCCATGTGCATGGTAGAGATGCCAGGGATCCTGATTAAATCATTGCCAATGCTCATTGTTAAGCTGACCCACATCTCCGCCACAGTCACCATGGCTATCCCCATGCTGGAGTTTCTGTCCAGTAAGTTCTTTTATGTGCAATCTGTGATTTGGATTTGGTTGTACAGTTATTCACTTGTGTACTGAGCGTAAGCCCTTCTGCACATGTCTTTCAGCTCTCGTTCGGCTGCCACATCTTTATTGGAACTTTGCTCCAGAGCAGTACGTTAGCGTGTTTGCCATTTCCCTTCCCTACACAAATCCATCAAAGTAAGTAACTAATAAGGAAACCGGCTGTTGCCTTGAAAGCTGAGCCCCAAGGTCCTGCTGCCTCCACAACGCCTGTGTGAGCTGCGGCACATCCACATTGGAAATCGGCGACTATGTAATATATGACTGTGCAGAGTCAGAGCAAACATTGGAAAAGACCACGATTTGCCAGCGGCGGTTCATGCCGTCTAATCAAGATCGGCTGCCAGCAAATAACAGCATAGGGGTGAGCGATGGCATAGTGATCATTCCTCCCCAGGCTGTGGAGGAGATCGCTGCATGTAATAGCAGCGGTCTCCTCCGCTAGCGAGCAGGCAATTGCCGGGAAGGAATGCTTCCCTCCTGACAATCGGCTGGTGTAATACAGCTTTAAGTGTGCAGCAACATCTTTTAGACTCCTGCTGTAATGGCCCTGGATCGGCAGAACCTTCAGTCCCGATCATTTAACCCTTTGATGCGGTCATGATTGATCGTGGTGTCCTTAAAGGAGGCGCCCCACTATTTCCCTTCGATCCTGTGATTGGTTTTTCATTGGGACCTTGTGCAGTCAGCTGTGGGGACCTAGAATGACTGCTGTTAGGGCACGTTTAGACACATCTGGATTGCAGGTTCCATCTTGATATGAACGCAGCACTATTTCTTCCCATAAAATGACACCCTGACAAACCCCATTAAAGTCCGTGGGGTCCGCCAGTTTGTTCTCTGCTTCTACGATGTAACACAAAATCGGAAATTGCAAAGGAGATGTTTACAGAGCTTATACAGAGTTATACAGATCACAAAAAAAATTATATAAATTACATTTTTTTTTTTAAACACCTAGACGGTGTTTAAAAAAAATTCTCCCGCTTAAAAACCGTACCTTTTCAATTCCCTTTCCTACAGGTTTAATCAGTACATTGTGTTCCTGGCCCACCACGTCATTGCCATGTGGTTCATCCGATGCCGGCTCTCGTTCAGAAGGGACTTTGTGCCTTACATAACGAAGGTAACTGCAGCAATTCATCAGGTCTGTATTCAGTTGCCATCAGGAAAATCTATTGAGCCCACCCTCCTCCACCTCTCAGGGTCTCCGCTCCAATGTCCTGCAGAGCTTTGATGATACACCGGAAAAGGGGAGCTTCAGGGCCCGCAGTACTAGTCTGAATGAGCGGCCTAAAAGGTAGGTCTCTTACGTACATAGAAAATCCTAACTTCTGTTCTACATATAAAGAATAGCACTGTTACTCATCACTACATCCATATAGAGGGATTTCACAGTAGCATCTATTACAGGTACAGCTAATGTGACTCCACTGCATACTGTGGTAAACCCATTGCCAACCAATAGTTTCACCCTCCTAAAGTGAATGTCCGCTGCTTTTTTTTTTTTATTTGAAATGGGCCATAATTTAGTACTGATGAATGCTATAAAAATATATTTAAAAATACAGTTTTGGCTGCCAGCAACCACCACTAGAGGGAGCTCAATACATACGGTGTATGGAAATTGACCTACTTGTGGATTTTAAATCTGCCGCACGTCATTTATGTCGTGGATTTTCACCGGAGATTTCATCCTTCGCAACTCATTGGTTCACGGCAGAAAAGCTGCAGAATCTGCAACCAGTTTGTGTCAGAGCCGCAGTAGAATACGCATCGGGTTTTCTTCCACTCAATTTAACTTCTGTGTGGATGATGTAACTTTTAAAGGGATTATCCAGCTTTTTTTTTTTTTTTTTTTTTTTTTTTTTTTGTGTATCAGACCCCTTCACAGTGGCTGGACCACCGGTGGTATTTTCATGGTCCCAGTGGCTGGCTTGTGTCTCCACTGCCACCTCCGCAGGTCCCTGGGAATCATAGGTCACCGCTGTGGCCAGTGATTGGCTGCAGTGACATTCATCCCCGTCAACAGGATGTTTATTTCCAAAGACCTGGGACCTGGAGCGATGGAGCCGGAACCCACTCTGAAGGGGTCTGGTAAAGATTAAAGTTGGATAAAACCAAATCCATTAAAACATGCCAGCGCCATATGTGCGAAGGTCACATTGGTGGCATCCATGAATTCAGACCATTAGCAGTTTCTAGGACAAAAGGTCTCTTACCCCTTTGATATATTGCAGAGATTTATTTTGCTAAAAATAATGCACAATTTAAGCAAATGGCCTTGTAATGAACAGAAAATGATAATTCTAGTAACATTATGTACACTGCTTCCTCAATACCAGTGTCGGTGACATTTAAATGTTAATCACCACACAAGTATATTCTCCGAGGCCAATTATCGCCAGATATCTGCAGTGGCTCATTCATCACTTTTCCTGTGACTGTTCCACCAATGAGAACATCCCCCCCTCCCCTCAAATCCTCGGCAGGTTTTATTTCCATAGGACTGCTTATTTCTGTTTTGTGGACTTCTGTTTATCATGCACACCTGTGATGACTGGTAATTTGTGTTTAACCCATCCTGACAGGGAAATCTATTATCTTATTAACAGGTATGTTGCGGTGTTTTTTTCACCCATTCGCACCTAGTGGCATCATCAAGGTTCTGCCGTGTGACCTACTATTTAACCCTTGTATAGCATCCTAAGTCTAGGGCTCGATGTAGCAGTCAGGCACTGGTTGATGAGCCTTGTTTGTTTTACACATATAGGGGCCGTGTAATTGTCCCAGCCTAAGGGGGGGGGGCGGTGTTCAATATTCTATAGTGCATGTCCTGTCCATATGTCCTCCAGTTAAAGGAGTTCTCTGGGATTTACATATTGATGACCTATTCTCGGGATGGGTCATCAATATGAGATTGGCGGGTTCCGACCCCCGATACCCCCACTGATGAGCCTTGGTGCTCTGGGGGAGTGCTGCAGCTATCGCAGCTCAGTCCCATTCGGCTGCACCTAGGCCATGTGACCTATGAACATGACATCACATGTCCTAGGAAGAAGCACCGCAACCTCTTCATACAGCTGAACGGTGGGGTCCCAGGACTCAGACCACCACCAATCATATATTGACCTATCCTGAGAATAAGCTGTCAATATTTAAATCCTGGAAAATCCCTTTTTAAGGCTAGTTTCACTCAAAGAAGGTAATTTCCCGGTTTGAGCGCTGCGCCTGTGTCACGACCTCACAGCGCTATAATGATTTTTAATGTGTCCCTGCCTGACTGCTCTCTACTGAATTGTACTGACGGTATTATGTCGGTACAATTCAGTACAGCAAAGGTCGGGCAAGGTCACAGAGCGTTCTAAATCGTTATAATGCTGTGAGGTCGTGTCACAGGAGTAGCGCTCAGACCGGGAAATACCTGACACACACACAACGTGTTTTTCCCGGAGTGAGCGCGCTCAACTGAAACTAGCGTAAGGCCCTCCACTATGGGAGAGCAGCTAACAAGTAGCAGATTCAGACTTCGTTTGAGTGGCCACATGTAATACCACATTCCCGCTGTAGTGGGCACTGTAGAGGAAATGGGCACTGTAGAGGAGAGTTCCCTCTTGCTAAATCAGCAGCTTTCCTGGGAAATCGTGTATTACCACATCTGCTGTCCTGTGAAATGTGTGATGAAACCTACTCGCAGCAAGCAGTTTTATCACATTTCCATCTTGTATGACACAAAAAGAACCCCCTTTAAAGGATGTTGTCCAGCAGGTACCATTTTCGAGTATCCCTTTTTTTTTGTAACCCCCTTCTGAGCCTGTTGTAGAAAAAAAATTATTAAAGTGTAATGTAACTTTATTTACACTGGGGTGACTAGTAAAGGGGCTGTCCACGTGTATTTCCAGGATAAGTCCTCAATATCTGATTAGCAGGGCTCTGACTCCCAGCCACCCTGCTGATCGGCTGTTTCCTAGGCCAGTGACGTCATGTTCATCGGTCACATGGCCTCGGCGCCATTCAGTCCCAGCCAAGTGAACGAGACTGAGCTGCAATACCAAGCACAGCCACTATACCACGGACGGCGCTGTGCTTGGTAAGATGCAAGGAGGTCGCTGCACTCACTGGAGCGCCACTCTTCAAACGGCTGATTGGCGGGGGTGTTGGGTGTCGAACCCCTAACGATCAGGTGTTGATGGCCTATCCTGAGGACATGTCATCAATATTAAAGACCTGGAGAACCGCTTTAATAAGGCCCCTTTCAGACGAGCGTGTCCGGATTCGTTGCGTCTGCGATCAGGGAAAATCGTGTGAGTAGGTACGCAATTGCAGTCAGTTTTGACTGCGATTGCGTTCCGATGTTCAGTTTTTATCGCGCGGATGCAATGCGTTTTGCATGCATGTGATAAAAAACTGACTGTGGTACCCAGACTTCGGGTTTGGGATCGGTGTTCTGTATATTTTAATATTTTCCATTATAACATGGTTATAATGGAAAATGGCATTCTTTAATTCAGAATTCTAAGTAAAGGGTCCATTGTGGGGTTAAAAAATAAATAAATATGTAACTCCCCTCCTCCACTTGATCGCACAGCGAGGCTGGTCTTCTGTCGTCTTCTTCTCGCAGGACCTGGCTGGAAAAGTACCTTCAGTGACGTCATCACCACGTGGTGAGCGCAGTTACGTCACCGAAGGTACTTTTCCAGCCAGGTCCTGAAAGAAGATGAGCCCTGCTGCTCGGTCAAGTGGATGAGGGGAGTTACATTTTATTTATTTTAACCCCACAATGGACCTTTTTTACTTGGCATTCTGAATGAAAGAATGCTATTATTTTCCATTATAACCGTGTTATAATGGAAAATAATAAAGTAAATGGGGTCCCGGGTAACTCATCCCTCGTCTCCTAGCAACCATGCGTGAAAATCGCATTGCATCCGCACTTGCTTGCGATTTTTAACGCATCCCCATTCATTTCTATGGGGCCTGCGTTGCGTGAAAAACGTAGAATATAGAACATGCTGCGATTTTCACGCAACGCACAAGTGATGCGTGAAAATCGCCGCTCATCTGAACAGCCCCATTGAAGTGAATGGGTCCGGATTCAGTGCGGGTGCAATGCGTTCACCTCACGCATTGCACCCGCGCAGAATTCTGGCGCGTGTGAAAAGGGCCCAAATGTGCTTCAATCTTGAGGTCACTTACCTTAGATTGGGACATCTCTACATATTCCTTCAAAGCAAAATTGCATCCACTAAAATATTCTGGATGTAAGGTTTCGATGAGAGGCCGTGCCCGCCGGGTAGGGAGCTTCCCGGACTGTAGGGAAGCGTGGCGCGACCCCTCTGCCCTGCTGAGAAGGTACAAAGGAGGAAGGGGTGTATGTGACAAGCTGTTCCCCAGTCTTCTGATGGATTTGCACCCCCCCACCCCCCAATCACTGCTATTGGGGATTTTATAAAGGACAGATTCCCTCTAAGGTGCCAACCTGTAACCCTTGACAAGTCCATTGAATAAGGTCCCTCGGCGTTGCCTTGATGATGCCTCTGGTGTATTCACAGGTGGATTTCTTGGTCTCTTCTGCTGCCTTTCAGTTGCAGTGCTGCTTCCTCGTCTTATTTTATTTTAACTGTTATTTTTCTATAAAATGTCTTTTTTGTAATTTTTCAAAAGGGCCATGTGTGAGCGGAGGGTGTGGATGCCTTGAGTCTGAAGAAGCGGAACAAACCTCGCTCTTCATATGTTTGGCCTGGATTGTATTTCACATGAAATATTAGAAAACGGCATAAACGGCAATGCTCTAAAGGCTACGATCAGTGCGTTTGCTCCGTTTGGCAGATGACGTCAGCCATAGTGAATTTAAATTTCCTTTAGATTTTTTTTTCTTCCGGCAATCCTATAGACTTTTATAATGGTCTGCGCACCGTTTGTAGATCGCTAGACACCGCCTTTTTAAACTTTCAACTGGAAGAGGGGGATACAGCTGCCGTTTCTGTGTCTTAGAGGGGATGGGGAGCAGCAACTAGAAGACGGTGTGCACCCCAGAAAGGAAGGACCCACCCAGGAACGGAGAGAGAGAGAGAATGTGCATGTACAGAAACCAGCAGAGGAAAGGGACTGGTTTATCTAGGGGCACATATGGCAGTTCTGGAATTTCTAGACCATCACATTCCAGATTGAAAGAATTGGCGTGCTTTATGCTGTTTTTGTATTATTTTATGTGAGGTGCCTCCAGCCGGGGAACGCCCCTCTACATCAGCCACAATGGACCCCTATGATAACCTTGCTGTTTTTCAGTTTATTTATTTTTTTCATTTTTGCTTTTCGCCTTTTCATTTGTCGCATTTATTTTGTTCTGTTTGTTTTCTGTTTCTCCCTTTCTATGGTGTACCCCCCCCATGGGCCTTCCGATGTACCCACTCGTCACATCTTTACACTGGTTCATCCTTTGTGTGGTTGGGTACTGAATACTTTCTCCCCCCCCACGTGTGAAATATGGGCTGGGCGGTGGGCATCATTGCCCCATTGTCTTTCCTCCCCGTCCTGCTGGGTACTTTGGGTAGCTTGAAGCTATCTAAACAAACCAAGCCGGGCATGAGTGACTCCTCCCCGGTGAAGGAGATGCGAGACCTTTCCAATGCCTTTCGATCCCGCAGCATCAGTGTGTCGGAGCGGGCCGCATACAGGTATAGGGGTCCGGGTGATGCTGCCCTTACACTGGGAGATTGAATGCATGCCAGGAAGACTTGCATGGCAAACCTAGACACTAGTGCCCATCCTGTGCCCATTCTGGAGCCCTAACACACCCAATGCACGTTTTATGTACTGAAACTTTTGCGACAAGGAGAACTTAACACATTTGGATAAGACAAGAGTGCAACCTCGGCCCATCACAGAATACTATCATCTGTAGTCCTGCCCGTGGTGTCCTACACCATTTCCTATTTAATGCATGCCGTGTGCCGAGTTCTGGTGGTGGTGGTCCTGCTGCACTCTTCTCTTGGGGACGGGGCTCATTGTAGTCTAAGTTGTTATCTGATCGGTGCATGATGGGGTCATATTATCCACATTAAAACAGGTCTGTGGATCATGACTTGGGTTATTCTGGTATTATCCTCCTAGTTAACTTAAGCTTGACCCATTGGATTGGCTGAACCTGGCGATAACGTGCTGTCCGCCTCCCAGGGCCATATACAGATTCGTTAGTAACTGGAAAGAATATAATCCAGTGAGGCATACAGTTACCATGCAGAGTTACTGTAGAATACCTTGCTTTACTTACCTCCTACTGATCTTGAGTAGAGATGAGCGAACTTCTGTTTTAAGTTCGGCGTCTAAAGTTCGGCTTCCGGTTAGCGGAGGATCCCGATATGGATTCCGAATTCCGTTGTGGTCCGTGGTAGCGGAATCAATAATGGCCATTATTGATTCCGCTACCACGGACCACAACGGAATTCGGAATCCATATCGGGATCCTTTGCTAACCGGAAGCCGAACTTTAGACGCCGAACTTAAAACAGAAGTTCGCTCATCTCAAATCTTGAGCATTAAGGTGGCCATACATAAAACAGGACTGTAGGCTGAACTGCCTGTTTCAGTGGGACCGTCTGACCATATAATGTGTATGGGGGGGGGGTTCCCTGACTCTCCTCCCCCGATGATAGATGTCTGGGAAAAGGTTCAGGCACGTTGGATTTCAAAGCCTGAGGTAAACCATAGCCCAACAGCCTACCGAGAGCACATGTATGGGGGAATAGCTCTCAGCCAAATGAGCAGTTGAGGTGTACGGCCACCTTAACTCCTTTAAAGTCCACTCCCTGCAGCCACTGCTGGTTCAGTGTCTGTCCTCAAGGTACTGTAGGTTAGGATAGAAATAACTCTCACAATGGAATCGCAGAGCTTGACTAATTCCATGTGGTTCCTTTGAATAGAGTTTTGGATGGAGAAGAAGACTTACTGTAACTCCAGATCAGTGCATGATAAGTAACGCTAAGTATTTGTAGTTACTCAACTTGATTAAAACGGGAGCTGCCTCTTTAAGGATAAGGTTTTCAATAGGCCATCTTGGCAGGGTAAAGTCATGCTCCTACAGACCTGCTCCGAGGAGATTCTGCCATCTAACGTGTCATTGCTTTGTACAGCCGGATGCAGACCTCTGTGACCAGCTCGAGCCTGAGCTCGGCCGACGAAAGCTCCATGGCCCAGGCCGATGACAGCTTGAAAAATCTTCACCTGGAGCTAACGGAGATCTGTCTAGACATGATGGCCAGATACGTGTTCTCCAACTTCACTGCGGTTCCCAAGAGGTAAGGCCACAGGTAGTGATTAGGAAGGTTCTCGTTCCACTTTTTAGATGATCAAAGAACCTAATAAAGGAAACCTACGGCAGGTTCCACCTACTGGGTTCAAAGTCGAAACCCACGTGGCGATCCAGCTGTAATTTTTCATCTCTGTTGCAGGTCTCCAGTTGGTGAGTTCCTCCTGGATGGGGGGAGAACCAAGACCTGGCTGGTCGGAAACAAATTGGTGACGGTGACAACAAGTGTAGGGAGGGGGACACGGTCCCTCCTTGGCTTGGATACTGGGGATGTCCCGAAGGAGGGAGATGCAGATGTCGGGTAATGAACTGGTTACAAATCCAGTATGCTCCTCACAGTATAGTGTGAGAGTTGTAGGGTTTTCCTATCCTATTTGGGTATTCTTGGCGAAACATCATCTTTCTGTTTTCTGTCTTGTAGCTCGTCAATGCAACCTGAATTCAAAGAAGCTCCTAAGATGGAGCAGCAGGCGAGAAAGCAGGGTATGCAAACGCCGCGTCACAGAGTCCGCTCCATGTCTGGTGAGCTCACTTCACTGGGGGAGGCCTCCTCTCCCTTCTATGATTTTCATTTCGGGGGATGTGAGAAGGTGCAGGTCATCTTCTGAGAGCTGAGAGCACCAGGAAACATGGGACAGATTTCCACCGTCGGCTGTCGTGTCTCTGCAGTTAATCCTGTGGCTTCCATCTAACCTGCATATTCCTGCTAGTGTCTGTTCCCGGCAATAGTCTGCTCTGCCATTAGTACCGCTGCGGGCGTCCGACCTCCTGCAATGATATCTGCTGCAAACTTTGGCCGCAGTGGTCATTTCCCACTGCATCAGAAAACTGCTGTTGCAAAACTAAAACTCACATCATGCCCTTATAGCCGGCGGCTGTCCAGGTATGATGAGAGTTGTAGTTTTGCGACGACTGGAGAGCCACAGATTAGGGAAGATTGTTTGATGTTCCTTTTGCAGTGGTGTTGTATTGAAAATTTGCATCTCTCAGGATGGTCTGGGGCATGCTGGGAGTTGTAGTTTTGCAATAGCTGGAGAGCCGAAGGTCGGAGGTCCATTGACTGTCATTGCTGGAGGAGTGGGCTGTGTTAGTAATTTTAAGCAGCACAAGTTCTGTATGGCTCGTTAATATCCTTTTGATATAAGGCTAGGGCTACATTGGCCAGGATCGCTGAGCAGTGGTGATCCCATAGTAATGAATTGGATCGCTGCGGCAGTCGCAAAAAACCCAGCCGTGTTGGATTTCTTGTGACTACCGTGGCGATTCCATTCATTTCTATGGGATCACTGCTACTCAGCAATCCTGGCTGTGACGGGCGTCGCCGTGTAGCCCTTGCCAAAGGCCGGTGATGGAGTTGCGTTAATTGTCACAATTGCTGTTTCGTTTATACACTAATTGCTGTAGTGATATTTAACCCTTACTGACGAAGATCATTCACCCCTTAGAGATTTAGACCAATCTCCTACATTTTAATCCGTGTGTAACCTGCCGCCGTCGTTATTTCCTGTTTTTGTATTTTGTCTTTATACTTTCGTAGCATTATAAGCGTTTGCTACCTGCTTAAACTCAACAATCGCCCTAAAGGTGCCCATATAATTTCAGTAGTTGTCAGTCAAACAATTGCTTACCCAAGAGGTATTCTTCCCGTCTCCCTTGAACACATGCATGCTCTGCCCGACCTAGCTTGCATGTGCTTTCCTTTTAGAGAGGGGAGTAAGCTGCTGCCAGACACCTTTAGTGGCTTGTCTCGTGCCAGAGCTAGGTCGCTGTGCTTTGCAGTTTAGCACGTCAGACCCTTCCTTCCCCAGCATCATCTGTCCGGGGACAGTCGGCACACCCCCCCCCCCCCCCCCCACCCCCCGTATGGACGAGAGAGCTGGTTCCACCAAAAAATGTCCGACTTTACTCCTATGTGTATGGGTGCCTCTAGGAAGATCTGTATTGTAATGCAGAAGTGTTGCGTCTTACCTATTTGGTCTTATCCTCCCCTTTTGGTTAGATTCTGTAGTTTACACTGGCAATATTATTATTTTTTTTTTTAGGTGGTCATGGACTACGAGCTGGATCTGAAGCCGTCTCTCTGTCTTCACCAGGGGGAGCTCCTGGAAGCAGAGTGGACAAGACTCCCCGTAGGGTCCAGGTGAAGAAAGAGAAGGCTACACTGGCTGATTTTGTTCCAGTGCTGACTCAGGGCTGGGCAGAGATACTCGTGCGTAGGCCGACAGGTAATGAAGCAATGTGTGTGTGCAGGTTTTTTGCTTGGCACCTCAACACCTGAGGCTGCATTAATCGGAGCGCGTGGTCATCTGACTTCTTATTGTCGTCTTTTGAAAGTTTGTGTAGCCTATAGTCTTCAGTGTTAGAGGAACAAAAATGTAAAAAAAAACAACACAATCCGAGGAATTGCCCCCTTTTTTGATTGATACTGCAATGAAAACTGAGAAATATGTAAAATATTCAGGCATTTTCCCTTCTTGCAATCCCCGTAAGGCAACTGGCTGCAGCAGAAGCCCCCCCCCCCCCCCACCACTGTGCTGTATATGTGTCCTATACAGACACGACTGAAATGGATGTGCAGGTATGATCCATTAATGCTACTTGTGAGTCTTCACCATTGTCCTCCTTGCATTTTCCCAGGTAATACCAGCTGGCTTATGAGTTTGGAGAACCCCCTCAGTCCCTTCTCTTCAGACATTAACAATATGCCCCTCCAAGAACTGTCTAACGCCCTAATGGCAGCCGAGAGGTTCAAAGAGCATCGGGAGACTGCGCTCTACAAGTCCCTCTCCATGCCCACCTCCACCCTGAGCTCTCCTGCAAGCAAACCCACACTCCTCCAAAGGTCCAACACAGGTAGGTGGGCACGGGAAGCTCCTCTCTTCCATCCTGAATATGACGCCTCTTTCCCTGCCGTCCTGGCTAGTCCTCTGTGACCGTTTACTAGGAGCCATGCCCTGTACTTCTGATTGGGTCAAGAAGGGCCCCACTGGCCTTTTGTAATCCCATTGGCTGTGTCTCTAGCTTACCACATGGCTTCCTCCTCAACCTTTAGGCTGGGTTCAGACCTGAGCGTCTTTAATATGCGCGTTTAACGCGCTTTTTTGACGCGCGTTTTTTGCAATAGTAAACGCGCGTTTGACGCGCGTTTGTGTGATTGACTGCAATGTCCTATGGACACAAACGCGCGTCAAAACGCCCCAAAGAAGCTCAAGTACTTGTTTGAGCGTAGGGCGTTTTACAGCCCGTTTTTCAGCGCTGTAAAACGCTCAAGTGAGAACCAGGGCCATAGGGAAGCATTGGTTTTCATGTGCTGAGCGTTTTACAGCGCGTTTGAACGCGCTGTAAAACGCTCAAGTGTGAACCCAGCCTTAGGCTGGGTTCAGACCTGAGCGTCTTTGATATGCGCGTTTAACGCGCGTTTTTGACGCGCGTTTTTGACGAGCGTTTTTTGCAATAGTAAACGCGCGTTTGACGCGCGTTTGTGTGATTGACTGCAATGTCCTATGGCCACAAACGCGCGTCAAAACGCCCCAAAGAAGCTCAAGTACTTGTTTGAGCGTAGGGCGTTTTACAGCGCGTTTTTCAGCGCTGTAAAACGCTCAAGTGAGAACCAGGGCCATAGGGAAGCATTGGTTTTCATGTGTTGAGCGTTTTACAGCGCGTTTGAACGCGCTGTAAAACGCTCAAGTGTGAACCCAGCCTGAGGGTATAGACTTTCTTCACAGCCTTCATTTGGTCTGAAAGAAATGAATCGTGCAAAATTCCCAAACTGCGGTGTGTCTTTAATTATTCTGACACTTTTTTTCCTCGATGAAAAGTGATAAATGAGTTGTCAGTACAAAACGGGCTCTGTTTTATTTCCTTAGGGTCCATTCACACATCCGTTTCGCAATCGTGCCCACCCATTCATTTCAATGGGGCCGCAAAAGATGCGGACAGCTCACCGTGTGCTGTCCGCATCCGTAGTTCCATTTTGCGGCCCCGCATGAATATAGTGCATGTCCTATTCTTGTCCGCTGCAAAGACCTACAACAATAGGTATTTTTATCACAGGGCCGGACGTGTGCTGTCCACATAGTGCGGAACGCATATGGCCGGTGTCCATGTTTTGCGGACCGCGGATGTGTGAATGGACCCTTGACCAGTCTCTCTCTTGTTCGAGGGCCATGCCAGGTATTGAAGGATTCGCTTGAATGTGGCTGAGCTGCAATACCAGGCACGGCCGATGGGCGGAGTGGCGCCATTTTTGGAAATGGGGCCGAGTGTTTTGTTTTTTTTTGTTTGTTTTTTCTTTTTTTCCATTCCCAGTCAACAACTTAAGAGCTTTAGGTTTTGATTGTAGAGAGTTGCATCATAAGCGATGTGGTCATCACCTGAATGCAAACCTTATGGGGGATGTAATGCCACGACTAGCCCCGCCAAAAGCGACCGTAAACCATATATGCCATAACAGAAAAGGGACACTATCTATAAATGTAGTTTAGATGCACTTTGTGCCATTAAAAAAAAAAAAATAGAAAAAACATTTTCTCGGGATTAACAAAAAAAATTACTAATCGACCTAAAAATAAAGCTCCATATATCATAAAAAAATAAGGACGTAAGATGTATTGGAATAATGGAGAGGAAAAAAGGTTCTCGCTTTTGAAAAAAAAAAATGTAATTTGGGTCTAGGCAAAAAAAACCCGGTCTTGAACTGGTTAAAATGGATTGTCCAGGGCTACTTTCTTTAGAAAAAATAAAAAATAAAACGGTGGCGCCTCTGTCCACAGGTTGTGTGTTGTATTACAACTCGGCTCCTTTTTACTGTGAGGAGGTTGAGCTGCACTACCGGACACAACCTGTGTTCAGGAGTGGCGCTTTTTCTGGAAGTAAGCAGCTATGGACAATCCCTTTAAGACTCCTCACTCCAGCCGTATGGTTCCATCATGGCAACACCTTGCAATCTGCTTTTCCTCTCCCATTGCAGTGGCTTCTGTCTCTCTCGCATCCCAGTCCAGTGGTCAAGGGAAGCTGCTTAGGAGCATATCCTGGGCAGGTATATATGTACACAGCTGAAAGGACGCTGCAGAACTGTGTCTGACCCATTTGCCGTGTGCCTGCATATTAACCAGATATTGACCAGATTCATGTGTTTCCTGTGTGCTTAATGCTAATAAGGAGGGGGATCAGGATCAGCAAAGACATTGGTGGCATGGGCTGCTTGTTCTGCACATCGTCTGGCTGGCCTGTCCAACCGTAGGGCGCTCTAGGTAGGATTTGGGGAACGCTAAAGCTTTTTAGACCCCTCCTGAGTCTGCATGCTGACTCGCCGCCACCCTGATCTTTCTTCACGTAGAATGGCAGCATTGTAGGTGGCGTGATCACTGACATCCATCAATCCCCACAAAGGCTCCTCTGCGGAACCTGATGGTGACCTCATGACTAAATATCATGGCTTAAAGCGCTGTCCACATATTACCATCTTGTTTTAGGTCCAAAATTGTGTGCCATTTGATTTCATTCAGAGTACAGTACTCCAAATTTCACAGATAGAGATAGATACTGACTGCTTACGGTCACCACTAGGGGGCGATTACTGCATTCAGTGTTATGGGCTCAATGTATCGACTGTATACTGTGAGCTCCCTCTACTGGTGATTGCAGGCAGAATTTTATGATTTACTTTTCTCTGTGCGGGGGATTCGGAGCTTTGTAGCAGAAAAATAGACCTTTGCCTCAAATCCTGATATATTAAATTAAACCGCCCAGAATTTTTGATCTGTATAGAATTAAAAAAAAACATGGTGTTTGTAGGTAGAAATTCACTTTTTAAGTTTTTAGGTAAATGGAGAAATGATGAGATGAGAGATCCAGGATTTGGGTTGATAATCCACTTTTGTAAGCTGTGCATTGCCGTGTCTTAAATGTAAATTGTCTGATGTGTAAGATGCTGGATGAAGGGATTGTGTAATGTGGAAGTATCAGAATGTCGCTCCAGGAGGAGACTCCGACTGTCTCTGCCTGTAAAATATATAGGATTGGTTTTTAAAGGGAACCTGTCAACAGGATTTTGTGTATAGAGCTGAGGACATGGGTTGCTAGATGGCCGCTAGTACATCCGCAATACCCAGTCCCCATAGCTCTGTGCGCTTTTATTGTGTAAAAAAACCGATTTGATACATATGCAAATTAACCTGAGATGAGTCCTGTCCCTAACTCATCTGACATACAGGACACATCTCAGGTTAATTTGCATATGTATCAAATAGTTTTATTTTACACAATAAAAGCACACAGAGCTATAGGGACTGGGTATTGCGGATGTGCTAGCGGCCATCTAGCAACCCATGTCCTCAGCTCTATAGACAAAATCCCGGTGACAGGTTCCCTTTAAGGAGTTTTTTTTTTTTTTTTTTTTTGCTTTTATAGTCCTCCATTTATTTCACTTTGCATTAGTTGTTGACTGTTCATTAAAGGGGTTGTCAGACTCTCTAGGATATGCCACAAATGGCAGCTAGGTGTGGGACCCACACCTATCTCTATAACGGAGCCCCCAAAGTGAAGGAGAGTGCACCGCACACTCTAATTTCTATGGGAGTTCCAAAAATAGCTGCGCACTGGCTCTGCTATTTCCAGTAGTCCCATAAAAGGGAATGGAGCGGTGGCCGCGCTTGCGCAGGGCTCTCTCTCCATTCATTTCTATGGAACTTCTGAAAATAACCAAGTGCGCTCGCTCGGCTATTTCCAGAACTACATTGGTGGCGTACGGTGATGCAACCCCTTTTAAAGGGAGTGGGATACGTTAGAGGGGTTAAAGGGGGTTATCCCACAATTTTTTCACCTATCTACAGGATAGGTCATAAATGTTGGATCGCTGGCAGCCTAACCACTGGGACCACCAGTGATCCCAAAAAATTACTGTTCCCCAAGTACCTTCTCTGAGCGAAGCACACTGCAAGTTTTTTGTCATTGCTCCATTCACTTTTATAGGACTGAAGTTTTAGTTTTGCAGTAGCTAGAGAGCCACGGGCTGGAGACCACTACCCTGTAGTAACCAAAGAGCCACGGGCTGGAGACCACTACCCTATCTTGGGCTGTTAACATGTATGCATATATAGATGGATAAATGACCAAGTCATCTTTTGCTTCACTGAGGACCATCTTGGTCCATGACTATGGGGGGTGAGGAGGTCATGCTAGAGAATAGGATTCACTCAGATTTCAGTCAGTTTGCTCTTGTATCCCTAGTAGAACAGAGATGCTTTTCTTATGTTTGGTGGTATTTCCGTCCCAGTCATTAGTCAGTGGATATAGAAGGGGGGATACTTCCACATTAATCAGTAAATCTGTACATATTGTCAAGACTCACTGCTAATCCAATACCCTGTGCTGTTAAATCTGCTTTTACCTCCTCCTAGAATCCTCAGTGGTGCCAGAGGAAGGTTCCCAACTGGACGTTGAAGGAGATGTAACGTCCCCAGGTGGTTCCCAAGAGCTGGATGACTTTGAAGCTGTGATTAATGATGACACCACCAGTGAAGACAAGACGGGCAAGAAGACTGATGGAATCAGCAGGGTGAGAGGATTGGGGAAGGGGAGTGATAGCAGCTGTGAGCCCAGTTCTGTCTGGTTGTCCTTTTTTAAGCTCAGCCATTGGCCTGAAGGAATATCTCTCCTAAATGAGTAATAATGGCCGTAATACTGCCCCCTATAGAAAGTAAAATATTTAGTTTAATACTGCCACCTATTGGCAAAAATATACCTACTATAATACTGCCTCCTATGTACAAAAATATAATTACTATAATACTGCCTCCTATGTACAAGAATATAACTACTATAATACTGCCTCCTATGTACAAGAATATAACTACTATAATACTGCTCCTATGTACAAGAATAGAACTACTACAATACTGCTCCTATGTACAAGAATATAACTACTATAATACTGCTCCTATGTACAGGAATATAACTACTATAATACTGCTCCTATGTACAAGAATATAACTACTATAATACTGCCTCCTATCTACTAGGATATAACTACTATAATACTGCCTCCTATGTACAGGAATATAACTACTATAATACTGCTCCTATGTACAAGAATATAACTACTATTACATCTATTACCCCCCCCTTACCTCCTTTTCCCCCTCCCCTCTTCCCATGTCTTGTCTTTACTTTTCCGTATTAATTACTTTTATGCACATGTTAATGTGTTATTGAGTCATGTCGCCACTGCACTTGAATTGATGCGCTTAGTGAATAAGCATTTGTCCAGCTGCGCCTGGTATTTAAGTGATTGATTTGTCACATGACTATTTGCGTTTTCTTCAATAAAAAGAAATTTGATTAAGAATATAACTACTATAATACTGCCTCCTATGTACAAGAATATAACTACTATAATACTGCTTCTATGTACTAGAATATAACTACTATAATACTGCTCCTATGTACAAGAATATAACTACTATAATACTGCTCCTATATACAAGAATATAACTACTATAATACTGCTCCTATGTACAAGAATATAACTGCTATAATACTGCCCCCCTATGTACAAGAATATAACTACTATAATACTGCTTCTATGTACTAGAATATAACTACTATAATACTGCTCCTATGTACAAGAATATAACTACTATAATACTGCCTCCTATGTACAAGAATATATCTACTATAATACTGCTCCTATGTACAAGAATATACCTACTATAATACTGCTCTTATGTACAAGAATATAACTACTATAATACTGCTCCTATGTACAAGAATATAACTACTATAATACTGCTCCTATGTACAAGAATATAACTACTATAATACTGCTCCTATGTACAAGAATATAACTACTATAATACTGCTTCTATGTACTAGAATATAACTACTATAATACTGCTCCTATGTACAAGAATATAACTACTATAATACTGCTCCTATATACAAGAATATAACTACTATAATACTGCTCCTATGTACAAGAATATAACTGCTATAATACTGCCCCCCTATGTACAAGAATATAACTACTATAATACTGCTTCTATGTACTAGAATATAACTACTATAATACTGCTCCTATGTACAAGAATATAACTACTATAATACTGCCTCCTATGTACAAGAATATAACTACTATAATACTGCTCCTATGTACAAGAATATAACTACTATAATACTGCTCCTATGTACAAGAATATAACTACTATAATACTGCCTCCTATGTACAAGAATATAACTACTATAATACTGCTCCTATGTACAAGAATATAACTACTATAATACTGCCTCCTATGTACAGGAATATAACTACTATAATACTGCTCCTATGTACAAGAATATAACTACTATAATACTGCTCCTATATACAAGAATATAACTACTATAATACTGCTCCTATGTACAAGAATATAACTGCTATAATACTGCCCCCCTATGTACAAGAATATAACTACTATAATACTGCTTCTATGTACTAGAATATAACTACTATAATACTGCTCCTATGTACAAGAATATAACTACTATAATACTGCTCCTATGTACAAGAATATAACTACTATAATACTGCCTCCTATGTACAAGAATATAACTACTATAATACTGCCTCCTATGTACAAGAATATAACTACTATAATACTGCCTCCTATGTACAAGAATATAACTACTATAATACTGCTCCTATGTACAAGGATATAACTACTATAATACTGCTCCTATGTACAAGGATATAACTACTATAATACTGCCCCCTATGGACAGGAATATAACTACTATAATACTGCCTCCTATGTACAAGAATATAACTGCTATAATACTGCTCCTATGTACAAGAATATAACTGCTATAATACTGCCCCCCTATGTACAAGAATATAACTACTATAATACTGCTTCTATGTACTAGAATATAACTACTATAATACTGCTCCTATGTACAAGAATATAACTACTATAATACTGCTCCTATATACAAGAATATAACTACTATAATACTGCTCCTATGTACAAGAATATAACTACTATAATACTGCTCCTATGTACAAGGATATAACTACTATAATACTGCTCCTATGTACAAGAATATAACTACTATAATACTGCCCCCTATGGACAGGAATATGAATGTGCCTGTGCAGGATGGATATAATCCAATATCCAGGATAGTTATGTATGTTTTCTTTGCAGTCGTCCTCCACCTCCAGTCAGGAGGAATCTACATCCCAGCACACAGAAGAGTTAGAGCTCCGTGGGATTCCTATAGAAGGATCTTCACGTGAACTTCCTTTCCAACCTTCACAAACACTAAGCAAGTCGAGTTCATCCCCTGAGCTTCAGACTTTGCAGGAGATTCCCAAGGAGCCCGACAGTAAAGACCCCATTCAAACCCCTGCCCTAGAAACGAAACCTCTGCTGCACAGTGCAAGCACGGAGCCTGTACCCAGCAAACCAGAGGAGGAGGTTTCTGCAGCAGCAACCCCAAAACCCGAGGCAGGTTCAAGGCTGGAACCAGGACTGCCACAACAGGCTCCACAGTCCCCAAGTGGGTACCGACCCAGGGGGCACACCATCTCCGACTCCGAACCTTCCAGACGAGGCAGAAGAATTAACATTGATGCTTTTAAGAACAGCACCAAGGCCTCCAAAGCAGAGAAGGTGCCAGGAATAGACCCAAGGTACCGTACTCGCTTTCTTCAACAGGAGCGGCCCGCGATCCTGACATGCCTGTGTTAGTAAATACCTGCATTCTCTATAATATAACTATTCTGGAGCATCTGCACTGTGCTGTTTCTATGTTACTCCTTCGGCAACGTATGAATATGTTGGCAACTGGGTAGCAGCAGTGATTAGTGTTAAAAGAAGTATGGTAGCATTGTCAGTTCATTATTTTCCAGGAGTAATAATAGAGTTACAATAGAAGACTGTTCTAAGAAAAGATACTGCTAATTTTTTCATGGCGAATGCAAGTATTTACTAAAAGGCACATGTCAGGAGAACTGTCCTGCACTTTTCTCATCCGTCTCATTGGGGGACACAGGCACTGACCATGGGTATAGCTGTTGCCGCTAGTAGGCACTAAGCACACAAAGTGTAAGCTTCTCCCTCTTCAGCTATATCCCTTCCTGCAGGGACCAAGCTAATCAGTTTTAGCTTAGTGTCTGTAAGAGAAGTTTCTCCGGTTCGCAGTGGGTCCATTTCACTACCAATTTGTAGCCCTCCCGTTCGTCCTGGACACGGCTCCCAGGGTCTTTACGCAGGTTCTGGCGGCAGTCATCGTGGCGATCCCTTACTTAGATGACATCCTGGTGAAGGGTCCGTCGTTCCAAGGGACGGCAGACAGCCTGAGCATAGTCCTGGACACCCTGGAGCGCTTCGGATGGATCGTGAACAGACAGAAGTCTTGTCTTTATTCATTGCAGCCATTGACTTATCTGGGCATGGTACTGGACACTTGTCAGGCCAAGGTGTTCTGGCCTCCGGAAAAACTATCCGCTCTCCATCTTCAGATTCGCTCATTGTTGCGGCCAGCTCCAGTTCCCATTCGTCGCTGCATGTGGGCTCTGGGGCACATGGTTTCTGCCTTCGAAGCAGTTCCATACCAGAGCGCTTCAGCGAGCCATTCTGTCCAGCTGGGGTCGCTCCCTAGACTTCTTGGATCGGCCGATGCGTCTCCTTGCCCCAGTGTCGCTGGGCACTCAGATGGTAGATTGGCCTTGCAGTGTGTGGCACGCGTCCCTAGTCGCCCTTCTCGCCGACTAACCTTGGCGTCTTCCTCTACGGGAGGACTTGCTGTCGATCTTCCACCCGATTTTAGGGTCACTACATTTAACAGCATGGCTGTTGAAGCTGCTGTACTGAAGGCTCTGGGTTTTTCGGATGCAGTGGTCCAGACTATGATTCGTGCCAGGAAGCCGTCGTCTTCCAGAATCTACCACCGGACTTGGAAGTCATACTTTAGTTGGTGCGAGCGTAGACAGCTGTCTCCTGTTCGTTTTTCTTTGCCGCGACTTTTGGCTTTCTTGCAGTCGGGCATGGACTTGGGGCTGGCTCTCAGCTCTCAAAGGGCAAGTGTCGGCTCTCTCCATTCTTTTTCAGAGAAATTTAGCTTTTGCTTTCGGAGGTTTGGACTTTTCTACAGGGGGTTGTGCATGCTGCGCCCCCCTTCTGTCCTCCATTGGATCCTTGGGATCTTAATCTAGTGCTCAACGCTCTCCAATCTTCTCCGTTTGAGCCTTTGCAGCAGGTGTCGCTGCGCTTCCTGTCTTATAAGGTAGCTTTTTTGGTTGCAATTACTTCTATCCGTAGAGTGACGGAACTCGCGGCTCTGTCATGTCGGTCGCCCTTCCTGATCCTCCTTCAGGATAAGGTGGTCCTTCGCCCTCTGCAGTCCTTCTTGCTGAAGGTGGTGTCAGCATTTCATCTAAATAAGGAGATTATTATTCCTTCATTTTGTCCGGACCCGTCTTCTCATCTTCGAACAGTCGCTCCATATAGGTGCATGCAGCTATGTAAGTGTAGTGGTTAAAGTTCTGGGCTACGATACAGAACCTGTGAGTTCAAATCCCGTCACAAACTTTACTTTTAGGCGGACTGATTCCCTGTTCGTGATTCCAGAGGGGCCGAGACGAGGGCTGGCAGTGTCAAAGACTTCCATTTCCAGATAGATTTGTTTGGCCCTTCCGGGTGACTGCTCATTCGGCTCGGGCAGTGTGAGCCTTTTGGGCGGTGCATCATGGGGCTTCAGCCCTTCAGGTGTGCAAGGCGGCGACCTAGTTATCTTTGCAAACTTTTTCTAAGTTTTACAGGGTGCACACCTTTGCGTCTTCTGACGCTTCTTTGGGGCGTAGAGTTTTGCAGACAGCGGTTCTCTGATTGGCAGGAGGCTTGTAGGTAAGCCCACCCTCAGGGACTGCTCTGGAACGTCCCATGCCTGTGTCCCCCAATGAGACGGATGAGAACTAGATTTTTGTACTCTTCTGTTCATTGGGGACACAGCTCCCACCCAGTTTTTTGTTTTATGGGCCTTTTCGGGCCTGTGTGGTTCTGGGTTTGCACATAATGTGATTTTCTCGTGTCTGGCTTCTCCTACGGCTTTTGCAGTAAGCTGATTAGCTTGGTCCCTGCAGGAAGGGATATAGCTGAAGAGCGAGGAGCTCACACTTTGTGTGCTAAGTGTCCACCTCCTAGCAGCAACAGCTTTACCCATGGTCAATGCCTGCCCCCCCCCCCCCCCCAATGAACGAAAAAGAAACTGATTTTACGGTTAGTACAAAAATCTAGTGTTTTTATGGGTGCCCAGGGTTGAGAATTTCTTTATTTAAAGGGCTAGTATGGGTTAAACCTTTTTTTTAATAATTACTCGCCTATCCCCAGCACTGCTCCAGTTCCCAGTGCTCTCCACTTCCTGGTCCCAGCTCGACACGCAGAAAAAGGCTGGAAATTCACACTCAACCAATCGCAGACTGAAGCGGATGACTGCCTCCACAAGTGATTGGCCGAGTGGGAATTTCCAGCCATTTCCTGTGTCGAGCTGGGACCAGGAAGTGGAGAGTACTGGGGATAGGAGAGTAATGATAGATATATTTTATTTTTTATTGAGGGATGAGGTTGACTGTGTTCCTATCACTGGTGGCATAGATGGACGGGGCTGTGACAACCTCATTCTATCTTCTTCTTGTAAAACTAATAAGGTGTGTGGATTTCATGAAGATGTCTGTATTTTTGCCTCCAGCTTTGTATTTCTACAGCTCTACCACTCTCCTTTCTTCGGGGACGAGTCCAACAAGCCAATCCTGGTCCCCAATACTCAGGTAATCCCCATGGGGCTCATTTATGTGTTCGCTGACTTGCCTGTCTTCTCAGTGTGAAGCCTCATCCTGGTGCCTTCACCTTCTAGACATTTGAAAGAACTATGAAACTCCTTGACCAGATCCCGTGCTACGACACCCACAAGATCGGGGTCCTGTATGTTGGAGAAGGTCAGGTAAGCGTCCACCTCTTTATCATACGCATGGACTCGTAGTCACCTGCAATCCTTGATGGACTTATTCTGGGATGGCACCCATGTCCTGAAGGGGGAGAGGCAAATGGTTGAACCTCCTCCTGAAGCGAGTCCATATCTTCTTCAATAAAGGTTGGCAATGAGCGGGCAATCCTATCCAACGAGCACGGATCCTACCGGTATACGCAGTTCCTGACCGGGCTGGGAAAGTTGATTGAGTTGAAGGACACTCAGCCCGACAAGATATTTCTGGGAGGACTGGACGGATGTGGAGACGATGGACAGTTCACCTACTGCTGGCACGATGACATCATGCAAGGTAAGGGGTGTGCCTCCTGGATTTCTGACTGGTGCCACTGTAGGAACATACACTGGCATCCATAGCCTCCCATGTTACAAAAAACGCATGCCGCGTCTTTGAGAATGAATTGCCTCGTTATTACAAATACATTTTATAGAAACTGTAGCCATTGTGCCTTCCATGTGATATATGGATGTCATAAAGTTATGCCCCCTCTTTTTATTAGCCAGCTCGGCTCTGGCTGACTCCTTATGGTGACCTGTTACATAAAAAGCCATATATTGTAATTGTCGGCATGTAGTACCACATTTCACCTGCAGTGGCCGCTGCATACAAAATGTGTAGTCAGCCACAACTTACAGATCGGCTGATCGCCTCCGAGACGATCATTGTATAAAGTGATGTGACAACCCCTGTAACCTTCTCCCATTCTTCTTCTTTAGTCATATTCCAGATCACTACATTGATGCCAAACAAGGAGATAGACCCGTACCGCTGCAACAAGAAGAGACACGTGGGAAACAACTTTGTGAACATTGTGTATAACGACTCGGGAGAGTTTTATAAGCTGGGCACTCTTAAGGTACGCTCACTTCCTTCTCTGGCTGCTCCTCCTTTTGAAGAGGTTGTTCAGGATTAGGAAAAAAAAACGTGCAGCAACTGCGCCACACCTGTCTGTAGGTTGCGTGTGGTATTGCAGGTCCGCTCCATTAAAATGAATGGAGTTGAGCTGCAATACCACACACAATCCGTAGACAAGTGGGGCACTATTTTTGGAAGAATGCACCCATGTTTTTTCTAATTCTGTAGGGTCAGTTCAACTTTGTGGACGTGAACATTCAGCCCCTGGACTGCGAGAGCAACTTGGTGACGTTACAGTGTCGGAAAGGTAACGTCATATAACCTTGATTTAATAAATCCAAACTTGAAAATAGAAGTTCGCTAATCCCTACTCGCCATTTGTGCCCGCAGTACACCCTGCCTGAGAGGTTCGTTCAATCAGCATAAGATATTCATCTTTTATGTCTTTTCTCTCTTTTGTAGATATGGAAGGACTGGTTGATATATCGGTCGCTAAAATAGTGTCTGATAAGAACTTGCCGTTCCTAGCCCGCCAGATGGCGCTGCACTCAAACGTGAGGCTGAGCTCTTTCTTTCTGAGTGTGTAGGTCGTGTGTCGTTAGCAGCTGTTGTGTGAGATGTGATAACTTCTCTTGGATTTTTTTTATTTTTATTTTTTAAAGATGGCTTCACAAGTTCATCACAGTAGATCCAACCCCACAGACATTTACCCTTCAAAATGGATTGCCAGACTCAGACACATTAAGAAAATGAGACCAAAGGTAAGTGAACTGGGATCTCGGACACACTGGTCAGTGTAGAGATCTGTCGCCTTCAATGGATTTCGAGCACTAAACATCATGCCCTACCCCCTTTTTTAAAGGGGTTGTCTCATCTCGGACAGTGGTGGCATAGCGCTAGGATATGCCCCCATTGTCTGATAGGTCCTGCACCTATATTGGGAACAGAGCCCCGCAAAGTGGTGGCTGGAGGACTCCGGTCCGGTCGCCACCAAGCGCTTTCCCCATAGAAATTAATGGGAGCGCACAGTGAAGGACCGGCCACCGCTCCCATTCACTTCTAGGGGCCCTGATGGAAATAGCCGAACCAGTGCTCGGCTATTTTCGGCAACCCCATAGAAAATGAATGGATGGTGGCTGCGCAGTGCGTCCTCCACCACTTTTGGGCCTCCGTTCTCGATATAGGTGCGGGTCCCAGCATATCCACGGGGGCATATCCTCAGTGTTGAATTTTTACTTCAAATTTTGTTCTGCTTTTTTCTTAATATATTAACAGAGGGGGTCATATTATATATATTTATTTATTTTTTCTTCCTCCCTGGCAGTGGCGCTCTCCGCTGTGATTGAACCGCGGCACAGCCAGGGAGAAGGAGACGCCCATTGAGAAACCCTGGGGTCTCCTCCTCACTGTACCGATGCTCAGTATTAGCATACCGAGCGTGAAAACTGCAGGGGGGGGGGGGGGGGGGGGGCGGCGTAGGAGCGATATTTTAAAAAAAATCGGGCAGGGTGGCAGCAGCTCAAGTAAAGGTATTTATCTCAATTATTAAAAAAACATGAAAGGTCCTCTTAAAATAATAAAATTCTGGCTGCCTGCAGTCACCACTAGGGGGCCTCACTGCATACACAATTATTCAACTTTAGGAAGCTTCTAGATTCCCCCTAGTGGTGACTACAGGCAGCTAGAATTGTATTATTGCATTCTGGGACTACAGCCACGTGATGGGTCTGCCATGAATCTTCTGGAATTTCACAGCGGCAGGGGGTAAAATCTGCAACATAAACGGACATGCTGCAGATGTAACATCTCCACCGCAGAAAATATCATCCTGTTGGCTGCTATCGCAACTGTGAATTTCCACAGCAGAAGGGTCTGGATCAGAAAGGTCCACGTATCTGGTGGTTTTGTGCCCCTATTTTTGTATCTTTTCTTTTCTTCCAGATCCACGATGAGCTGTTAGAAATGAGCGCAAACATGCCTTACCCCATCAGCAGCCTCTCCAACAAACCTCCCCCGCAGAACCCGCCATCTGCCAGCGGCTCATTTGAAACCGGACAGCGGACTAGGCTCATATCCGCAGTGGATGACTTCACGGAATTTGCCTAAAACCCGACATTCTGGGAGAGGCTGGACAAAGCGAATGGTACGTCCTGTGGGCCTGACGTGAGGACAGATTACTACAGTGAACACTAAAACCTTCTGCTCCGGGGCCTCATGTAGCAAAGATAAGAATCGGACATTTTAAGAGACTCTCTAATTTAAATTATTTGCAGTATTGGAAAAATCTTAATTTATTATAAGACTTCACCCCTTGCAATGTGAGTAGTACCAGAGTCCCCCGGCAACGGGTCACAGGAACTGGGTCAGTAAGTTGGGAACGTGGGGTGAGCGTTATCGCCTTGAGGGCTTTTTGTTCGTTTTTTCTGCACAATTACAAATTAAATTTAAAAAAATCCAAAAACGTAAAAGAATGTTCTTTTTTTTGATGGGGCAAATAATTACATTTGTGTGTGTATATCTATAGATCATACTTTTTGGACTATAAGACACACTTTTTTGACCCCCAGAAGTGAGGGGAAAGTGGCAGTGCGTCTCAGGCTGGGTTCACATCACGTTTAACGTATACAAAATGTAATATTGTATATTGTGTTTTTTACCGGACTGTGCAGGATACAAGAACATGGTGTGCTGCGTTTTTGTATTTTTTAATTTATTTTTTTCTGGCGTATATGTCATGCGGGGGCATAAAACGTGATGTGAATCCTCCCTATAGTCCAAATGCTAATGACCGCTCCCATTATGTAAGCAGGAGCCACGGGGAGCGATGAGGGAAGCGCTGCGCCGGCTGTACTCTCCACTCCCTGGTCTGGGCCCTGCTGTTCACTCTGTCCTGACTGCGTACAGAATCAGGACGTAATGCACGTAGGCGCACACTATGACCTGATGCTTTGTGACGTCAGGTTACAGTGCAGCGCGGGCCGGAAGAAGACCAGAGTGAGTGGCAGCGCCGTCCGGAGCAAGCGAGAGTCTGGAGGGGTGGGCTGAGGCTGGTGGAGATTGAGAGTCTGATGGAATATATTTTTGGGATTTTCCTTCAAATCCCAAAAATATATATATATATATATATATTCGCACACAGAACACCAGGACACAGCGTCGTCTTGCAGCCATTTTTATTTTCTGACTTTGTCCGACAAGTTGCATTGTAGCGCATTACAAACATAAGGCAAAAGTGAAGATGGCGCCTGTGAGAACAAGATTTCGCCGAGGCGATAGCAATGGAGTTTTACAGACCGCCTACCATGGAGGCGGCCACGATTCAGCCCATCACTGTCCCTCACTCCTATGGGCTGTAATAATATGGCTGCCTCCACTGAACCGTAATGAGGCACGAAAACCAGTCCTTGAAGAAATCTTGTTCCTCAGACAATAAATAATCTTTTACAATTAACTCTGACCATACAAGTAAAGGCAAAAGCATACAGGCTCCGCTTGGGCTCGCTGCCGGCAGGAGGGGGGGGTGGGGTAGGGGGTAAGTGCAATGTCTTACATAGAACAGCTCTATGCGGCCACCGGCTCGATGGCGTTTGTCATAAACGGACATTTTATTACCTGCAAATTCATTAACATAAGAAAACCGTAGATGTAAACGTAATAAGTTTCCATTCCTGGTAGGGATGATGGAGAGGCTCCACAATGTAGTAGGTAGGGCAGTGCTTTCCAGCTGTGGTGAAACTACAACTCCCAGCAAGCTGCTCATCAGGGCTTACTGAGAGCTGAAGGTTCGCTACAGACTGGAGACCACTGATGTAGGTTTTTCTCCAAGCATTAGAAGATTTGGCACTAAGTGTCCTAACGGAGGTATCTGGGCTTCTACTAATCTCCGGTGTAAGGTGCTGCTCACATGACAGTATCCGTTTTGTGGTCCGAAAATTGTGGATCCGCAAAATACAGATGCGGTTCGTAAGCGTCCTGCACTTTTCACGGGCCCCATCGCCTAGAATAGAACATGTTCTGTCATTTTTGGGGGCCATGAAACGGACATACAGATGCAGACAACACACACTGAAATGAACCGGTCCGCGTGTGATCCACAAAAAATGCGGATCGGATACAGACCGAAAATATGGTCTTGCTTAATGGCCCCTAAATGTTGTTTTTTTTTCATTCTAGGTTCCCAGCACTGGTCTGCCTGACAAAGACACTGCACATCTTGCCCAGGATTAGAAAAACATGGCCGCTCTCTTCTGGAAACAGTCCCAGGTGGTGTGCGGCCTTGCAGCGCAGCCTCAAACTGCGGCCCTCCAGCTGTTGCAAAACTACAACTTCCAGCATGCCCGGACAGCCGACAGGTATCAGCTTACAGCAGGGCATTGTGGGAGTTGTAGTTTTACAACAGCTTGAGAGCCGCAGTTTGAGGATGCCTGCTTTAATGGATCTGAGCTGCAATACCAGACACAACCCATGGACGGGTGTGGTGCTGTTTCTGGAAGAAAGCAGCCATGTTTTCCTAATCCTCTACAAACCCTCTAAATTCCACTTCTCCGGTGAAGACCACTGTACAATACTAACTTTAGCAAATTATTATTATATATATTTTTTTTAACCCATAGAAAAGATGAACAGAACAGTCGTGTGATCTGGTGCACAAGCTGTAATACATGGGCGCCTGTGTGTAAGAGGGGGAGGGGGGAGATTCTCTACGTGTGGCAGCTGCTGATACACTAGTGCACCAGGGGGGGGGGGGGGTGTCGGAACATTACTACATTTTGGCGCAAGGGTCAGCACCTCATGGCTGGAGGCTGACACCAGCCTAAGGCCACATTCGGGCAGGTGTAACGCAGAAGTCTCTTCTGTAGAATCGGGGGAAGATAAAGACTCAAATGTGACTGTGTCAAAGGGGTAGTGACAAAGTGAAGAGTGGCAGGTGGGGCATGCGCACTTCCACTCCATTCATCTCTATGAGACTGCCGGAGATGGCAGCGCTCGGCTCATAGAGATAAAAGGAGCAGCCGAGCGCATTCCCCACCTGTTGTTCTGTTCAATTCAGGGGCCCCTGCGGGGTACATTACCCCCAGTCTCATGATCATTGGGGTCCCAATGATTATATCCATAGGGATGAGCCCCTTTTAAACACCACCTGATACATACATTTGCAGTCCTAGATGGAAGCACAGCCATTCTGTTCACCATTTCCTGAATAAGTTTATAATCTACAGCAATACGGAGAGGTTTAAATTATACGGAAATTAAAACCCAATGTCCGCCCCACATAACTGAACGGAAGCGAGGAATATACGCGGCGCTCTGGTCCCTATATGTAATGTACTCTGGTCCAGCCATCCCTACAATTACATGAGTCCTGTTCGGTGAATATACTGGTACTATGGAGGGGGCACAAACTTATATGATGAAACTAAATGAAATAATAATATTATCAATATAAAATCGTATCAAATATATTAAATAAGCGGCTTAGATATGTGTATTTTTTTTTGCATTATATATTCAGACTTCAGCCTCCAAGTGTCTCTTTAAATCCTCTCTAATTTACCCCCAAATATTGTACAGAGCGATGCCAACCAATCAGATGTTTGTGTTTTCTGACCACTTGCAAAATGGCCTTAGATTATTATTATAATTTATTTATTTTTTCTACTTTTCATTATATGCAATAATACTGATTACCCGTCCCAGGAGGAGGCAGGGATAGCATTTGCAGAGCAACAATGATAACAAGTATTTTAAATTTATAACCGAAAAAAATCTATATTAATGTATTCACATGCTGCAGAGATTTCTGCTCCTGTCCCATCAAATGAATAGAGGCCGCTAATGAATGGTCAGTTGCAGAAATTTCTGCAAAAAAAAAAAAAAAGTAAAAACTGCAGCATGTGAATATCCCCTTAAGAAAAACAAATGCCATTTACTATTTTATTTTTAAGTGGAATATACTGCTCCCTTGATCGCTTCTCCATGTGTAGGGGGATTGGTCGTGACCGGTATAATCCGAAGTTTTCAAGAGACACGAGCAGGCCGCCCTGCTAATCGATCAGCTCCAGCCTGCGCCTTTAAGACAATATGTAATATTCTACTCGTATAAAATAGCTATAACTATATACAAGAGCACAACATCCATAACTTAAATACCTCTAGTGATAACCGTGCTCTGTCCCGCTATCTACAGAAATGGCTTCATTTGGTTACAACGCTATGAAAATATAGCAAATATAACAAAAATATACATATTCCAACCTGCAACAGAGCGTCACCGGTTTACAAAGGCTGAAATGTGAGCGGAGACCAGACCGTCTCTGTCTGAAATACTCTCTTCATCCAGGTGCTAGTCACTTCTTATACTCCAATCCCATCTAGAGCTGCATTTAGAATTCTGTTTGTTTCGAGCTGCTGTTTTAGTGTCTGTACATAACTGGCTATAATACAGGAGATGCACTGTTTACACTGGGAATGTAACTTTTTTTTTTCCATATCGCATTCTGAAGGGGTGTGGCTGTCAGCCTGGTGTTGACAGTTTCCATGGATCAATCGGCAGAATTTTGACTGCAGCTTGTGCTGTGACTGGAGTACAAAACATAGAATATACTATTGGTTTATTAGTTTGCATAGGTGGGGCTGCACTAATAAAGTCGTTATCACTAGGGATGAGTGAATTGACTTCGGATGAAACATCCGAAGTCGATTCGCATAAAACTTCATAGAATGTATTGGCTCCGATGAGCCGAAGTTATTGCTTTGCGAGACTTTGCGCAATAACTTCATACTGTACCACTTGGAACCAAACCAGAGTTTGGGAAATGTTTTTTTACAGTACAAATTAATTTATTAAATTATTGCGCAAAGACTTCACGAAGCAATAACTTCGGCTCATCGGAGCCAATACATTCTAACACTGTACGGAGTTCCTGCTCTGCACCGTATTAGAACAAAGTTTAATGCAAATCGACTTAGGATGTTTCATCCGAAGCCGATTCGCTCGTCCCTAGTGATCACCTTCAATAACCCGGAGAACGCTGACCCATCACTGAACTTTCCATTGGTGAAGCACAATAAAAGTCATCATGGCCGATTTCTCCATATAAGTGCTTTGGTGAGGTATCTACCATGTAGCTTCTAGATGGATGTGGCCTACAGAGGTTGTCTACTGGAGACACAAACATTCCCAAGGGTTGTGATGGCTAACCTCCGGCACTCCAGCTGTGGTAACACTACGACTCCCACGATGTACACTTGCTTGGCTGTTCTCGGAACTCCATAGAAATGGATGGAGCATGCTGGGAGTCGTAGTTTCACCATACCTGGGGTGCAGGAGGTTAGCCATCACAGCCCTAGGGTCTGAATTCAGTCCTGTTGGGCTCCATTCCTTTGCTGGATCGGTTTACAGACCTGAGCACCGCCTTTACAAGCTAAAGACGTGGAGGTGGGAGGTTCAGTTGAGTACCTCACAAAAATACTTAATCTGTTTGCATTAAATGTTTCTGGCCTAGTTATATGTTAAAATTAAAGAAAAAAAAATGCATTTGTTAAAGTGCGTGGCGCTCCATGCAAACCGCTGTAAAGAACACACAAACACGGCTATGAGAAATACATTCAGTCACGAGGGGGACGTCTAGACCGACAATGGCAGGAGCATATAGCAGATGTGGTGCTCCACTACAGTCTCCTTCATGACCAGAAACCCCCAAATGGTTTACATCACTGACCCTAATACACCATACATGGTACAAGGGAGCTCTGGCCTTCATATCAACTCTTTGCCTTCTCAAGAACATCGCTTTGGGTCAAGACCACAGATACAAGTGGACAAAGAATAGCAAAAAGTTAATTTTGAAAAGCTGGAAGTGAAGTTTTTAGTTTTTTTTGTATGCCACCAAGATGTTCCTGTATGTCTACTTGAAGGCACGAAGCATCCATCTATCTTTTGAAGTAAATTCCACCGTGGAAGAGACACCATACAGATACTTCTGAAAAATGCCAAACTGTTAGGAAACCGCGGAATGCCTTCGAACGGGAGACTTTCAGACTTCATCTCCTGCAGGTTGTGTTCTGTAAACTCAATGGTGGGGGTTAAGACAAGTGGTAGTATGAGATCAGAATCTTCATGCATAACAAGTACCTTAAGAAATCTACTGCAATCTCCCCAAAAGAAGATTAACGTCTCTGTAAGTGCATAGTGAGGATCCATCTTACGTCATGCTCCAAGATGATGTTGGTTTCTTGCAGCCAAGTGGAATTCTGTTCCCTTTTCTCCTGGTAAAATACGCAGGGTATTATTTCTGTACAGTGCTAAAGGGAATAAGACGCTCTTGCAGCACCCTGATTAAAACATAGAGACCTGCAATGACTGAGGACTGACCAGCTAGTCCTTCAAAACACTCTGGTCCCTTTTTAAAAGCACCATCGATAATCTTGCAAGAAGCATCTCCAAACGATGGCTAGATACCAAACGCCTTCTTAAGGCTTCTTTTTTAAGCAGCTCCTTGTAGTTTTGGGATTCCCAACTATAAGTCATAGTGATCGTCAACAGGATGGGTTGTGGGACAGCCAGCTGTCTTCCAACCAAAGTATAAGCCTCCAGGGCTCATTGAAAAGCATCATCTAGAGCCACCAGGGCTTCCAAAAGTAAAGCTTTCAAGCCACCAGGGCCTGTAGAGAGAACTCCAAAAGCCTCCAGGGCTTTGAGAACCAAGAAAGGGACCTGTGCTTGTTGACGTATCTTGGGAAACGCTGTCAAAGAGGGATGCCAAGTGTTCACAGGCCAACATGAGGAGCTTGCAATGTGTTGCAAAGATCTTCAGTTGGTTTATAAGAGCAAGATCCTGAACTGTATCCAGAAATACTTCTCATGGGTTCTAAGAAGCTCCTGGATCTGATACCCATGTAGATGATTGTGTGCCACCACATGGATGAGGTCTGCTAACTGACACTGGGGTGGACTCTGTTGTGTGCCCGCATTGACTTCCTCCGTTTGTTCTGAGTTAACTTCATGGGGATGAGTGCTGGTTCTTCTGCCACCACCTTGTCCATAGTGATCATTTTGCCTGCTGAAGTGCTCTCTTTTAATACCTGAGAAATACTGGAAGACTGAGAAGTAGGCAGAGAATTCTTCAACCTTCTTCCACTTAATGAAGCGTTCTGCTGGGACACTTGAGTTTCTTGGGAATGACTGGGTGACCTCTGAGTCGGAGTGCTCCCATGCTGCCTTCTCCTCTTCTTGGCTACTCTCATTTGTACATCTTCAAGGCTGCGCTCTATTTGATACACTTCTTCTGTAGCGTGGTTGACCAGATCAAACTGTGCCAGAAGAGTCTCCAGCACAGGGAGCAATCTTTGGATGTTGGCATCGACTTCTGCTCTCTCCCTGGTGCTCACAGCGCTGAATGTATCTAGCTGACTGGAGATGGTGGAGAAGGAGGAGGAAGAGGATGTATCAGAAGCCGCACTAGGGGTGGAACCTCGAAGAGACTTGGAATCACTGGAGGAACGTGAAGGAAGTGGCTCCATCCCTTCAAAACGCACCTTGTGACGGAACTGCAATACACAAATTTTTATAAATTAATTTTTCAGCAGATCAATCAACATTTCTAATCAGCATGCATCTCTATCGTATGGACGGGCTAACGCAATATCGATTTACCTCTTTCACTTTGCTGACACCCATCCAGATCCTAAGCCTTCTAAGAAAGAGCTCCACCATCTCATAGTCCTGCAGCTCGTATGCTGGTCGGAACAAATCCAGCCGCACCTGTCGGTAACTATTGATCAACATGGCCCCAAAGAATCGCATCAGGATCCATACTTCCAGCACCAGGTAGCTTGCGAAGTAAAGATGGTGAACATAGGAGGAATACGGGAAAGGGGCTTTCAGAGTAATAGTGCCACGAGCCACAGCGAACAGAGAGAGGACGCTCGCCCCAAAGCTGTGAAATCTCTCCCAGGAGGATGAGAAAAGCTAGAGGGAAGAAATACGAAAATAATTACTAGCGCACTGACCCACTAAAGATACAATAAAAATCCACACTTTTTCTGTGAGGTAGGAACAGGCCGAATCACATCTCTGTTAGTGGGACATGTGCCTGCCACAGGATGTCATTATGGGAGGCCATGGCTTCTCCCAGCACAATCCAGACAAGACCACAGATTCGTTCCGAAAAGGTTTAGGCTCGTTTCACATTTGCGCTGTGCCTGGGATCCTGCGCTGCTGGATGCGAACCGAAAGCCGCAATCTGGCAAACATGCCGAGAAGCAGCCAGATGAAAACCGCTGCATGCAAAGGTATTTGTCAAGCCGCTTCTCTGCATATTTGCCGGGTTGCGGTCGGACCACGGCTGGTCCCCATTATAGTGAATGGGGCCGGACAGCGATGCGTTTGCTTCCAGCAATGGCGGAATGCAGAGAGATCCGGCAGGCTATTCCCTGCCGGATCTCTTTTTAATGCAAATGTGAGCCTAGAGCTCTTCACACTCCCGTATTACACTGTACCAATACATTTTAAATGGTTTTATTCCTGTTTAATACACAGCATGCTCCTATGGATCCACACTGGTCGCCTACAGTAGTCCTATATTTTCATAGTTCACATGTGCCGAGTTGTTTGGTTGTTTTTTTGTTTGTTTTACAAAAACATACTTTGGGAATAATAAACAGAACAAATATGGGTGTAAAAACAACTTATAGAAAAATATGGGGGGGGGCGGAACAAATTGTGTTGTGATACTGACCATTTTTGTATTGTACTTTTTTTTTTTTTTTAAACGACAATAATCTTATACACATTTGTTGCCAAATACAGTATAGAAATAGAAGACAGAAGACCTAGGTGGTCTCCATCTCCTAATGCAGACAACAAAAATACTGTGTAAACAAGTTCTCTAATCAGCCAGTGCATTGTCATATGTTCCCTATTCTTTCAGATAATTTAGTACATGAATCCCTACTAAACAGACTGAGCCACGTTTCCTCGAGCTGCTGATATACAGGTGAAACTCGAAAAATTTGAATATCGTGCAAAAGTTCATTTATTTCAGTGATGCAACCTAAAAGGAATTGCATTAATGCAGCTTAAAATTTGAATATTGTGAAAAGATTTAATATTCTAGGCTCAAAGTGTCACAGTCTAGTCAGCTAATAAATCCATACCCCCTGAGCAAAGGGGACCTGAGATTGTCACAAGCCGTAAGCCATAATCATCCAAATTATAACAAATAAAGGCTTGAAATATCTCGCTTTGCCTGTAATGAGTCTCATGTGTTAGTTTCACCTTTTAAGTTGCATTACTGAAATAAAAGAACTTTGCACAATATTCTAATTTTTCGTGTTTCACCTGTAGCTTGTGGCAGACTCGAGGTTGAGTATATGGTTTGTACTGCCCCACACCATAGGCCCCAAACTGTATTCAACTTTTGCAGTTTATTGCAATGTTTATATACTTGTACTATATATGGTAGAATCTGATTTATCTGCATTTTCCACATGGTCAAGTTCGGCGTATTAGGGCTGCACCATCTCAAAGCAATACATTTGCGTGGCCATAAACAGGGATTCCCTCAGGATCGTTGTCATGTAATGATCCCAATGGTCTTCATTCACTACCCCTAATAGGCAGACTTCAGGTATACAAGGCACTTGAACCGGAAGTAGATGGGAAAGAAAATCAGTCACGTCCCTCAAAAATATGGCTATTGGATTGCAGCTTAATATTGAGTGCCAAAAGTGTGCCTCCAATTCCCCACACGGCGGACATGCTGTGGATGACTGCCCCTTCTATACATCCTAGTTGGTGGTAAATATGTCTGATGCGTGATGTTTATTTGGATTATTTTATGGTTGATTGAGGGAGATACCTGCAAATGTGATTCTTATAAAGCGGTTCTGGATTCATCTGTGAGTGTGGGTATCTTTCTTCTCCATTTGTTAATTACTGGAAGAGGTTTTGCACTAATCTTTGCATGTACCAAATGCGAATAGATTGCTGATACTAATCCTCTGGGGCCCTGGGTTTTGACAACTCCTATAAGTGGATATTTGGATACTCTGGTGCTATTATGTGGACATTTACTCTGTATTGCCGCCCTAAGTATGAGAAGAAATGGGTACGTGGTATATTATACTTTTGTGCTAAAGCCTCAAAAGTCATTATAATCCCTTGGTCATAAAAAACCCCAAGGGTACTAGCTCCCGCCAATTTCCATTTGTCCGCTCCCATCACCACCTGCCTATTGGGTAAGGACTGATTATCCCCTAAGACCACCTTCTGTCAGTTTGGCCAATGATTTAGCTTCTTTCCAGACCGTCTGTGCCAGTTTATGCAGTGCCAACATGGGACTGAAACTTAGGTGACCCCTCTAAAACCGACCATAGGGTATTGCAGTTTAGGTAGGTTTTTAAGAAGTACTCAGAGGTCGGAATGTCCGTTGTTGTGAACCAGGTGCTAATGAGCCGTATAGTCCGGTAGGGCCATTCCTCCCTCTATTTTTGGGCGTTTCAGTGTATCCAGGCTGAGTTGAGCTCGGCATCTGCCCCAAATAAAAACTCTAGTCATGACATCCAGTTCTTTGAACATCGATTGGGGTATATGCGTTTTCTGCATGCTGTACAGCGTACAGAACCTTTGGAAGTTAATCCGTCCTGCCACTGAGATAAGGATCGCCAGCTTTTAAATTTGTTCCTTATGTGTTCAATTAGTGGGCAGACATCAAGTGTTAGCGCCTGGGCGTGCCGTTTAGTAATTATGACTCCTAGATATTTAAATGTGTCCACTACTTTCAGCTGAGCTACATGAGGAGGGCCATTCCAATCCGTCCTGCCCAGTGGCCTGTACACCAATGTCCCCCAGTTAATTCTCAAGCCTGAATAATCCCCAAATTTGTCTATCAAAGTCACCGCACTACTAAGTGACGAATCAGGCGAGGACAAATACAAGATCATATCGTCAGCATACAGTCCTATACAAATCTCCCACAGTCACTCCGGTTATGGTGTTAACTATTTCTGACCCTAATAGCCAAGGTTTCAATCGCCAAAGCAAACAAAAAAGTGGTGACAGGGGACAGCCTTGTCTCGTTCCTCTGTGAAGGGGAAAACTCTCCGATAATTCTCCATTGACCAGCAGCCTGCTTACCGGGCTGCTGACCCATTTGAGGAATTGAGGACCAAACCCAAAGCCTCGGAGGCAGCCAAACAAATATGACCATTCTATAGAGTCAAATGCCTTGGCTGCGTCCAGTGAGGCCAGGGCCCAGTCTGCGTTCAGGCAGTGACCACCTGTACCCTTATGTTCTCTCTAGTGGACTTCCCTGGCATAAAACTTGTTTGGTCTGGATGGACCAGTGATAGAATTACCCGGTTAAGGGCGAGTTGCTAATATTTTGGTTAGTATTTTGTAATCCACATTTAACAATGCTATGGGCCTGTAGGATCCACAGTCAAGTGGGTCCTTGTCAGGTTTGAGTAAAAGTATTATAGTGGCTTCCCTATATGACTCCGGTAATTGTCCCGTTTCCAGCGCTGAGTGAAAACACCTTTGCATATTTGGCACATACCTCCTTGGGGAGACCATCTGGTCCTGGAGATTTCCTATTGTTAAGGTCTGCTAGTGCTTGGAGTATTTCTTCCAAACTTATAGGTTGGTTCAATTGGGCGCTTATTGATGTAGTGAGTTTAGGGAGAGGGATACCTTCTATGCAGCCATCTCTGTTTCGGATGCTGTTATGTTGGATTTATATAGATCTTGATAGAAATGTGTAAAGGTACTGATGATTGATTCTTGAGTTCTAAGTTCCTGTCCCATGTGATTCCTAACCGCTAAGATCACCGTAGAAGGCGAATTGTGTCGAATGAGCTAGTAGCTTAGCCGATTGATGGCCCAGTTCGAAAGAAGTCCGTTTCATAAAAAACGGTTTCCTGTCAGCTTTATCTTTGAGTATCGTGAGATGCTGTCTACCCGCCTGTAACCACGCTGATCTATTGGCGTCAGTTGGATGACGAATATACTACTGTTCCAGTCTGGTGCACTGTGACTCTACCTCCATTCCTGAGCGTTAAGTGTCTCTTTTAATATAGGATACACAGGTGAAACTCAAAAAATTTTAATATTGTGCAAAAGTCCATTTATTTCAGTAATGCAAATTAAAAGGAGTTGCATTAATGCAGCTTAAAATTAGAATTTTGTGAAAAGGTTGAATATTCTAGGCTCAAAGTGTCGCACTCTAGTCAGCTAATTAATCCATACCCCCTGAGCAAAGGGGACCTCAAAATTGTGACTTTGGGGTTTCATAAGCTGTAAGCCATAATCATCCAAATTATAACAAATAAAGGCTTGACATATCTCACTTTGCATGTAATGAGTCTCATATATTGGTTTCACCTTTTAGGTTGCATTACTGAAATAAATGAACTTTGCACGATATTCTAATTTTTCGGGTTTCACCTGTGCTAGAATGTAGTGCCCCTCGTAGAAACGCCTTTAATGTGTCCCACAAAATAGCTGTATTGGGTTAATTTTCATGTATTATAAGAAACTCTTATAGTTGGTATGTGACCCCGTCTGTTGATCCCATGAGGTTCAGCCAGAACGGATGTATATTCATTCTGTACATTATTGAGGGAACACTACGTATAAGTCTGCCTAGTATTGGCGAGTGGTCGGATATTCCTCTGGGTAGATATGTAATGGACTGTAAGTTTAACAATGCTAGTTCGTTACCTAGTATATAGTCTATCCTAGTTAAGGAGTTGTGACTGCTACTTAGACCTGGGAAATTTAGTTCACCAGAGATCGTGCCACCAAAATTCTGTTAAGAATCTTTTAAGCTGTGAAGGGGAACCTATATCTGATGTACCCGCCATGTCAGTAAGTCTATCTAGTGCGGGATCCAACATCATATTCAGGTCTCCCATGCAGATTACTTTAGCATGTGGGTAAGCGGCCGCAGAGGTGGCTACTATGTGTTGGATCTGCATGGAACCATGGAGAGGGTTATAGACGCCTAGTAAAACATACTGTACATTGTCAATAAGAGCATGTACAAAGACATATCTGCCTTCCGTATCAGTGACCAGATCTTTTGCCTCCCATTTTAGTTGTTTGTGTATTAGCAGAGATACCCCCCTTGAGGAAGAAGAATGGCAGGAGAGCGCGGACCATTGTACCCAAGACTTCTTTAGGGCCATAGATGTAGTAGGTGTAAGATGTGTCTCTTGTAGACAAAGTATTTGTGGGTTGGAGTTTCTAATAAAGGCGAGCACCATTGACCTTGTTTGTGGAGTGCCTAAACCCCTAACTTTCCATAAAAGAATTTTCAACTCTGCCATTGAATCTTGGGCATGTACAGTACAGACCAAAAGTTTGGACACACCTTCTCATTCAAAGAGTTTTCTTTATTTTCAGGACTATAAAAATTGTAGATTCACACTGAAGGCATCAAAACTATGAATTAACACATGTGGAATTATATACATAACAAACAAGTGTGAAACAACTGAAAATATGTCATATTCTAGGTTCTTCAAAGTAGCTACCTTTTGCTTTGATTACTGCTTTGCACACTCTTGGCATTCTCTTGATGAGACTCAAGAGGTAGTCCCCTGAAATGGTTTTCACTTCACAGGTGTGCCCTGTCAGGTTTAATAAGTGGGATTTCTTGCCTTATAAATGGGGTTGGGACCATCAGTTGCGTTGAGGAGAAGTCAGGTGGATACACAGCTGATAGTCCTACTGAATAGACTGTTAGAATTTGTATTATGGCAAGAAAAAAGCAGCTAAGTAAAGAAAAACTAGTGGCCATCATTACTTTAAGAAATGAAGGTCAGTTAGTCAGCCTAAAAATTGGGAAAACTTTGAAAGTAAGGGCTATTTGACCATGAAGGAGAGTGATGGGGTGCTGCGCCAGATGACCTGGCCTCCACAGTCACCGGACCTGAACCCAATCGAGATGGTTTGGGGTGAGCTGGACCGCAGAGTGAAGGCAAAAGGGCCAACAAGTGCTAAGCATCTCTGGGAACTCCTTCAAGACTGTTGGAAGACCATTTCAGGGGACTACCTCTTGAAGCTAATCAAGAGAATGCCAAGAGTGTGCAAAGCAGTAATCAAAGCAAAAGGTGGCTACTTTGAAGAACCTAGAATATGACATATTTTCAGTTGTTTCACACTTGTTTGTTATGTATATAATTCCACATGTGTTAATTCATAGTTTTGATGCCTTTATAGTCATGAAAATAAAGAAAACTCTTTGAATGAGAAGGTGTGTCCAAACTTTTGGTCTGTACTGTATGTAGTATCAGGAGCTGAACCTACTGCAGTGGCTGTGATGGAATATAGCTAATTTGTTTGGTTAACCTTAAAACAAATAAACATGAGAAAACTGGATATATAAACTGTACTCCTTAACCATATAATACTCGTGTCTGGTGTATCTTCTTTCATACCAGACTCTGGGCCAGTGAAACCGGGATGCCTCCATCATTGGTGGTGCTTTGACAGAAGCATGCAGGCTGCAGCCAATACTGTGATGCCTCTAATGAAGTACATGGGTATGGTAAAGGTCGCCCTTAGTAAGTAGCTAAAATATGTAACAGGAAGCTATAATAGACCATATCTAAATCATTTCAACTTCGCCTAGCCAGTCCAATGGTGCCATCTGATGACCAGTCTTTAGAGAGTTTCAAGGGTTCCCTCTTCTTGGTGATCTTCGCCGTAAGGCTAGCCACTCAGCAATTTCTCCAGGAGAGGTGAAAAAAACCGCTTTATCTCTGTCTACCACTCTTAATTTCGCAGGATATCCCATGGAATATGGTATGTTGGCCTCTCTCAGCCCCCGTTTTACGTCCATGAAGGTGGCGCGTTGTTTTTGCAGCTCCATGTAAAAATCTGGAAAGATGGAGACTCTGGTATTGTCGTATTTGATTTCTTGCCGTCTTCTGGCTAGAGCCAATATCTTGTCTCAATCTTGCCAGCATGGGTCGGGTGGGGCTCCAGGTGGTGGAGGTCTAGCTGGTACTTTGAGCCCTTTCAACTGCAAAAGGCCAAAGAGAAGTTTGTATCCAGGAAAAGTTCTTTTATCCACCTTTCTATAAACTCATCTGGTGCTCGGCCCTCCGCTCTTTCAGGCAAGTCAATGATTCTTAAGTTATTTCTCCGGAGCCTATTTTCTAGGTCATCCGCTTTCTGTTTCCAGAGTTCTGATTTAGTATTAAGCTCGGATATGGATCTCGGAACAGTGGCCGTCACATCTTCTATGTGTGATATACGTTCTTCAGTATGTTGGACTCTGTCACGCAAGTTATGCATGTCTTGACGCAGGAGGCCCAGATCAATCTTAACTTCATCCAATTTCCCTGTAAGAGACGTCTTGCAGGCCGTGACGGTCTCTAGGACTTGTGCTGTCACTTGTTTGAGGGTAGGTTCATCATGAGCTTCCTCAGGAGCTGTTGCAGGGACTGCAGTATCTGATCCTATATTAAGAGTATTGTCCCAACAGATGGCGTAGAGGACTTTTTATGGCACCGACCACTTTGCGGTGGAGCTGGATTCTCCGCTGCGCTTCTCAGGGTTCCCTCCTGATGCCACTGGGCAAGCTGGCAATATGGCCGACTGGCGGGAAAAACGGCAGGGACTCGCAGCGCCTGCTGCACCCAGTCTTCCTCTCTGCCCGCTCCGACTTCTCTCACCTCTTCTCCAGGGCAGCTGCACTGCGCACCTCCACTTCTCAGCTCTCCTCCCGGCGCTCGTGGGCTCGGTGTTGGCGCTGCTCCCTCCGGTTCTCTGCAGGGTGAGTCAGGTGTGCGCCGGCTTCCTGTTAGTTGTAGGGCCCCTCCAGGAGGTTTATGTGGCTGGTGATGGCTGTTAAGATACAGGATTTTTCCTACAGTGCTGCGCCTGCCACGGAGCTCAGCTCAAACGCGTCCAGCCATCTTGGCTGCTGGCCACGGCCCCTGTATTGTACTTTAAATTATTGAAATCCTACATTTCTGTTGGAAGAATATCTCTAAAGTGGCCTATTTTCTGCCATAGCAGCGCTCCTCTATCTTCAGGCTGACTGCTGCTGCCCTCACCTCTCTCTCTCTATATATACCGCATACCGTGCATTGGGGACCGCTTTATATATATATGTATATGATTTCGCTGCTGGAGGAACCATGTCATTTAAGGGCTTATGCACGCGGCCGTTCCGTGCATTGGGGACCGATATATATATATATATATAACGGCAGTGTGCATGAGCCTTAAAATGACATGGTTCCTCCAGCAGCAAAATCAGGGCCATAGTTTGTAGTCAGTAACAAGGGAGACACAAAGGCGTGCATAGGAGCTGTATACACAAAACGGTTGAAGATTTGTAAAGTTCCTTCATGTTTTATGGAATGAACTTACCAAAAAGCCAAGCTGAGCGTACACCAGCAGCAAACCTAGTGTGGCCCCAGCTGCAGCACATAGCTCTTTCACTGACAAACTCAGTGTCTTCCCAAATACGGACCACTCTCTGATGAATCGCAGCTGCTGCGCGACCTAAACAAAATACAAAAAAAAAAACACTATTATACAACAAAATACAAAAACTTGGCTTGTAGAGATTTTGTTGATATCTGGAAACCATCAACAAGCAGGCTAACTGCTACTAATAAGCCTTATTATACATCTATGTTTACCAATGGGTGCAGAGCTGTAAAAGTCAAAGTGTAGTGGCCGCGCTAGGTTACTGCAGCTTAGATTCTATTAAAGTCAATGGGAGATGAGCTGCAGTAACCCAGCACGGCCACTACACTTTGACCTGCGCTGTGCTTCCTGCTCCATTCAAAGTTCTAGTTCCAGCACTGGAGGCTGCAGGAAACAGCTGATCGAGGAGGTGTCGGATCTTGGCCGCCCACTAAATCGGATATTGATGACTTAGCCTGAGGACAGGTCATCAATATCAGAAGCCCGGAAAACCCCTTTAAGTCTTGTATCCTGCTTGTTGGTGGTTTCCAAAATCAGCAGTCAGGCAATAAAGATGCTGATGGAAATTTGCCATAGAGTATTATACTAAAGCCTTCCCCAGCTGACTTACCTTCAGTGTAAAGAGGAAGAGCAGGGAGGCAGAGAGACTGTTGAAGGTGTTACCCAAGAAGGCCACATGGTGCAGGTTGACAAACGAGGCTTTGTCCTTCCGGTATCTTTCCCACTGCTGGTCGGCCAGGCTGCCTCGACTCAGGTATACCACCACGGTGCTCACCGTCAAGACCGTCAGTAACCACTGGATGTAATTCCAGAAGTGGGTAAAATAGAAGCGCCCCTCCTTCCTAATCAATAGGCACTCGGCGAGCACAAAGTACACCACAAACATCATTAGGAAGACCTGAGAAGAGAGGACACAAGAGATCAGCTCACAGCATCGGGTTACATCATAACCAAAGCCACATACAAAATTCTTCTAGTTGCCGCCCAAAACTTGTCAACAACGTGCTGACAGACACACCTCCCAGAGTCCACTTCAGATAAATGACAGGTTCCTGGCTGCTCCCGTAATACAACTGGCTTGGTGTTACCGATACTGGCGCAACAGACTATGCTGCTAGGAACGGTCAGCTGCAAGTTCACAAAGTAATGAATGCAGCTTTGGATGTGACTTCTGTATAGGACATGATGCAACTCATCTGTCACTTACCATCATAGTAAGGAGTAGGTGAGCACCACTGCTCAGGCGCAGTAAAGGGAAAGCTCTTATTTCAGCCGATGGCAACGATCTACCAGCCAGTGGGAATTCCAGCAGCAGCGTCACTGAGGAGTAAAGGTGGACCCCAGGGCTATAGAGAGAGAACTCCACAAATAGCGCCCTCGTGCTGCAAAGAAGGGGGGGGGGCGTTACAATATGGGACAGGCAATGGGTGGTGCAAAGTACGACCTGAAGAGACAAGACTTACAGGTTGTCAATCCAGTGGTCTTGCTGGAGGTCCTCTAAGACGGCTCGGTTCTCCTCCAAGCTGCCACCCAGCTGCTGAACGTAACCGGAACTGTCGTAGAAAGAGAGGAAACCCCAATACCATGCCCTGGAGATGAGAAGAATGGACGTATGGTATAAGTATAATCTGATATCAGGGGCTAATCACTGCATGGTTGTCAGAGAAGTATGGTGGGACCTACCCAGTATCATCTGGTGGAGAATATGACCAATCCCAGGAGGAGACGTCAGAAGTATTGGTCCAACCAATGTCATAGTTGATGTCATCAAGCTCTTCTGAACAGGTCCCATGGCCGGGCAATGAGTGGATGTCACACACTGCTGAGAGGGACAGAAGTTATAGCGTCTGGACAATTCATACAAACAACTACATGGGTCTGATCACACCCGTCAGATCCCTCCTGCATTGGCTCCCAGCATTGTTTAAGCTCTGACCCTAAAACATCCAAAAACCACCCAATTTGGGGTAAAGGTGCCCAAACCCTGCCCCTTTTTGTCTGTTTCACAGGACTGTTGGAAACTATGCTCCCAGTGATCACGTCATAAGTCATGGTGCCGCTACCTATATTCTATACAGTGGAGCAATTGTCCAAGGCAACCAACCAAGGGCCCTGGAAATATGAGAGCTGGAATGTGATTTGTTGTTAGGGGGGGGGGGGGGGGGCTACCCCATTGTGCCCTTGCTAGTTTTTACATGGGCCGACACACCCTTGATCGTGTCATTTTTGATAAAATATATCATTTTCACTGTAAGTCACTGTACTTTCACACAGTTTTAATAGAGAATGGTGTAACGACATAGAAGACAGCTGAGAGGAGGTGGGGGGTGTCAGAGCTAGCTGAGATCATGAGCTTGATAAAAGAACTGATTCTACACAGCTTTTGAAGATTATAGGAGCCTCCTGTGTGATTTTCCCCTCCTTATCTATTCTGTGAGCTCCGGAGCAGAAAATAAACTGTGGGAAGTAAGAGAAAAGACGTCACAGCAGAACAGTGCTGGCAGATTTCACAGAAGGGATACGCCCCCTGCTTCTGAGTGAAATGCATCTAGCTGTGCAGCTGAAACCGGGAATAATTAGGCTGAAAGAGACATCAGGGAACCCCAAAATGACCCATTGTACAAAGAAGCAAAGCCATTATGCAAACTTCTTTTGAAAACAGTTTAAAGGGGTGTTCAAACAGGACATTTATGGCATATACACCAGGGACCACTCTCGTCTCAAGAATGGGACCCAGGGCGTAGCTATAGGGGAAGCAGGAGAAGTGGCTGCTTTGGGGCCCAAACTCAGAAAGGGCCCACCCAGGAGGAGGACCAAAAGATTTTTATTGTCGGGGCCCCCTCAACAGTACTATACAATGACATTATATACAGTGACACTGTACGAAACGAGACGGAGCAGCTGCCGGGCCTGGTCTGAGATAGTGATCTTGACTAGCCACAGAAGTGGGGGGTTGCCCTAGAGGACGGGGTTGCAAAGAAGTTGCTGTGTGTGTGTATGGGGGGGCACATAATTTTTTTTTTCTGTGGGGCCCAATCATTTCTAGTTACGCCACTGGCATGCGCGGTTATTGCCATTCACTGCTATGGGATTTCCGAAAACAGCCGAGTAAGTGACGCCCCATTCTTGAGATAGGCGTGGGTCCCAGTGGTGAATCCGCAATAAATGTCCAGATGGGATATCCCCTTTAAGTCCTTCCATTCAGTGGAAATTCTGAATTAAACTAGATAATCTGAGCCTGCTAGCTACGGAAGTGCAGACTAGCAACCTAATTAAAAGGAAAATCTGCAGTTGTTAGGGCTATGTACCCTTAGCAACCAGACTGATTCATTATAACATTATAAAGCATCCTATAATGGAACCGCACCGTTCTTTAACCGAATCTGGCGTAAGCGAGCAGACCCCAACAAGCTGCTGTAGCTCCCCCGCTGACTGTTCTTCAGGAATGGCAGCAGCACATCAGAAGCCCAGGCCCAGAACTCATCCGACCTGTGGAGAACATAACAGGTTAATGGGTTTTGGGGGTTCAGGATATCCATGGTCTATCCTCAGGGATGGGCGAGTAATGGTGTCTGACCTCTTAATCTGCATGAATTTGTGGCTTCCCATCTCTTGTCGCACTGAGCGCTGCAGCAGATACGCCCGGTGGTTCACGGAGGCATCACCATAGTTGGTCAGGAGGACGACCAGTAAGAAGAGCGTGTAAACCATCAGGTTCTGTATAATATAATACATGTAAAAAATCTGATTATAGGGGTTTTCCAGGTCAAACTCTGAAAACCTAATACTTCTCACAGCTGAGGGTTTGCTACACTTTTATCCAGTCTATACATGAGTCAGGACTTCAGGATAATACATTGCACCAGGACATGAAAGAGATCAGTGCTGCATACAATTGCAATTGCAGCAAACTCAGCAACAAGTATTAGGTCTGTACTGGTTTTCAGCCTCTGTATATTAAACAATGTTTCCATTCACTGACAGCTAGCAGAGATCTCAGAATATGGGGCAGTTATCAATACTGAACATTTACCTTGAGCATCCTATGCAGAAGTTTGACCTTCCGTGCTTCCTCTCTGGCCTGGAACAAGGCAAATCCTTGTGGTGGTCGCACCTTGGTGATTCTCTCAGAGACCTGCTCCACCAGGGGGCATTCTACTAATGTATCCTCTTCTTCTGGGTACAGTCGCTTCACCACCAGTGCAAAGTATACGGCCTCCAGGAGAACCTGGGTTGGAGGCAACCGAAAGTGGAAATATAGAGCACAGTAGTTTCCTGCAACGGTTGTCCAGACGGAGGAGGCTCAGAAGGACATCTAAGAGTACTTACCTTTAAGGGCTCCAAAACAAAGAACGAGCAGAGGAAGCTGAATATTCCAGAGATGAGCCACATGAGACCAACGCTGGAGGTGAAGCCCACCCCAATCCACACCGAAACAGCAAAACAGGAAAGGAGGAGGAAGCAGCTGAGCACATGAGCCACACGTGTGCACCAAGATGGCAGCATCTGTCTGTGTCTCTGGAAAGCATCTGTGATGACTGCTCAGAGAGAGGGAAAAGCAGAAAGTGTTAAAATCCAAGTCGTATCACTTCTCAATATATCTTATAGCTCCAAATCCTCTACATAGAGTTACATGATGACTTTCTATCTGCCTGCAGCCACCACTAGAGGGAGCTCAGGAGCTTACTGAATACTGTGCTATTATTGAGCCCAATGTATAAAGTGTATACAGTAAGCACCTACCTACAGTACAGACCAAAAGTTTGGACACACCTTCTCATTCAAAGAGTTTTCTTTATTTTCATGACTATGAAAATTGTAGATTCACACTGAAGGCATCAAAACTATGAATTAACACATGTGGAATTATATACATAACAAACAAGTGTGAAACAACTGAAAATAGGTCATATTCTAGGTTCTTCAAAGTAGCCACCTTTTGCTTTGATTACTGCTTTGCACACTCTTGGCATTCTCTTGATGAGCTTCAAGAGGTAGTCCCCTGAAATGGTCTTCACTTCACAGGTGTGCCCTATCAGGTTTAATAAGTGGGATTTCTTGCCTTATAAATGGGGTTGGGACCATCAGTTGCGTTGAGGAGAAGTCAGGTGGATACACAGCTGATAGTCCTACTGAATAGACTGTTAGAATTTGTATTATGGCAAGAAAAAAGCAGCTAAGTAAAGAAAAACGAGTGGCCATCATTACTTTAAGAAATTAAGGTCAGTCAGTCAGCCGAAAAATTGGGAAAACTTTGAAAGTAAGGGCTATTTGACCATGAAGGAGAGTGATGGGGTGCTGCGCCAGATGACCTGGCCTCCACAGTCACCGGACCTGAACCCAATCGAGATGGTTTGGGGTGAGCTGGACCGCAGAGTGAAGGCAAAAGGGCCAACAAGTGCTAAGCATCTCTGGGAACTCCTTCAAGACTGTTGGAAGACCATTTCAGGGGACTACCTCTTGAAGCTCATCAAGAGAATGCCAGGAGTGTGCAAAGCAGTAATCAAAGCAAAAGGTGGCTACTTTGAAGAACCTAGAATATGACATATTTTCAGTTGTTTCACACTTGTTTGTTATGTATATAATTCCACATGTGTTAATTCATAGTTTTGATGCCTTCATAGTCATGAAAATAAAGAAAACTCTTGGAATGAGAAGGTGTGTCCAAACTTTTGGTCTGTACTGTACACTGCTGTACATATACCATCAACTTATTATAAAATATCTCATTATAATACATTCTAATCATGCTTAATGAAGTCATATTTACCTGTCCGGTTGGACCTGACCGATTTGGTCACATCCCTGGCAGATCCAGATAAAGTCTGCCCTTTTTCATTCAATTTATCCAACATGATGGTTTCTGTCTTATCTCCAAACGGGTTCGATCTGTCAAAGCAATGAGAATACATCACAAACAGAGCCAATTCTCCTGCAGCAGCCATTCTATTAGCTCTCTGCACAGACACTGAATGGTGCAGCTCTATCTACCTCGAACAGAGCAGGGAAACCCAGCAGATCTAAAGCACCAATCAGCCGCAGGGTTACATGCAGCTATCTGTACTCAGCGAAAACTGACTACAGTAAGCAGTCAACAGCTTTTTATCCAACCAGAAGAGCATGGTCATGATGGTTGGAAGCATTTAGAGGGGACAACCACTTTCTATTTGCATAGCCGAATGGTGACATAAGTTGTCAATGGAGGAAGGCAACCCAGCCAAAAATGCACATCCTGGCCAAATCAGCTATCTCGCTAACGTGCAATCTGGCTCTTCCTACTTCTACTTACAAGTCCGATAGCAGATCAGTGTCGGTCCGAGAGATCCTTCTAAGTTCTGGTGGAAGGGACATGCTGCTGGCTCCATCTTGAGAAAAAGGAGATTTTTGTGAAACTCACCTGTAAAATCTTTTTCTCGTCTTTTCCATTGGGGGACACAGACCATGGGTATAGCTTGAGGTATTAGTAGGAGGGACACTATGCAAATGAAAGAGCTCCTCCTCCTCGGGCTATACCCCCCGACTCCACCAGGAGGAACTCAGGCTTTGCACAAGCAGTAGGAGAAGGAGCAATAAAAAATTATGGAAACCATCGGACCAAGCCATAAGGTCCAACCATAAGCAAAAACTGAATTGAAGACCCCTCCTGCAACAGACAGAATGGGTGGGAGCTGTGTCCCCCAATGGAAAAGACGAGAAAAAGATTTTACAGGTGAGTTTCACAAAAATCTCCTTTTCTCGTGCTTTTTTCCATTGGGGGACACAGACCATGGGACGTCCTAAAGCAGTCCATGGGGTGGGAAAAAAATCTCAGCACCGCCAGGAGGAACGTCCAAACGGTCAAACAGGAACCACAGCCTGTAAAACCCTGCGGTCAAAGACAGCATCAGGGATGCAGCTGATAAAACTTCGTAAAGGAAAGTAAGGACGACCAGGTGGCCGCCTTACGCAGCTTAGACGCAGAGGCACGATTGCGCCTTGCCCAGGAAACCTTCACCACCCTAGTGGCGGGAGCGGCATTTCGTGCCGGGGGAACCCTAACACGAGCGTGACAACAGCAGAGCGGATCCATCGCGCCACAGTGACCTTGGAGGCCGCCAGGCCCCTACGAGGTCCCTCAGGAACCACAAGGAGGAATCAGAACTGCGGACGTAAGCCGTAGCCGTGAGATACACTTCCAAGGCCCGGACGACAGCCAGGGAGTGTAGAGCGCGTTCCCTGGAGTTTGCCGGAGAAGGGCAAAATGAGGGCAGGACAAGATCCTTGCTAAAGGTGGAAAGAAGAGACCACCTCGGGCAAAAAAGGAGGGAACCGGACGGAACACAACCGTATCCTGGAGAAAAACTAGAAAGGGGCTCCTGGCGGGAAAGAGCGGCCAGCTCAGACACCCGTCTGATGGGAGATGTGGCCACAAGGAAGACCACTCTCCAGGTAAGAAAGGTCAGGGAGACCTCTCTCAGAGGTTCAAAGGGGGCCGTCTGCAGAGCACGCAGGACCAAATTGAGATCTCAAGGAGGCAAAAGTGGAACATACGGGAACCGAATGTGCCACCCTCTGAAGAAAAAACCTTCACAGGACCCATAAGAACAAGGGACCCTTGAAAAAGGACGGCAGCGCCGAAACCTGACCTTTCAGGGAACTCAGCGACAGTCCCATCTCAAGTCCGGACTGAAGAAAAGACAGCACCATCGGGATGGAAAAGCGAAGGGGAGGGAACCCCGAGTTCTCACAAAAAGTCATGAAGGCCTACAAGGTACGATAGTAATCCGGAAGGAAGCCGGCTTCCCCTGATCATGATTCTAACCACCGAATCAGAGAATCCCCTCTTCTTCAGGATGGCGGTTTCAACAGCCACGCCGTTAAACGAAGAGACCGTAGATTCCGGAGGAAGAGAGGACCCCGAGACAGTAGAACCTCCCTGTCGGGAAGAAGCCATGGGGCATCCGCCAGCATCCGAGAACCATGCGCGGTTAGGCCAATCTGGGGTGATGAGGACGGTCGGAATCCCATCCACCGCAATCTTGCGTAGACCCCTCGACAGAAGAGAAGCGGAAGGAAGACATAGAGGAGGCTGAAGACTTGCCACGGAGACACCAGCGCGTCCACCCCATACGCCTTCGGACCTCGGGCGCGAGCCGGAGACCTGGGAGCTTGTTGTTGAACCTATGACGACATCAGATCCACATCCGGACGGCACCACCCGCCACGCACGTCATCGCAGACACCCGGATGCAGAGACCCTCGCCTGGCTTCACCTTGTTTTGACTTAGAAAGTCCGCAGCCCAGATGCCTATTCCCGGAAGGAATACTGCTGGCCACACCGGAACGTGTGACTCTGCCCACAGCAGAATTTTATTTATTTAATTTATTTTTATTTATTTATTTATTTTTATATACTTCCCGCATCACTGTCCGGCTGCGGTCCCACCTTGATGGCTGAAGTAATTCACTCTCAGCTCAAGGATGTTGATAGGGAAAACGATTCCGTCGCCGACCAAACCCCCAGAATCGAGTGGGACCGGAGAACGCCGCCCCAGCCAGAGGCAGGCATCAGTGGTCCAGGAAAAGAACGGGAGTAACGATCTTCCCGCCGTCAGGTTCATAGGGAGCCCACTAAAAAAGAGCTTCCTGGACCTGTAGAAAAAAACAGAACGCGCCACCTGCAGATGTAAGCGTACAGACCACGAGAGGTCTCGTCCCAGAGGGAAAGATTTCCTGTCGCGGCGACAGAGTGTGAGAAAAAACTGGACATATGGTACGGCTTCGGAAGAGGCCACCACAAGACCGAGGACCCGCAGGTACCCCCGAAAGGAGAGACACAGGGAGCGCAGAAGGTGCGACACCGCTATTTGGATCCAGAAGACCTAGTAGTCTGAAAGAAAAAAATCTCTCGGTCAAGGCATCCAAAAATATCCCCTGAAGGAGAGCTTCAGGGACGGGAGAAGAAGGATCGTAGAAGTCGATCAACCATCCGAGCTGTTTCATTTGAACAGTGATCCGGACGCCAAGAAATGTCCTTGGTGCGAAGAAGAGCCATCAAAGGCGCTAGGATCATGGTACAGACCCTAGGGGCAGTCGCTAACCCGAAAGGGAGGGCGACAAAAATACATAGAGTCAGCCACCCATGGCAAGCGCAGGAATCGTTGTGAGATTCTGTGATCGGGCCATGCGGACAGGCGTCCTGGAAGTCTACGGACGCGAGGAATTACCCCGAAGAAGAGAAACAATAACGGAGCGGAGGGATACCAATTGAAACCTCCTTATCCGGAGGAAAATTTTTTTTTTTTTTTTTTTTTTTTTTTTTTTGAGCAGCTTCGGATCCAGGGTCGGACGCACCGACCCCTCCTTCCTTGGAACGATGAACAGGTCTGAAAAGAAACCCGTGCCCTGTTCCTCTGGAGAAACCGGGGTAATAATACCCCTGGTCCAGAAGGGAAGAAACTGCCATCCAGAGATCCGAGGTGGAACGGATCCCCCGGAACGGTGGATGTAAACTATCTTGTAACCCGACGTTACAATTCTTAGAGCCCAGGCGTTCCTGAACATGAGCCCTCCAAACCTGTGGAAGTAGCAGCGAGGTCGACTGCGTCCTTGGACACCATGACGGCTGGGGCTTGAAGGGGGGAGGTTCCTGCGGGAGTCCTGTAGCCCCCCAGCGGTGGGGCAGCGAAAGGACTGGTACTGGAACCGGAGGACCCGGTTCGAAAAGGACGTTAGGACGTAGGTGTGGAATGTAAGAGTTCTTGCCCCCAGATAGCGGTAGAGAAGAACTCGTCCAGCTGAGCCCTAAAAAACCTGGAACCCTCAAAAGGGAGGTTAGTAAGGGGACACTTTGAGAAGCGTCAGCGTCCCACACTATCAACCCAACCTCTCTGTGCAGAATGACCGAGAGGGCTGCAATGCGGGTTAAAGAGGGAATCAATGTCCATGGAAGCCTCGCAAAGGAATTTGGAAGACAGACACCTGGGGAACCAAATCCGGTGTGTCAGTAGATGCCTCATGTTCCGCCAGGTTCAGGTGGTGGCGCTGCAACCACACTTAGGGAGAACACTGACCTAACGTGCCTTTCGCCAGAGATAAATGGCTCATGAGAGAGAATCGAGGCGCCTGTCCCGAACGTCCTGCAGAGAGGAGCCGGTAAGGACAGGGAAGGCCGTGATCCTGGACACTGGGGGATCCACCCTAGGGGAGAAGACCAGCCCTCCACACTGCTCAGTCGTAAAAGGAGGATCCTGTCCCAGGTTCTGGGTATGACCGCGGAAATTCCTCATGGATAGGAAAAAATGCGGCAACCTATGGCTTCTTGGACAGAAAACAAAAAAAGGGGGGAACTCCCGCGTAGAGGAGAATCCCCTTGGAGATTACAGGTATCACGGACAGCCGCTACCAAGTCCGCCAAACGTGGGGAGCTTAGGCGGAGGGACCCGCCCATGACCTCGTCCGAGCCGGACAATCCCCCTTCAGACCTGCGCTCCTTAGGGGGGAGAGAGTCGTCTGAACACACCTCTAGACGAGGGGGGGGAAAAACGGAGTCATCCAAGATGGATGCTACCGCTCACGCTGCCTCTCATTAGTCAGGCGACCTCAGCGGGAACCACTGCGGGGAGACGGAGTGGTAGGGGCCACTGGATTGGCAACTGCCATACGGTCCAAAAAGGACATGGCTGCCTTGGCGACTCAGGCCAAATCAGCGGCCGAGCAGGACCTGGCAGATGCCCAAGCGGGTACCGCCAGCTCTGCTGGGACAGAAATAAACATTTTTCCCACTTTTTTTTTTTTTTTTTTTTTAAAAGGCTGAAAGTGGTTTGAACTCAGAAAGCCTGGACTGGGGCAACAGCCTTATCACTGAGATACCAGCTTGCCTTAGGAGCTGGGTTGGGCAGGAAGGAGATCCTGTCCAGGGCCAGGGCAGGAGGCACAAACACCAGTGGTCTAACAGGACCCCATTGGAGCCTGAGAAGGTGACTTGGCTTAGGCATGATAACAACTATGCAAGAATCTACAGCTGCAGTTAGAGAAAAGAAACCTTACAAGTGTCTTCTGGGAATCGAACTAGAGATCGTTCACATCAGAAGCAAGGCATTTATACACACATACACAGCTAGACAGCTGTTCAGAGAAGCAGATTGAATAGGGTATCACTGAGATACCTGCTGTTCAGAGAGAAGCAGGGGAGCGGATAGGAGCGTGGGAACCTTTGTAGCAGACGGAGGAAGATGCCGGAGCGAAGCGCTAGGCTCCGCCCCCCGGCCGCGCTAGGCTCCGCCCCCGGCCGCGCTAGGCTCCGCCCCCCGGCCGCATCATAGAAGCGCGAAAAAATCGCGCGCTCCACTCCCTGTGATTCTGAAAACATGTCCCCGTGCTGAACACAGCAAAGCGGGGGTTAAGAAGGAAGCACGCCTGCCTGCAGTTGCAGCCCTTGTTCTGTCCAAGGTTAGCAGGCGCCGTCAGGGAAAAGTCATGCCTCATAAAGGGGGAGCAGAGAGTCCCAGCAGGGAGATTGGCCAGTATAGTGCCTCCATGCCCCAGAAACCCCGGACAGAGAAGATCCTCAGTTCACCCAGGCGGCCCATAGACATAAGACAGGGAGGGGAGGGGAAGCAGAGCGATTGCAGTTATACTTATCTGCTCCTGCAGTCTTCTCCCTCCGTTCAGGACCAGCAGGGCTCACCTCTTCAGACGTCTGACTCCAGGAGTGCAGTGCTCTGGGAGGAGGGCAGCAGCAGGTGACCCAGGAGCTGGTGGGATGCCGGAGCTAACAGGTCGAGCCCGGTTCCACTTATCTTCTTGGGGGGAAATGGAGGCAGCCAGGCAACGTCCCAAAGACGGCGGCGGGCACTCCATGGGGGACCAGGAAGGCGCCATGCCGACCTGTGTCCCCATCTAGAATAAAAATAACAAAAAGGAGTAGAATCAGAGAGTGTCAACCTCCTTCACCAGACACTAAGCAAAGACTGAGTTCCTCCTGGTGGAGTCGGGGGGTATAGCCCGAGGAGGAGGAGCTCTTTCATTTGCATAGTGTCCCTCCTACTAATACCTCAAGCTATACCCATGGTCTGTGTCCCCCAATGGAAAAAAGCACGAGAAACAAAAGACTTCATTAGCATATAAGAATGTGAATGGCAATCACAAGACACTTGTAAGCCCACCCTATTCCCGTAAGACTCCGAAATGCTACTCCACAAATGTACATAAACCTTTTAGTAGTACAGTCTCATAAAAATAGGACTGTTGGCAGGTAGTCATCAGACATATCTCAGCCTATTCATATTACCTACACGGCACGCCTATGGTGGCAAAAATGGTGGAAAAAGCTGGTTGGTATTCACCTCTTCTCAGGATGAACGCTGGTTTTGTGCTACTTCAATTGAATGGGAAATCTACGCAAGTGTGATCTTGACATCTCATAGGAACATCTCAGAAGATCACTAGATCTTCTCTAATGTCTAAATCTATGGAACATCTCGTTAGGAAGTACCGTAAGTCTCTGGCAATGCCCATACCCCTTACCTGATGCTAAGAACTGACGTGGTAGAGACTGTGGTAGCCCTAACACCACGCTATCATCCTCGCTGGGGTGGCAGCTGGCATCTAAGCCAACGTTACAGCTGGTTCGGTGCCTCTCCAGCTTTTGAATGGTGTTGCCCATGATGGAAGGATCACTGAGGAGGTCGGGCCAGCTGAGCACGCCGTCATTGGTATTCCACTGGATGAAGCTGCGGAGGAAGAAGCCGAGAAGGTCACAAACAAGACTATGGACAATATATATCAAGGTATAAGACTAGAGTGAGACTAGATCACCATAGAGTGACCATCTGACCATCTGGAAAATCTAAAACCAGGTCGGAATAAAGCAGAGTTACTGTAGTTGCTTTTTTTCTTCTTAAAATTTGCTAAATTTGGATGGTTACCGTTCTTTCAGCACCAGTGATTGGGGGGGGGGGAGCAAAGCAGCGCCCACATGGCCCTCCCTGAAGGATAAGTGCCCCCAGGAACAGGTTTTAACCCTTTATGGGCCTCCTGTTGGTGCACTTATTCAAAGAACCGGGCAAATCTAGTGAAAAAGTTCTGATCACTAGAAGACATATTCTGAAGCAGTGTACAGTGCAGAGATCATCACTCACAGTCCCTGTCCCCAGTGGGGTTCAGAATCTAAATTAGGAAAAAAGGGGTTGCCTGACTATTTCTAACTCTCTGATCGGTGTTGGACCCCTGCTGATCAGCAGTTTGAGAAGGCCCAGTGCTCCTGTGAACGCCGCTGCCTTCTCGCAGCTTACCCTAGGCCGGTGACATCGCCACCACTAGTCTCGCAGCCTAGGCGCAGCTCCATACCATTCGAATGAATGAGGCTGAGCTGCAATACCAAGCACAGCCACTATACAATGTAAGGCGCTGTGCTTGGTGAGCTGCAAAAAGGCGGCAGCGACCACAGGAACGCAGCAATCAGATGCTAATGACTTCTCCCCCTTTAAGCTATCAGTATGTTTTTGGAGTGTGGGAGGAAACTGGAGCACCCAGGGACACAAACCCGGGGAGAGCATATTTCCATTCTGCCCTTGTTCGGATTTGAAACCAGGACACCAGCACTGAAAGGCAACCGTGCTAACCACTGAGCTACTCACCTGAGGACTATCCCAGCCCTCCTCTGCTGCTGCCAGTCTTGTTGACTTGTCCCTGTACATGCTCATGTGACCGCTGCAGCCAGTCACTGGCCTCGAAGTTGATGTATGGCATATAACCAAAGAGGCCAATGATTGGCTGCAGTGGTCACATTATTGATCACTGTGTCAACATTACAGGATAAGCAGAGACCACGGGAGTGTCACTGCCAGAGTGCGGGGCCTTTACCAGGCGAGTATATTTTTATTTTACCATGTTCCCTGCTTTTATCTTTTTTTTTCCAAATCCTGTCCAATCCCTTTAAGTAAATGGTTACCTGTTCTCCCATCGCCTCATGAATGTGAAGAACTAACAACCTGAATGTGATAGAGGAAAAGTCCTCTATTCCAGGCATCCCGAGATCTGGATCATCAGATGGTGGATAACTGGAATTTCACTGACTACAGATCTCCACTACTTACCTCTTTGTGTCTGCCATGGGAATTTCTGTTTTGGTTTGGTCAGAGAAAGCCTATGGGAAGAAACGATGAGAGTTGTTGATATGGCGAGGAACCAAAGATAATGTAGTCGAGTGTGGAGAGCCATGACATCCTCACCTCTCCATGGTTCCCCGTGTGCCCCATGAAGGAGCTCTCCATCACTGTGTCCAAGTAGTTGTCAATTTCTATAGAGTGCTGGTCAAAGTAGGTGAGGGCCGGCCGGACGCCGGTCTGCGGGTGATAAAAGACAGCTGCAGCCTGACACTTGTAAGACACAGACCACAGTGATGTCCACCAGCCGCCATCAGGCTCACCTTGCTGCGGGCTCGTCTGAACAGGTAGAGAATAATCAGGTAGATGGGATACACCAAGACACTAGTCACCAGTCCCACAGCCACCGAGTCCACGCTGAGGGGAACAGACTCCGACACCGCTCTATCCCTGGAAACACAGAAAGACTCATTTAGCTTTCTATGACTTATATTACACAATCTTACTTATTTATCCTGTACTGATCCTGAATTACATCCTGTATTATACTCCAGAGCTGCACTCACTATTCTGCTGGTGCAGTCACTGTGTACATACATTACATTACTTATCCTGTACTGATCCTGAGTTACATCCTGTATTATACTCCAGAGCTGCACTCACTATTCTGCTGGTGGAGTCACTGTGAACATACATTACTTATCCTGTACTGATCCTAAGTTACATCCTGAATGATACTCCAGAGCTTCACTCACTATTCTGCTGGTGGAGAAGAAAATAATGTAGAGCAGCACCCACGGGCCTTCTCGACCTTACCGCATGCTCCAGCCAAACCACGACCGCAGATCCTCAGCAGTCCACAGATCAGCGTTCAATAAAACGGTAACGGCAGCATCTGCAGATATTTCTTTATTGGACGTGCTTCAACGAATGAAGGACGTCCAATAAAGAAAAATCTGGAGATGCTGCCGTTACCGTTTTATTGAACGCTATTCTGCTGGTGCAGTCACTGTGTACATACATTACATTACTTATCCTGAGTTACATACTGTATTATACTCCAGAGCTGCACTCACTATTCTGCTGGTGCAGTCACTGTGTACATACATTACTTATCCTGTACTGATCCTGAGTTACATCCTGTACTATACTCCAGAGCTGCACTCACTATTCTGCTGGTGGAGTCACTGTGTACATACATTACATTACTTATCCTGTACTGATCCTGAGTTACATCCTGTATTATCCTCCAGAGCTGCACTCACTATTCTGCTGGTGCAATCCCCGTGTACATACATTACATAACTTATCCTGTACTGATCCTGAGTTACATCCTGTATTATACTCCAGAGCTGCACTCACTATTCTGCTGGTGCAGTCCCTGTGTACATACATTACATTACTTATCCTGTATTGATCCTGAGTTACATCCTGTATTATACTCCAGAGCTGCACTCACTATTCTGCTGGTGCAGTCCCCGTGTACATACATTACATAATTTATCCTGTATTGATCCTGAGTTACATCCTGTATTATACTCCAGAGCTGCACTCACTATTCTGCTGGTGCAGTCACTGTGTACATACATTACTTATCCTGTACTGATCCTGAGTTACATCCTGTATTATACTCCAGAGCTGCACTCACTATTCTGCTGGTGCAGTCACTGTGTACATACATTACATTACTTATCCTGTACTGATCCTGAGTTACATCCTGTATTATACTCCAGAGCTGCACTCACTATTCTGCTGGTGCAGTCCCTGTGTACATACATTACATTACTTATCCTGTATTGATCCTGAGTTACATCCTGTATTATACTCCAGAGCTGCACTCACTATTCTGCTGGTGCAGTCACTGTGTACATACATTACTTATCCTGTACTGATCCTGAGTTACATCCTGTATTATACTCCAGAGCTGCACTCACTATTCTGCTGGTGGAGCTGCCGTGTACATACAGTACACTACTTACCCATGATTCTTATCTCCTACCACGCCGTACCACACAGCATTAGCGCACAGGAAGAGGAATATGAGTAGAGCGCAGCAGGTGGCTCTCTGGACGCGGGTGAAGCGGCTGCGGGGTGGTCGTTCCCACATAGACAGCCAGACATGTTTCTCGGAGACTCCTCGCTGGAGTTCAGCCATGAAGATGCGGGAGAATCGCTTCAGTTCTGTTTCACCTAAATAACGAAGGAAGCACCAGCTTGTACGGAGGAGCGTGGCTGACATCCTGCAGAAACTCCGAATGACGGAAAATACTCACTGGCTGCAAAGATTTCCTTCTCCACCCGACGGCCGCTCTCCTCCTGCCCCACAGACAGCCAGTCATTCACCAGGAAGAAGTAATTCTTACTGCGCTGCAGATCCTTGATGATGACGTGCTGCACGTACCAAGAAGGGCTGAGTCCTGCCAAAAGACATCCATGACACTCTGGAACAGATCTCCATTATCCCCTTCACAGTCAGCCATCCCACCCCCAGACGTAGCACATGTGATTACCTATATCTCCCCCTCCAGCAGCCTGCCGACTCTCTGTCGGTATTCACAAACCTCCTCAGTCACTAAAAATCTATCTCGTGTAAAACTGGTTATAAAAGAGAGGAGGGGAGGGGGATGCAGCTGCAGTGTTCATGTGCAATGAACATATCTGCAACAAAGTATCTCTAAATGTGATTGCCCTTTTAATGTAAGTTTCCGTGGCTACCAGCAGGTGGCAGTGATCATCTAGAAACCAATTAACAATGGGGCTCATTTCCATAGGACGATTATGGATTAGATGGTTACGAGAGTCTCTAACGACACTTTCCTTGTGTAAATGAGCAAAGCGAGGAACAAAATTGCTTGCTGGTAAATATTTGAACGGCCTCTGTACACAGAAATCTCCCTCTCCGCTCATTAGCTGTGTACAGAGGAGGATATTACTACTGCACCATCGTTTCTTCTACGTGTGTGCAGTTTATATGTTATATTAGGTTTATGGAGGAACCGACTGGCAACCGCCTCTAAGCCAGAGTGGAACGCAGCAGGAAACAGTGATTCCCGCTCTGGAGGACTGAATACAATCATGTATTACATGGTTGTCTATTCAGTTCAATGGGAACCATGTAATGCTAGTTCCTCCAGTACTCCTCAATATCCACCTTAAAGTCTTCTTCTGCAGGAGTCACGACGTGGAGATGTCTTCTTGGTGTAACAGAATATCCCCCGCCATATCTCATATATACTGTTCATGTACACCACCCACCCTAAATGTCACCATAGACAGTTGCCTTCTACTCCTAACCCCTTTTATCTGGGTATGACAACTTAGCAGCATTATCATGGTCTCTATAAGACTCCGGGTACAATTTTGGGGGGATTGGATTGGAGAGATCCTAAATGTTTCGGTTTTAGCCTGATGTCCACTTATCATCTCTTTACCTTTATTATCATGCCACAGACGGATTTTCCAAACATTTCCCAAACTCTTCTCTGTTGCTATCTGGAAGATGTCCACGCTGTTCCTGCGGAAGGTATTCTCCCCGTCTAGATGCCTGTGGCCACTTTTACTGTCCACTCCATACAGACTGATGCCAACATGAGCGCTGGTACCTGAGCAGGAGGACGGCAGGCAGTGAGGTTACAAGGCCATGACATACACATGTAGGCATACTCATGCAGGCACGTACATGTAGACACTCATAGACACAATCATATAGTTGTTATAGAACACATGTAGATGCAATAGACATTCTCATATAGATGCACACATGAAGACCCATTCATGTAGACACATTTACACCCGCACATGTAGACATACTCATGTAGACACTCACATTTACACCCGCACATGTAGACATACTCATGAAAACCCGCACATGTAGACATACTCATGAAGACCCGCACATGTAGACATACTCATGAAGACCCGCACATGTAGACATACTCATGAAGACCCGCACATGTAGACATACTCACGAAGACCCGCACATGTAGATATACTCATGAAGACCCGCACATGTAGATATACTCATGAAGACCCGCACATGTAGATATACTCATGAAGACCCGCACATGTAGACATACTCATGCAGACCTGCACATGTAGACATACTCATGAAGACCTGCACATGTAGACATACTCATGAAGACCCGCACATGTAGACATACTCACGAAGACCCGCACATGTAGACATACTCACGAAGACCCGCACATGTAGATATACTCATGAAGACCCGCACATGTAGACATACTCATGAAGACCTGCACATGTAGACATACTCATGAAGACCTGCACATGTAGACATACTCATGAAGACCTGCACATGTAGACATACTCATGAAGACCTGCACATGTAGACATACTCATGAAGACCCGCACATGTAGACATACTCACGAAGACCCGCACATGTAGACATACTCACGAAGACCCGCACATGTAGATATACTCATGAAGACCCGCACATGTAGACATACTCATGAAGACCTGCACATGTAGACATACTCATGAAGACCTGCACATGTAGACATACTCATGAAGACCTGCACATGTAGACATACTCATGAAGACCTGCACATGTCGACATACTCATGAAGACCCGCACATGTAGACATACTCATGAAGACCCGCACATGTAGACATACTCATGAAGACCCGCACATGTAGACATACTCATGAAGACCTGCACATGTAGACATACTCATGTAGAGACATTCATGTAGACCTGCACATGTAGACCTACTCCAGTAGACGCACTCACCAGACCCTCGGCCCCATCCTGTCTTCACCAGAACCTCAAATTTATAAGATCCAGCTTTCCCACAAAACGGAATAACTCCAGCCTTACTGACATCCAGCAAGTCCAATTTATGGACAATAATGGTGGCCACAGAGTAGGTAGCAAAGCAGACGGCACACGTGAGCAGCACAATGTAGTTAATACCAGGAGGAGGCGGCTGAAATAAAGAAAAAGGAATAAAGCCCTTCTAGTCCCATCGTTGTCAGCCTTCTTATGGTGTGGGGCAGTATGAGCCATGTGGATTGGTGCTGGGCTTTGGGCCCTTCTTAACCTCCGCGGACTGCCTCCAGTATGAGGTAATTTCTTACTCCAATCTGGCATAGTTTGGAGTAAGGAAGTATATAGAAAATCCTGTGCACTTACACATTCACAGGACCAGAGCTGTGTAGGACAACGTCCTACTTACCGGGTAGATAAAGTTGACAGAGTGAGGTGGGACGAAGAGGCTGGCCCCAAATGCTGTGAGATGTTGGGTTAGACACACAGCCTGGTCTGGCCTGGTGTCCTCCAGCGGTACAAGGCCCTCTGTCTTCCATTTCATCTTGTTACCATCAAAGTACTGACACAGGGAGGTATACAGGCCCACCGTCACGTCCACAGGCGACCACATGTAATGGTTCGTGATGTTTAGGTAGTAGCGTCTGGTCAGGTTTCCATCTCTAAAACAGAAAATATCTATTTGTCTTAAAACGTTTCCAATAATGTTCAAACATCTACGACTACGCCACAAAATAATTGGAGCACATTAACCCTGCGATTATTCTCTTACGTGGGGGCAATGAAGAACGTGTACAGCTTGTGGTCATCTCCTGACAGAGAGTCCTCGCTGATCTGCTTCATGTCGCTGAAGTTATACTGGTTCGGATGACTGGTCTCATGTAGATAGACAGAGATGTACGGCTCAGGTTCACTGTCTTTGTATCTCTCTAAAAAAATGACAGTAAAAATCACATTATCATGAAATACGTGGCTAGATCTGTAGGCCACACCTAGACGGATCATTAAAGGAGAGCCTACTTGCTGGCTGCTGCCACCACTAAGGGGAGAATAGGAGCTCACTAGTTACTATTGAGTTCTATGTAAAAACAGTATGCAGTAAGCTCTTGAGCTCCCTCTAGTGGTGACTGCAGGCAGACAACATTTTATCATTTAACTCTTCTTTGTATAAAAGAAACTGAGCTCTGAACACACCAAAGATGTATTAAGAAACTGTTCTGCACAGAATTTTGAAACTAAATACACTTAAAAAATGGTGGACATTTCCTTTAAGGGTTGGTCTTTACTGGCGTTTTTTTGCACTTTGTATGAAGGGTCATTCACTCACCATCCTGCACCGTGTAAGTAATCTGTATATGAAGTCCTGCGTTCTTATTACTGCTCTCTGCTTCGAGGTCCACTTTCACCGAGCGCCGTCTCTCAATGTTGGCCACGCCAGCTGTGATATTCCCGACACCAGTGTTATTGGCAACGCTAACCGTGATGGCCTTTTCCGAATCCAAGCTCTCCACCGGGATCTGGCTGCCATTACTAGTCTGGAACTCCATAGATGCCACCTTGGTGGACACGGTGTAGTTGCTGATGAAGCCGTAAGGATAGGGATTAGAGTCCACTTGGAACATGACCTGGATGATGTCGGTGAGGTCCAGGAAGGTGCTGTTAAATCCTTGTGGAATGAAGAACTGGCAGCCCGTCCTGTTACTGTAGCAGAGCAGGTTGAGAGGATCCGAGCGTTTGCCCCGGGCCAGGATCTCCCCACCCTGGAGGGTCAAAGGCTCCTCATTCAGGACCCTGGACTTCATCAAAATTCTCATGAGGTCAGAAGAAAGATTGTAAGCTTTGGAGGCAACAGAGGCATTGTTGAGGGCACCACATAGCTTCTCTCCTTTGTGGACGAAGGACTTGGTGTTTACCAGATGGATAACATCACCTGTCAGGGAAATAAAAACATTAAAGGGATTCTTCTGGGATTTAAAATTCAATGACCTATCTTCAGGATAAGTCATCCATTTCTGATTGGTGGGGGTCCGACTGTCGCTGTTTGAAGATGCCTGTGGGCGCTGAAGGCTCCTCGCAGCTTACCAAGCACAGCGCCGTACATTGTATAGTGGCTGTGCTTGGTACTGCAGCCTTGGCCCATTCACTCGTATAGGACTGAGAGAAAAATAGACCACGTGACTGACGAACGTGACATCACTGGTCTTTAAACAGCTGGTCAGCGGGTGTGCCAGGAGTCAGATCCCCACCAGATAGTGATGACCAATCCTGAAGACAGACCATCAATACTGAACTCCCCGGAAACCCATTTAATTTGGTAATTTCACTGTTCTTTTCACTTTTTTTATACCTGTCCGATAATCTTGAATATTTAATAATGTGGCACCTGCCAGAAAATTAAAAGGGATGTTCAGAACTGTGAAAACATGCCTGATTTCTTCCAGGAACATCGCCACGCCTGTCTATAGATTGCGTCTGGTCCATTGAGCTGCCATACCACGCACAGCCTGTGGAGAGTTGTGGAGCCGCTGGTTTTGGAAGAAAGTTTCCACATTTTTTTAAATTCTGTACAACCCCATTAATTGTACATAAATGACTATGCTGCCAACAGTCATGAATTTTCAGAGACTGTCAAATTTGGGTCCGTCCGGGCGAAAATGGGTTGGGCATATGTAAACCTAACCCTACCAAAAAGTGAGTGTTCCCTTTTGGGATTGGAGCGGGGCTTCCATGCCCTGAATTTACCAACTACAGTGTTAGTAAATTGGCATATATACAATAGCGGTCAGTAACATGCGGCACGTGTGCCATAGGAGGCACTGTGACTAGTTTGGGGAGGACGATGAGCTTGGGGGAAGGGGGAACGAGCACTGTGGCTAGTTTTGGGGGTGGGGGGTTGATGGTGAACTTGAGGGGATGGGGGAACAAGCACTGTGACTAGTTTGGGGTTGGGGGGTTTATAGTGAACTTGGGGGGGATGGGGGGACGAGCACTGTGGCTAGTTTAGGGTGTGGGGGATGATGGTGAACTTGGGGGTGGATGGGGGGATGAGCACTATGGCTAGCTTGGGGGTGTGGGGTTGATGGTGAACTTGAGGGGAAGGGGGAATGAGCACTGTGGCTAGTTTGGGGTTGGGGGGTTTATAGTGAACTTGGGGGGATGGGGGGACGAGCACTGTGGCTAGTTTAGGGGGTGGGGGATGATGGTGAACTTGGGGGGAAGGGGGAACGAGCACTGTGACTAGTTTGGGGGTGGGGGGTTTATAGTGAACTTGGGGGGGTGGGGGACGAGCACTGTGGCTAGTTTGGGGTTGGGGGGTTTATAGTGAATTGGGGGGATGGGGGGACGAGCACTGTGGCTAGTTTAGGGGGTGGGGGATGATGGTGAACTTGGGGGAAGGGGGAACGAGCACTGTGACTAGTTTGGGGGTGGGGGGTTGATGGTGAACTTGGGGGGGTGGGGGACGAGCACTGTGGCTAGTTTGGGAGGTGGGGGATGATGGTGAACTTGGGGAGGAAGGGGGGACGAGCATTGTGGCTAGTTTGGGGACTAAAGGAGGATGGTGATCCTGCATTTGATTGCTGGGGGAATGATGGGGAGCAAGCTATCTACTTTGGGGGGGGGGGGGGGGATGGTGCGTCTGATTGTGATTACTATGTGTGTGGGACGGAGGGTGAAATTTGGATTGGGGGTGAGCAGTGATATTATTATGGGGGTGACTAGTATATGTGGCCCCAGTGTATGGTGGACACTGTCTGGACGTCCCCAGCCGTCAGTACATATATGTTTCGTGGGGGGTTCTTCATATTTTCTCCGGAGCAGTGATATACTTTATTATCCATATATTTGCCGGCAATTTTTCTAAAAACTTTTAAACCTCTTTAATTTCGGGATAACTTTCCTGCACGTCACACTGAGCGCTTCAGCTTTGACTTTTATTTTTTAAATTGGCACTCCGTACAAAAAAAGGTTGGCAACCCCTGCCAATGATTATGGTGTAGGGTCAGGCCTCACGTGAACGCGGTATCCCCGGCGGTTGTAGCTGAGGACTGTACAATGCCGCCTCGCAGATGATGACAGATCTCTCCCCGTAGCTATGGAAGCCTCGTCGCTATAAATTCCTTTCCTCTGCGAGCACAATAGAGACTTATAATTCAGCCAGAACTTTTTTTTTTCTTCTTCCCGGCGACATTAGTAACCGCCGTTAGCTCTTTCTATCGTCCCACTGCTCCCGTGTAATTATCAGGCTGCGGGAAAAAATCTTCCTCTATGAATTTACAATCCTAGATTACGACTCCGGCGACATTTCATAAATTGTTTGTTTGCCTAGGGGTCTGATGGAAAGGCGTAAATCACCTCCGCCTGAAGAAATGCTCACGAGAGAAAAAAAAACACGTTCTTCATCTGCTGGAAAAAAAATCGAGATCGTTTCAATTTATTCCGTCATTAAGCGCTCGTCTGTAGATTCTGTGCTGTTGCTAAGCAACCAGGGAGCTTCGTTAATGGAGGCAATATCTTATTTTATATTACAATTCAACAATAACCTTCACTGAGCGGAATTTTTTTTTTTTTTATATAATTGCAGAATCTTCATATTGGAGAAATCGCATAGGAAGGATCGGCTTAACCCCTTAGTGACAAGCCCTTTTTGGGCCTTACTGACCAAGCGTTTTTCTTCCTTTTTTCATCGTCACCTTCCAAGAGCTATAACTTTTTTATTTTTCCATCTATATAGCTGTATGAGGGCTTGTTTTTTTTTGCATTTTTTTTTCATTGAAAATGTATTTAATAATTGTGGGGGGTTTTTACCACCTAATAGTCCCACAAGGGGACTAGAACAGACAACATTTTGATTGCTTTTAAAATACAATGCACTATCCCTATAGTGCATTGCAATTTTATGTCAGTGCAATACTGACATTGACCAACAGGCTGCGCCAGAGAGACACAGCCTGCTGAAAACTATTCAAGGCTGGTTTGGGGCCTACATCAGACCCCAGCCAGCCTTTACACGCATCGCAATTGCAGGGTGCCGATGGGAAGCAGAGGGAGTCCGCTCCCTCTGCCATTGCCCACAGCATTTAAAGCGTTAAACAGCCCGGATCGGCACTTCTGCCGGTCCGGGCTGTTAGAGCAGCAGTGCGGCTCTCATATGAGAACCGGGGACCCGCTTAGACTGGGCCGCCGTAAAGAAGCCCAGCCTACAGCCCCTTAGTGACCGCCGTAAAAAGGTGTATGGGTGGTCACTGAGGTGTTAAAGGGGACATCTGGTTTAAAAGACCCATTTTCAGAATTTATACAGATGGGGCTCTCCTATTCAGGACCCTCATCTGTTAACAGTACTGGGGAGCAGGTACAAAGACAGTCGGCCCTTGGAAGACTTACATGGACAGCCCGAAATCAGGGGTGTAGCTACAAGGGGTGCAGAGGTAGCAGATGCAACTGGGCTGTGATGCCTGAGGTCTCAAAATCCACATAACAAAAGACGGAAAGTGGGAAGCCCTGTTACACATTCTGCATTGGGGCCCCTTTTTCAAATAGGAACTGTGCAATGCTTTATTTCACCTGAGGAGGCGCTGCAGGATAACCGATCACTTAATTCCTGGTCTGTGACCCCCCTACTTAAAGACAGCTGTATGGCAGGCGTTATCTTACCCATGATATTCAAGATGTTGTCAGCAATGGTGGTCGGGGTCATCATTCCTTGTGTCGTTTCATTCTGCAAGATGGACATCATGGCTTCCAGCTTGCTGAGCGTTGTCCGCTGACAAGACACACATGCCAACTCCTTACTGGCCACCTGAAGATGTAAGAAGCGGCAGCCTTGGTTATACCTGCCATGGCAATCCATTTTGGCATCTACTTATAGAGCGCTGGGGACACGTTCAGTCTATGTCTCAAGACTGGTGTGAACAGGGCCTTAATCAAAAGATTTAACCCCTTTCTTACCACAAGAGATTTCTGGAAAATTGGAGAAACTGTGAGCATTTAAGTAACAGAAATCTCTGAGTGGTGCAAAAGAAGTGTGATCTTCCTATAGAGCCCTATCAAGAAATTAGTGAAGGCCCAAGGCCATAGCCTTCACCAAGATGATGGCTGCAAGGTCAACATGACCCTTATAACCCAAGTACTCCTGCTCTAATTCAGCTACTTACCGTACACTGCGCAAGCGCTGCTGCGATCTGCCGTATATCATCCACCGTGTTAACTTTTAGAGATATGAGGGCATCGGTTATATTTTTGCGCACTTTCCCAAGGGTCTGCTCACTTGCCTCTTCCTGTTTGCTCATGACTTTTTCATACTAAGAGGATAAAACAGAATGACATTATAGAGATCTATACAGTATAATACATATCTATACCATTTAAAGGGCATCTGTCAGCAGTTTTGTACCTATGACACTGGTTGACCTGTTACATGTGCACTTGACAGCTGAAGGCATCTGTGTTGGTCCCATGTTCATATGTGCCCGCATTGCTGAGAAAAAAAATGAATATTTAAATATATGCAAATGAGCCTCTAGGAGCAACGGGGGCGTTGCCGTTACACCTAGAGGCTCTGCTCTCTTTGCAACTGCCGCGCCCTCTGCATTTTCATTGACAGGACCAGACAGTGACAATATCACCACACCTGGTCCTGTCAATCAAAGTGGAGAGGGTGCGGCAGTTGCAAAGAGGAGAGCCTCTAGGTGTAATGGTAACGCCCCCGTTGCTCCTAGAGGCTCATTTGCATATATTAGAACTTCATTTTCTCAGCAATGCAGGCACATATGAACATGGGACCAACACAGCTGCCAAGTGCACATGTAACGGGTCAGCCAGTGTCATAGGGACAGAACTGCTGACAGATGCCCTTTAAAGGGGTTGTGAAGAAACTGCTAAATACCCCATTAGGGAATAATTAGAAGGTCCCAAGATCGAGTGGAAAGTAGTTACAAAGAGTGTCTGTCACTCTGGAGGAACCTGTATATCCTTGTATTAGGCTAGTTTCACATTAGCGGCAGGGGACTCCGGCAAGCTGTTCCGGCGGGTGAACAGCCTGTCGGATCCGTCCTGCCGCTAGCTCACATGTGCCCCCGGACTGCCGCTCCGTCCCCATTGACTATGGCGGGGGCGGAGTTCTGGCGGCAGCACGACAGCGCACGCCGAGAGGAGGCCGGACTAAAGTACTGCATGCAGTACTTTTAGTTCGGCTGCCTCTTGCCGCGCGCTGTCGTCGGAACTCTGCCCCCGTTATAGTCAATGGGGATGGAGCGGCAGTCCGGGGGCACATGTGAACTAGCGGCAGGATGGATCCGACAGGCTGTTCACCCGCCGGAACAGCTTGCCGGAGTCCCCTGCTGCTAGTGTGAAAGTACCCTTACATGGACAACCTATTGATTTCAATAGCAGCTGTAATTCCTCATTTCCCCTGTGGAGGTGCTGCAGGGAAATTTAACACTTGCTGCCAGGCACCCAAAAGTCCACAAAGGGGTTAGAAATCAACTTTTATGAAATTCTGAATGGAAATACTCAGCTGGTATTACTGATAATACATCTGGCCGGCATCCGGCACATGTGCCAACCTGAAATTCCAGTAATCTGGAAACTGGAATCCAGTAAGCTGTACCTCATTCAGAACGGTGATGAGAGCCAAGGAATACTCAGCAACATGCTGGGGGTCTCCCTGCTTCAATAAACCCCGCAAGCGAGAATCTGTGAGGTTGTGCAACCATTCTGCGAAGCTCTGAAATCGATCTGGGAGGACTGGCATCAAAATACCCATGGTGCTGTAACGGAGAGAGATGCATGGTAGGTTCACTTTACTGACACGCTGGCGAAGAATTTGATTGCTGGATCCACTTACTGGTTTAAGGCCACCGCTGTTGCCCCCTGCTGGTCCTGCACAAGTATAGAAACTTCCACCATGAAGTTGGACTCCTGGTAGCCGACAGGCAGGAAGGTGATGTGCTCTGACCGGCTGCCCTTGTAGACCCAGAAGTCATCGCAGTGCCCGCCGCGGCAGCGCTTAGCCCTCAAGATGAAGACTAGAGAAACCTCATCTTCTGTATCTCTCCATCCTAAAAAGATGATCGAGTGAGAAGTTTATAGAGCAGGGCGAAGATGAATGTTATGTCGATCTCCAGTGCCATGTAAGTGTTCGCCATGGTTGAGTATAGAAGGTACTGACCTGTACAATCAAAGTGGACTGGGTCGGTCAGCGCATGGATGGTCCCATTAGGAAAGATTCTACAGGTTCCCCCAGAAGGTGGACTATTGGGGAGCAGATCTATGGATGCGAATCCTTCTTCCTCCATGGTGGGATCTCTGACATGAAGGGTGAACGTGTACCCCTCCCCGTCTTTTAACACTCCCTGTCTGAGAACCAGGTTCAGCCCTCGGTCTCCTGTGGTTGTGGTGCTGGTATTGAGGATCAAGGTCTTGTTGCTGAAGCTCTGAGCTGTCCACCTCTGCTGGCGAGAAGTCGGTCAGAGATGGAATGTAATACAAACAGGATATGAAGGGGCACTACATTATAACGGGTAGGGGGGGTATCCCACTAGATCAGTGCACATCTTACCCCAGACCGCGCCTCATCCTGACAGTTACTGCAGGATCCTTCCAGGTAAACATAGGAGCTGGCGCTCACTTCATACACAGACTGCGCCTTGCAGGACACACACTTCAGAGACACGATGGGAATGCTGCCTTTTTTAATTAATACCTACAATTAGAAATATCTACATGTCAAGCGCTTATGCGACAAACATTACTGTAAACCAAGATTTATGATACCTTGTTATATCCTGTATACTAAGTACAACATCTTCATGGACCAGTACTGATGAAAATAATGCTGCCCTACTGTACAAGAATATAACTACTATAAGGCTACATGCACATGACCGTTGTTTTGGTCCGCATCCGAGCCGCAGTTTTTGCGGCTTGGATGCGGACCCATTCACTTCAATGGGGCCACAAAAGATGCGGACAGCACTCCGTGCGCTGTCCGCATTCATTGCTCAGCTCAGTGGTCCGCAAAAAAAATATAACCTGTCCTATTCTTGTACGTTTTGCGGACAAGAATAGGCAGTTATATTAATGGCTGTCCGTGCCGTTCCACAAATTGCGGATCCGCAAATTAGTGTGCATCGGTCGTGTGCATGTAGCCTGATACTGCCTCCTATGTACAAGAATATAACTACTATAATACTGCCTCCTATGTACAAGAATATAACTACTATAATACTGCCTCCTATGTACAAGAATATAACTACTATAATACTGCCTCCTATGTACAAGAATATAACTACTATAATACTGCCTCCTATGTACAAGAATATAACTACTATAATACTGCTCCTATGTACAAGAATATAACTACTATAATACTGCTCCTATGTACAAGAATATAACTACTATAATACTGCCTCCTATGTACAAGAATATAACTACTATAATACTGCCTCCTATGTACAAGAATATAACTACTATAATACTGCCTCCTATGTACAAGAATATAACTACTATAATACTGCTCCTATGTACAAGAATATAAATACTATAATACTGCTCCTATGTACAAGAATATAACTACTATAATACTGCTCCTATGTACAAGAATATAACTACTATAATACTGCCTCCCATGTACAAGAATATAACTACTATAATACTGCTCCTATGTACAAGAATATAACTACTATAATACTGCTCCTATGTACAGGAATATAACTACTATAATACTGCTCCTATGTACAAGAATATAACTACTATAATACTGCTCCTATGTACAAGAATATAACTACTATAATACTGCCTCCTATGTACAAGAATATAACTACTATAATACTGCCTCCTATGTACAAGAATATAACTACTATAATACTGCCTCCTATGTACAAGAATATAACTACTATAATACTGCCTCCTATGTACAGGAATATAACTACTATAATACTGCTCCTATGTACAGTAATATAACTACTATAATACTGCTCCTATGTACAAGAATATAACTACTATAATACTGCTCATATGTACAAGAATATAACTACTATAATACTGCTCATATGTACAGGAATATAACTACTATAATACTGCTCCTATGTACAAGAATATAACTACTATAATACTGCTCCTATGTATAAGAATATAACTACTATAATACTGCTCCTATATACAAGAATATAACTACTATAATACTGCTCCTATGTACAAGAATATAACTACTATAATACTGCTCATATGTACAGGAATATAACTACTATAATACTGCCTCCTATGTACAAGAATATAACTACTATAATACTGCCTCCCATGTACAGGAATATAACTACTATAATACTGCTCCTATTTACAAGAATATAACTACTATAATACTGCTCCTATATACAAGAATATAACTACTATAATACTGCTCATATGTACAGGAATATAACTACTATAATACTGCTCATATGTACAAGAATATAACTACTATAATACTGCTCATATGTACAGGAATATAACTACTATAATACTGCTCCTATGTACAAGAATATAACTACTATAATACTGCTCCTATGTATAAGAATATAACTACTATAATACTGCTCCTATATACAAGAATATAACTACAATAATACTGCTCCTATGTACAAGAATATAACTACTATAATACTGCCTCCAATGTACAAGACTATAACTACTATAATACTGCCTCCTATGTACAAGAATATAACTACTATAATACTGCTCCTATGTATAAGAATATAACTACTATAATACTGCTCCTATGTACAAGAATATAACTACTATAATACTGCTCCTATATACAAGAATATAACTACTATAATACTGCGTCCTATGTACAAGAATATAACTACTATAATACTGCCTCCTATATACAAGAATATAACTACTATAATACTGCTCCTATGTATAAGAATATAACTACTATAATACTACTTCTATGTACAAGAATATAACTACTATAATACTGCCTCCTATGTACAAGAATATAACTACTATAATACTGCCTCCTATGTACAGGAATATAACTACTATAATACTACTCCTATGTACAGGAATATAACTACTATAATACTGCTCCTATGTACAAGAATATAACTACTATAATACTGCCTCCAATGTACAAGAATATAACTACTATAATACTGCTCCTATGTACAAGAATATAACTACTATAATAATGCTCCTATGTACAGGAATATAACTACTATAATACTGCCTCCTATGTACAAGAATATAACTACTATAATACTGTCCCCTATGTACAAGAATATAACTACTATAATAATGCTCCTATGTACAGGAATATAACTACTATAATACTGCCTCCTATGTACAAGAATATAACTACTATAATACTGCTCCTATGTACAAGAATATAACTACTATAATACTGCTCCTATGTACAAGAATATAACTACTATAATATTGCCTCCTATGTACAAGAATATAACTACTATAATACTGCCTCCTATGTACAAGAATATAACTACTATAATACTGCTCCTATGTACAAGAATATAACTACTATAATACTGCCTCCTATCTACAAGAATATAACTACTATAATACTGCTCCTATGTACAGGAATATAACTACTATAATACTGCTCCTATGTACAAGAATATAACTACTATAATACTGCTCCTATATACAAGAATATAACTACTATAATACTGCGTCCTATGTACAAGAATATAACTACTATAATACTGCTCCTATATACAAGAATATAACTACTATAATACTGCTCCTATGTACAAGAATATAACTACTATAATACTGCCTCCTATGTACAAGAATATAACTACTATAATACTGCCTCCTATGTACAAGAATATAACTACTATAATACTGCCTCCTATGTACAAGAATATAACTACTATAATACTGCTCCTATGTACAAGAATATAACTACTATAATACTGCTCCTATGTACAAGAATATAACTACTATAATACTGCTCCTATGTACAAGAATATAAGTACTATAATACTGCTCCTATGTACAAGAATATAACTACTATAATACTGCTCCTATGTACAAGAATATAACTACTATAATACTGCCTCCTATGTACAAGAATATAACTACTATGATACTGCTCCTATGCACAGGAATATAACTACTATAATACTGCTCCTATGTACAAGAATATAACTACTATAATACTGCCTCCTATGTACAAGAATATAACTACTATAATACGGCTCCTATGTACAAGAATATAACTACTATAATACTGCTCCTATGTATAAGAATATAACTACTATAATACTGCTCCTATGTATAAGAATATAACTACTATAATACTGCTCCTATATACAAGAATATAACTACAATAATACTGCTCCTATGTACAAGAATATAACTACTATAATACTGCCTCCAATGTACAAGACTATAACTACTATAATACTGCCTCTTATGTACAAGAATATAACTACTATAATACTGCTCCTATGTATAAGAATATAACTACTATAATACTGCTCCTATGTACAAGAATATAACTACTATAATACTGCTCCTATATACAAGAATATAACTACTATAATACTGCGTCCTATGTACAAGAATATAACTACTATAATACTGCCTCCTATATACAAGAATATAACTACTATAATACTGCCTCCTATGTACAAGAATATAACTACTATAATACTGCCTCCTATGTACAGGAATATAACTACTATAATACTGCTCCTATGTACAAGAATATAACTACTATAATACTGCCTCCAATGTACAAGACTATAACTACTATAATACTGTCCCCTATGTACAAGAATATAACTACTATAATAATGCTCCTATGTACAGGAATATAACTACTATAATACTGCCTCCTATGTACAAGAATATAACTACTATAATACTGCTCCTATGTACAAGAATATAACTACTATAATACTGCTCCTATGTACAAGAATATAACTACTATAATATTGCCTCCTATGTACAAGAATATAACTACTATAATACTGCCTCCTATGTACAAGAATATAACTACTATAATACTGCTCCTATGTACAAGAATATAACTACTATAATACTGCCTCCTATCTACAAGAATATAACTACTATAATACTGCTCCTATGTACAGGAATATAACTACTATAATACTGCTCCTATGTACAAGAATATAACTACTATAATACTGCTCCTATATACAAGAATATAACTACTATAATACTGCGTCCTATGTACAAGAATATAACTACTATAATACTGCTCCTATATACAAGAATATAACTACTATAATACTGCTCCTATGTACAAGAATATAACTACTATAATACTGCCTCCTATGTACAAGAATATAACTACTATAATACTGCCTCCTATGTACAAGAATATAACTACTATAATACTGCCTCCTATGTACAAGAATATAACTACTATAATACTGCTCCTATGTAAAAGAATATAACTACTATAATACTGCTCCTATGTACAAGAATATAACTACTATAATACTGCTCCTATGTACAAGAATATAAGTACTATAATACTGCTCCTATGTACAAGAATATAACTACTATAATACTGCTCCTATGTACAAGAATATAACTACTATAATACTGCCTCCTATGTACAACAATATAACTACTATGATACTGCTCCTATGCACAGGAATATAACTACTATAATACTGCTCCTATGTACAAGAATATAACTACTATAATACTGCCTCCTATGTACAAGAATATAACTACTATAATACGGCTCCTATGTACAAGAATATAACTACTATAATACTGCTCCTATGTATAAGAATATAACTACTATAATACTGCTCCTATGTACAAGAATATAACTACTATAATACTGCCTCCTATGTACAAGAATATAACTACTATAATACTGCCTCCTATGTACAAGAATATAACTACTATAATACTGCTCCTATGTACAAGAATATAACTACTATAATACTGCCCCCATGAAGGAACATTAACACCCTTCTCACTGGTCACTCACCGTTTGGTTGGTGGACTCGGGATGTCTATCGGGTTTACTGATAGTCAGGAAAAAGGTGTACTCCACATCAGGTTCCAGCTTTGACTTGTGTATGGACATCTCACCCATATCTGAAGTGACTTCTGAATTACATGGAGCACTCTGTAAACTCTAAAAGGAGCATTTGAAACATTTGTTTTTAGACCAGCATTATAGCAGAGCATCTCGAAAGAAAATGTCAGTGGGGGCTTTAAAGAGGACCTGTCCCCTCTCCTGACTTGTCGGATTTAGTAACTACTTGCATTCCCCATGTAGTAACAGTTCTGGAGCATCTATACTCATCACAAGTTGGGGGGGTGTACCTGTCTGAAAACAGCAGCACTGATTGGCTAGAGTGAGTCTGTGCAGGCACCTCCCCCCCCCCCCCCAAACTGGTTACCTCCCTCTGTACCCTTACTGCAGACTGCTAGCATTTCTTTCATAACTTCTAGCAGAAATAATAAAGGAACGGCACAACACTCAGAGCCATAAGAATAGATGTTCCAGAATCGTTATTACATGGGGAACGCATGGAGCTATTAAAAGAAACATGTCAGGAGCGGTGAAAGGTCCTCTTTAATATGTAGGGCGGATTCAGGTCCCTTATAGGGTTTTTACTGTACAGTATTTTAACTTCTTTTTTATCGGTGGCTTTAATAAAGATTGTTACATTTTGGAGATACTTTTGGATTTGTGACTTTTTATATAGTCCTTCTTTTCTATCGTATACTTTAACTGGAAGAGTCCAGCTAGCGCAGCAACATAATGGATGATTGACTAATGGATATGTATAATGGATAATCGAACGTCTTACCTTTGTCAGCGTTGTACATGACCACTTATATGAGAGGGGTGTCTGCTCTTCTTCCTCAAGATTTGGGTCATAAGACTTCTTCCCATCCAATATTAAATCCCGACTACTTGACCAAACTCTATAGGATCCTCCGTCAATGATAGGCACCAGTCTGCTCGGCAACATCGTAACATTGGCATAACTGCTTTTAGACAATGGTGTGTCTCCAAAGGACACTGAGAACACAAAGCAATAGTCTCCAATCTCGAGAGCTAGCTTAGGCACTACCAGCTGAGGTCGGCTCATATCAACATTCAGAAGGTGGACCTTGTCAGACTCGCGGTAGTGAAGGCAGCTGGCTGCTTTGTAAATCTCCCATAGGTGTTTGGTTTGGTAGCTGATACATCCACGGAGATTGATCTCAGCCTCAATATAATTCTTCTGGGATCTTCTCATAATCACTTGAGTAGGCAGCTGTAGCTGTACTTCTGGTTCCTCGCACTCAAGTATCCGTGTGGTCACAGTTATTGTAGAGACCCAAAAACTGATTAGATTAGAGGCATTGACCTTCACCTTAAAGTCTCCAGGTGCCTGGTAAGTATGGTTGAGAGATGCTGAGTATCTTACTAAAAGAGGAGTATTATCTCCAAAAGACCATTCATATTTAACATCCAGAGGGCTTGGAAGCACGAGGGCATTAAATGTTACACTTCTGTTTACGAATGCATTGACTGGAATCAAGCTGAGTCCTACAATCAGTTCTTGGACTTTTATAAACTTCGAGATGTTCTGACTTCCCAGAGCATTCGATGCACTGATGTGTATGGTGAGGCCTCCAGCACCTACTGGGGTGTAAGTCACATTTCCTCCTGCTAAACTGGTGGCAGGGTGACCCTGCAGATCAAAAAGCCAATTGTAGGCAACCAAAGAGCCATGACTGACTGCTGCTCTGAAGTTTTTCTCGATCCTAGCTGGTATGGCAACTTCACAACAATTTACAAGTTTCAAGTTCTTTATGGCTTCAAGCACGGATATCATGACCGTTGACCGTTCTTCACTCACTTCGTTTTGTGCCACCACAGTCACAGGATAGCCACCAATTTTGGTAAACTCGTATGTGTAAGTGGTACTGTTAAGAACAATGGAGAAGTCTCCATTTATGGTCAGCATATAGCGGACAGAGGAACCAGCAGACAAACTGATGTTGAAGGTGACCAACTCCCCAGGTTCCACCTCTATCTTGCTCACGTGCAGTTTCAGACCATGTATTCTGTCTTGGACTGTGATGTTTTTGTATGCAATTTCCCAACTCACATCATTTGAGGCATTGAGGCTAATTGTGAAGAACCCAGCTTCCTCAAAGGGAACAATGGCCACTTTTCCATCGATGTTCCCACCAGGAATGCTCCAGATCCATGACACATTTGTACCATGCTGAACACTGCTGGTGAGGTACAAGACAGTCCCCGTGGGCACATAATCTCCTTTATGGTCCAAGCTCATTATGGATAAACCCTCAACTGGCTCTTGCACAAAGATCGTGATTGTTGAGTTGAAAGAGCCTAATGTGTTGTTGGCAATGGCAAGTACCTCCTTTGGACCAGGGCTTTGAAAACTATACAATATGTAGGATTCATAAGTGAACCAGACCACACTTTCCTCCAGATACCAAGTGTACATCACCCCAGACCCACTGCTCAAACTCATACTAATGTTGACTGTTGTGTTGAGAGGAGCTGGATTAGGGAACGCCAAGAGATGAATTTGGCCAAGGGTTTCCACAAACACCACGTTGATCCTGACGCTTGCATTTCCCAACATATTGACCGCCTTGAGAACAATGGTATAAGTTTCAGGTTCCACACTCATGAACTGATAAGTTTTGCCTGTCCCACTCTGAATTACACTGTCATTCTTTAAGATAAACCAACTGTATGAAATATTGGTCCCATCTTTGATGGTGGCCTGTAGAGGTAGGCTCTTGTTGGTCGGGAAACAGCAATCATTGACCAAATCACCTGTTGCAATTTGAAGTCCTTCAATGGTCTGTAATACATATATAACAATACTATCCTGGAGGGAACCGAGTTCATTCTCAGCCGTCACGATGACGTTAAATGTTCCAATAGAGCGGAAAGTGTACGAAATTGTGGAATTACTAAATATTGGAGAGCAACGATCACATAGTATCCATGAATATCGGACATCATCTCCTGACTTGAGGAAGGCAGAGAAGGTCACGGAACCGTTCAGAGGAATCACAGTCCTGGTGGCGTTCATGTTTAGTCCATGTATTCGAGTCTTGACTGTTATGTTCATATGGGTTCTACTGCTACTTACACCATTGAAACCATTCAGGATGATGGTAAAGCTCCCTGTGGTGTTGTAAATATAAGTCACTGTCTTTCCTTCAGCTGTGTTCCCATCTCCAAAATCCCAGTGATATTGAACTTTGGTTCCAATTCCTACGGCCGAAAATAAGTAGATCTGATCTAGTTCCAAAAACTGTGTCCCATTGTGTTCAATTTTGATAGTCCCGATGGGTTCTTGGACATCTACCAACGCAGTACCATTGTGGAAAGAGACGTTGTTGAACACAGACACCATTACTTGATACACACCAGGAACTCTGTACAAGAATTGGACCTCCGTCCCACCATTATATCTAGAACCATTTGCACCAAAGTCCCATACATATCTGTACTGGTAGGCAGGGAAGACAATAACTTGGAAATGACTTTCTTTGCCTAGACTTATATTCTGTTGTGCCGGCAATAAGGTGACGTTGACGATTTCAGGCTCGATGCAAACATTGGTGTAATAATAAGCTTTGTTCACCTGGCTGGAGAGTATAAGGGAAAGCGGGAATATTCCACTTGACGAGAAGTCCCACTCTACTGATGGGATCCCATAAATGGTGATACTTGAGGAATTATTGCCAAAGGTCCAGTTAAAGGTATAGTGTTCATAATCCCCTGTAACATACGCAGTGAGTGTCACATTCGCATTTTCGAGGATGCAAGTAGAGGGTTCTATTTTAAGTACCTGTAGGACATACACGCGGACTTGAAGGAACTCCGACAAAGAGTTGACCGCATTGCTAGCAGTTACATTAACCGTGTAATTTCCATCTTTGCAATATGTATAGTTCATCATAGGCTCATTACCCTCGAATATGTGCCCATCGCCCATGTTGAACCTCCACGTGATATTGTCCCCAGTTTCCACCGAAGCATTGATAAAGGTCTGTAAGCCCCTCTCAGTTGGTTCATCAGATGACACAACCAAACCGGTTATCTCCTCATAAACATGGATGGCCTTCACTGCCCATATCTCACTGATGTCGTTGACAGCATGGACACTGACGTTGTACGTCCCAGAGCTGGCATACGTGTGATTCAACGCTAGCTCACTGGTATTATGGTAGAAGGTGCCATCACCAAAGTCCCAGGTGTAGAGGACACCGAATGGTGAGGGTTCAGGGATTACTTGAAAAACGACAGATTTCTCACTGACCAAGACTGGAACGTCAGTAATAATGGTTAAGTTGGTCAAGGATCCTTGAACCTGCAGGGGAACCTCCTGAGACGAGTTTTCATACTTGTTGAAGACGGTCAATGTCAAATTGTATTCTCCTGAAAAAAATAAAATAAATGTGTTTGATTTACAAGAAAAGTGCATTCAGTAACTTTTAATATACCGTACTTGTTTTAATGTCAGAAAACCACACTTCATATTTGAAGGTATAGTTTAAACTTTAGTACATATAATTATAAGGTTTAATTGAAGGGGCTGACCGGCTGATGTAGTAAAAAAATGCTCAGAATGGTGTAAAACAATAAAATAAGTCATAATCTCCTATCTGATCTAGTTCTGACCCTGGTCCCCTGCCAGTCTCTACTTCCTGGTCCCTCTTGACACACAGGAAATGGCTGCACAGCTAGGGGAGGTCACTACTGCAGCCAGTCATTTCCAGTGTGTCGGGAGGAACCAAAACGTAGATATCGACAGGAAACGCCAGGACTGGACCGGTAAGGGGAGTATGACTTATTATTATTTTAGACCATTCTAAGCATTGTTTCCACAATTGTAAGTTATCATTTATTATGTTAAACTGTTCTCTGCCCTTTTCAAAAGACAAGAAGCCCTTTAAAGGGGTATTCCAATGGAAAAAAAGAAATATGTGGGATGGTGATGAAATGGTTAAAAAAAAAGTAAAGGTAGCGTATCTCCCGGAACTGCTGTTCCGAAAGTGCATGGGTCCCCGCTGCGGTCCACTTCCTGCTCCTGTCTTAACATGGCAAGATATGGCTGGGAATAGTGCTCAGCCAATCACTGCCTGCGGAGGTGACCTGCCTCAGCCGCTGATTGGCTGAGTGCCTTTCACACCCATTTCCTGCTGTGTTGAGATGTAAGCAGGAAGTGGAGAGCAGTGGGGATCCAGACAGTGTCGGAACGGCATCGTCAGGATCGGCAAGATAAACATAAGCTTGCGGTAAACTCATAATGCACAACTTGATCTGAACCATAAGGGGCAGTATAAATGTATACCGCTATATTATCTGTAATATATAGCAATCATTTTAGAGGGCAAATATCTCACCGGATTCCTGATAGGTGTGGGTGATGTTATTCTCTATAAGCACCATATGAACAGACGGGTCAGGAACAGGGAACGACTGGTTATATGGAGGCTTGAAATGATAATCTTCTTGTGTGCCATCCCCAAACGTCCACCTGGAACATACAACATGTTAATGTGACGTGGGTCTCCAAGCCTGCCCATCCAGAAGTTACGAATAATGTATAGGGAGACTCGCCTGAATGTGGCCTCAACTGCAGAGTCAAGTATGATGGTAGCAGAGAGCTCTAGAAATGCATTCTGGGTCACAATGCTTGGGACTCCACTGACTTGAAGACTTCGCATGGGGTTCATCTGCTCTACTGTGACATTGTAGGTTAAGGAGGCACTGCTGACGTGGTTGGAGGCGGTCAGCTGTGGAGGAGAACACAACAGGATCCCTTTAATATGTTTCACCTGAAAAATTCTGATTTGAGTGCAGATCATCTCAATTTCCTCTTCTCCACCTAATGCATGCTCACAGGGGTCCAAGAAGATGAGATAGGTACTGCGTCAGGATAGGTCACTTATATAAAATTGATAGGGGTCCGACTCCCAGAACCCCCTTCAATCAGCTGTTTGAAGGAGCCTATTCTGAGGAGGGGTCATTGATAATGAATTCTTGGAGGAGACCTTTAATACCAAAGTATTACTTGAGCAGCTGATCAAAATATAAAATGACCATAATCGGGCTTTACCGTTAGCTTGTACACAGCTGATGTCTGGTAGATGACATTGAAGACGGTGTAGCAGTAGGTAAGAGACGAGCGATCGTCCACTGTCCATTTGAACACCACGTCAGATCCAGAATCCACAGAAGCCACATTGTTCTGTAAGGCAGAAGGAAACAGGAGGTTACATGACATATTAAAGGTGGAAGTAAATCACAATGTACATTGAATGTAGAGTAAGAGGAACTGCCTAACAGATTGTCAGAAAGTACCCTGAAGCTCCTCATGGGCAGTGCTCATGTCACATGACCATGGATGGCAATCATGGTTGGAAGATGTAAAACCAATAAGGACAACATCTCACCATGGCTGGTAGAGCTTTGCTGCTACATTCAAGTAGCATCAGGATGATGCCTGCCATCAGTGTTGGGGACTATTGGAGGTCAACAGTGTGGAACCAAACCAGAACTTCAAGGTCAGGTTATAAAAAGATCTGCTTTTTGTATCTGTGTTTTGTAATTGTCAAAAAAACAACATTTAAATTCAGGAGTGTTCCAACTTTATGCAGGTCGGTCAGGAGACTCAGACAATCTGTACTAAGGAGCCCCTTTGACAGACATTGAGAGGGACCTGTAATGTGCCGAGGAAGGTCTATGGAACCTGCAGCTTTTAGAGTAGGGAAGCTGAGTGATTGTCACCACTGTGCGACTTTTACACGTGACTGTGAATCATGCACCCAAAGATGACATGTAACCCTAGTCTAAAGGTGGCCACACTCATTAGATGAATTCAGCAGGGATGGCAGACCATCTAATTTGTATGGGATTGTCCCAACTTACCCCTGGTGGCAGATGTTGGAGAAAAGAAGGGCTAGGCATGGCGGATAGGGGTTTGGCAGCGGCATATTCTCCTCTCTCATTGAGAACACATGCATGCGCCTTCAAGCCTAATGTGTATTCGCATGGGGTTGTCGGGAGGAATTGCTGTTGGCCTAAAGCCTATGACCACCATTAGTCTGCTGACCGATCTGAATTCTTAAAGGGAAATCCATCAAAAGTGACAGATACACAAGAGGTCACATCCATGGAGTTATCATTTTGGGCGCTGTGGGTTACTGTCATGGACAGGTTTCCTATAATAACCCAATGTTGGTGGCTACAGGGGTGGAGGGAGCTTGATCTGAAGAGATCAGCTCTGCTTATAATAACTGTAATAATGGGATGCAGATTTGAACATAAGGACAGCACATGGTGAGGGCGCCCTGGGAAACCGGATGGAAGAAGAGACAGGAAAACACTGCACAGGCGGACAGTCTCCGACTGCAGTTTATGCCTCATTTGCAATAATACATTGCAGTATTCTACTAGGACATTTTGTTTAATACGGAATCCACCTGCACAGCAGAACTCCGAATACAGCCACTAACAACACCAGTCTGTAGACACCATAATAAGTTCTCTGTCTCTATGAGCCATAACTCATGAAGAGATGTCTCATCCAGACAACCCCAAAGTCTCAGCCAGCGAAGGAAGGAATGGAACAGACTGGGAAATTACTGCAGGTACGGGAACCATCTGTACCTACAAGAGTCTTAGAATTGAAACCAATACTGGTTGTGGTGGCCATGAGCTTGGACCCTAATTCCCAAAACGGCAGGGTGACACTGAAAAGAGCTTCCAATGCTTTGGAGATTTAGGGGGAGATTTATCAAGATTGGCGTTCCCATACATCAATATTGTTCCCCTGTGTGCTGGAGTAATATGCACCTAAGTTATTAAGAGGGAGATGCCCCTTAATAAATTAGGTGCATCTCTGGTACTTCATGCACCAGAAACTCAAATCTACGTGAACTAGAGGCTGGCGTAGACTAGACTAGAGCTGTAACTTACACCAATTTAAGCTAAGGTCAAGTCCTCCAGAGTGAGACACTGTTTGTACCCACTCTCTACTCTGGCCAAGAGATGAGGATCCTGAACAGAGGACCCCCTGTAATAACTCCACAGTCACTAACAGGGTAGGATGAGAATAGGGTTTTTACACCACACAACCCCTTTAAGAGCTAAACTAATAAAAATGAATAGCACTGGAACCTACCACCCGGGTGTTGACCAGAACTCTCTCCTGTGGGTATGGGCTGATGCTCAGTCCTCTGATGGGTTCCTCCATTTTTACTTGAATTGTTCTGTTTTCTGAGCTTATGTCATTTTCCACTAATATAACAACTTCCACAACTTCTTTGCCGAGACCCTGGAGGTTGATCTCGGCATAAGAAATGTCACTTCCTACTGCATCACACTGAGTGTTGCGTGTGGAAATCACTGGAGGACATGTTTGCCCAAAGCTCCAGCTCTGGTTGGTGCCAACCCAAAAGGCTGTCGCATTAGAACCTGTCAGGAGTTTGAGGACCAAAACAGGGTTATTGACAGGGACATAGTAGATCTCCTCTTGAGGGATTGGGTAAGCCACTTCCAAGCCTGAAACTGGTGACACCACAGTGAAGGTACAAGAATGATTAGCCTCAAGCAACTGGTTACTAAATTTTGCCATGACGGTGTATCTGCCAGGATTCTTGAGACCACCATTTGGTGAATGGCTAAAAATAAGAGAATTTTCTTCAGTGGTACCAATGACTCTTATGGAGCAAGATGCTCCACCATCGACTTTACTGGGCCAATCAACTGTGCTGTTGACTAATAATCCTCCGAGGAGATCCCCAGGAATGCAGTCCATCCAACTCTGCTGGTGAACAACGTGGTAAGATCTGGTAGAGTGGCAATGCAGAAACTTTTTCGGTGGTGCATCATGCTGGACCACAATGAGGGAGCCCGGTAGCACCTCAATGCTCACATCCTCAAAAGATGCCTAAAAAGTCAATGAAAAGAAATGTAATCAATCTTTTAAACACCATGACCCGGTAATCATAACTAAAGGGGCATTCCAATCCTAGGCCTGCTGAATTAAAACTCAGCCTTGTCGCAGTGAAGACTTTGACCTGGACCTGGTGACCCCCTGGAGACAAAAGTTGTGTACACTCTGAGTGTCCATATGGAAAAATGGATGTGTGACTTTCACCATGGGCCAATGTGCTGCCTGTCTGCAGTCCGCTACGACCTCTGGGACCCCCTACAATCCTGAGAATTAAGGGGCCATAGTGCTGCACCTCCTTCTAAGGTGTCCCTGAACATCCCAGCTGGCCCCATTCACTTAACTGGGCCATGCTACATTTCACCTCATAGTTTGAGACCAGGGTGCCGCTCTGCAGGGAAAGACTGTGATGTGACAGCAGCTAAACCAGTTCTGTGACCCCTTCGTTCTCAGGATCAGTGGGGTCCTAGAGGTCGGACACCAGTGATCATATAGTGATGTCATGGGCCTTAAAGTGCAAGTTAAGGCTGCAATAAAATGTTCCTATAGAAATGAATAGGATCCATTACAAACAGTATAGATTAAAAGTGACAACCACGCTTCTGGTAAAGAAATGTGCTCAGAGAAGTTGTCATCTTCGTTCCCCCACTTGTCTTGTCAACTCATGCATTGGGGATATGAGTGGCTAGCAATTAGCAAGACACCATCTCTAATGAGGAGGAGAGATAGGGACTGAGGTATCCCATTCTAGCAACTATTGGGGGTCCCAGTGGTTGGACCACCAATCTAACCCATGGGGACCTGTCGTCTCTCTCTGTTTTAGTAAATAATTGCAAGTAACATTTTTGGAGCATGTTTGCTTAGCAGAGCTCATTCAGCAACCCTTCTGTAATTTATTCTTACATGTCCAGGAGGAATAACAGAGGGATATTGAAATGCAGAGTTGTAAGAAAGGATAAAGTACAAAGTCTTGGCACATTACCAAATACTGAGTTGCATTTCCTGGAGGTATTATGAAGAAATACTCCTTCATCAGGATGAAGTTAGGAAGACTGTTACTGGACTGGGTTGGCAATGAGGTGGCAGAGATGGCAGATTCGGTGGCAGAGATGGCAGATTCGGTGGCAGGGAAGCAGCCGCTCTCCACCGGTAAAGTGCTGTTGGTGTAATTAGAAGACTCCAGATCTTCCTCACACTCTGGGAAACTCTCGTTGATGGGTAGGGGGGAAATTGGAGAGAAGGTACTTTTAACCAGGCAACCTGGAGAATAAAAAGGTCAGAAGGGAAAGTCAAGAGATGCTTCATAAGAATGCATGATATCATGAGGAACAGCTGTCCTCCTTACATCTACACCAAGAGGAGCCATCCTCCTTACATCTACACCAAGAGGAGCCATCCTCCTTACATCTACACCAAGAGGCGCCATCCTCCTTACATCTACACCAAGACAAGCTGTCCTCCTTACATCTACACCAAGAGGAGCCATCCTCCTCACATCTACACCAAGAGGAGCCATCCTCCTCACATCTACACCAAGAGGAGCCATCCTCCTCACATCTACACCAAGAGGAGCCATCCTCCTCACATCTACACCAAGAGGAGCCATCCTCCTCACATCTACACCAAGAGGAGCCATCCTCCTTATATCTACACCAAAACAAGTCGTCCTCCTTATGTCAACATCAAGACGAGTCGTCCTCCTTATATCTACACCAAGACGAGTCGTCCTCCTTATATCTACACCAAGACGAGCTGTCCTCCTTACATCTACACCAAGACGAGCCGTCCTCCTTACATCTACACCAAGACGAGCCGTCCTCCTTACACCTACACCAAGACGAGCCGTCCTCCTTACACCATCTAAGCCAAGGCATATCTATCTATCTATCTAATATCTATCTATCTATCTATCTATCTATCTCTCATATCTATCTATCTATCTATCTATCTATCTTATCTATCTATCTCCTATCTATCTATCTATCTCTCATATCTATCTATCTATCTCTCATATCTATCTATCTCTCATATCTATCTATCTCTCTTATCTATCTATCTCTCTTATCTATCTATCTCTCTTATCTATCTATCTCTCTTATCTATCTATCTCTCATATCTATCTATCTCTCATATCTATCTATCTCTCATATCTATCTATCTCTCATATCTATCTATCTATCTATCTATCTATCTATCTCTCATATCTATCTCTCTCTCATATCTATCTATCTCTCTTATCTATCTATCTATCTCTTATATCTATCTATCTCTCATATCTATCTATCTATCTCTTATATCTATCTATCTCTCATATCTATCTATCTATCTCTTATATCTATCTATCTCTCATATCTATCTATCTATCTATCTATCTATCTATCTATCTATCTATCTATCTATCTATCTATCTATCTATCTATCTATCTTTGCCAGAATACATCTGTATCCCTGGACTAGCTCTGCCTATCTACAGCAACCCTCAAAGGAGGGAAGGAATGTATAAACAGTTATGACAATGATGTAACAATGTATCGTATAGCTAAACCTAAGCTACAGATGCAGTGGAGCTGAATTTGTCATTTAACTATTTGGTGTTGCACATTTTTTTTCATAGTGGTAACTATCCGAGGTAATATAATGCAGTCGGCTCACTTATAGTCCTATGTAAAAAGACAGATAAATACTAATCCCACAATGGCTTTGCTACGACATCTGACAAACCCAGCACTGCTACATCTACAGTCATACAGGGTTAACAGAGCCCTCACTCTACAGATTATAAATGCCTGCACCCATCCCACATCCCCATCTAAGATGAATGATGTGCCCCGGATTTAGCCGTATGATTATAATCCGGGCAGCGCGGTGTACCCACACCCTGACAAAGTGCAGACGCTCCCAAAAACTCAAAGTATCCTTTCCACACCAAACAAAACAGGGAGTTCTGTTCGTGTTTGTATGCCGTCTCCATGGTAAGCACATACTTTGGTCGATTCTCTCGAATTTCTAGCTACTCTATGTTTGGGTAATGTTGATCGCGTTTGCTGTCAGCCCAAATTTCCTTCCTGCAAGTGCACCCCATGGAGAAAGCGAACGCCGACCAGTATCAGCCATTCACACCAATGTATGCTGTGCTGTATCTCCATAGGCAGGGGACCAGCGCCCCTCTCTTTTGCGTCCTCACACTGTCACATAACGTCGGGGGAGAGGGTTATGCAATGACTTAAAAGGGTTGTGTCACGAAACATAGTCTACATTTTTCAAACCAGCACCTGGACCTGAATACTTTTGTAATTGCATGGAATTAAAAATTTTGCACAGTCAATAAAATGTATCTGTATAGCGCCACCTGCTGTTTGTTCTTTTCCTTATTTTTTGTCCGTCTCACTGAGCTGGTCGCACATGCTCAGTTTAAAGCCGTATGTTCTGTTAGAAGCTGAGGCAGTTGCAGGGAGAGAGCTGCAGCAGAAAGGACACGCCGCCTGAGCAGCCAGGCGGAAGATAATGTAGCAGAACAACTGGAACAGTGAATGAGGAGATCTCTGGATCCATGTGAGGTACAGGGCTGGTTCTAGCTCTGTTAGAAAGAGGTTGTCATCTACTAAGTGATGTCTGATTTTCATTTTTTGCATCAATCACGGCATAACCCCTTTAAGGCGCATTGACACTGCAACGATTAGCAAACGAATCTTGGAAGGAAGCGTTCCTTCCCGAAAATAACCTGCTCGTCAATGGAGATAAAGAACAGCATTTACAAGCAGCAATCACCTCCACTGTATGAGGCTGAGCGATGGTGGCTGCGGATACTACTGCACTGCGCTGTTTCTTGAAAGCAGAGCACTGTTCACACAGCACAATCTGCGGCCCAGAAACGATGATTGAGGTGTCCGCACAAAAGATCATTTAACCCGATGAACAAGAGTTTTCGCTCGTTCATCGGGTGATCTGCAGCACCTTTACATGGGCAGATTATCGGGAACGAGCGTTCGTAGGAATCCGAACATTGGGCCATGTAAATCCAACTTAATGCTAGCAGCCGGCGGATGTGGGCCACACCAGAACCCACTTCCGTATAGAAGGTCTCAGTTACAGATACAGCAGCTTGTTATATGGCTTCAGTTTACACAGGGTTAGGCTCCTACCTTGCACTGTACTTGGGGTGTATACTTGGAACCTCATCTGGGCAGACTCTTCCAGATCTTCAGTAACAAATTCTAGAGCTGATAAGTAGACGGTCTGTGTGAACCTGAACTCAGGGAACATCAGCACCTGACAATGAAGTAGAAGTTACCATAGTGAACACACAAAGGAAAGAGAACTGCTGGTGGAGTCACTGATCCTGAGTTACATCCTGTATTATACCCCAGAGCAGCACTCACTATTCTGCTGGTGTAGACACTTTGTATATACATTACTTATCCTGTACTGATCCTGAGTTACATCCTGTATTATACTCCAGAGCTGCACTCGCTATTCTGCTGTTGTAGTCACTGTGTACATACATTACTTATCCTGTACTGATCCTGAGTTACATCCTGTATTATACCCCAGAGCAGCACTCACTATTCTGCTGGTGCAGTCACTGTGTACATACATTACTGATCCTGAGTTACATCCTGTATTATACTCCAGAGCTGCACTCACTATTCTGCTGGTGCAGTCACTGTGTACATACATTACATTACTTATCCTGTACTGATCCTGAGTTACATCCTGTATTATACCCCAGAGCAGCACTCACTATTCTGCTGGTGCAGTCACTGTGTACATACATTACTGATCCTGAGTTACATCCTGTATTATACTCCAGAGCTGCACTCACTATTAGCTGGTGCAGTCACTGTGTACATACATTACATTACTTATCCTGTACTGATCCTGAGTTACATCCTGTGTTATACTCCAGAGCTGCACTCACTATTCTGCTGGGGGGGGGGGGGTAATGGCATACATACATAACATACATACGTCCTGCATTATATTCTAGAGCTGCCACTGAGAAAATCCTGATAATGACAGAAGTAGGTCCTCAGTCTTGTACCTACCTCCACCCCTTCGTCAGGAGAGGACACATTCTCTGCTCTTGACAAGTTCTGCAGGGGCCAGTTTGTATCAAACACCGAAGCTCCCACCACAAAGTATTCAGCATTTAGAGTAAGAGCTGGAACAAAGGCAACATGAATATCAGTATTAGTAGAGTTGACCACTTTAGACCACCCCCCTGTGATTGAGACTGAGGGGGTCCCCCACTTTGGAGCCCCACGATTGGCCTGGGTGAGATACTAGACATACACTGATGTAGAAGAGTCTCCAATTCATAATGTTCATCCTCCAGAAGCCATGAAAGGTGCTCACCTTGTGGCTTGTATTCACACACGTAGCTGTGTTTCGAGCTGCACAGGTCGGTGTTGCACACCCCATTGGGTCCCATTCTCACACAGCGATCCGCCTGGGATGGCTCGGGCTCCCCTGGAAGCCAGTTCTGGCAGCTCTCCAGGTCAAACCGCTTCCCTGCTGGGAGGGATTCGGCACTTCTGGTGTCATTGAATCCTATCCACACCTCCAGACCACTGGACAGCAGGGGGCAAAAAATGGCATCAGTGTCAAAATAATACTAAGAACATAACAAGACTAGTAAATTCTGCTTCCTATTATACTGGCCCTTGTGTGAGAGCGCAAGATGGAGCATTTGGAGCCCCACTGGAGGAGCTACTTTTGCGCAGGGTTCAAGAATTTGCCCCTAACCATGGCCCTTAGCTTTCAGATGGACAATCAGTCTTTTATTTGCTCCTCAGGGGCGTAACCATGGGTGGAGCAAAGGTTGCAATTGCATCTGGCCCATTCAGTATTACACACGACGCTTAATAGTTTGGAGGATCCCGTTAAAGATCTTGAGTCAGGATCTTGGAACCTCCAGTTACCCCCCTACTGCTCCCCGTCCTCCTTTCCAGCTAAACCCTAGTGCTCTTACTTGCAATACACGCCGCCCCCAATTCCCTTCCTTATGCCCTTCCATATATTTGCCTGATCACCCTTTGACATATAGGGGGAGATTTATCATTTCATTTGCGCTAGAAAAGTGGCATTAAAAAGTCTCAAACTGTAAAATTAGTGGCACATGCCCACGCCATGTTTCCGAAAGGGGGCATTGGCAAGGGCAGAAAGAGGGCGTGACCAGCAGCCGCCACAAATGTATCTTCATTTACTCCAGTTTTCTAGAGCAAATGAAGCCAGAAATCTATGGCAGCATTGCCGGTCTTGATAAATCTCCCCCATATTGTCTGGCAGGTCCTACAACTCCACTGGCATTTGCTGTGTTCCCCACCATTTCAATGACACCCTAGGCAGCCACATACTTTGCCTATCCTCAACCCAGCCCTGTCTGCTTGCAGAACTTCAGACCATGAAAATGGACCATAACAATCCGACCCTTATGGACCTTTTTGCCCCATCGATGTGGGCTCTGGGTATCCCCGAAGACATGCAGTTCATAGTGGATGCCTATGGTATCAATGATGGACTTTTTAGCGGGACCTTCGGTGTATCCTTAATGTTCCTTATAATCTCAACTTCCTATTAGAAAGTCTAAGGACTCGGCCTGGTATAGACGTTCAGGCCACACATGTGTTTCTTCTCCTAGCATCCTCGAATGCCAAAGACAGACCGGTTGAAACAAGCTGACTTAGAGGGCCCCCGAGAAGAGACGGAGGGAAGGATTGCAAACAGCTGCTGTAAGGATATGTGTGCACAGGAGTCAGTGCCAGGAGCTGGCCGGCTGCTGAGGAGGAAATTACACATTGATCTCCTTCCTGCCCCCGAGACAGAGCAAATAATGGACAAAACGCCCAGGACATATAGAGTCATTTACTGACGGGTCGCCCGAGGGGCCCCTATAAATAAATACCACCCTGCAACCGAACCGTTCTATCAATATCTGCTGGCAGCGAACGGCTCTCGATAGAAGGACGATGTTATTGTAGGATTTCAAAGCTTCACAGATCCCGAAACCTGGGCTGATATCACTAGGCAAATCCTGCCCTTGAGTTGGTCATAGAATAGCTGCATTTATCAGATCGACATGGAGACACCACCTGCCGCACCCCCAGTTCTCCTGATTGATCGGAGTCGGACCCCTACTGATCTGATACTCATCCCCTATACTATAGGGGTAAGCATATGAAGACACGCACATAGGTGACTACCACTTCCCTCTTAAAGGGGGTTGTACATCATCAGAAAAACATGGCTGCCTTCTTCTAAAAAAGACAGCACCACACCTTTCCACAGGCTGCCTGCGGTATTACAGTTCAGGCCAATTCATTTCGGGACCCGAGCTGCAATACCACACACACAACCCATGGGCAGGGGTGGCGCTGAAGAAAGCAGTCATGTTTTATCACTCCTGTACAATCCCTATACTTACCAACATTTCGGTTATTAAAATCCGGGCATCCAAAACCTGGCCCATGGGACTCCACCCAAGGATGCCCACTTGTGGGTGGGGTTATCGTTAGCCACACCCATTTTTGGCCTGGGACAGCCCACATTTGCCGGCCCATTACCTGAAAATTCGGGACAGTTGGCAACTATGTGAAACATAAATACTATATGAAAAGATGAATAATTAAAACGTCCACTACTTTCTAATGCACTTTACAGTTCCATTCTTCACCACATCAAGATCTCTGCTTGCTGTCTGTGGGTGAAAACTTTTTTTTTTTTAAATATATCCAGAGGCAGCAAAATCAGTAAAATCTAGTCCTGGCTGAAATACATTCAGTCTAGGAAGTCCACTGAAATTTTGCGGAATTTGACTACTATCATAAAGTATCACATATTTGAGACCAGAATAGCGACGGGTTCAAAAAAGTTGAGTGAATCTGCAAAAAATGAGCTTTAGATCCAGTGTTCTCCATTCGCAACCATAGCTGCTTTCAGAGTCCTGCTGGTTGCCCTTGGAAACAGACAGCAGTTAAGCTCCACCCCTTTGACAGACATGTGACACAACAGCTGGTATGCCCACTTTAGCTTTAGAGGTGATCGGAGAAGAAAACAAAGGTGGCAGAAAATCAGTAAAGTATTTATAAAGCTGCTGCACATTTTATGCAGAATTGGATGGAGGAATGTAGTAAATTGATATTTAGAGGTGGAGTTTCCCTTTAACTATACACTGCGGGCAGAGCATGCTGGCATTTGTGATTGTACTACAGCTGGCACACTGCGGGTTTCTGAAAACGGAATTCAACTATATGACTAATTGAATTATACTAAATACTGATAACCGGTCCTAATCTTACACGCTCCGTTTAATCACTAATCTGAGAAATCAGTTATGGCAGAGATTGGTGATGGCGGGCGCTGGCGCTACCCCTCCCCTGACACATGAAAACCGCTAAACACTTCACTTTCCTTGTGGTGCCATGTCCACGTACCTGGTAACCCGGGTCTCCAGAAACTTCTGCAACTCATGACTGCTCACAACGGCCATGTCTCCATTTCCGAGATCCTGGCAGACCTTCTGCGCATCGAACCAGCCGGCTTTTTCCACTACTAACTGGTAACAATGGTTATTAAGGGGGCACACCACACTTCCAGGTGGACAGGCAGGGGACACTGCAGGAAAATGGAGAGAGTTACATCAGTTACAGCGTTACTATACATGGGCATTTATATGGTCCTCATCATGGTCCACCACTTGGTCTTCTCTTGACCTGGTAAAATCAGCCTGACTAGGCAAGACAAGGTCCATGGGCACCATGTGATACTCAATTTCCCCACTACCAGTTGACCATGGGGATTCCAGCAGCTGGCACACACCCCCATAAGCTCAAGCGTAAGCAGCTAACCAAAATGGTACTGTCCACATAGGACAATGGGGACTGGCAGCCATTGCAAACATCTAAGCAATGGTGGTGGAATCTCCAGTTGGTCACTTTTCCAATAGTTTGGACTCTCCAGTTGGTGTGATGACCAGGAAAACAGAAGAAACAATGTCCTTTTACTTAACCCAAGACCATTCTTGCTACCTACTAGATAGACCTCAATATGTTCTTACCTTCCTCACCGCTCTCTGATGTTACAGTAGACTCCACCGCCAGGTCAGTTCCACCTCTCACCTTCACCTGGACATCCACATTGTCATTAGTTTTCACCAAGGTTGGGCAAATGATCTGTATCTTCTCAGGCAACCCAACCACTCTCAGTTCATCATGAACGATGAGGTCTCTGCTCCCTAGACGGAGAGTCACGGTCACGTTGTACATCCCAGGCTGGGCATACCTATGGGTAATGTTAAGATCACTGGTGCTATAGATCTGATTTCCAAAATCCCAGAGGAGAGGAGTAACAGGGATTGGCGCCTTGACTTCTAAATGCACAGAATCCCCGAGCCTATAGGTTTCTTGGGAGCTCTGCAAGATGGCGAATGACTTGGTGCTGGTGGCCTCTTGGACAATGGTTAGGTTGCAGCTAGAAAAGATGGAAGGAGAACTGCAGACCTCCTGACACTGAAGAGACATGTTGGTAGAGATGGTGTCACCGCAAAAGCAACCATGTTTGGGGTCGAGGGTCCAGAAGTTGTAGAGGTTAGCAAAACACTGTGCACTGCAAGTCTCATTCGTTGGGTGAGACAGGGGGATGGGCGTAAAGGTCAACAAGGATTCATCGGCAGAAGACAGATTTTGTGGACAAAAGATAAGGTCACCTCCTGCAAGAAGAGATATATGGATGGCCTTGGTTAGTGTTTCCTTACTATATAATACATTTGTCCTATAGCAAATGTTTGTGCCCATTGCCCACTGTTGGGCATCTGAAGCCTCCATGGGGTAAAATATCATCTTGGATAATGTCCCATGCATATCTACTGTCCGATGACCATTATACTTTATAAAACCTGACATAGTCCCTAGGAATAGCTCTTATGACTGGTTACTCACCACACGTGGTCTTGGAGAAGGAGACATTGAGCAGCTGCTCGCCAGATACCACTGGAGGCCCATCACAGAGGGTAGAGTCAGGATTCTTTAATCTAACCCCATTTTCAGCAGCCCATAGAGGAAGCCATGACATACGGCAGTCGCAACGCCATGGATTGTCACTCAGGTCCCTGCAAATCATTATCAGCCATAATTAAGTCCACAAGGACTTCAAACTCAACCAAACACAAACATTTTTCAGGAGGCTTCGTTCCCACCCACGAAACAAAACCCTTGTAACTTAGAGATCTTATCCATTTTATATTGGCACCAATGTTTCCTCTGAAGCCTTCATAGGTAGCGGGCATGCAGTTCTTGGCCTTGGCACTGTTCCCTCAGAGCCCAATAATTGCTGTCTGTCCAGATACATGCTATACAGAAGCCAGATAACTAGTGCCACATGGCCTTCAGATAGTTGTATACAGTATCCACATCAGTGCCAAAATACTTGGTGGTCTAGGGTATTAAAGGAGTCAATCTCAACATCCCTGGTAGTCTAAGGCAATTAAGTGCTTAATTCAAACATCCATGGTGATCTATTGAAGAGTAGAGGTTAATCCTTGCATCCATCCCTAGTAGCCTAGGACAGTGGAGGGGTTAAAAAGACTATTTCTGGCTGTCTCAGGCAGTTAAAAGGTTAATGTCACCATTTCTGGTGGTCTAAGGCAGTGAGGGGGCTATTATCAGAACCCCAGGTGATCTAGGCAGTGAAAGGGTTAACTTCAGTATCAATGGTGATCAACTCTATGGAAGGGATGAATGTCCGCAATCGTATGTGGTCTTGGACAGTAATTGGGTTAATATAACTATCCGTGGAGGTCTAGGGCAAGAATGGAATTAATGCCATTATTTCTGGTGGTCTACAGTAAAGAAGTAATTAATGTCAGCATCCTAAGTGGTCTAGAACAGTGAAAGGGATTAATATCAGTAGCCCTGGTGGTCTAGAACTAGGGTATGGAAAGGATTAATACCAACATCACTAGTGGACTAGGACAGCGAAGAGGTTAATGTCAGTATTTCTGGTGGCCTAAAGCTAAGGCATGGAAAGGATTAATAACAGCATCACTAGTGGTCTAGGACAGTGAAGGGGTTAACGTTACAATTTCCGGTGGTCTAGAATAGGGAGATTATTAATGTAAGGATGGCTAGTGGTCTATCTCTCTCTGATGGCTTAGGGAAAGTAAGGGGTTGAAGTCAGCATCACTGGTGATCTAGGACAGGAAAGGGGTCACTTTTCCATAATTTTTTATTATTATTTTTTTCAATCAATCATTCTCCACCGTGAATGAGAGATTGTCACAATCCCACGCTCAATACTACCACATCTGTAATGCTCTGATACTCACAAGTCTGTCAGATTCTGTAGCTGCTCAAACAGTCTTCTGTCCAGGGTCTCGATGCGGTTGTCTGAAAGATCTCTACAAGAAGTAAGATAAATATACTATAAGAACTACTGATCCCATCAGGAATCCTCCAGATATCCGCAGACTGAAGACATTTCACGTGTTCACCAGATGCCTGCACAATGCCATGGCAGCCATCTCTCATGACCAGCATGAAGCATTTGTATGAGACTAGAAAAGAGGGTCTTTTGTTTTTTTTCCCCCCCAACAGCGCCACCCTTGTCCATGGCCTGCGTCTGGTATTGCAGCACAGCCCCATTCAAAGTAAAGGCTGCAGTACCAGACTTGTCCTATGAATGAGAGTGGTGCTGGGTCAGAAGACCTCTCTGAAGTATGCTAGTCTTCTCAGACATAATAAAACCAAGGGGTTTAGATAATCCGGCATCCCTCAGATCAATGCTGGATTAAAGGACTTTTACTGACTTTGTTTAATGGGAGTACGGGACATCAGGCAGGAAGCAGTAAGTGAGCAAGATCACATATATAAGAAGAAAGTAAATAGGAAGACACAGAAGATGGATTCCGTTCAAGGACTCAAATAGAAAGGAATAAATCACAACCTGATGACTGATGCACACTGCCATATCAGAAGCCAAATGTCGGACTCGTTTGGGCCAGCTGGACGGACATTTTGGAATAACATGCACAACAAGGTGGAGTTTTCGGTACAATATGTGCTAATTTGAGGATAAACCCTATTTTAGTCTACTTTCACACTGGCGTTTTGGCTTTCCGTTTGGGAGATCCGTTCAGGGCTCTCGCAAGCGGTCTAAAACGGATCAGTTTTGCCCCAATGCATTCTGAATGGAAAAGGATCCGCTCAGAAGGCATCAGTTCAGTCTCCGTTCCGCTTTGAAGACGGACACCAAAACGCTGCTTGCTGCTGATGAAACTGAGCCAAACGGATCCGTCCTGACACACAATGTAAGTCAATGGGGACGGATCCGTTTTCTCTGACACAATAGAAAACTGATCCGTCCCCCATTGACTTTCAATGGTGTTCAAGACGGATCCGTCATGGCTATAGAAGACATAATACAACCGGATCCGTTTATGACGGATGCGTGCGGTTGTATTATGGTAACGGAAGCGCTTTTGCAGATCCATGACGGATCCACTAAAAACGCTAGTGTGAAAGTAGCCTTACCCGCTCCCTGCGCTGCTCTGGTCCGCGCACCGCCACTGCTGCTGCTTCATTGATGAAAATATCCGGTGTCGGGGGAGAGCAGCCAATGGCAGGCGGGGACGGGGACGAGCCTCCCTAGCATCGCGGGTGACGCTAGGTAGGTTTGTCCCCGCCTGCCTTTGGCTTCTCCCCCCTGACACCGGATGTTTTCATCCGTGTGCAGGGAGAAGTAGCGGTGCGGGTACCAGGAGCGGCGCAGGGAGCGCGGTAAGTAGATTACCGGTGAGGGGCCTGGCATATGTGGGGGAGTTTGAGAAATTGGATAACCCCTTTAAGGCCTCCAAACTCTCTCCCCAACAGAAGATACCTGGGGAGAGAAGAGTTTAGTGTATGGCCCGCTTAAAGGGGTACCCCGATCTGATACACTGATAGCATAGTGCTAGGAACCACTCTTATCACCAGAACGGGACCCACGAAGTGAACAGAGGGCAGCCATGTACACGCTGCCACCCACTTTTCATCAATATGCGCTGGAACTCCCATAGCGATGAATGGAGAGCATGCTGCACATGCGCGGGGTCCTCTTCATCACTTCGAGGGCCACGCTCCAGAGATAGAGGCAGTTCCCAGAGAGCTATGCCATTCACGTCCCAGGCAGGCTAATCCCCTTAAGTTCTGAAGACCAACTGAGACCAATTATGGTTTCAGAGCGTGGGAGGATCCTCTGGTCCTGTGATGGATCAATACCACCCTGGATGGATGGATCATACCATCAATTTTCCATGTGCCACTGATAAAATAGAGATGGATCGGAAAAAGCCACCTTGCTTTGCACGATTTCCAAACTCGATCGCCAAAGCTCGAATTTTGTTCAATGTTTGGAATAAGTTGAAAAACTGGACCATCTAGACTCCATACTTCAACAGTTATACCTCCCGTCCAGAACATACACATGTATGTATGCTGGGCTCCGCCAAGAGTGTATATGTTCTTAATGGGGAGAGGGGACAAAACGTCCGCTAGACACCTCTGGCGGTAGGCTTGTCTCCCCTGAGAAAAAAAGGATCAGGCATGTTGAAATCCAACAGCCTGACCCTCATTATCCCACCCCCAAACACATACATCTGCCATCAGGGTCGGGTTCACAGGCCCGCATACACCTTCGATGGTCAGCCTGCCATGCTAAAATCGATGGCTACGACCAGCATCAATCTCATGTGTATGGTCTTCTTTTTGGGAACTTTATTTTCCTCCTACTTTCCAAAAACAAATACATTAAAAGGGGTTCTGCCATGCTTGATGTAAAAAATTAAAATCAGACATCATACAGTACATGACGACCCCTTTCTAACAAATCTACAACCAAGCCCAGTACCTCACATGGATCCAGAGATCTCCCCACTCATTGCTCCATTTGTACTACAAGAGTTATTTCAGGGTGGCAAACTGAGCATGTGCGACCACCTCAGTGAGGTGGACAAGAAATAAGGAAAAGGAACAAACAGCAGGTGGAGCCATACAGATACATTTTATTGAATAGCTCAGCCGTAATGCTAAATTTTTAATTACGAAAGTATTCAGATCCAGGTGCTGGTTTGAATAATGTATAATTTTTTTCGTGGTAAAACCCCTTTAATTAGCTTCCTGTACAAGCGGTTCCTAAATATATAAACCAGTGTTTGGAGGCCCCACTGGAGGGGATGGTGGACAACGTGAGAGAATTCCCTGAGTCACACTGCACGATATGTAAATAATGGGTAATAAATTAACCGGTCTCAATTGATGTCAATGGTTCTACGGCTGCTCTTAAAGGATCACTAAACCTAGAAGAGAATGAAGAAATAAAAGCTGAGGAAACGGTCAACAAAAATTTCGTTGTCAATTTGTCTGACTTTTTATAACTTCCTGAACCAAAGAGCCCGTTAAAAATCGTGTGGCAATTTTCCTCTTATTTCCGACAGAGGATTAGGCTAGGGCTGCACGACGACATGTGTCTCGCAATACATAGGGCACAACTACACTACATGTGTCGCGCGACACCATAGACTATCATTATAAAATGTCGCGCAACACATGTCATCGTGTAGCCCTAGCCTTACAGTGTAGCAAAGGGGTGTGGCTTGGATTCCCGCTGCAGAAGGAGGAGCAGAGCAGGTTTCCTGCTGTTCCTTAGCTAGAAATGGTCCTGGTCTGAAGTCTGAGATGGAAGAGGTGGCAAAAGAAGAGGAATTGTTATTGACTGTGTTGAGGGTATTTTGGATGTTTTTTTTTTACCCATTTTTAAAATATCTTGTTAAGACATTCCCTTTTCAAAAAGGGCAGTTCTTAATTCTGGAGCTCCATCTGGAACGCACAAAAGGTCCATGCATTACATAGATAGTCCAGTTGATTCTAATAAGTACCGTGTAATGCTTCTTTTCACCTGTGGGGGAGCTGCAGGGAAACACTTACTGCCCACCACTCTAGCAGGATGCTGAAGAAACCAATAGTTAATCAGCCGATTGCTCCTTGTAAGAAGTAGAGATGGTCCAAAGTGAACAATGCAGAAAAACAAGTCATGCTGGGAAAATGTATGGTCGTGGGGGAAATCAAATTAGCAAACCACAATGATTCACAAGCAGGCCCCACTCGCACTAAGAGGCCAACATGTATTTCATCTCTGTTTCATATATAATCCTGACACTGACCTCATCGGACTCTTCTGAAGGCACCATTAGCGTGTCCTCTAAGCTGTAAGTGTGCTGTCAATGAGCAACGTCCCCAGAGAGCCTGCTGGACTATTGAGAAAATTCTTGTTGTGTAAACTTTCCCACGGATGCAGCGATGGTGCTGAGGTAATTCTGGCCAAGGACCATCGGCCCCGAATCCCAAAAATAGCTGGAGACAACACCTACCCACTGCATTCCGCCTGGATCCCCAGCGTATGTGATGTGTCAACCCACAGGAAGCCAAGACGGCCCTGCCAGAAACATCACGGTACAATCCCTCCTCGTCAGGCAATGGTGGGTTGCCTGCCCCGATGGCGGTGCCACTGGCCCTTTCTGCCTGGGCACCCACAGCTGCACACCCCATCCTAACCCTGAAGCCTGACCCTAAGGGAAGGCGACTGCAGTGAAGTCCCTTAGTTTATGGAATGGGCAGTGCACCTTACGGCAATGGTATTTGGGTACTGTACGGTAGATCGCCAACAGGGGACCAATCTAAAAATCCTAAAGCATGGTCAATTTCCAACAACATTTCGGCCAACATGTCTGAAGGTACCACCAATCAGCAAGGGAGCGAGAAGAAGTAACATCCAGAGAACACTAGAGATGGAGGCGCAATAATCCAACAGAGATGTCTGAGAAGAGCTGTCAGAGGGTAATAATGACCCCTGTGGAATATTTAATTGCCATCAAACAGGAGAGAAAATAGAATAGAAGAACATTGTGTTCCCAAAGTCAGGAAGGAAAATATTCTATGAATCAGGTCTAATGGAGAAAGGTCTAGATAGATAGATAGATAGATAGATAGATAGATAGATAGATAGATAGATAGATAGAAGATAGATAGAGATATAGATAGAAGATAGATAGAGATAGAAGATAGATAGAGATAGATATAGAGAGATATTAGATAGATAGATAGATAGATAGAAGATAGATAGAGAGATAGATAGATAGATAGAGATAGATAGAAGATAGATAGAAGATAGATAGAAGAGAGATATTAGATAGATAGATAGATAGAGAGATAGAGAGATAGAGAGATAGAGAGATAGAGAGATAGAGAGATAGAGAGATAGAGAGATAGAGAGATAGAGAGATAGAGAGATAGAGAGATAGAGAGATAGAGAGATAGAGAGATAGAGAGATAGAGATAGATAGATAGATAGATAGATAGATATTAGGATAGATAGATAGATAGATAGATAGATAGATAGATAGATAGATAGATAGATAGATAGAGATAGATATTAGATAGATAGATATGAGATAGAGAGATATTAGATAGATAGATAGATCCACCTTTTTACACCTCTCCACTATCTCATATGGTTAACCTAATGTCATTCTTTGCACTCATTTTCATATCCTGCAAAATGTGTATTTATTTCCATGCACCAGCAGGTGGCGGCAGTTATGGCAGAGCTACAGGGACAGAGGATGGAACCTTCTTTCCATTCTCTTCTCTCCCTCTAGGGAGGAGTTTAGTTAGTGAAGGTCAGTTGGGAGTACCCTCTCTCCAAGGGAGGTTGTGCTGTAGGGAGCTCGTCCCTTCTGGACGAGCCCTGCCTAGGCCAGCAGAGCACCATCAGCTCTGCTGGAACAAGAGAAAAGAGTAAAGAGCCTCAGAAGCCAGGAGGAAAGGTTCCCTGGAAAAATATAAAGATACAGATAAAGATAGAGTCAGACTACAGCAAGTTAAGTACAGCAGAGAGGAAAACATTCTATTTATTCCGGTCAGCACAGCAGAGCTAAAAATAGTGATAGATATAGCAGAGCTGAGTGTGTTTGCCTGCCAGAATTTATGCCAACACCTGCTGATAACCAAGATAAAGCTTTCTGATGCAAGTTTACTCAAGTAAAGCTGTTGTTCAACTATATGCAAGGTTTGGACTCACTTTATTTCATCATCCCCTCCGCCAACTATCCCTTTTTCTGCAACGGATGACCACGCCTGGGGTTCCAGTGTATCCAGGTAGGAGTACAACACCTTTAAGCGACTTTAGGCCACCCTACACCACTATGGCATTCCTATCCAGGGTACCATCCACCAACATCATCTACTTAGGGGGACTCCATCCCTTATTGCTTAAATGCAACTGGCGTCATGACAAAAACTCTTATAACAACTTAAAGGGACCCCAAGTAGCGCCCGTCGGGACGTCGCAGATAGATAGATAGGAGATTGATAGACAGATAGATAGATGATAGATTTTTAGAATTATTGTGTTGCACCATGTTTTATCACCGAAGGACCATTCGGCACCACTGGACCTTTAGCCGCTGGAGGAAGCACCTGTTTGGTGCACTCGCCTTTCCCTCAATCCATATACATGTAAGAAGTCCGCCTAAGTAGTTAAAATGACAATATCCGAACTCACTAAAAATGTGACTAGACCTGAAATAAAAAATATGTTATAGATCTGGTGGGAGGAAAATGTACTATTTGTAATGGAGTAGCGCCCAAATACAGCGTAGTCGCCGGCCTGTAAATCACGCAGCACGCCGTGTGCGCAGAGTCACCGGCTGCCATGATTTTGACTGAAAAGGCCGGTGCAGATTGGACTATTGATTTGGTAACAACTCTCATCATTCAACCCTTCAAGGTGCTGGTGGTATGGCCCTGTAACAAAGGAATCCAAAGTTAAATGTTCTGGTGGCAAATTCAAGGTCGATGGTTGAGAGATTTATACAACTGGATAGTTCGGATGGAAAGCTTAAAGAGCACCTGTCAGCAGGATCAACCCCACTAAACTCGGAATACTGTCTGGTAGTCAAAATGATACCTGGATTGTTAGACAAGCTGGTAGCCCGGGGGGTATGTGCCTTCTGCTACAGCTCAGATGATGTGTCCTTTCTGCTGCTGCTCTCTTCCTGTTTAGGGCTCATGCACACAAACGTTTTTTGCGTTCAGTATACTGGCCGTTTTTTTAGTTCAGTATGCGTTACTTATACTGAACCATTCATTTCAATGGGTCAGCAAAAAAAACTGAAGTGTCTCCGTGTGCATTCCGTTTCCATATTTCAGTTTTTCTGTTCCGTTGAAAGATAGAACATGTGCTTTTATTGCCCGCAAATCACGTTCCGTGGCTCCATTCAAGTCAATGGGTCCGGGGAAAAAAACGGAACACATACCGAATGTACTCCGTATGTCTTCCGTATCCGTTCCATTTTTGCGGAACCATCTATTGAACAATTTATGCCCAGCCCAATTTTTCCTATGTAATTACTGTATACTGTATATGCCATATGGAAAAACGGAACAGAAAAACGGAACTGAATCGGAAACACTTTTGAAGCAAAACACGGAAAAACTGATCCGTTAAAAAACGGCCCACAAAACACTGAAAACGCCATACGGTCGTGTGCATGAGCCCTTACTGTCACAGCCTCTAACAGTAGATCCGGCTGGTGGCAGTTGGACAGAACCGAGCATGTGCGACCACCTCAGCTATGTTACTGAAGTGAACAGAGAAATAAGGAAAAGAACAAACAGCAGGTGGCGCTATACAGATACATTTCATTGAATAACTCACTGGCTATACAAAATTTTTAATGACATGCAATTACAAAAGTATTCAGATCCAGGGGCTGGTTTGTAAAATGTAGAATATTTTTTAATGGGACAACCCTTTTAAGCAATGGGCAACGTTAGGAGAACAATGTGGTGGAACTGGGCAGAGGGTTGAGTCATTCATCCCTTCTACCAGGGATGAGGGGTGTGGACGCACAAACCCTATGGGGCGCAAAAAAATAAATCTCCTCAAAGACCTGGAACCCATCAAGAGCACATTACCGTCAATCACTGAGAGGGATACTGTTCTGTTTGTGGTTGCCCCGGGTGAATAAGACCCATCACATGGGCTGCACACAAGTCTACCAGTCTGCGGGACACAAGTATGCAGCAAGCGGCGTGTGTCTGCTCTACGAAAATCGCCGCCAAATTTTTCCTTTTTGCCACTTTTCCAACTCTAGAAACGTGCCAGTCGGTTGCAAAGGCGCACATGGTGCTCGGAATATGCCTTGGCTTGTGAGAGGAGGATATTATTTTATCCATTCCTACCTCTGTTTATTCAGCTGGAATCTGAGATTAACCCTCTCCTGACACTGAACAAATTCCTAAATTACACATGCCGATGCAGGTGGTGGCTGGGATCCATCTCCACAAAAAAAAATTTTTTATCCCCTACACCAAAAAAATACCAAATTTCAAAAGGAAAGGTATTTCAGAGTAAAAATGTGAAGATTTGAACCCAAAAGAGACTGCTGTTGGTGTCCAGGCTGTCCTCATGATCCCAAAAAAGAAGAAGACAAACCCTTGATCAGAAGAAGAGACCATAGGAAGGTCAGAACTGGACCAATGAAGAGACTGGATCTCAAGGACTGAGAAACGAGACTACCAGACCAGGGACTATGACAGTAAGGGCCAGACAATAAATACGTAGACATCAAGGACTGTGACACTTTACCCAAGAGACCAACCCAAAACTACAGAACTACAAGGATTTGTGGAACTAAATGTATAGACTCCATGGACTGGGAAACAAACCATGGGACCACTAGAGATAGAAACTAGAGAACACAAAAGAGTAGGGAACTAAGCCACAGGGACACCAAAGATACAGGCTAAGGGACGAAACCATAGGTGTCAGGGACCTATATGACTAGACATCAGAGCGCAGGGAGGCAAAACATTGATCCACTAGTTCTGTAGAACTAAATTCCTGGAAACTAGAGATTGGAAGAACTTAAAACATGTACACCAGAGGCCTAGGTACCTAACCACTGGGCACCAGGGACAATATGTTGGTTATTCTGTAATTTCTTGCCTATACTGTGCATTCAACCACATAAAAAAAATTAATAATAAAGAATTTTTTGGATGCATAGGTGCTCGTCATCATAGAGTGACCCTTTAAATTACGATTGATATTTTCTGTAGAAGTGTGGTAATGAGAGGCATTAATTCGGAGCAGTGTTTCGAAGTCGGAAAGGCCGAGGCTTTGTCAAAATCCATGTTAATTTAACAGCTATTTTATGGTGGAAGGATTACAGAAGATCTCTCTGTCGTCCCGTTTGGGTCTTGGAGCTAATTTACTTCTCCCAGAACACATTTCAGTCTAAGCTGTTCCTCTCATTACTGTCTTGGACAAATTCCATCCATCAAAGGCAGCTCGGAAAAAAAAAAAATCTCTCCTTCTCTTTTGGTCTGAAACTAAGCAGATTGTGCCCATGGATGACATAATACTGACTGACATCACTTTTGGCCCTGGGCTGTGCCGCTGTTAACCCCTTAAGGTTTCAGAATAGTTGATTTTATGGAAGGGGATTGGGTTAAGGAGCACACTGCACTGAAGAAGAAGAAAGAGCCTGAGGATTACAGCCCTGATCTCTACGTAGAGAGATCACCTCTAGAAGTTTGGTGCAATGGATGCAGAAGGGCACACCGGATTGTATCCCCAGACTGGTGACACTACTAGCAGGCTACTTACTAGTGCTCTTCATGGGAGGGTAAATCTCTGTACCAAGGGAAGTCTCTCTAAAGTGGACCAATCAAAGGTAGATCAATGGTGTCTATTGCTGGTTAGCCTACAATCTGTAACCCAAGCTATAGGGCTTGTTTTATCATTGTCCATGTAACAACCAACGGCTGTCCATGCCATACATTGTTCACAGATGGTTGTCCATGCCTACATCATTCACAGAAGAACATCCATGCCATAAAATATTCACGTATACATTGTATACTGATTGACATCCATGCCTACGTTGTTTACAGATAGATGTCCATGTCTACGTTGTTCACTGATGGACACCCATGCTTTACAATATTCACAGATGCCTACATTGCTCAAAGATAGAAGCCGATGCCATAAATTATTCAAAGATGGACGCCCATGCCATTAATTGCTCACAGATGGACGACCATGCCATGCGTTGCTCACAGAAGGAAGCACATGCCATACATTGCTTACTGATGGATGTCCATGCCATACATTATTCACTGTTGGACATCCATGCCTACATTGTTCACAGATGGACACCCATGCCTACATTGTTCACAGATGGACGCCCATGCCTACATTGTTCACAGATGGACGCCCATGCCTATGTTGTTCACTGATGGATGCCCATGCCTATGTTGTTCACAGATGGACGCCCATGCCTATGTTGTTCACAGATGGACATCCATGCCATAAATTGTTCATTGATGGACGCCCACACCATACAGTGCTCACAGATGGATGCCCATGCCTACATTGTTCACCGATGGACAGCCATGCCTACATTGTTCACCGATGGACAACCATGCCTACACTGATGGACATCCATGCCATACATTGTTCACATGGTTGCTCACGCCTACATTGCTCACAGATGGACGTCCATGCTGTACATTGTTCACAGATATTAGCGGGGATAAAGCCTAGAATTTATGGGCTCTGGGCAGGCTTAGGCCATATGATGAGGTCCTGTGACCCTAAAACAATTGGTGGTGAGAGGAAGTTCCATTTTTGGCAGCTGTGGGACTTCTTCCAGATGTTCTGCATAGTCTACAGTGTGGGTTAGGTTTAGGGTAATCAATATGGGTTCTGAGGATTATTTGGGGGCACGTCTGGATTCTCAAAGGAGCCTAAATATTCTATTCTAGGTAGGAACCATCGGGGATCGGCGTGGTACTGTCGAGAGGACTATCAGTCCTGCCACCAATTTTTCTCCCACTGGACAACCCGTTTAATTATAATAGGTCATCACATCTCCGCCTCTTCTACAACAAAACGTCCCTCCAAGGACTAAGGTCGCTGGATACAATGAAGGGGTCAACATTTACATTTCAAGTTCATTATGTGCAAAGATATGACAAGGAAGCAGACACTCTTCCCATCATCCACAGCTGCTACAGATCCGGACCCATCCTGAGATCCGATGGTTGGTGTGGTCATCATGACATCCAGCAATTTAATAGCCCAATTAACAGTTATTAAGAGCTCCTTCCAGGAAACACTCGGCCTGTTTTCTCCTATAATATTTTTAGGAGGTGGGAACTTCTTCCTTGTGCCAATTCTCCCATTTTTCAGCTGACGCCACCTTTTTCATATTTTTTTTTTAGTTTTTAATTTTTGTATGGGGGTGCGCACTTCACTTCCAAAGGCAGAAAGGAAGCTCTGAGGTTTGTTCTATGGAAAATGTTCCAGGCTCCTGAAACTTGGAGGAGACTTTGTGTGAAAAAAGACTACCTTATGCCGGTCTCTTAACTCTTCCAAGGCCGAACGCCTAATAAAAATTTCCCGACCGTATTTCTGGGATGGAAGATGTTAAATAATTATTTTGTGGCCATTTGGGGGGCGATGTCCTATGATGACTCATTGACATGTCTGTTTAAATAAATAATTATATTCCCTATAAAATAAAAATTATGGAGCAACTTATAACTCTTAATCATGCCATTCCTCTGTTATTCCTCCTGCAAAGGTAAGGCTATACTGACAACCGCTGCTCCCCTTTTCATTGGGGTGTGCCAAGTCATCGCTGACTATGATAACACTCATTTGTCAATTAATTCATAGATTTAAGAGATTTCCTGTAGGAGTAATAGAGAAACAGGCAATAACAGGTTTTTGTCTTTCATCAGCTCTTAAAGAGTACCACCAATGCAGATGGGATTTATTCCCCCCCCCCCCCCCCTTGATTTCAGTAAAAATGGTTATTATGGATATGAATTAATCTATTATTTTGTAATCAGATATGCTGGAAAGAACACCTGACAGCAGGATCAATCCTATTAAACCAGGCATTGTGCTAGACAGGGTTGAATCTGCTGATTAAAATGATACCTATCTTGTGAAAATCGGTTGTGGCATTCCAGAGAAAAAGGCTTTCATTTTTTAAACAAATGAGGGCTGTAGCGCACTGAGGGGCGTGGTCAGCAACGGAGCACTGAGGAGCAAGACCCCACCCCCTCGGTGCACTGAAGCCCTCATCAGCATAAAGAATAAAAGTTGTTTTTCTCAGCAACGCCACAACTGATTTTAACAAGACAGGTATCATTTTACTCAGCAAGAACAATCCTACCGGCAGCATGCCTAGTTTAATAGGGTTGATCCTGCAGACAAGCGCTCTTTAAATTATATTTCATTACAAAATGATAGAATTAATATATGTAATGACCATCTGCGCCTGTGGACTGTACTGTTTCCTTGCTCACGAGCCATCTACGCTTCCAGGGATGCATGTGGTGTCCTGGTGAGGCTTTATGTATTCCCAGACAGATGTCTTTCCTTCTTCTGCATCCTAATATGGTCACATCAGAGAGACACCATCACACAGCAGACTGCCACGATGAATTCACAGCTTGCCGAGCCGGAAGGTTTTTATTATTCTCTTTGTAACATGAAAAAAATATATATACCTAAAGGCTTCGAGGGGCTATCCAGAATCAGAAAACAACAGCTGCCTTCTCTTAAAAAGCAGAGCCTCACCTGTCCATGGTATTGTAGCTGAAATCCATCAAGGTGAACGGAGCTGAACTCTGATATAGAACACAACCCATGGACAAGAGTGGGGGAAAAAAGGATTTTTTTTTAAAGCAGCTCTGCCTGCCTCTCTCAGAGCAGGAAATCTCAGCACAGCTTGAAGTTACCTGCAGCCAATCAGCTACTGTTAAATACAAGCATTTTGATGTACGTGACTGCAACTGAAGAGCATTACCTCCCATAACTGTTACCGTTTTCATCTTGCCGCGCACACGACGACGGCCTACCGCTTCCTCACTTGCCACTTTATTACACTTTAAATGGGTAAGATTAAAAATAAAGGCTGATTTCTTCCAGAAATGGCGCCACACCCGTTTAGGGTCCAGGTCTGGTATTGCAGCTCAACTCTACTGAAATAAATGGTGCTAGGCTGCAATACCACACACAACCTGTGGGCAGGTGGGGCGCTGTTTTTTTGGAATAAAGCAGATTCTTTAAAATTTTTGAATGGTAGACAACACACTGTGACTTTCCAGAGTCTTGTATCGTATGTTGGAACTTGTAGTACTACACCTGATCATTGTTACACTTGTATGCTTGGGATGCAGACGTCTCCATGAGCTCATCGCGTCTCGTGTTTTATTTTTAGCCGCGTCTCCTCCCGTTATTCTCCCATGCGGTCATAAGGATTGCATGTCCCTGGTCGTAATCCTACCCTGTGGTTATCAGCCGTTTTCCAAGACATATTAATCAAAGGCAGAGAATACAGCTCTGAAGGAATATTCTGCCGAAGCCGCTCACAGGCAAAGAGATCGCTCCTATTATAGCCCCCCTTATATGGGACTCTGCTAGCCTGTAGATACAGTAGAGTCCAGTGCTTATCTACACAGGTGGTAAGCTTTGACTGCTAGTCCTGTGTCAGTCTTCACCGTAGGGCTGTCATTCTACTCCTGAACCAGAAAGCTCAGAATGAACATAGCTGCGTAATATACGGATTTAGGTAGGCGACGGCAACCCCTTTCTCCTAATATTGTAGCCCTGGAAGCACAACTTTCTAGAGTGTACAGTGGGAAATGACAGAGGCCCCCGGGGGTCCTCGTTGGCAGAGCGATAAATCCTTCAGGTCCCGATCCTTATGTCACTGCTGCAGTACACAGACTGGCGTGTCGCTGTAGAAACCAGCGGGCGTTTCAGACCGTTTCCTGTCTACAATGGCAGTTCGCTTCGCACGTAAACGTAGGGAGACTTTATAAAAACTCTCCGTTAGATTATAGTGTCAGCTCTTCGGAACAGGACCCCCTTTTCCACCATAGACCATTATATTAATTTGAAGTCACAATATAAACCCCTCTGAGGTCTGATCGTATAAATAGGAGAGGCGGAGACCATGCCAATATATGGGGTGCTAATTTCCCCCCCCCCCCCCCACACCTACGAAATTGTGAGAGATGATACACAAGTTTAGGAGTTTACATTGTAAAACCCATAGGCAAGGGTGCCACCTAGTGGTGCCAGAAGGTAGACACAATTTTATCATTGAACGCTGAATCTACACAGGGGATCTGGCGCTCTGTTATGGGCAGAAGTAGCGGCGTGAAGGGCATAGCAGTGGCGTTAAATGGGTTACCCAGGTTTAAAAAAATAACTAAAAACTCTTCTATAGAAGTGGATGGAGAACATGTCGCGCGTGTACAGTGCACTCTCTTTCGCTTTGAGGGCCCCGTTCTAGAGATAGGTGCGGGTCCCAGAGGTGGGATCCTAGCGATGTGTAAGATGGGCCATCCCCATGTCCGTTTTAGTGACTACTTACATTTCCCATGTAATAATTCTGGAGCATCTATTCTTAGGACTCTCCGTTGTGCCACTCCTCTATTATTCCTGCTAGAAGTTTATGAATGAATTGGCAGCAGTTTGTAATAAAGTTCCAGCGAGGTGTTACCAGTTGGGGGCATGTCCCTGCACAGACTGACACTATGTAATGAGTGCTGCCAATATCAGGGACAACCCCCCCCCCCCCCCCAACTGGTAACACCCATCTGGACCTTCGTTTCAGATTGCTACAATTCATTTTATAACTTCTAGTAGGAATAATAAATGAACGGCACGGAGAATAGATGCTGCAGAATTGTTATTACATGGGAAACGCAAGTTACTAAAACAGACATGTCAGGAGAGCTCCTCTATAATTCGGACAACCCCTTTAAATGGGGGTCATTCGCTCTAAAAGGGATTATGTGAGATGTATGATATGCAATCCCTGAGAACAGTCATAGATTAAAACGCTGATCCCCTCCGTCACCTTCCCTACGGCGAGATCAGCGGCACGCATAACATCCTTATAATAGGTAGCACTCCGCAGAAACCCCGTTCATCCACTTACAGATGTTCCAGAATGAAGATAAATCCGCCTTGGACCTCTTCCCAGTCTCTGAGAATAATATATACATTAAGTGAAGATCTACAGGGGTTTAGAAAAACATGGCGGCTTTCTTCCAAAAACAGCGCCACCCCTGTCCGTGGGTTGTATTTGGTATTGCAATTTGGTTCCATTGCAATCGAGCTGCAATACCGAACACAAACCGTGGACAGGGGGCGCTGCCGCCATGTTCTTCCAATCCTGGATAACCCCTTTAAAAGGGGTTTTTAATTTGCCATACTTAAATGTGGGGGTCTGGCTCCGGCACACCTCGTAGATTGGCTACGTGCAGGCACCATACATTCTCAAATGGGTTGTAGGTGCAGTACCGGGCACAGCCACAATCGTCTATATGGCGCTGTGCCCGGGTAAACCATGTATGCGGCACTTGCCAACGACGAGGGCTCTAGGGGTCAGACACCCGGCCAATCGAATACGCATGGCCTATCATAGGTTCGGGAATGCCCCTTTAAGGAGCATCTCCCCAGTGACTATGATCCATTTCTAACTGGGCAGCTCGGCTAGTTCTACGATATCTGCAACGCTCCAGGGAAGGAAATACCTGGTTATGAGACTGCGGCCAGGCCGTGGTTTTCCTGAGGCCCACCTTATAAAAGACCAGCAACCGTTCCAGAAGTTTGGGGAAAGGGGAGGCGGTGGTGACGCAGGAGCGTGGGCGGACGCCTCCCCCCCCCCTTCCTTGCACATCGGGTTAAATTACAGCTGCAGAATAATTTCCACGGCACGAGGAGGACACTACAGGAAGCCATGCCGCATGGAGATGCCGATTTAGGAGGCCTGGCACGGCATGGCGGAGGCTCAACAAATGTTCAGACTGAAAGTCGCCGGAATTTGCCTCTTAAAACCCTCTGCCATGTTGTTCTTGAGAGCGGCTGGTGCACTGCGGCCAGATCTGACGAGCCCTTCTTACAGTGCAGCGGATGCCAATAAAATTCCTTTTACCGCTGGAAAGACGATATACGAAAGCGAGGGAAAAAAAAAAAAACAGCTCTTCTTAGAGCTTTGTATGGAGCCATCCCTCTGTTATTCCTCTTGGAAACGGACGGCACATTCAAAAACTGGTTGTTACCATTCATCCTTGATGGGAAATGTCGCTGCACATGTAGGGAGCCATCCTACGGACGGGGAGGGCGATGGTAGCACCCAGTTTACCATTTAGCAAACCTGCGGCCCTCCAGCTGTTGTAAAGCTACAATTCCCACCATGTCCTGCTGTAGACTCATAGTTGTAGACAGTCTGGGCATGCTGGGAGTTGTAGTTTTGCAACATCAGGGCCATCCCTGATTTAGGCCTCATGCACACGACCGTTGGTCAGGTCCGCACCCGAGCCGCAGTTTTTCCGGCTCGGGTGCGGACACATTCACTTCAATGGGGCCGCAAAAGATGCGGACAGCACTCCGTGTGCTGTCCGCATCCGTGGCTGCGTTCCGTGGCCCCGCAAAAAAAATAGAACATGTCCTATTCTTCTCCGTTTTGCGGACAAGAATAGGCATTTCTACAATGGGCCGCCCGTTCCGCAAATTGCGGAAGGCACACGGGCGGCTTCAATTTTTTTGCGGATCCGCGGTTTGCGGACCGCAAAAAACGGCACGGTCGTGTGCATGAGGCCTTAGTCATACATTTCCAGGAGGAGTAACAGAATTGTAAGAAAAAAAAACACGAAACATTTACTTATATAGACATGTCAGGAAAGCTGATTGGCCCTTTTTAACCCTTTCATTGTCACGGCTGCGATCATCGGGGCCCTGGACGCCTTCAGAGTGAACTACATTTTTGTAACGTGCATCAAGTCAAGGTCAAGAAGTTAGGCCTGGAGAACCTAAATACAGTGTGGACCACGGGTCTTCTGCAATGGTATGGTCCAGAAGGGGACCCTACAGTAAATGAAGTAGTGGAGCAGATCTCGACCCCCTCAGTGCCAGCCTGATGGACCTCTGCCCCCCCTTTGGCGCCAGGGTTTATAGGGCATCAGTTGACCACAAAAGGGCGAGGTAAACCCCCAGAAACGACAGTTCTTCACTAGGAAGAGAACATCCGCTCCACCACTAAGCTGAGGACATTGTCCGCTGATCCGGAGCTCAGGGACCGGCCCGTGGGACTGGAGATCTGCTTGTCCCGGAAGAGTCGCAGCTGGAACGATGAGCAGACTGGGATAGGCCCGCAGCCTGTAAACATCTGCGGATTCCAGACACATTGGGTAAGGGAGCTGATCCCTCCTTCATCTGCGGTGAAGGAAGCCGCAAACATGCAGAGCAAGGTATATTAACAGGAAGACAGGCCGCCGTACCCTGGGGGGGACCACCTAGGCAGGGCCGGCGCTGGGAGCAGCTCACGTGCACCTGCCGCTATGGCGGGTCGCTGCTTTCGCACATTGCAGGACAGTTCTGCACATAGCTGTATTGACAGTCATTTTAGGGGCATGGGCTTTTTTATTTCTTTTTTTTTTTTTTCGTCCAAACATTTCCAGGAGGAATAAGAGAGGGCCGGCACAATGCAAAAACACATGGGAACGCAAGTCTATATTAAAACATGTCCAGAATGATGGACGATACGCACAACTGGTTAACGTGCCAAGAAAACTTGCAGTTGACTATCACGTCGACCCCACATATGGCGGTGGAAAGCGACACGGTTGCGCGATTCTCGAGCGTCGGTCCAGACATCGCTACCTACGGAGAGAAACAAAACGCTGCAACGGATTCACATGCAAGGACCATGTATAGGGGCACACTTCGACTCCGTGGCTACTATGGACCCCTAGACACTATGCGTGCTGCCATATAGCACTCCTGCGACCATGTCCGTGCCTGATGCGTCACTGCACATTTGTATATACGGCATATTATTTTGTGCCCCACTTTGGGGGCTCATTTAACGGGAATAACTGCACCAATCAGATCAACAGTAATAAAGCTTGTCCTTATTCGTAAGGGGCTCTCATCATGACGGGATCCCTTTAAGAGCTGCAGCTACAAATATTTAAAGGGGTTTTCCAGGACCCTCAGGATAGCTCGTCGCTTTCTGACTGGTAGGGGTCCGACTCCCAGCACCCCAGCTACGGCGCTCGGTCTGTGACGTCACTGCCGTCAGCCACATGGCATTTCTGCTGCTCAGTCCCATTGGAGTGAACAGGACCGAGCTGCAATACCAAGCACGGCCACTATACAATGTGCAGCGCTGTGCTTCGTCTAGTATGAAGAGGCTGCAGCGATCATCGGACCCCCCCACCGATCAGACAGTGACGGACCTAAGTCCTGCTTGAAACCCTCCTGTCCTGCTCCGATCCCTCGCATGTCAGCAGTCAGGATTAGGCTGCAGCACACTTCATGGACCGCTGTTCGTTTTAATGAGATTTGATGCGATTTGGGCGTGGGTCACTGCCAGTGGCACCGATCTGTCCAGCAGGGGCTCGGGGGAAGCCGGCTTACTGTTAACCGTATGGCACTGTCACAATGGGGCCCGAATCCATCCATTAAAATCCGGTGTGATCTTCTGAAAGACGTAGTGTAGGAAATTCAGACCTTACAGGGCTCGTCCGTGTATTAAAATGCCTTTCCTTTAGATAACAAGCGGATGGTACGCCGTCCCATTGCGGAGACCTGAAGTGATCGGCTCGATCTGTAAGGATGCCAAGGGGTAAGTCTTCAATAAAGCTGCAGCGCCACCGCAGGGGAAACGAAGCATTACATGGTGTCAACTGAAATCAGTGGGCTCCCCCAGTCATCTCGGGTCCTCCAGAGATCGAGACAGGCGCTCTTTGTAATAATTTTCTCGGGTCTCAAACTCTACTAACAGGATGAAATAAGTTCGAGGACATGTCGTCGTCGTCGTCCCCCCCCCCTCCTGACATGTCTGTTTTGGTAACAATTCTGCAGCATCTATTCTTATTACTCTGCATTCAGCCATTCCTTTATTATTCCTGCTAGAAGTTATAAATCAGTTACCTAGCAAATCACAGTGAAGATCCAGCTGGGTGTTACCGGTTGGCGGGGGGGGGGGGGGGGGGGGGGGGTGTCCCTGCACAGTCTGACACTGGCAGCACTGATTGGATAGTCCCAACTGGTAACACCCATCTGGACCTTCACTGCATACTGCTAGCAATTCATAACTTCTAGTAGGAATAATAGAGCACATCATTAAAGAGGTGAAAAAAATAGATGCTCCAGAATGGTTATTACCTGGGGAATGCAAGTAGTCACTAAAACAGACATGTGAATAGAGGGTACAGCTCCCGGATTTTGACCCTTTATTTTGCGCCGCTGTCATGCCCAGGAAATACCCCGAGCTCGATGCTAAAAAAACTTCAGGCTCAAGGACAAACGGGGACGCGAGAGACAAAGCATAAAGTGACGTCGTCTCTGTCACATGCCGAAAATCAAAATACATCACCAATGATTAACCATCGCGCTCTCCCGAGGACGGCTTTGTTTACCGGTCTCTCCTGACAACCAAGAGGTGTCAGCGGACGGAATTGCTCGGTAGTCAGGAATATGGCGTCCAGTGACGTCCAATACTGTGCTCCCAGGTCATTTGGATTGGTCTATGCGGTCCCTGCCTGGCCACTCATTGGCACACTTACCGAAATTCTTGATGGTAAATTCAGGTCATTTAAATCCCTGGGAAAAGCCAAACCAGTTTAGAACGCCCATTTCTGGGTGGGGCTTACATAGGACCCACCCACTTTCTGGTACAGGACAGCCTGAGTTTGCTAGGACTGTCTCTGAAAATTAGCAACGGATCCTGCAAATTCAGAAAACGCGCTTCTGCGGCTTCATGGACCGTCGCGTTCGCTCGATATTAGGGGGCGCCCTGCTGTGGTATCGTAGCATAATTAATCTCCGTCATCTGCGGTTTTATCAATAAGCGCGTCTACCTCATTTAAAGCCCAGGTTTAGAAAAACAAAGCTGCTTTCTCCGAGAAACAGCGCCACACCAGGTCCACTGGTTGTGTCTGGTACTGCAGCGTAACTAGAGGTAAACAGGGCTAAGTTGCAATACCGGAGACAACCCGTGGACAGTTGTGGCACTGTATTTGGAAGAGAAGGCAGCCACTTTTATGCAATCCCGTGCAACCCCTTTAACATGTCTCTCCCCCTAGTGGTGTTTTTGCAGAACTACAGAGAGTCCATAATAAACCTTGCTTTCATTACATTCTTACAATGTGCTCGATGTGAGTAATGGAAAGAGTCTGACATCATCCAAGAATGAGCGGCTAAGGGCAAGCACAAAAACACTCTCATGGCGCTTCCACTGTAATTTTATAACAGGACGGAACGAGTGATGGGAATAGGGTTCACGGCGGCAAAATGGCGAATGAAAAAATAAAATAATAAATCTGCTGTATATAAAGCTACGATAACAGACCTAAATATATAATAAACTGACTACTTATATAGGCTCCCTCTCTGCCCTTACTCCATGCTTTACACTGCAGCTCTGCTTGTTCGCACTGGCTGCAGTGTATAAACTAGCTTTGCGTATCTATATGTTAAACTGTGCAGGAAACAGCCAGCAAGGAGTCTAATGATACATGGGTTTCCCCTGCTGATTGACCCACTTCTCCCTATTTTACTATTTATGGGGAGAAACCTGTCAATCAGAACCTGGAGGGTGGCGAACCTGACAGGTTCCCTTTAAGAGTTTTCTTCTCAATCAATTGATCGTCACGGGTCTGGCTGACCATGCATTTCCCCCACAGCAGCCTCTACAGGGGGAATGCAGTATTACAAGCTGCCACTCATGTAATGCACAGACAGAGCGGGTCTATGTGGCACATAGAGAGGGGTCTCGAGTCCGCATCCTATGGGGTGGCCCAATACTGAAAACTTAAGCAACTTCTTGAAACGCTTTATGTCCTGATCGCAGGTTTTTCTGCTTGCTGTCAGAGAATTGAAGCATTCTGGTCCATAAGCGGAAATAGGTTTTATCTTATGGGATCTAGGAAGCGTGGCAGACCCACACAATGTTAGGTAAGGATTCCATACAAGAACCAGTAAGAAGTTGCTGTCACTTTAAATAAAGCTCTACATGAATCAAAGAGAAATTATGCAGATTTTTCCCATTATCCATAACATAATTATTAATATTGAGAGGCCGCAGAAAGGTTCACATTTCAACTCGGGCCAAAATGAAAAGAAAAACACATTTTATAGACAGCCAACATTCAGCAGATGTGCGGCCATCAGCCAAGCTACACAGAGAAAACACGATGATCCGCGACCAACCTGGTGAGGACCGTCCTGGGCTAAGGGAGAGGGGGTCAGAGGGGTTGTCATCGATCGTCCCATACACAGGACGGACACAGCGCCAATGGGGAGATTAACCCTGTTATGTCTGAAGTGGGAAATAGGAAGCGAGTCACGGGGAGGTAACCTGTTACCAACATGAATCGGGAATCAATGAGTCATTCTGATGACATAAGCAAACTTTCCCCATCTGCCTATCTGTACCAATTAGTGTCAGGACATCAGGAAATCAATGGTACAAAGTGGTCGGATCGAAATGGCAAGAATATTTCTTATAGAACACATAGGAGTAGTGTAAATATGTAGTGTTTAGTCTGCCAGATTCTGCTCCTGCAAGTGCCCAGGGAGAACTGCACTGCAGTGTTCTTTGCATGGAGCTTCTTCACAGCCCCTCCCCTCCGCTTTGAGTGACAGCAGTGGCATCCAACCAGGAGAACGCTACAGACACCACTCATAGGCGTGGAGAAGGGTTAGGCCTCTTTCGCACGGGCGTTGCAGTATTGCGGACCGCATTTGGGCAGCTCTGGCCTGGACACTTGCAGGAGCAGAATTTGGCAGATTAAGGATATGTTCACAGTTGCGGTTCAAGTCAGGTAGTCTGTTCTGGCAAAAATGTAGGCAAAAAACGCTGCATGCAATGATGTGCGTCCATTCGAAACCCGGCATTAATGCCGGAAAGTGGCCGGATCATTGCCGGACCCCCCGTCAGGCTGATCTCTACCAGAACAACCTGCCAGATCCGCTGCTGTATATGTGAACTTACCCTAGGGGGTATGTTCAGATGGAATTTTTGGGCATGGGGAGATGAAAATCAGTATGAATCTATACTGAGAGCGCCTCCCATTGTTTTTAATGGCAGGCAGTGCATCAGTTTATGTAGTCGAGAATTCTGCTGGGGTTCCCAGTCCAGGGCCCCTCGCATAGCTTCAAAATGAGAGCAGCTCCATGCCATACCAAATGAAAACTCAAGGGAGATACGCGCATATTTTCTTGTGGAATCTACCATAAAAGTTCATATTCACACTACTCCTGATAATAAAAGCTCCACAAAAGGTATGTTTCTCCTGCTCTCACCAGCCCCTGCCTAGTGCTGTCAGCATGCTTTCCATGAAGGCCCAAGAGGGGGCTGGCCATCTTCTGTTCCCGTCATGAAAACAATGCAACTTCATGCAGGAGCCACTAGGGGGAGCTCAGTGCAAAGAGATTTTAACAGCTTCCACTGCAGCGAATGGTAACCGTATACATTTCCGTGATCAACAGCTCACACCATGTTCATTTGACACTGATCAAACACAATTTTTTTTTTAGTTCTTAGGTAGAAAAGCACTAAACGGCATAATAAAAGACTAACCAAACCTACAACACACATACGCGAGGACGCCAACATCCCAGGACAGGCCTCTGCTGATACACAGCTTTCGGGGTGCACATTTCAAGGACGCACCTCCCACCAAAATCTAATCCTGTCATAACATGGAAACGGTTAACGGGACACTACGCCTCGTTCTGCAGCTCCCTTGACCACACCTTGATCCAAGAACATTTCAGGAGCCCCAAGCCAAAAATCTGTGCAACGGAGACGTGTCCAAAATGGTTAGCTTGTGTAACCAGCCCCAAGGATCCCTCGATGATCTCTACTCGCTGAGAATATCCCACGCTCACGGCTTCATTTATCTATATTTACACCATTCACACAAAAATTCCAGAATCATCGTCCCATGACAGCCGCAGGAGCATGACCGCGACTCATCTGATCCAGAGGTCAGCCTAAGGCTACTTTCACACTTGCGTTTTGGCGTTCCGTATGCGAGATCCGTTTCGGGGCTCTCACACGCGGTCAAAAACGGATCAGTTTTGCCCTAATGCATTCTGAATGGAAAAAGGATCCGCTCAGAATGCATCAGTTTGCCTCCGTTCCGTCTCCATTCCGCTCTGGAGGCTGCCTGCGGCGTTTTTCTGCACGCGATGTGGTGCGGAGCGAGACGGATGCGTCCTGGCGCACAATGTAAGTCAACGGGGACGGATCCGTTTTCTCTGACAAAATAGAAAACCGATCCGATGACTTTCAATGGTGTTCCTGACGGATGCAGGCGATTGTATTATGGTAACGGAAGCGCTTTTGCAGATCCATGACGGATCCGCGAAAAACGCTAATGTGAAAGTAGCCTTAAAGAGCGACGGTTACCGGCGAGACCTAAAGCCAAGGTTAATGGGTGCACCCCCAAAATATTGAATACTGCCCTTTCTAATGAAGTCTCCTGGAGAACGAGGTGGCGCCTTCCCAACAATATCCATGAGTCTACACATCCAAACGGGGTGGAATTGGAAAAAAATTCAATTCCGCCAGTTTTATGGGTTTCGATTTTACGGCATTCTCCATGCAGTAAAACTGACCCGTTCCCTAGTTTTTTTCTTGTGTTTTGATACTGAAAAAAAAAAACTATTGAAAAAATGTATTTTTTCTTTTCATCACCATATTCTGACCCCCATAACCTTTATACTTATGTCTATAGAGCTGTGTGAGGGCTCATATTTTTTGCAGGACGATTTGTAGTTTTTATAGTACCGTATGTATGACTTTTTCATCACTTTTTACTCAATTTTATGGGAGGTAAAGCGACCAAAAAATGATGAATAGGCCATACAGATTTTTTTTTCCCGTAAGGATAAATATGTTTATATTTTAATAGTTTGAGCATTTTGGGACATGGTTTTTTTTTTTTTTATTCTTTATTTTTTTATTTAATTATAGGGTGATGAAAGGAGGGTGATTAGAATTTTTCTATTTTTTTAGTTTTAGTTTTATATTTATAAAACCTTTTTTTTATTTTTTTTGTCACTCTAGGTGGCTATAACAAGCAATTATTAGATTGCTTCTCCAATACATGGCAATGAATTGCCACGGCAATCCATTGCAGATTTGCCATGTTCTTATGGAGCTCTGCCAACCGTAGGGCTCCATAGGAACTACAGCTGTAAAAGTCCTGGTTTCTTCAGAGAAAACCAACGGCTCCCCCGATCACCATGCAGGGGAGCTGCCTTGGATGCTTTGGTCAGTCGAGGATTTAAATGCCTGCAATCGGCGTTATTGACGATCGCAGACAATAGTCCCGGGTGTCCTGTTAAAAGTAACAGAAACCTGGTGGCTATGGGGCTCACTGCACTTGCGAGGGTTTCAATGGCTGCAATTGGCACAGATATTAGTCCACGGTGTCGTGTTTAAAGCAGCAGAGAACTGGCGGCTGTGGCACCCACTGCACTTGCGAGTGGCCGCCATTTTGAAAGACCGGCCTTCCGCTGTACACGCACAATGGTGGTCCTGAAAGGGTTAATGCAGATAAGCAGAAGACGCGTATTATAATCCGAGACAGAGTTCAAAAAGCCGCATCTCTGCACGTCAACCATCGGCTAGGAGAAGACAGAGGTTAATTTGATTGTAATTAGCAGCTTCTACTTTTGAGCCAGAATTCCAGATTTTGGATAGAAACTGCTTGATGGAGAAATTAAGAAAAAAATGACAGCGAAGCAGAATTTGATACCTCCCCTTACAACGCTCGTCTGTTTTATCCTCCCTTTTCCTATCGACGCTCCTTAAAATTACAAATTCTGGGCAAAGGATGAGAAATTTTACTTAAGTAAATGGACTGGGAATTAAAAGATCTCAAATAATATGGCACCGTGGTTGGGCCGCAAAGGAGAGAAAAATTAAAAAATTTAAAGGGTCATTCAACCTAAAAAGTTGAAGCCTACATGGATATTTATATGTATATATATATATATATAAAAAGTTCAAAAACAATCCTTAGGCCCCTTTCACACGAGCGTGACGTGACGACTAGGTCCGGGTGCGTTCGGTGAAACTCGCACCATTTTGCAAGCAAGTTCCGTCAGTTTTGTCGCACCCGCACTTGCTTCCGGATGCGATGCGTTTTTCACTGATGCCCCATTCATTTCTATGGGGCCGGGGCTGCGTGAAAAACGCAGAACATAGAACATGCTGCGATTTTCACGCAACGCAGGAATGATGTGCGAAGAAAAAAAAAAAGCTCATGTACACAGACCCATTAAAAAATTAATGGGTCAGGAAGGATTCAGTGCGGCTGCGATGCATGAAAGGGGCCTTACAGTTTTTGTTTGTAGGGAATACTTTATGTCAGTAGTAATAATAAGTCAGAGCCACTGGACTTGTCGTATTTTCTCTCGAAGAAGTTTCACTAGTCATCTGACTTGGACAAGAAATCTCCAGCATTAAATACTGGTAACTCATGCTTCAGTCAGCTTGATCTGGTTATCATAACACAAGGTCAAGGACCTTATGGAGTTAAGATGTTCACTGCATCACTGAAGCTATCAGGTGTGACTAAACTGCCTCGGCAGAGATGTTTGAACAGCATTGTATTGGCAGAGTATTTCTTGTACAAGTCTTTCTCATTGAGAAAGCCGGTGGGATGTTTATCATAATCAACACAAGGTCAAGGCCCTCATGGAGGTAAGGCTACTTTCACATCCGCGTTTTTGCTGGATTCGTCATTGATCAAAATCGCTTCCGTTACTGATAATACAACCGGCTGCAACCGTTATGAACGGATCCAGTTGTATTATCTCTAAAATGACCCAGATGGATCTGGCACTGAAACCATTGTAAGTCAATGGGCGTCTGATGCGTTTTCTTTTGTGTCCAAGAAAACGGACCTGGCACCATCGCCTTACATTGTGCTTTATGCCGGATTCATCCTGCTCGGTATCCCATGACGCACTCAAAAACACTGCTTGCAGTGCTGTTGTGGGCGTCATGGGAATGCAACGAAACGGAACGGACTGCATTCTGGTAAATTCCGTTCCCTTCAGTTCAGTTTTTTCCCCATTGACAATGAATGGGGACAAAACTGAAGCGTTTTCCTATGAAGGATCAGAAAAAAAAACACAGATGTGAAAGTAACCTAAAATGTTGATTACATGACTGAAGCTATTAGGTGTGATTAAACTGCCTCGGGAGAGGCGTTAGAACAGCATTGTAATACCGGAGTATTTCTCATAAAAGTCATTTTAAAGGCCCACGTACTCGGCCGTGCCCGTATTGAGGTCCACAAACAGTGAATCGGCAGTATGCAGGCACCGGCCGTGCGCTCACAGCATCACAGATACGGACCCATTCACTTAAATGGATTCGCAATCCAGAAGGTCCGGTGCGGAACGGAGGCACAGAACCCCACAGAAGCACTTCGGGGTTGTTCGATTTTTGTTCTATTTTTTTTTTTTGAGGTGCGGATGGATCACGGACCCATTCAAGTTGACCGTTGCTTTGGGGACCGCAAATTGCCCTAATTGAGAAAGCCAGTGGGATGACTAATGAAATGTCGTCAAGAGAAAATACAGCAAGTCCACTTGCTCTTATATTACTACTGATAAACCACGACATGGATGAACGAGAACCTTCTCAGACATGTCTCTGGAGGACTTGGCCTCATGTAATACTTCCTTTCCCCTGTGGTGGCACTGCAGGGAAATTGAACACTAGGTTGCAGGTCAACTAATCCTGATCGGCCTGTGATCAGCTTATATTTAAGGGGAATGTCTAATAAAAGGGGTTTGTCCCAAGTGTGCCTGGAACAGGGGATCGGAAAATCTTGACAATCCCTGTAAATAACTCATAGTGCAGTTGTCCCATTTTTCTACACAAGGTGGGGGGTTTTGAATAAGACATAAGGGGGGGGGGGGAGTATTTTGAGCTTCTACCATAGGTGTCTATTATCTGAGGCCCATACAAAAGAGAGGGTCCTGAGCCCCAGTATGATAGGAGATGCTGCTCACCATTGAGATAAAGGGGCAAAAACAGATTTTCTATAAAGTTTCACGTCAATCGATCATGAGACCAAGTGATCAGATTATTTTTAGGGGATGCTAATAACAAACAAAGAATGATTTGACCAAAGTGGACAATTCCTTTAAGCCTATGGTCCATGTGATGTAATCTGAACATCATTCCCCTCCTCCTTCTCAGTATTTCACTGACTATACGGTGCGACCGTCGCAACGCAACTTCACAGATGTATTCCAAAGGGATGTAGCAGAGCCGTGTCTCTCGGCACATGGTGGTATTTTCCCGAAGGAACACCGCTTTTTCGTGAGAGCGCCTGTCAGGATCTATAGTGTGCGCCTCTTTCACACAAACATCTGTTACATAAGTTCACAGCGCATTCAGAACATACTGAAGTATGTTAGTCCTTGTAGCTGGCGAGGGTGCACCATCAGTGGTTCCAAAATATCTCCAAATTTATAGTCCCAACACCTCTACACTCTCCAGTTCAAGGGGCCAAAATACATGCAAAAACCACTTTCTCTCCAAGATCGCGGGCTTGTTCACAGATTGCCTTTTCCATCTGGATGTCATACGTTTTACACAGATGTAGCCCCCCCCCCCCAATGAATGTTATATAACTGTGAGCTGAGGAGACCCTTCAGGAGATTAGATTTCTACAAGGTTTGGGGTGCACTCTTCTTACCCACTGATAACCAGAAATACAGGGCGCTACCTTTGGTACGACGCAGAGACTTCCCTTACAACCGCAATACTGTAAGGAAACGGTCATCAGTTGTGTTCAAAGATAATATATCATTAGGGATCTATAGGGTGCCCTAGTCGGAATGATCTAGGGGCTGGTAGAGCAGGCGGGCTGCGACACCCTTCATTCTCTATGGGACTCTTGGGCCCCTTTCACACGGGCGAGTACTCCGCGCAGGGACAATGCGTGAGGTGAACGCATTGCACCCGCACTGAATCCGGACCCATTCACTTCAATGGGGCTGTGTACATGAGCGGTGTTCTTCACGCATCACTTGTGCGTTGCGTGAAAATCGCAGCATGCTCTATATTCTGCATTTAGAAATGAATGGGGGTGCGTGAAAATCGCATCGCATCCGCAAGCAAGTGCGGATGCGGTGCGATTTTCACGCATGGTTGCTAAGGAGACGAGGGATGAGCGACCCGGGACCCCATTTATTTGATTATTTTCCTCTTCTTTGTTCTTCTTGAAGGACCTGCAAAAGGACCTTCGCTGACGTCATCGCGCTCACCACGTGGTGAGCGCGGTGACGTCAGCGCAGGTCCTGATGAATGAAGACCTTCTATCTTCATTCAGCAGGACCTGCGCTGACGTCACCACGCTCACGTGTTGAGCGCGATGACGTCATCAAAGGTCCTTTCGCAGGTCCTTCAAGAAGAACAAAGAAGAGGATCCCGGCTGCGCGATCAAGTGGATGAGGTGAGTAATGTTTTTAGTATTTTAACCCTCAATTGACATTGGACTTTGCATTCTGTAATAAAGATGTTATAATAGAAAATAATAAAATCTACAGAACACTGAACCCAAACCCGAACTTCAGTGAAGAAGTCCGGGTTTGGGTCTGGGTACCACATTCCGTTTTTTCTCACGCGCGTGCAAAACGCATTGCACTCACTCGGAAAAAACTGAGCAATGGAACGCAATTGCAGCCAAAACTGAATGAAATTGCGTGCCTACTCGCGCGGGTTTCCCGCAATGCAACCTGAAAGCTTCTGGCCCTCACCCGCGACGCCCGCGTGAAAGAGGCCTTGGAGTACGGTCCTCGGCTATCTTCGGCAGTCCCATAGGGAATGGATGGAGCAGTATCAGGCATAATCCACCAGCTGCTTCATTTACATTGGTGCATTTGGACCCCCCCTTTGCTGTGATCAGTGGGGGGCCCTGTGGTAAGACCCCCACCAATCAGGTGCTTATCCCCTATTCAGTAGAGTACTCACTAGTCCACTGGATCTATTACTCAAAGAACATCCCTTTAAGGGCATGTACAGAGGTTCTTAAAGGGAACCTTCCAGCAGGAAGTCCACTTATAAACCAGACACAATGTCTTGCAGGTCTAGCTCGGCTGATATAATGATACCTTTCACTTAGCGATCCGTTGCTCATTGATCTACTTTTAATCCATATGCAAATGAACAAATAAGTGCACCGAGGGCGGGCCCAAGCCCCTCTGTGCACCCTTGCTCCTCCTGCCAGCTCCTCCCTCTTCTTCTTGATTGACAGGGCCAGGTTCCTGTATAGTCATCATGCTTGGCTCTATCAATCAAGACGGAGGGGTTTGAGGAAGTAGGAGAAGGAGCAAGGGTGCACAGAGTGTCTTGGGCCCGCCCTCGGTGCACTTAACTGCTCATTTGCATATGGATTAAAAGTACTTTTTCTCCAGAATGACACAACGGATCGCTATGTGAAAGGTATAATTACATTCAGCATTGCTAGCCCTACGAGGCATTGGTGACAGACTCCCTTTTAAAGGGAATGTCCACTTTTTGAAAACCCCTTTTAACCGGGATGTCAAAACTTAAAGGGGTTTTCCGGGTTTATAGATACCAAGCTTTAATCCTTGTATAAATGAAAAGTTCTGCAACTTTATAATATACTTTCTGCTTCAATTCTTCACCTTCTTCAAAGATCTCTGCTTGCTGTCAGTGAATGATAACTCTCATGTTTAGATTCTCCAGTGCACAGCTAGTCCTTCTCTCAGCTGACGGTTTAGCGGGGTGGTCTGCTCAGCCGTCGGAGGCTCTCCTGTATCACCGGGCACACAGAGACGTTGGGGTCCTTTAAGGCGTTACATAAGATGTGCAGACACTAGGCGAACACCCAGCGCAGGGCCGGCTCTGCTCTCTCCTGGTACTGGTTTACAGCTCCCAGCTGCCAGATCTGCTGCTCTTTCCTTCAATGCACATTTACACATAGTTCACATTCCTCCCCAAAGTTACCATGGCGAAAACCCCACTGGATAAAACGCTTTACACGCTCAGTTTTTTTGTTTTTTTTTTATCCTTTTTAGAAGAAAAATGTAAAAGAAAAAAAAAAAGTGAAGAGTTCACGGTCACTCTATAACCCACTGCATGCTGCAAACTTCTGCAGCCTTCTAATACACTTTGGGCTTCAGTCCTTCACCGTTTTCAAGATCTCTGCTTGCTGGGGAATACTTGTTTACATCCAGAAGCTATAAAGATTATTTTTTTTACTTGTCAGATCTGAGGGTTTGCTTCAATTACATCCAGTCTAGACAATCTTCTGTGACCTAAACTATCTAGACGTTAGGCTGACACATTGCACCAAACTATCAGGACCAGAGAAAGATGTGTGCTCAAAGAGGACTGTCTAGACTGCATGCAACTGTAACAAACCCTCAGCGATGAAAACTGGATTCATCCTGTCCTAGTGTTTAATACTGATGACCTATGCTCAGCATCTGATCAGTGGGGGTCCGATTCCTGACACCCCGCCGATCAGCTGTATGCTGTGAGTGCCGTGGCCTCTTCCTAAACCAGCGACGTCGCGTTTATCGGTCACGTGGCCAAGGCGCAGCTCAGTCCTATTCAAGTGAGGGCGGCTGACCTGCAATACCAAGCGCAGCCACTATACAATGTACGGCGCTGGGCTTGGTAAGCTGTGAGGAGGTCGCAGAACTCACTGGAGCACAGCAGCCCCTTCAAGCAGATGATCAGTGCGGGGGCATCGGACCCCCACTTGGCACATACTAATGACCTATCCTGACGATAGGTCATGAGTATTAAACACTTGGACAACCCCTTTAAATGTACCCATTGGCCCCCATTGAACTGATAGAGGCCATAGGAGTGTCCTTTAGGCCTATATCGACCCAAATATAATTTTTTTAGGCTGGATTGAATGGCATAGTCGAGACACTATTCTATCCAGGAGCATAAAAAAATGCTATATTTTTTTTATTATTATTATTATTATCTTTTAATTTTTTTCCATTTAATATGGAAGCCTACGGGGGCGACGCATGCCACTATAAGTCATCTATAGGAGGTACAGTCAGGTCCATAAATATTGGGACATCGACACAATTCTAACATCTCTGGCTCTATACACCACCACAATGGATTTGAAATGAAACGAACAAGATGTGCTTTACCTGCAGACTGTCAGCTTTACTTTGAGGGAATTTACATCCAAATCCGGTGAACGGTGCAGGAATTACAGCAGTTTGCATATGTGCCTCCCACTTGTTAAGGGACCAAAAGTAATGGGACAATTGGCTTCTCCGCCGTTCCATGGCCAGGTGTGTGTTATTCCCTCATTATCCCAATTACAATGAGCAGATAAAAGGTCCAGAGTTCATTTCACTTCTGCTATTTGCATTTGGAATCTGTTGCTGTCAACTCTCAAGATGAGATCCAAAGAGCTGTCACTATCAGTGAAGCAAGCCATCATTAGGCTGAAAAAACACAACAAACCCATCAGAGAGATAGCAAAAACATTAGGTGTGGCCAAAACAGTTTGGAACATCCTTAAAAAGAAGGAACGCACCGGTGAGCTCAGCAACACCAAAAGACCCGGAAGACCACGGAAAACAACTGTGGTGGATAACCGAAGAATTCTTTCCCTGGTGAAGAAAACACCTTTCACAACAGCTGGCCAGATAAAGAACACTCTCCAGGAGGTAGGTGTATGTGTGTCAAAGTCAACAATCAGGAGAAGACTTCACCAAAGTGAATACAGAGGGTTCACCACAAGATGTAAACCATTGGTGAGCCTCAAAAACAGGAAGGCCAGATTAGAGTTTACCAAACGACATCTAAAAAGCCTTCACAGTTCAGGAACAACATCCTATGGACAGATGAAACCAAGATCAACTTGTACCAGAGTGATGGGAAGAGAAGAGTATGGAGAAGGAAAGGAACTGCTCATGATCCTAAGCATACCACCTCATCAGTGAAGCATGGTGGTGGTAGTGTCATGGCGTGGGCATGTATGGCTGCCAATGGAACTGGTTCTCTTGTATTTATTGATGATGTGACTGCTGACAAAAGCAGCAGGATGAATTCTGAAGGGTTTCGGGCAATATTATCTGCTCATATTCAGCCAAATGCTTCAGAACACATTGGACGGCGCTTCACAGTGCAGATGGACAATGACCCAAAGCATACTGCAAAAGCAACCAAAGAGTTTTTTAGGCCCCTTTCACACGGGCGAGTATTCCGCGCGGATGCGATGCGTGAGTTGAACGCATTGCACCCGCACTGAATACCGACCCATTCATTTCTATGGGGCTGTTCACATGAGCGGTGATTTTCATGCATCACTTGCGTGTTGCGTGAAAATCGCAGCATGCTCTATATTCTGCGTTTTTCACGCAACGCAGGCCCCATAGAAGTGAATGGGGCTGCGTGAAAATCGCAAGCAAGTGCGGATGCGGTGCGATTTTCACACATGGTTGCTAGGTGACAGTCTATTCACTGTATTATTTTCCCTTATAACATGGTTATAAGGGAAAATAATAGCATTCTGAATACAGAATGCTTAGTAGGTGGTCAATTGAGGGTTAAAAAAAAATAAAAATAATTAACTCACCTTCTCCTCTTGTTCGTGTAGTTACCGGTCTCTTCTTTACTTCTCAAAAGATGAACTATCTGCTAGGACCTGTGGTGACGTCAGATCACATGCTCCAATCACATGGTCTATCACCACGGTGATGTACCATGTGATCTGACGTCACCAAAGGTCCTTTAGCCCACAGCTCATCATTAAAGAAGTAAAGAAGAGACCGGGAACTACGCGAACAAGAGGAGAAGGTGAGTTAATTTTTAATTATTTTTTTTTAACTTGATCACCTACTATGCATTCTGTATTCAGAATGCTATTATTTTCCCTTATAACCATGTTATAAGGGGAAATAATACAATCTACAGAACACCGATCCCAAGCCCGAACTTCTGTGAAGAAGTTCGGGTTTGGGTACCAAACATGCGTGATTTTTCTCACGCGAGTGCAAAACGCATTACAATGTTTTGCACTCGCGCGGAAAAATCGCGGGTGTTCCCGTAACGCTCCCGCAACGCCCGTGTGAAAGAGGCCTTAAGGGAAAGAAGTGGAATGTTCTGCAATGGCCGAGTCAATCACCGGACCTGAATCCGATTGAGCATTTCACTTGCTGAAGACAAAACTGAAGGGAAAATGCCCCAAGAACACGGAGGAACTGAAGACAGTTGCAGTAGAGGCCTGGCAGAGCATCACCAGGGATGAAACCCAGCGTCTGGTGATGTCTATGCGTTCCAGACTTCAGGCTGTAATTGACGGCAAAGGATTTGCAACCAAGTATTAAAAAGTGAAAGTTTGATTTATGATTATTATTCTGTCCCATTACTTTTGGTTCCTTAACAAGTGGGAGGCACATATACAAACTGTTGTAATTCCTGCACAGTTCACCTGATCTGGATGTAAATTCCCTCAGATTACAGCTGACAGTCTGCAGGTAAAGCACATCTTGTTTGTTTCATTTCAAATCCATTGTGGTGGTGTATAGAGCCAAAAATGTTAGAATTGTGTCGATGTCCCAATATTTATGGACCTGACTGTATGTCTCGAGAAATCTCCCAACGTGGCCCTCGCGCTCCACCCTTACCTCTCTAGAGATTTTCTGCCTCTGGATGTAAACAAGACTTTTCCCACTCACTGACAGCAAGCAGAGATCTTGACAATGGAGAGGAAATTAAATAAAAAGCGTATTAGAAAGCTACAGAATGCTGCAAAGGATATGCCTGACATTTCTGAAAGATGTGGGACATGCACCTATCTACAGAACAGGGGTCCCCCAACTCCTCGTCTCCGCAGTGAACGCTGTGCAGCAAGGGAATGCGCAGACACCTCTCCGTTCACTGCAGCCGTGGCACCAGTCTCCTTTACGTTAACTTACTAACTTTAGTAATCGTGTCCCCATGCCATAGCCCAGCCTGCTGTCAGGTATACATTTCTGACACCTTACAGAGCCAGGAAGACCCCAGGAGACAGGTTGTCGGACTACTAGAGAATCTGGCCTTGTTATCCACAGCAGCCAATCAGAGCTCAGCTTTCATTCTGTAACCTGCTCTGCACAGATGAAAACTGCGCTGTGATTGGTTGCTAAGGGCAACAAGGCCTGTTCCCGCCAGTAGAAAGTCCAACTGGATCCTAATCTACAGTATTTGTCCACCTACGCTTTAATAACGCTTAAAGGGGTCACAGTATCGCCCGCTAAGTCTCTGCCAACCGGGCGTAACGTATGCCCCTCCTCTTTGTGAGCCCTCTCAGCCAAAGGGAGTGACAGGACGCAACTCCCCGCAGTCTTAGGGCTCACGTACACGGCCGTGTTTTGCATCCGTGTCCAATCCACATTTTTTTTGCAGATCGCGCACGGAACCACTCTTTTCTATGGGTCTGCAAAAAAAATAAAAAAGGTCAGCGCATGTGATCCGCAAATTACAGAACATGTCCTATTCCTGCCACTTTGCAGAGAAGAGTCATTTCTAGTGATGGGAGGGAAGAATGTGGATTGCACAAAGGTGGTATCCATGTTTTTCAGATTCGTGGCTTTTGGGCTGCAATAAGGACACTGTTGTGTGCACAAGGCCTAAGGGAGCAGACCGGGAGCAGACCAGGAGTGAACCGGGAGCAGGACAGGAGCAGACGAGGAGCAGACCGGGAGCAGACGAGGAGCAGACCGGGAGCGGACCAGGAGTGAACCGGGAGCGGACCAGGAGTGAACCGGGAGCGGACCAGGAGCGGACCAGGAGTGAACCGGGAGCGGACCAGGAGTGAACCGGGAGCGGACCAGGAGTGAACCGGGAGCGGACCAGGAGTGAACCGGGAGCGGACCAGGAGTGAACCGGGAGCGGACCAGGAGCAGACCGGGAGCGGACTAGGAGTGAACTAGGAGCGGACCAGAAGTGAACCCGGGAGCGGAACAGGAGCAGACTGGGAGCGGACTAGGAGTGAACTAGGAGCGGACCAGAAGTGAACCCGGGAGCGGAACAGGAGCAGACTGGGAGCGGACTAGGAGTGAACTGGGAGCGGACCAGGAGTGAACCCGGGAGCGGACCAGGAGTGAACCCAGGAGCAAACCAGGAGTGAACCCGGGAGCGGACCAGGAGTGAACCCAGGAGCGGACCAGGAGTGAACCCGGGAGCGGACCAGGAGTGAACCCGGGAGCGGACCAGGAGTGAACCCGGGAGCGGACCAGGAGTGAACCCGGGAGCGGAACAGGAGTGAACCCGGGAGCGGAACAGGAGAAGACTGGGAGCGGACTAGGAGTGAACCGGGAGCGGACCAGGAGCAGACCTACCACCTGCAGCCTGTTCATCTGTGCAGGAGCTCTGCAGGGTGGGGTGCACACCGTATGTCCAGGGTTGTGTGAGTGGCGTGAGCGGCACGTGTCCAGGGTGCTAGTGGCATGTGAACTATTTGTTCAGTTTGTTAGTGATGCTTGCACATCTTCCCATGTGCATGGTGTGTGCAACATATGTACAACATGTGTCCAGTGTTTGAGTGATGTGTGTGGCATGTGTCCAAAGTGTTAGTGGCAGGTGTGGTATGAGTTTAGTGTGTTAGTGACATGTGGCATGTGCCTAGTGTGTTAGTGATATGTGTGGCATGTGCCTAGTGTGTTAGTGACATGTAGCATGTGCCTAGTGTGTTAGTGACATGTAGCATGTGCCTAGTGTGTTAGTGACATGTAGCATGTGCCTAGTGTGTTAATGACATTTGCCTAGTGTGTTAGTGGCATACGTGACATGTGTCTAGTGTCTTAGTGACGTGTGGCATGTGCCTAGTGTGTAAGGGTCCATTCACACATCTGTATGTGCTTTGCGGATCCACGGCACTGTAATAGAAAATGCCACAATTGCGGACAAGAATAGGACATGTTCTATTTTTTTTTTTTTTGGGAACGGAATTGCGGATCCGGAAATGCGGATCGGGACAGCACATAGTGTGGCCCAATAGAAATGAATGGGTCCACAGTTCTATTTCGCAAAATACAGAACAGAATTGTGGACGTGTGAATGGACCCTTAGTGACGTGTGTCATGTGCCTAGTGTGTTAGTGACATGTGTGGCATGTGCCTAGTGTGTTAGTGACATGTGTGGCATGTGCCTAGTGTGTAAGTGACATGTGTGGCATGTGCCTAGTGTGTTAGTGACATGTGTGGCATGTGCCTAGTGTGTTAGTGACATGTGTGGCATGTGCCTAGTGTGTTAGTGACATGTGTGGCATGTGCCTAGTGTGTAAGTGACATGTGTGGCATGTGCCTAGTGTGTTAGCGGCATGTGACGGTTTGTGACACTGACACGCTTCTTACACAGGGACCCTTTACTGTGAATATTCACCCCTGAGGGTACTAAGCAGCCAGGGGGCAGTGTAACACTTATGACTGGCACCTTGCATGGCACTTTAGCCGATGCAATGGCATTTAGTATTCATCCATACAAATCCAGAGGCCGTCCGTCCTGGTGACAGATTACTTTCACTGGCCACAGGCACAAACATTTCGGAAACAAACACGACGCAAAACAGTGTCAGTGTTTTTCACGAACCCATAGACTATAATGGGCGTGTTTGGTCCTCCTCACGGACCACAGTGGTGCACGTCTCTGTGATTTTTTTCTCTGTGTACAGACGCATTAAAATCAATGGGTAGGTGTGCTGTCCGTGAAAAACGGAAATGTGAATGAGGCCTACGCAAAAGTCACTCACACTGATGGGCACCTAGGCACATGTGCTGTCCATACGGGGGGCGGGCAGGACGGTGACTGATCACGCTCTCATCTCATTACACCTCTCCTCAAACTTCGTATTTAGTCTGAATTTCCAAAATGTGCAATAACAGGATATAAAATCGGAAGTCACACTCGACTCTTGCACAGCCCGGCGGACGGGAACCTAAAATACCGAATATTAGGCCAACTGTCTACCATGGCATATACCCAGCAGACCGGCATAATAGTGGCACAGACACCGGGCTGGCACCCCACTAATACAGGAGTGCTAATGATGGCCATGACAACTAAGGGTATACCGTACTTCATGCCAGCGTCATGCTACGTACGTGGTGACTTTTCCAAGGGCATGTCATTTCTGCCATGCAATGCCCACTGCGAGCTGGACAAATCAGTCAAGTTACCTCCCATAGAAATCAAAGGCTGCTGCTAAACTGATTTGTACAGGAGGTGTGCGCGCCAAAGTTGTGTCACTTGCATCCCACAAGCTGGTGCCCACTTCACCTGTCATGTCCGACGACTATGCCATAATACCGTGGGATAGAAGAGGTTACCATCAACGCCGTCTCCCGCCAGACACATATTATGTAACTCAATGCCAGTCTACGGGCAGCAGAATGTGTCCCCTGCCCTCTAGAACGCCCAGTCTGCAGGCTGTAGAGTCAGTGCTGAAGGCGACCGATGACACTGCGCCCCTAAAGGGTTAACTATTACATTATCAAAATATAATATGACACATGAAATACAAAGTAGCCAAAAAATATGTAAAACAAACACAACGCAGAGAATACAAAGTAACAAATACAGAGGGAATAGACTGTAAAAAGTTTTACAAAGTTTATAAAAGTTTGCAGCTGGCATGCAGGGTACAAGGGTAAGGGATGCAGGGGCAAAGGGGAAGTTTTTAGCAGGGTCGGGCATACTCACAGCACTGTCACACTGGCAGGGACAGCCTCCAGATCCAGCAGCCCTGCACCAGAGCAGTTCACCAGGCAAGTGTCGTTGGCACAGGTACAGTTACCCGGGCATGGTTGGCACCATCCCGTTGCTGCCCCCGATCCGAGCCCCAGCAAGAGCCCAGCAGCAAGAAGGAAGAAGAGGGGGCAGAGCTGCAGTCCCAGCACAGGGGGGGAGGCGCCATCTTTTCTTCTTAGGGCTTCAGCCTGGGCATTTCCAAAATGCATAGCTTACTCACATCGCATGGGATCCCCTGCTGCCCCCCACAGCACGCAACACTGGAGAAACCCCCGATCCCGAGCCCCCGGAGTCCTGATCCCAGCTCTCAGCTGCAGGGAGCGCTCATCCGAGCTACCTCTGTGTGTGGGTCGCTCTGCCTTTCTCTGCCCTGTAGGGGAGGGAGCATGCAGTACTCTACGGGGAGCGCTAGATGGCGCCGGAGAGAATGGATCCGTTCAGCCATCGTGCTGGGTGTCATTCTCTGTAGGTTCGCTAGAGGGCGCCGAGAATAAATCTTCTTTTGTTCAATAGCTCAGACTACATAATGTAATTAGGTGGAAAGCTATGCAGGAAGTTAGAGCTGGGATTGTGTGTGCTAAGCCTTGAAGCATCTACTGATGACATCACAGGATGAAATATTATCCCACCATGACCCATCCGCACTCTGTTTATAATGTGATTCTTCAATTATTCTGTTTTATTAAGTCTTCTCTGCTGCAAACCCTTAGTTTTATTACAATATGTAGGTAGGAGGGGGGTGGCACAGGGCAGTTTTAATACATTGGTGGGCCCAGTGCAGAAATTTCATGAGTGAGCCCCCCCCCCCTTAGTGCCCAACAGTAGTTATGCCCCCTTAGTACCCGCACAAGTAGGTAAGCCCCCTTATTGCTCCCACATAGTAGTTATGCCCCCTTAGTACCCGCACAGTAGGTATGCCCCCTTATTGCCCCCACATAGTAGTTATGCCCCTTAGTACCCACACAGTAGGTATGCCCCCTTATTGCCCCCACATAGTAGTTATGCCCCCTTAGTACCCGCACAGTAGGTATGCCCCTTTATTGCCCCCGCATAATAGTTATTCCTTCTTAATGCCCAACAGTAGGTATGCCCCAACACTGTAGTTATGCCTAATAGTGCCTCCACACAGTAGGTATGCCCTCTTACTGCCCCCACACAGTAGCTATGGCCCATAGTGCCCCCACACAGTAGCTATGGCCCATAGTGCCCCCACACAGTAGCTATGGCCCATAGTGCCCCCACACAGTAGCTATGCCCAAAAGTGCCCCCACACAGTAGGTATGCCCCTTAGTGCCCCCAAAAAATAGTTTTTCTCCCTTAGTGCCCCTCACAGTAGTTATAACCCCCCTTCTGCACCTCACATTAGTTATGCCCACTAAATGCCCCTTTAGTGCACAATTACATTAGTTTCCCCCTTAATGCCCGTCACAATAATACTGCCCCCTTAGTACCCCAATAGTGAAGCTCCTGTAGTATCCTCCCCTAGCTTGTGCTTTCTCCCGCTCAGCCCAGCAGGTGTGATGACGTCATTTAACCAGGCCTGCTGCTCGGAAGCGCACAGGCCGGAGAAGGGGGAAGCAGCTGCTTCACTATTGTATTCAGCTGTATCTGTATTCTCAGGATGTGGGACATGCTGCCTCCTCCCAACCATCCCACTGGATCCAGAAAGGTTGGGTCTGGCACCCACGAGTCGTCAGGTGAGCCGCCGCTGGTGGACGCTGAGCAGTTGCGCCGTTCACCCTATGGTTAAAGCAGCCCTGGTGTGGCATGTGCCCAGGGTGCTGGGTGCAGCAAAAATCCACCCTTTTTTGGCCTGGCTACAGAGCTAGGACAGTAAACTGGATCTTCCCGACAGTTCCATGCAGTTTACACCATGCACAACTCACTTCTTTACCTGCAGCTCCTGGACCCTAATTTGTACCAGGGTCCCCCAACCTCCACATGCAATTCATGGCCTCCTTTGTGCAGCATAGGGTGTCCACTATTGGAACGCCACTGATTCTACGAGAGGTGACTGTCTCTGCCAATTAAGAAGACTGGCATTTGTGGTGCGACGTGCACACAGGAACGCAACTGTGATGCGACTTCTTCGAGAACATTTTTTCATGGCGGCTCCGACGGTGAGATATAACTGTGCTACATTCATGTAGTCTCAGCCTTATTCCAGGCCCATTGGACCACTCCATACATTCCTATGGAGATTGGATGATGCACATGCTGCTTTAGGCTTATTGCTGAATTATATACTGTCTATATATTATCTACAGTCAAGTCCATAAATATTGGGACATCGACACAATTCTAACATTTTTTGCTCTATACACCTCCACAATGGATTTGAAATGAAATGAACAAGATGTGCTTTACCTGCAGACTGTCAGCTTTGAGGGCATTTACATCCAAATCAGGTGAACGGTGCAGGAATTACAACAGTTTGCATATGTGCCTCCCACTTGTTAAGGGACCAAAAGTAATGGGACAGAATAATAATCATAAATCAAACTTTCACTTTTTAATACTTGGTTGCAAATCCTTTGCAGTCAATTACAGCCTGAAGTCTGGAACACATAGACATCACCAGACGCTGGGTCTCATCCCTGGTGATGCTCTGCCAGGCCTCTACTGCAACTGTCTTCAGTCCCTGCTTGTTCTTGGGGCATTTTCCCTTCAGTTTTGTCTTCAGCAAGTGAAATGCAGCTCAATCGGATTCAGGTCCGGTGATTGACTTGGCCATTACATAACATTCCACTTCTTTCCCTTAAAAAACTCTTCGGTTGCTTTTGCAGTATGCTTTGGGTCATTGTCCATCTGCACTGTGAAGCGCCGTCCAATGAGTTCTGAAGCATTTGGCTGAATATGAGCAGATAATATTGCCCGAAACACTTCAGAATTCATCCTGCTGCTTTTGTCAGCAGTCACATCATCAATAAATACAAGAGAACCAGTTCCATTGGCAGCCATACATGCCCACGCCATGACACTACCACCACCATGCTTCACTGATGAGGTGGTATGCTTAGGATCATGAGCAGTTCCTTTCCTTCTCCATACTCTTCTCTTCCCATCACTCTGGTACAAGTTGATATTGGTTTCATCTGTCCATAGGATGTTGTTCCAGAACTGTAAAGGCTTTTTTAGATGTCGTTTGGCAAACTCTAATCTGGCCTTCCTGTTTTTGAGGCTCACCAATGGTTTACATCTTGTGGTGAACCCTCTGTATTCACTCTGGTGAAGTCTTCTCTTGATTGTTGACTTTGACACACATACACCTACCTCCTGGAGAGTGTTCTTGATCTGGCCAACTGTTGTGAAGGGCGTTTTCTTCACCAGGGAAAGAATTCTTCGGTCATCCACCACAGTTGTTTTCCGTGGTCTTCCGGGTCTTTTGGTGTTGCTGAGCTCACTGGTGCGTTCCTTCTTTTTAAGAATGTTCCAAACAGTTGTTTTGGCCAGGCCTAATGTTTCTGCTATCTCTCTGATGGGTTTGTTGTGTTTTTTCAGCCTAATGATGGCTTGCTTCACTGATAGTGACAGCTCTTTGGATCTCATCTTGAGAGTTGACAGCAACAGATTCCAAATGCAAATAGCAGACTGGAAATGACCTCTGGACCTTTTATCTGCTCATTGTAATCGGGATAATGAGGGAATAACACACACCTGGCCATGGAACAGCAGAGAAGACAATTGTCCCATTACTTTTGGTCCCTCAACAAGTGGGAGGCACATATGGAAACTGTTGTCATTCCTGCACCGTTCACCTGATTTGGATGTAAATTCCCTCAAATTAAAGCTGACAGTCTGCAGGTGAAGCACATCTTGTTCGTTTCATTTCAAATCCATTGTGGTGGTGTATAGAGCCAAAAATGTTAGAATTGTGTCGATGTCCCAATATTTATGGACCTGGCTGTAGTTACCTGTAGTGCACTTACTCTGTCTCATTCCCCTCAGTTGCTGCTTTTTTTTTTTTTGTTTCATCTAATTTTATTTCTTTTCAAAAGAGCCGCTGCTTAAACTAATCTCCAAGTTCACATTTCTAAAGCCTACATACCAGACAGGAAAAGTCATGTGAAGAAATAATTCAATTACCACCTCTGCAGCCGGCTTTCTGCATGATCCTAGACACAATGCAAATCCAATTTGGAACGCTAAGGGGCAACATCAAAGATAGAGGGGGCGGCATCAAAGATAGAGGGGGCGGCATTAAAGATAGAGGGGGCGGCATCAAAGATAGAGGGGGCGGCATCAAAGATAGAGGGGGCGGCATCAAAGATAGAGGGGGCGGCATCAAAGATAGAGGGGGCGGCATCAAAGATAGAGGGGGCGGCATCAAAGATAGAGGGGGCGGCATCAAAGATAGAGGGGGCGGCATCAAAGATAGAGGGGGCGGCATCAAAGATAGAGGGGGCGGCATCAAAGATAGAGGGGGCGGCATCAAAGATAGAGGGGGCGGCATCATCAAAGATAGAGGGGGCATCATCAAAGATAGAGGGGGCGGCATCAAAGATAGAGGGGGCGGCATCAAAGATAGAGGGGGCGGCATCAAAGATAGAGGGGGCGGCATCAAAGATAGAGGGGGCGGCATCAAAGATAGAGAGGGCGGCATCAAAGATAGAGAGGGCGGCATCAAAGATAGAGGGGGCATCATGAAAGATAGAGGGGTCATCATCAAAGATAGAGGGCCCTAGCTTTAGGCCTCATGCATACAAGCATATTTTTGGTCCGCCTCCGATCCGCATTCTTTTAATGGTGTTCTGTCCCCATCCCTTTGTCCGTTCCGCCATCCTGCAAAACAGATAGGACACGTCCTATTCTTGTGCGGACAAAAATAGGCATTTTTTTCAATAGTGCGAAACGGGAAAGCGCTGGATGCACATGACCAGTATCGGTGGTTTTGCAGTTCCACGGTCTTGTGCATGGGGCCTTAATTTCAAGATGCCGGCTCCTTCCGCCAACTACTATCCTAGCGCTAGTAAACACAGCAGGTTAATGATGATGTGACAAGGACAGGGGTGAGTGAGCCGCTGCAGTATCCAGGAGCCGATCAGTCATTAACCAGCCGAGAACTTCCTTGTCAGTGCAGGTCCTGGGCCAGTTATATAGTCACTTCCCCTCCATATGACCAGTCCATTCATTCCTATGGCCACTTCCCGCCACCCCGTATCTGCTTTCCTTGAGATTAGACTCAAACATCAGCAGCCTTCCATAAAGAATAGACTGATATCCTGTCGGTGGGATCTGGGACCTCCACCGAAGTCCAGCACTAGGATTTGACCACCTCTCTGGTGACATCCGTAGGATCTGCTCTCGTTTGTAGGTTTGATTTTCAATAGAGAGGGGGGCTTGCCCCTTTACCTTTATGCAGGTGACTGGCTAAGAAAACCCATCTCCATACACCTTATTAGTCAAATATTTAATTATTTGGGGTTGTTCAGGACCGTTACCTATTAGCAAACATTGGCTATTACTCCAGAAGACCCAGCAGGTCAACACATAAGATGAACAGTCCATTGATTTCAATTGGCTTTGTGTAATGCTTCCATTCTCCTGTGGAGGCGCTGCAGGGGAATTAAATGCTTGCTGTGAGTTCCCTCCACGTATTATAGGTGATCACTGGGGGGGGGGGATCTCAGCAGGGGGGGCACTTTGGGCTCAGTTTATTGTCAAAAGACCCCTCTAACACAAATGGATGGTGTAAAGCAAAGGACTTCAGGAGCCATTCTTTCGGGACAACCTTCAGAAAGTGATGGATTTCTTGCAGATTTTCTTTCTTTCTGTTTTACATAGTTTTTTTTAATTCTCTCAACTGGATCCATCCTGAAGATTGCAGATCTGTACATGTGCTGACATCTAGTGGTCAACACAGTAAAAAGCTTAAAAAACAAAAACAAATTTTACAGCATGAATGTTGTGGTTTTCAGAGGATTTACAGAAAAGCTCTATTTAAAGGGGTTGTCCGGGGTCAGAGCTGAACCCAGACATCCCTCCATTTCCCCCCCGGCAGCCCCCCTGACATGAGCATCGGAGCAGTTCATGCTCCGATGCTCTCCTTTGTCCTGCGCTAAATTGCGCAGGGCAAAGGCATTTTTTGGAGATCCGGTGACATACCAGGGCTCTCCATGGGGCTGCCAGGAACCCCGGTGACGTCACCGGCACTGATGGGCGGGATTCAGCCAGTTAAACGGCTAGGGCAGAGCTAAAGCCCGACCCTCAGAGCCGGTGACGTCACCAAACTTCCGCCTGGCAGTGTGTTATTGAAAACAAAAGAGCCCGTGCCCTGCGTGATTTAGCGCAGGGCAAGGGAACACATCGGAGCATGAGATAGAGCTAGCCTCACGGGGGCTGCCTGGGTGAAAATAAGGGTATGTCCGGGTTCAGCTCTGAACCCGGACAACCCCTTTAAGTGAGAACGGCCGCAGCTGTAAATCAACGCCGCAATCGATCAAAGTGTTTTTCCAGGGCCCAGCAGGTCCCGCAAACCCACCTTCATAAGGGCTCACGCACACAGCCGTTGCCGTTTCTGTGGTCTGCAAATTGAGGATGTGCAAAAAAACACAGACAACGGCCGCGTGCGTTCCGCATTTCGCCCTCTAAAGAACTGTCCTATCCTTGTCCGTAAAATGTACAAGCATAGGACATGTTCTATTTTTTTTGCAGGACATACGGATGCGGACAACTCGCGGTGTGCCGTCCGCATCTTTTGCGACCCCCTTTGAAGTGAATGGGTCCACATCCAACCCGCCAAAAATGCAGATCGGATGCGGACAAAAACAACGGTCGTGTGCACAAGCCCTTACACAGAACACCCCTGTAGGAGAAAGTTTGCAATATACTTACGTTCCTTCCCAGGGCTATGGACGGGGCGTCACTTCCGCTGTGGATGGGACCAGAACTATTCCTCTCCCTGGCGCATGCGCAGATGAGGTAGATTCAGGAGTCTCCAGGGACTGACGACCTGTGTAATAGAGGCTATGGGTCCAAAGAGCCCCCTTTAATTCTGAGGATTGTGGGGGCCTCAGCAGTCAGACACTCATCAGTCAGTTACAGTCCATGACGCGGCTGCTTTTCATAGTTGTGTGAATGAGCCCTAAAGGAAAGATTGTAGACAGGTGACAAAGGACAAGGTGGAGTAGCAGGGTTATCTGGAAAGGGCCTGCGACATCTAAATGAAGTGGAGCCATGCAGAAGGCATGAAGGATTGAGGTTTGCCATAGCCTAGGGAGGTATTGACCATCCTTAAATGGGTTGGCCCATCTCGCACTTTGGTAGCATATCGCTAGAATATGCCACCAATGTCCGATAGGTGCAGGTCCCACCAAAGTCCCCCTATCTCTTGGACAGAGCCCCCAAAGCGAAGGAGAGCGCACCACTTCATTGAGTGGAGCTAAACCGCAAGTAGGCCGCCGCTACGGCATGGCGAGGGTTCCGCCGTAACCACGTCAAGAATAGACCTGCACATTGTTGGTGCGGTCTTGAAAACTGAACGGCAAAAACCCTCGGCTGCATGAACTGCGGCACATCCTCCCATTGAAAACACAGAATCTGTGCTGAAAATACTCTGTCCGAAACGACGGACGTTGACTCATAGGGAGCCACTTTCAGAAGGTGGCGCTAGGGAGACGGTTCTCTTTCACTGGGAGACACCTCTTTGCATATAAGGGGCTGAGGTGTCTGACAGCGGCGTATTCCCTCTCCCTATTAAAAACACACGCACGCTCCGAGCCACGCCGCTGGTCATATGACCAGTTTTTTGTTTTTTTTCCTGTGGACGATTTTGGTCAATTTACCCTGATCCGCCGTCACATGCCGGTGACTTTGATTCATTACCGCTAGAATGATTCTTTAATGGAGGAGCTGGGAGGTGACACTCGCGATAAGGACATCTGGCGGCAAGATGTACGAGCAGACGTTGCTCTCGCAGCCGACAGTCCTGAGTGAATTTCGCTCGCATCCAGTCAGCGCCACACGGAAGCTTAAGTGAGGAGAAAAAAAAAATCGGAGCTGTCAGACATGGAGACGTACGATCCTCACAGGACCAGTAAGACGTTCTCCAACACCAGTATTGCTTAACTGGCATATGTGATGCCTCCCGGCCCACTGAGCCGGGCCTCGGGGACCACCAGTATATTAAATACAACGTTTCTGACATATTGGGATTTACAAAAAGCGGCTCCACAGCAACAGAATACAAAGTGGCACAAAGTGCTAAGGAGCAACTGTCCACGTTTTAAATGGCCGGTGTTCAGATACCGAATTAAAGGGCTTGACTAGGATTAAGAAAACATGGCTTCTTGCAGGGGTGCACCTAGCCTTTCTGCTGCCTTGCAGCGCCCTAAAAAATAACTGCGCCCAGCAAATAGTGTCCCTGACAGTAATAGTGTCGCAAACATAATGACCCCCAAAAATAATTGTGCTAAGCTGATACTGTGCCAGGGTGCCCCCACAATAATAGTGCTCCTAAAAGTTCCGCCAAAAGTAATAATTCTCTGCCAGACTGCACTTAGTAGTAAAAGTGCCCCCAACAGTAATAATGTCCCCACTGTGCCCCAGAAGTAATAATGCTGCCATAGTGCTCATACTAGTAATCGTGTTCCCCTTAGTCCCACAGTAGTAATAAAGTGCACCATAATACCCCTTTATAATGTGTGCCAGTACAAAAATACCCCTTATGTGTGCCAGTACAAGAATACCCCTTATGTGTGCCAGTACAAGAATACCCCTTATGTGTGCCAGTACAAGAATACCCCTTATGTGTGCCAGTACAAGAATACCCCTTATGTGTGCCAGTACAAGAATACCCCTTATGTGTGCCAGTACAAGAATACCCCTTATGTGTGCCAGTACAAGAATACCCCTTATGTGTGCCAGTACAAAAATACCCCTTATGTGTGCCAGTACAAAAATACCCCTTTATAATGTGTGCCAGTGCAAAAAATACTCCCTTATGTGTGCCAGAACAAAAAAAGGCTCCCTTAAATATGTGCTTGTAAAAAAAAAGACCCTTTACAAAAGGGGTACAAAATATGCCCCCATCTGTCTGCCAGTACAGAAATAGTGCCCCAGTGGAGTATATCCCCATAGTGCCCACATAATGTATGCCAATGCCCCCTTGTGTGTGCCAGTACAAAAGATACACCCTCTTAGTGCCCCCAGTTGAGCTAATGTCCTCATAGTGTTCCCCATAATGTGTCCATGTACGAAATGCCCCTATTTAGTGCCCCCAGTAGATGCCCCCACAGTGCTCCTGTCAGCAAAGTGGTGCAGACCTCTTCCAGCCTGTGTCTCGTGCTGTATGCTGCCCGGCTCAGGGAAAGCGATGATGATGATGATGATGTTATCGCGTCGCCTGCGCTGGCCTCTGATAGACTACAGGCACTAGGCCAGAAGCCTATCAGAGGGAACGGGGCAGGGAGACGTCGCTCCCGTGCGCTGCCACAGAATTCATCTGTATCGCCATCTTTAGGACGGCAATATAGTTGAATATAGGGAGATGGGCGCTTATTGAGCCCTAACTGGCGATGCGGCCCTGGATTTTTGGCACAGCTGTGTACAGGTTGCGACTGGTCTTGTAGCTGGATCCCATTCATTTCAGTGCGACTAAGGCTACTTTCACACCTGCGTTAGGTGCGGATCCGTCTGGTATCTGCACAGATGGATCCGCAGCTATAATGCAAACGCTTGTATCTGTTCAGAACGGATCCGTTTTCATTACCATAAACAAAAAAATATAAATAAATTTTTGTTCATGATAATGCAAACGGATCCGTTTTCAATTGCACCATATTGTGTCAGTAAAAACGGATCCGTCCCCATTGACTTACATTGTAAGTCAGGACGGATCCGTTTGGCTCCGCATAGTCAGACGGACATCAAAACAGCGTTTTGGTGTCCGCCTCCAGAGCGGAATGGAGGCTGAACGGAGGCAAACTGATGCATTCTGAGCGGATCCTTATCCATTCAGAATGCATTAGGGCAAAACTGATCCGTTTTCAGACGCTTGTTAGAGCCCTGAACGGATCTCACAAGCGGACCCAGAAACGCCAGTGTGAAAGTAGCCTAAGATGCAATAACATTCTTTGCAGATTTGCCAAGTTCTTATGGAGCCTTGCCACCTGCAGGGTCCCATAGGAACTACAGCTGTAAAAGTCCTAGTTTCTTCTGAGACGAGGGCTTTCACACACAGCTAATGGCTCTTTTAAATTGCCGCGCTGCGCTCCCGGGAAAAGTTGCTTCAAAAGCCATGGTCACAACTGACCATGGCATCTGAGGGTTTAAATGTCTGCGATCGATGTTATTGCCAATCGTAGACATTATCCCCGATGTCAGTTGTTTAAAACAGCAGAAACCCGATGGCTATGGCGTGCACTGTGATCGCGAGTGGGAGACATTTTTAAAGACTGGATTTCCGCTGTAAATAGGATATGCTATTTATGCTATTGATAAGTATGGATCCCACCCGCTTCCATCTCAAGAATGACAACCTGCTGTGAATTGAAAGCACGCTGCGCACACTGTGTCCCCTTCATGCACTGCAATGGGACTTCTGAAAATAGCTAAGGGAGCGTGGTCGACTACTTTTGGAAGTCCAATAGCAGTAAATGGAGAGGAGGCCACACATGCGCGACTACCCCTCCATTTACCTCTATAGGACGTTGGGTATTTTTGAAAGTCCCATAGTGGTGAATGGAGGGGGGACCGTGCATGCACAGTTCACTGCAGGGGCCCTGTTTTTGAGTTGGGTGAGACCCGCACATGTGGAACCTTTATGATAGGGATGCTCAACCTGCGGCCATCCATCTGTTGTAAAACTACAACTCCCATCATGCCCTGCTGTAGGCTGATAGCTGTAAGCTGTCCAGGCATGCTGGGAGTTGTAGTTTTACAACAGCTGGGTGGCCGCAGGTTGAGCATCCCTGCTTTATGACATACCCTCTCGATATGCCATAAAGGTCCAGATGGGAATACCCTTATGGCCTCATGCACACGGCCGTTGTTTTGGTCCGCATCCGACCCATTCACTTCAATGGGGCCGCAAAAGATGCGGACAGCACTCCGTGTGCTTTCCGCATCCGTTGCTCCGTTCCGTGGTCCGCAAAAAAATATAACCTGTCCGTTTTGCGTAAAAGAATAGGCAGTTATATTAATGGTTGTCCGCCCCGTTTCGCTAATTGGACGCCATCCGTGTTTTGCGGATCCGTAATTTGCAGACCGCAAAACACACACAACGGTCGCGTGCATGAGGCCTTAAAGTGCAAACTATAAACTCCCTAGACCTCCAGGGATATTAGACGTAAACCCATAGCTAGTGCACCATCTATAATGGATATCATTATTAACCGCTTCATCGCCCTAGACCGATTAGATATTCACTGCTGATCCACCAGGCATTAACATCATTGCCAAAAATCCCGAACTGGCGGTCCCTAATTTTTAGAGACAATCAGGGCTTACTGCATGTAAGTAGAGGAACTTTGAGGGTGCGGGCGCCAACTGATTGGAAACCCCCTTTAACAATCCTGCCATTGCCCCTTAGAGCAGGGCTGGCCAACCTGCGGCTCTCCAGCTGCTGTAAAACTACAACTCCCACCATGCCCTGCTGTAGGCTGATAGCTGTAGGCAGACTGGGCATGCTGGGAGTTGTAGTTCTGCAACAGCTGGAGGGCCGCAGGTTGGCCCTCCCTGCCTGTAACATTACAATCTTGATGATCTGACTTACGTAATGTCGGCATTAGTCTATTCCGAATTCCCAGGGAGGAAATAGGAGGCAGGGTATAGATGACAATACGGCCCTGATCATACACAGATTTGCAATTATCATGCAAATGTATGGAAAATCTGCAATCCGCCGCTGTGCAAACAGAGATGTGGAAAATCCACTCGCCAGCTCCACGCTGCGCCACACAAAGGTGCATTGAGAATAGATAATAGAAGCGTGGATTCTGGAAATGGAGCGCTGGGAGGTAATGTGCAGCCGCACTGTGATAATATATCATTAGTCCATGTGTGAGCCGACTCCATGACATCTCTCTGTTGGGGGATATTCACTTTTAGGTCTAAGTAATAGGAAGATGTATAAATGTATATAATCAGACCATGATCAGCTGCTTTATCATTTCTGACGTGGATGCGGCTGCAGGGTTTTCAAGTCTACACAATGCTCTGATACGTTACGCCGTACTTATGGTCCATGTCCGATCCGCATCTTTTGTGAATTGCACACGGACCCATTCATTTCTATCCGCATCCATATGTCCGCCCCCCGGAAATCACAGAACATGTCCTATTCTTGTACATACTCATTTCTATAAGGCATCATGCACACAATCGTATCCGTTTTGCGGTCTGCATATCGCAGGTCCACAAAACACGGATCCCGTCTGAGAGCATGCCAACATTTCTTTTTTAACTCCTGTAGAAATGTCCTATCCTTGTACACAAAATAGATAAGAATAGGACTTGTTCTCTATTATTATTTTTTTTTTGCGGGGCTGCAGACAGCACACGGTGTAAAATAAACGGGTCCGAATCCGTTCAGCCAAAAATGCGGGACAGATGCGGACCGACATACAGTCGTGTGCATAAGGCCTTAATGGGACTGAGAAAAATGCGGATGGCACATATATAAGGCATCCGTATTTTGCGGATCCGTGGTTTGCCGACCATAAAACAAATATGGTCGTGAACAGGAGGCCACGTCTGCATTGGAGGATCCTTTAGGAGTCACCGTTGCAGATGCCATCAAACATGGAGATTAAAACAGCGCAGCATGCTACAATATTTTGTCCAGTAACATGGCGGACGCCGTGATGGAAACCTGACTACAACTCCCACCATGCCCTGCTGTAGGCTGATAGCTGTAGACTGTCCGGGCATGATGGGAGTTGTAGTTTTGCAACATCTGGAGAGCCTCAGGTTGGCCATCCCTGGTCTATGGGGTGTGTCGGCTCCATCGGTGCCCGTCATGTGCACTGCCATCATTTCCATAGTTCTACTGCTAGAATGACAGAACTTAAAAATGTAATGTAAAGGAAGCTGTACCTGCACTGATACATTGTAACAAGCTATCAGAGAAGGAGATTTGTGTTGTAGGATGTACAGTCAGGTCCATAAATATTGGGACAGATTAGAGTTTGCCAAACGACATCTAAAAAAAGCCTTCACAGTTCTGGAACAACATCCTATGGACAGATGAGACCAAGATCAACTTGTACCAGAGCGATGGGAAGAGAAGAGTATGGAGAAGGAAAGGAACTGCTCATGATCCTAAGCATACCACCTCATCAGTGAAGCATGGTGGTGGTAGTGTCATGGCGTGGGCATGTATGGCTGCCAATGGAACTGGTTCTCTTGTGTTTATTGGTGATGTGACTGCTGACAAAAGCAGCAGGATGAATTCTGAAGTGTTTCGGACAATATTATCTGCTCATATTCAGCCAAATGCTTCAGAACTCATTGGACGGCGCTTCACAGTGCAGATGGACAATGACCCAAAGCATACTGCAAAAGCAGCCAAAGATTTTTTTTAAGGGAAAGAAGTGGAATGTTATGCAATGGCCAAGTCAATCACCGGACCTGAATCCGATTGAGCTGCATTTCACTTGCTGAAGACAAAACTGAAGGGAAAATGCCCCAAGAACAAGCAGGAACTGAAGACAGTTGCAGTAGAGGCCTGGCAGAGCATCACCAGGGATGAAACCCAGCGTCTGGTGATGTCTATGCGTTCCAGACTTCAGGCTGTAATTGACTGCAAAGGATTTGCAACCAAGTATTAAAAAGTGAAAGTTTGATTTATGATTATTATTCTGTCCCATTACTTTTGGTCCCTTAACAAGTGAGAGGCAGATATGCAAACTGTTGTAATTCCTGCACCGTTCACCTGATTTGGATGTAAATACCCTCAAAGTAAGGCCTCATGCACACAACGGTCGTGTGCATGAGGCCTTACTTTGAGGGTATTTACATCCAAATCAGGTGAACGGTGCAGGAATTACAACAGTTTCCATATGTGCCTCTCACTTGTTAAGGGACCAAAAGTAATGGGACAGAATAATAATCATAAATCAAACGTTCACTTTTTAATACAGGTGCTGCCAGGCAGCAGGGGGCAGGCCCCCCCCTGTAGTTAACACATTGGTGGCCAGTGCGGCCGCCCCCCCCCCTCCCCTGTAGTTAACTCATTGGTGGACTGTGGGCCCCCCTCCCTCCCCTGTAGTTAACTCTTTGTTGTCCAGTGCGGCCGGCCCCCTCCCTCCCCTGTAGTTAACTCTTTGTTGTCCAGTGCGGCCGGCCCCCCTCCCTCCCCTGTAGTTAACTCGTTGGTGGCCAGTGGGCCCTCCCTCCCCCTCCTAATTAAAATCTCCCCCCCTATCATTGGTGGCAGCGGAGAGTACCGATCGGAGTCCCAGTTTAATCGCTGGGGCTCCGATCGGTAACCATGGCAACCAGGACGCCACTGCAGTCCTGGTTGCCATGGTTACTTAGCAATTTGTAGGAGCATTATACTTACCTGCGAGGCTGCGATGTCTGTGTCCGGCCGGGAGCTCCTCCTACTGGTAAGTGACAGATCATTAAGCAATGCGCCGCACAGACCTGTCACTTACCAGTAGGAGGAGCTCCCGGCCGGAAGCAGACATCGCAGCTCGTAGGTAAGAATGATGCTTCTACAAATTGCTAAGTTACCATGGCAACCGGGATTGCAGTGGCGTCCTGGTTGCCATGGTTACCGATCGGAGCCCCAGCAATTAAACTGGGACTCCGATCGGTACTCTCCGCTGCCACCAATGATAGGGGGGGGGATTTTAATTAGGAGGGGGGGGAGGGCCCACTGGCCACCAACGAGTGAACTACAGGGGAGGGAGGGGGGCCCACTGGCCACCAACGAGTTAACTACAGGAGAGGGGGGGGCCGGCCGCACTGGACAACAAAGAGTTAACTACAGGGGAAGGGGGGGGGGGCAACTGGCCACCAATGAGTTAACTTCAGGGGGGGAGGGGGGGGGCCGGCAGCAAATGGCCACCAATGAGTTAAAAACAGGGGAGGGGGGGTCTGCCCCCTGCTGCCAGGCAGCAGGGGGCAGTCATGTACACAGTTCTTCTAGTATATTCTAACTAGAAGCGTCCCCATCACCATGGGAACGCCTCTGTGTTAGAATATACTGTCGGATATGAGTTTCACGATCTAACTCATATCCGACAGTATATTCTAACATAGAGGCATTCCCATGGTGATGGGGACGCTTCAAGTTAAAATATACCATCGGATTGGAGAAAACTCCGATCCTATGGTATATTAACTCCTGACTTTACATTGAAAGTCAATGGGGGACGGATCCGTTTGCAATTGCACCATATTGTGTCAACGTCAAACGGATCCGTCCCCATTGACTTGCATTGTAATTCAGGACGGATCCGTTTGGCTCCGCACGGCCAGGCGGACACCAAAACGACTTTTTTTTCATGTCCGTGGATCCTCCAAAAATCAAGGAAGACCCACGGACGAAAAAACGGTCACGGATCACGGACCTACGGACCCCGTTTTTGCGGACCGTGAAAAAAAATGGTCGTGTGCATGAGGCCTAAAGCTGACAGTCTGCAGGTAAAGCACATCTTGTTTGTATCATTTCAAATCCATTGTGGTGGTGTATAGAGCCAAAATTTCAGAATTGTGTCGATGTCCCAATATTTATGGACCTGACTGTATATTCCCTGTGAGGGGCCCGACATATGGGGGGGGGGGGAATTCATACTATTGGATAACCCCTTTAATCTATACTACGGAGAACCGAATCGGTTCATCTCATGAAGAAGCGCCCACCTGCCTGCTGACTGACAGGGTCGGACATCTAGCCCAGTCCTAACAATCTGATGTCTGCTCCGAGTAGCTGCACAGGCGCTGAAACTCTAATTCAGCTCCATTACCTGGAACCGTAGTGGCTTATGCGCAGTTGCTTCCTCCAAAGCCGAATTTGCAATTCAGCGCCTGTGCAGCTACTCGGGGCAGCAGCACCGGGTCTGGATTGTCAGGGTCAGCTTAGGTGTCCGGTCCTGTCAATCAGCAGACAGGTGGGCGCCTCTTCACCTGTAGGGTCAGCCCCTCGCAAGTGACGAGCTCCTGCTAATGAGACAAATTGATTTGTTAGCATGGATTCACTCATCCATAATGTATACTGATTTACATAGTGAACTCAGTGACCGGTCAGTATGCAGTGAGCTCCTCAGCTCCCCCTGCAGGCGGTGAGAATGGAATAATGGCTGTGTGAAGAGAAGCAGAGGATGTAGAGCTCTGTAAAAGAGAACCCCGATTGTACAAAAGACACATGAAGATATCAGTCCGCACAGAAATGTTCCCTTATTTATGGCGCCAGGTTTTACTGATCAGGACGCAGTTCTTTTGGGGAGGGGGGGGGGGGGGGGGTCCTGCACAGATTCTTGCCACCTAACGGCAAGGTCCCATTGGAGGCTTGTAATGTATAACTAAGGCCCCTACAAAAAGATTTGGGGACTGTGCAGACGTCCTGTGGGATTTCCTTACAGGACACAACAGAAATAATTGATGTGTGCGCAGCTGATCACGGACACTTTCTCCAAAACAACCGTGACACGCTAATTACATGTTTACCGGCTTACCTCTGCTGTCTGTGCTATATATACTCACGTGTTCCGTTCATCTGCAGCCGACAAGACGCTTCTGAGCCAAGCAAGCAAAAAAAAACATCTCCGCAGGGACCGTCACCCAACTTTTCTGGGTTACTGACCGGCAAATCTGCCCAGCTTGGGACATTCACGGGCTTGGTGAACAATGGCGAATTCAGTCTATGACTGGTCCGGACTTCATCGCCTGTCACAGATTTGGGGTTTTCTTCTCTTGGTTCAACGGAAACAATACCAAGATGCAGACGTAAAGATGGCGGAGGAGAAGTCCAACGTGGTTTGTCTGTCAACCCGGGGCTCAGATGGAAGCAACTAAGCAAAAGGTGAAATGGAAATGAACATTAGGAGCCGATGACTGGAAAAAAATATGTGAGCAATAAAAAAAGAAAAAAAATCTGGAAAATTACCACTTTTACTCAGCAGGGGGCAGTGTTGAACCTGTCCATTTAGAATATACTGTAATAAACTGGTTTTGAGCAGAAGGGTAAAGGCACAGACTGGAAGGCATATGGAGGACCCGACGAAGAAACAGATAAGGCCTCATGCACACAACTGTAGGTATTTTTTTGGGAAACGCAAAATACGGATGCGGTTTGTATACCGTCACATTTCTTTTTTGCGTACCCATTAACTTCAACGGATCCATAGGACATGTCTTATAATTTGCTGAATGGACATACGGATCCGGAAGCACACAGGGCCGGTACCATAGTACTAAGCTAAGGGAAATATAACAGCAGATTTGGTATTTCTGGGGCCCCAAGGAAAGTTATGTCTTGGAGCCCCTATCACACCGCTAAGCTCCACCTAAGCCTCTGGGGGGCGCTGTATTACTGCGATGATGTGAATGCTTCTGTACCCCCGTGAGATGTCTCCTGCCAGATAACGTGTCCATGATTAGGGTGCATTCACACGACCGTAGGTGGTCCATGCCGGTACTGACTTGAATGGGTCCGCAATCCTCAAGATATGGCGCAGTGCAGAACGGAGGCACAGATCGGAAGCCCACGGAAGTGCTTTTTGGTTCGTGCCTCCGCACCCAAAAGATAGGACATGTCCTATCTTTTGCCGTATATTGCGGATTGCGGACCCACTCAAGTCAATGGGTCCGAGCCGCAATACGGGATTTACACGCCCGTTGCTCGTGCATTGCAATTTGCCGTCCGCAGCACAGGCGGCTTACATTCGTGTGAATGTACCCTTAGGCTCCATTCACACGTCCATGGTGTGTTGCGGACCCGCAAATTGCGGATCCGCAACACACCCGCCCGGCACCCCTATAGAAATGCCTATTCTTGTCCGCAAGCTGCGGACAAGAATAGGACATGTTCTATCTTTTGCGGAGCTGCGGACCTGAAGATCGGGGCCGCGCTCCGCAAATGCGGATGCTGACAGCACACTGTGTGCTGTCCGCATCCACTCCGTCCCCATAGAAAATGAATGGGTCCGCACCCGTTCCGCAAAATTGCGGAACGAATGCGGACCCAATTGCGGACGTGTGAATGGAGCCTTACTGTTAGGACCCCTGAAGCTAAGTGTTCGCCAGGTTAGGGTAGGTTCACATGTGCGCTAAACGGATCTGGAAGAGAGCAGGCTGCTGGACTTCACTGGATCCGGCCTAGCCGGATACTATAGTTCAGCCACGGACGCAATGGACTATAACGGGCTATGGACGCTTTCCAGCATCACTGTCGGTTTTTGGCCGGACAAAAACTGTTGCATGCAACAATTTTTGTGCTGCCAAAAGCCGGAATTGCGCAGGAAAGCGTTCGATCCCATTATAGTCAATGGTGTCCGGGAGGGGGACACTGTAGTATCCAACTAGACCGGATCCGGTGAACTCTCTGCCGACACAGCCTGTTGGATCTGTTTAATGCAAATGTGAACCTACACTAACACTACAGTATATTTGCTGGATATAATCGTACAGTATGCAATTATATATAATACTGAATATAATGAAATATATGGTACTGTAATACTGTAGTATGGTATAGAATACTACATATAATACTGTATAATACTACATATAATAGTATAGTATGTAATACTATATATACAGTATAAAAAACTCTTGTATATACTACATATAATAATATATAACACTACATATACAGCATATAAAACTACAGCATATACCACATATAATAGTATAGAATATAATACTATATACACAGTATATAAAACTCTAGTATATAATAGTATAGTATATACCACTATCTATACAGTATATAAAACTCTAGTATATAATACTATACATAATAATATAGGGGGTAATTTATCAAACTGGTGTAAAGTAGAACTGGCTTAGTTGCCCACAGCAGCCAATCAGATTCCTCCTTTCATTTTCCAAAGGAGCTGTCCGAAATGAAGGGTGGAAGCTGATTGGTTGCTGTGGGCAACTAAGCCAGTTCTACTTTACACCAGTTTGATAAATGACCCCCATATACAATATATTAAACTATAGTAGGTGATACTACATATAATAGTATAATATACTACATGTGTAGCATAGAAATACTACTATAACAAATAAAGTTCTACAATTCAGGATTCTGGAAAGCCGGGTGATCCTATTGGAGTTGGAATGGAGGCCATAGTTGAGCAGAATAATGAAAACCCCTTGCCCCCTTCCTGCCCATAGCAACCAATCACAGCGCAGCTTTTATTTCCTATTCTGCTCTTGAATAATGAAATCTGCGCTGTGATTGGCCACCAGGGGCAACAAAGACAGGTTCTTCTAGACAGGTTGATGTCTCCCCTGAGTCTGACCCAGCTTTCCCAGAAACTGATAGAACAACTATATTTATAGTGGTTTGGGTGGATGCTCTGTCACACAGCAGCCTTTATTGTTGTCCTTCTGCCTGCTGCACATTGATAGTGAGGGGATGACAGGAGGAGCTGAGGGAGGGACAGGGATGGAGTCACATGCATGTTTGCATTGGAAATGCTCAAGCGGCAACATCTGTCCCGACTCATTTACATAACCCCGCCTCCGCCTTACGCTCATAGGCTGAGTAGATTCCCATTCCTTCTTGTTGTCAATGCCTGCCTCCTCTGATTGGTTATTGCATCTGTCTGTCAGGACGTCGCCCCGCCCTCATCCAAAGGCTGATACCGGTGCCTGAGAGGTGAGAGGAAGCGGCGGTCTGAGGGAGAAGCCGCTTCACAAACCATCCCGGGACCGGGGGCCAGAACCGAGCAACGGGAGGAGAAGACGCTGCCCACAGGGGCCACAGGACTGCTCACTGCGGGCGCAGAGCCGGACACAGGGCTTTACTATCAGTATACATGATATCGGGGTGCAGGACTGGTTAGTGGGTGATATTATCGGGGTGCAGGACTGGTTAGTGGGTGATATTATCGGGGTGCAGGACTGGTTAGTGGGTGATATTATCGGGGTGCAGGACTTGTTAGTGGGTGATATTATCGGGGTGCAGGACTGGTTAGTGGGTGATATTATCGGGGTGCAGGACTGGTTAGTGGGTGATATTATCGGGGTGCAGGACTGGTTAGTGGGTGATATTATCGGGGTGCAGGACTTGTTAGTGGGTGATATTATCGGGGTGCAGGACTGGTTAGTGGGTGATATTATTGGGGTGACCCAGAGACTCAGTCAGTGTTTAGGTGTTCTCCTGGGTTTTGGGGTATAGACAGTTTTGGGGTGCTGGGGTGAGGAGTGGGCATATAGCATTGGGCTGCAGGATTGGTCCAATTAATATTAGGGTGCAGCAATATAGAGGGAGGTGGTTGTGAGTTGGGGCAGTTCTGGGGTGCGGAGTTGCAGAGGATGATACAATATCAGGGGGCGTCTCTGTGAGCACCCTGTTGCATTCGGGTGCACTGTTAGATTTGGGGGTAGTTGGTGTATTAGGGTGCAGGCTATATAAGACTTGGGGTGCCAAACACATTGCATTATTTAGAGTGCAGGACTGCGTGTGTTTGCAGGGGGTCATGTAGGTTGGGGTGACTTCCCAGGATGTGCAGAGAGTGCTAGGAGATATAGAGACAGCAGAGGAAAACAGACTGCAAAGATCTAAGAGACAGCCCAGAGCACCAGAATAGACATCAGCTGTCAGAGGACAGAGAGAGCGCAGGGAGGGACAGGAGGTGAGCGGCGGAGCGCAGAGGAGTAGACAGGACAGCTGGAGGCAGGAGGACTGTAAAACCAAGGACTCTTCAAGAAGAAGCCAGGACTCACACAGACCGAAGGGTTAATCAGTGGCTGAGTTGCGACTCCCGTGATATAACAAATTTATTGCAAGCGTGGCAATTAGACAGTCCAGAAAGTGTGTGAGACTTCAATTCAGATGTCAGGGGTTGTAGTCCAGTAATCCTTGACAGCTTCCGAGACACTCAAAGGGCTCAGCGGTCCAAACCCCTCCAGCGCGACACTGACTCCCACCGGTCACATCATGTCCAGGAAGAAGAGTCAGAAGAGTAAAGGGAGCAGCTCTCCGGCGTCCTCCAGCATCCCACCCAGCAAGGAGAACGGCAAGGTGGGCACCGAGAGCCAGAGCAATGGCATGGTCATGTCCGGGCGCCCCTCCCTCAGCAACAGCGGAGAGTTCTACGACATTGCCTTTAAGGTGAGATCTTGTAGATGTTTCCGAGATTTTACAGCCTGTTGGTTCACACACGTGGTTGAGGCGTGGACAGGTCCCAAGGAGAAGTCACAGCTTTCTTTAGGATCTGTTCTTGTTTTATTCTTAAAAAAAATGCACCTTCAGCAACCGCAGCGGAGTACAGACAAGGAATATACCGATGTAGAGGAGAGTCACCAGTATATCTGTCTGTCTGTCTATCTATCTCATATCTATCTATCATCTATCTGTCTATCTATCTATCTATCTATCTATCTATCTATCTCATATCTATCTATCTATCTATCTATCTATCTATCACATATCTATCTATCTATCTATCTATCTCATATCTATCTATCTATCTATCTATCTATCTATCTATCTATCTATCTATCTATCTATCACATATCTATCTATCTATCTCATATCTATCTATTATCTATCTAGCTCATATCTATCTATCTATCTATCGATCTATCTCATATCTATCTATCTATCGATCTATCTATTGATCGATCTGTCTCATTTCATTATATTCAGTTGACAAGCTCTGAACTGTATATTAAGTATATGTTCTTGGACTGCGGTGAGGGTGATAGGAGAAAGGTCTTCCAGGTAGAAGACTCCTTGATGCGGTCTGGTGGATGGGATGGTGGAGTAATGGCTGTCCCCCTTATGTTTAGAAGAGATCAGAATGGACAAGGTGGCCACCGAAGTCAACCTCATTCACCTCCGGCTCCAGTGAGCCCTCCTGAGGATGGAGAAGACCTCATTGCCGCTCTTGTCTGCCCCCCTATAGGCAGAGAAGGTTGACTCACAGCGGAGGTCAGGGTGACTGGGCCTGTGTAAGGGTAGGACCCAATGTGGCGGCTGAATACAAGCCACTGCTGTTCTCTATAGATTGCTAAAAATGTATCGTCAATCATCACTTATTGTTAACGGCCGTGAAAACAGTGCAGCCATTGATAATTGACAATAAGCAGGAGATTGACAACCAGTCTTTAGCAATCTATAGAAAACAGCTGCGGCTTGCATAGCCACCTGCCGGCCGCCCCGTCTGGTCCTGCCCGAGTGACAGTCAATAAGAGACGCAGCCCGTCCTCCATATTTGCTCGCAATGTCCATTTGGCCATCAAAATAGTCCCTTTGCTGTTGTCCAATTAGTGATCCTCATGGGAGGAGGAAAGTGACAACCAAATGTGAGCCAGAAATGTGTTCATAGCAGTTGTCACTTCCCTTCCCCTACTCCCCTTGGCGGTTCATGCAAAGATGCTAGAATGTATGCAAAGTATACCGCTTATTGCTACAAAGTATACCGCTCGCTGCTACAAAGTATACCGCTCGCTGCTACAAAGTATACCGCTCGTTGCTACAAAGTATACCGCTCGTTGCTACAAAGTATACCGCTCGTTGCTACAAAGTATACCGCTCGTTGCTACCAATATACAAAGTATACCGCTCATTGCTACCAATATACAAGGTATACCGCTCATTGCTATAAAGTATACAAAATATACCGCTCGTTGCTACAAAGTTCACAGCTCGTTGCTACAAAGTGTACCGCTCATTGCTACCAATATACAAGGTATACCGCTCATTGCTACCAATATACAAGGTATACCGCTCATTGCTACAAAGTATACCGCTCGTTGCTACAAAGTATACCGCTCGTTGCTACAAAGTATACCGCTCGTTGCTACAAAGTATACCGCTCATTGCTACCAATATACAAGGTATACCGCTCATTGCTACAAAGTATACCGCTCGTTGCTACAAAGTATACCGCTCGTTGCTACAAAGTATACTGCTCATTGCTACCAATATACAAGGTATACCGCTCATTGCTACAAAGTTCACCGCTCGTTGCTACAAAGTTCACCGCTCGTTGCTACAAAGTATACCGCTCGTTGCTACCAATATACAAGGTATACCGCTCATTGCTACAAAGTATACAAAATATACCGCTCGTTGCCACAAATTATACCACTCGTTGCTACAAATATACAAAGTTTACTGCTTGTTGCTACAAAGTATATCGCTCGTTGAAGCAAATATACAAAGTATACTGCTAATCGCTACAAATATACAAAGTATACCGCTAATCGCTACAAATATACAAAGTATTTCACCTCTTCCCAAACTGACAGTAGTCATCCGGCTTTTTTGGGGGCAGATAGACCCCATGGTGACTTGTGAAGGGTTAACCCGATTCGTTAAGAGGATGCTGATGTCCCTTGTGTCAGACGCATTCGGCTGAATTATCCGGATTGACGAATCGTTTCTTGTCACGTAGACGCTGCCTCCATAGATCCGATACGGCCTTTACCTCACGCCGTAGAATTAACCGCTGATATCGCCAGCGCCTGCATTTTGCCTCTTGACGCTGAAGTGGGGCCGATGACCCTTTCATGTCCCGTGGAGGGTTTTGGTTTTTTTCACGTACATTTGTCAGGGATGGAAAGACTTATCGCTGTCGCTATCGGAAAAAAAGAGCTTTTTCTGGAACATTAAACGCTGTTGGGATTTAAGAAAAAAGAAAAGAAGAGCGAGACGATTCTGTGAATACAAAGTAGTTTCCTCGTTGAATGATGGGAAGAAAATCATGTCAGATGGCATTTTTTTTAAGGAAATCTCATTATTTTATGAGCCCGTCAGGAACAGCTGTTACTGGTCCCAGTGGCCCGGCGAAAAAACAAAAGTTTTGTTGTATTTTTAATGGGAACCTTATAAAGTTCTGCACAGAAGCCGATAGATCAGTTACAGAGCGGTGAATATCTTATTATTAGTCACAGGGGAGATTTATCAGCATCGCCCCCCTGGGCGACAACTAGTACAACTTCCAAAGAGGTTGTCAGTCAGCTTTGTCCCATGCAACAATGTACCTCAGAGGTGACGTTCGTACCCCCTTCCTGACTGCCATGTGCCAGAAGGAAGAAGGCTCTCTCTAGGGCTATGTGTAGCTAGCCACTTTGTAAGTCAATGTCCGACCCATTAAAGGGGATTTCCAGTCCCTAGAATGACCCCTAGAATGCACGGGCCCCTCCTTTACAGCATACTTACCTGCTCCCCGTCCCTTCGGAACCCTGCACGGCCACTGTTGCATCTCCCCATTGCTCGGATCAAAACATCCAGCGATGGGGGTGGGCAGCCAATAGCGGGCCGCAACGGTGACCAGCCTCCCTAGCGTCACCCGCGAGGCTGGTTACCATTTCGGCCTGCTATTGGCTGCTCCCCTTCCTCTCCCCGTCGTTGGATGTTTTAATTTGCACAACAGGGAGATGCAGCAGCGGCCGTGCAGGGATCCGGAGTAACGCGAGTATCATCTGTAGGAGGGGCCCGGGCATTCTGGGGGTCATTATAGGGATTGGATAACCCCTTTGAAGAGCCTTGAGACATGACTAGGGATATCAGCCAACCTAGAGACCCCCATAGCTGTAGTACAGAGCAGGGTACTACTTGGCCGGAGGCACTAAGGTGCTAATATGCATATTTTTTTCCCATGGAGCATTGCTTGTAAGATCTCCATAAGCAGAGTCATTACTTTCTGAGAATACTCCGGATCCAGTGTCTCCGCCGGTGTTTCCATGTCCTGTATATCCCAGAGCCCTCTGTCGGGCTGGCGGTATTGCTCTTATGTTTCCTCGCTTCCAGCCCTGACTCGCTAATCCCAAATTATTATAACTGTTGTGTAGCTGTGTCCGGGGCGCGCATATAACAGACAAGCTGCCAGGTCACCAATATTTAGCAATATCTGATGCACTTAAAGAGGTCGTTCCAAGAAAAATATTCTAAATTTTTCAAACCAGCCCCTGGATCTAAATACTTTTATAATTGCATGTAATTAAAAATTTTGCATAGCCAGGGAGTTATTCAATAAAATGTATCTGTATAGCGCCACCTGCTGTTTGTTCCATTTATATATTTTTTCGTCCACCTCATTTAGGTGATCGCACACGCTCAGTTTAAATCTTCTGTTAAAAGCTGTGGCCTTGTCAGGGAAAGAGCTACAGCAGAAAAGACATGTACGAAGGACACAGCCACTGAGTTGGGATAGGTAGAAAGCTGCAACAGAAAGGACACCCCCCTCCCCCCAGAGCTGTGATAGGGAGAAAGCTGCAGTAGAAAGAACACACCTTAGCTGTGATATGGAGTGAGCTGCCGTAGACAGGACACACCCCCTGAGCTGTGATAGGGAGTGAGCTGCCGTAGACAGGACACACCCCCTGAGCTGTGATAGGGAGTGAGCTGCCGTAGACAGGACACACCCCCTGAGCTGTGATAGGGAGTGAGCTGCCGTAGAAAGAATATGCCTCCTGAGAAAGGACACACCCCCTGAGCTGTAATAGGGAGAGAACTGCAGTAGACAGGACACACCCCCTGAGCTGTGATAGGGAGAGAACTGCAGTAGACAGGACACCCCCCCTGAGCTGTGATAGGGAGAGAACTGCAGTAGACAGGACACACCCCCTGAGCTGCCAGCCTAAAATAATTTTAGCAGAGGATTTGGAGCAATGAATGGGGAGATCTCTGGATCCATGTGAGGTCCAGGGCTGGTTCTAGCTTTGTTAGAAAGAGGTTGTCATGTACTATATGATGTCTGATTTTCATTTTCTACATCAATCATGGCACAGCCCTTTAAGGGTCCATTCACACGTCCGTATGTGTTTTGCGGATCCGCAAAACACGGACGTCGGCAATGTGCGTTTGGCATTTTGCGGACCGCACATCGCCGGCACTCTCATAGAAAATGCCTTTTCTTGTCCGCAATTGCAGACAAGAATAGGACATGTTCTATTTTTTTTTGCGGAACGGAAGTGTGGACCGCAAATGGGGACAGCACATTCCGGCCCCATTGAAAATGAATGGGTCCGCACCTGTTCGGCAAAATTGTGGAACGGATGCGGACCCATTTGGCGGACATGTGAATGGACCCTTATAGCGGCTTCTCAGACCATGAACCTCGGATCATGTGGCCTGTGCTTGCGCAGGGTGTGGGCCCCCGATTCAGCATTTCATACCCGTTTTCCAGCAGCACGGTGAAAGGTGTGGTCCTCTCTTATGAAAGTTCTAGTAAGGACTGATTTGAATGTCCAAAAATCAGTGATATAGCCCCATCAGACCTGCCAGCGGTAGGAGGGGGGCAGAGTCCATAATTATGAGAATGGGGCACTGGTGAACAGTTCTGGTTCGGTTATTCAAGGACCCGCACCAGGAGGACTTTGCCTGAGGTTCTTCCCCCCTTAACAAGGACTTGTCACCTCATTTTAGTGAACACTTGTATTCCCCATGAAATAAACTCTTTAGCATCTTTTCTTGAAACGTATAATGTGATGGAAAAATGAATCCAGCCAGCAAAGGAGGCAACATGGACAATCACAATACATTAGTAAGTGTCTTGTATTAACTTTCTCTACATGAGAAATGCCACTTACTGAAGTGAGACTCCGTCTGGGATCCCCCTAGTGAGTGTAGGACGCGGCTCTTTCAGAGATTTTTTAGCCCATGCTTCACTTTATGGCCTCTTTAAGAGACTCTGTCTTGTAATCATTTGCTGTGAATCATCCAGAAGATTCACATCTCTCCCCATCTCTCCTGATGACTGTTTACGCGCGGCCGTGAGCTTTCATCTTTCTTCTCCCTTCAGTCGTTCACGTGATTGGATGTCGGTAATTACAGCGACCTGGGTTTAATTATCATCGCGTTCACTACATCCGAGGAGGAGAGAAGGCAGACTATGAGACGTGTCACAGATCTCCCCTTATACAGAACGCAAGAGAGAACCCCAAAAAGGGGGCGTCTTGTGTGTATGGTACTGAACGCCTCATATAGTACTGAACGCCTCCCACAATCTCGTTGCAAGGGGGCATCTGAAGGGTTAAAAGTCTGTGATCGGAGTTGCTGTGTAAAACAGTAGCTCAGCTCCTGAGACGGTGCATGTATGGCGGATATCTGGAAGGGGTTAAAGAGGAGCTGTCCCCTCTCCTGACATGTCTGCTTTAGTGACTAATTACATTCTCTATGCAATGACAATTCTGGAGCATCTATTCTTATGACTCAATGTTGGGCTGTTCCTCTATTATTCCTACTTGAAAATTTATGAATCAGGCGAGGCTAGGGCTACACGGTGACATGTGTAGCGTGGCAATTAGTTGCGCGACATATACGGTATAACTACATTGCGACAAGTGTCGCACCAAAGTCATGCACAGTTTCGACATGCTGCGACTCGACAGTTGCATATGTTGCAGTGCGACACCATTGACTACCATTATAAAACTTGTCGCGCGACAACTGTTGCCCTGTTGCCCTAGCCTAAAGGTTCAGAAGGGCGTTACCAGCTGGGGGGGGGGGGGGGGGGTTTGCACAGTCTGACACTATACAATCAGTGCTGCCAGGCTCATGCACACGACCATATGTATTTTGCAGTCCGCAAAAAAACGGATCCGCAAAATATACGGATGACGTCCGTGTGCATTCCGTATTTTGCGTAACGGAGCAGCTGGCCACTAATAGAGCAGTACTATCCATGTCCATAATGCGGACAAGAATAGGACATGTTCTATCTGTTTGCGGAACGGAAATACAAAAACGGAATGCACACGGGGTACCTTCCGTTTTTTTTGCGGACCCATTGAAATGAATGGTTCCGCATACTGTCTGCAAAAAAAAACGAGTGGACACAGGAATAAAATACGTTCGTGTGTATGAGCCCGTGCAGGGACACGCCCCCAACTGGTAACACCCAGCTGGACCTTTATTGGACTGCTAGCAATTACTGTAAGGACTCATGCGCGCAAACCTATTTTTTGCCCGTGTCCGTTCAGTTTATTTTTTGCGGCCCATATGCGGAACCATTCATTTAAAAAAAAAACGGAAATGTCTCTGTGTGCATTCTGTATCCGTATGTACGCAAGTACGTTCCGCCAAAAAATAGATAATTTCTTTTTCTTGTCCGTTTTGCGGACAAGGATAGGCATTGTTACAATGGATCCGCAAAAAAAAGACAGATGTAACATGGACGTCACGCGGTGATGGGTGCATATAGGGTCTTATAGGGACACATTGTCCTGTATTTATGCTGCACATTTATCCTATACTAAGGGAGCAAGAGATTATGCGTCAGCGCCTAATGGCCTTCATTGGGCCTCAGCGCATATTTTATGGGAGTCCCCAATCCGAAGGACAATTTATTCCGAGGACGATCCGTTTCAGACTCAGTTGCAGCCGCGCATCGATTAATTTACCAAAGCAAATTAATGAGGTCAAGTGCAGCTTTCCTCCCATGTGTCTGCATGAGAGATGTTGTTGTAGGAGTTTAGCATTGGGTTTATGGATGCATGACGGATGAGACAGCCGTCCGCGGAAGGAACGGTGCGCACCGCTCGGTGTCAGGGGCTTCATTTGTCATATTGCACCTATGTGATCCCCATCAGCATAGAATTTATATGAAAAACGGTGGGTGCAGGAACGTGAGCCGGACAGTGGAAAATCTCCGGTAAGTGCACTTACCCCGAATAGAGCTGCAGTCCTCTACCACTGCCCCCTTTGGGGGTGAATCTGTAATGTACAGTGAAAGTTACAGCACTTAAAGGGGTCCCATGAACTAGACATAATAATCTAATGGCCTGTGCTTAGGACTGTCCTCCAGGAATCCGCATAATAATAATAATTTATTGTGATCAGCACAATCAATGGGGCAAATACTTTGTACTCAAATACATTAGGTGATATCCAGAACCGCCATGTGCAGCACGGACAGCAGCTAAACAGGCTGGGGGGGACTTCATTAGGTCCTGGTAGGTTGTCACAGGTATGTGGAGCCATGCTGACGGCAGTGCATCCTATAGCTGCTGGAGGGGGCGTGGGGGGGGGGGGATCCATAGAGCGACCACGACCATCGAGGTGGTCCTACAGAGGCTCAACTGGATTCAAGTCTGGGGAATTAGGGGGCCAGGGTCGTACTTGGAAGTCTTGGTCATGCTCTTCAGGGCATTTCTACTTATGTAACATGCCGCATTGTCTTGCAAGAAGATCTCATCCGCCCCAGGGGAGACAATCAGCATGTATGGGTGTTAAGACAGATTGGGAAATCAACGAAGGACGCCAATAATTCTGCCAGCAGCATGGAGTTTTGCCAGTGCCAACTGCAGGGGCAGAGATAGTTGATTGGTCAGGGTGATTTTAGGGCTTCCAGACAGGTGATCCCCTTCTTTCTAGGGGTTTTATGGCAGTTTTAAAGGTGTTGTCCCATCTAGACCTTTATGTCATATCAATCGGGTACAGTAGACATGGGTCCTACTACCTATGGGACCAGCTCCTATCTTAAAAACAGGTGTCCAACGCATGCGCAGCGTCCTCTCCATTCACTGTTATTGGACTTCCAAAAATAGCCAAGAACACCTTGCATGGGTGGACACCCCTCCATTATCTGCTATGGGTCTTCTGAAAACAGCTATGGACATCTTGCATGCGTGGACACCCCTCCATTATCTGTTATGGGTCTTCCGAAAACAGCTATGGACATCTTGCATGGGTGGACACCCCTCCATTATCTGCTATGGGTCTTCTGAAAATAGCGGAGCCAGCTCTCACCTATTTTTTAGAAGTCCCATAGCAATGAATAGAGAAAGCAATGCATGTGCGTCATGCTCTTCATTCACATTGGAGCGGGTCCCAGAAGTGGGGCCTGTACCTCTCGAACATTTATAGCATATCCTATCCATATCTTATCAGCACCCCATTAGTTCTAGTGATTGTTGACTCCTGAAATGGCCTGTGTGTGGGGGTCACATCGACTATGCAGGGGGTCTTTACACCTGTCTGGACCATAGACGTGTCCCTCGGTGGGATGATGCTCATGGTTTAATGTACTAAGTGGTTAATGGACGAGGAAATGCAGTGTAATTAAAGGCTTTCAGCAAGCGGATCCATAGGAAAGTTCTGCTAATGTGGGGCTTGTGACTTTAGATAAATGCACAGGTAGCCGTATCATTCATTTACAGCTGGCGTGGGCACCACGGGGGAGCGGGTGGGAGTTACCACTGTCAAAATGTCGGACTAACCACGCTTTTACAGAAATGTAAAGTCGATGTATAGACTGCAGCGTTCATATAGAAGGTCATTATATACATGCCATTCGCACATGAAGTACTGCACCAATACAGCCACCCATTGCTAGGGGGTCACTACAGAGGGCGCGATGGAACCTAATGAACACAACTGGGTGCAGTTTTGCTGCCAATCTAGGGGTCAAAGGAGTCAGGCAGAAGATCTATCCCACCCTGTCCAACACCCACGACCCCCCACCGATCAGCTGTTTGAGGAGGCCTCCTCGCAGCTTGGCGAGCACAGCACCATACATTGTATACTGGCAGCGCTCGGTATTGCAGCTCAGTCCCATTGACTTGAATGGGACTGAGCTGTACCTAGGCCATGTGACCGATAAACGCAACGAGGTCGCAGCACCATGGCCTCTTCAAGCAGCTGCCCTCACCAATCAGATACTGACGACTTATATTAGCTCATCAGTTTTAATTGCTCAGAAAACCCCTTTTAAACAGTTAATCTGAGGAGCATCGCTACCCTACGAATGAACGCGTCGGAGACCTTCACAAAACGTGGACCAGCGGTGGCAATCAAGAATTTGAAAGCTCCACTTGGATGTTGATCTGGTCTGTCTGAGCCCTCCTCGTGCTGCCCTAATTGGCTCCTCGTTGCACTAGAGACACCGTGTTATTTGTAACTCCTTAGGACTACTGTGTTTCGTGACACGTTCCAAGAAGATAAATTCACGGCTCTGGCTGATTGACACGACTCCTCGCTCGCTCTCCATATGCAGAAATAAGGATGGCACAGCCGTAACAAGCCTGAGTCATCTCTGATGGTGTCAAGTCATCTAATCTTGCTGCCGCCTGATGCAGGGAACATACAGTTCTCCGAGCCTGCATCCTATATGGGCTCCTTCGAAGTGATCTTTACATCTGATTACCTTGAGTTAAAACAATGGCACAGAGTTTCAGTCTGCAGTCATCATTCCTTTATATATTTTCACACGTCCGGATATGCAGTTTGCAAACTGCTGTTACTTTCATGCTTTCCTTACGTGACACTGTATCTGAGACCTGTGTGTCCAGGATGTTGCTGCCTTCATTAGCTCTCAATTTTAAATAAGCTGTTTCTAAATGCATGTGAATTTTACTCTTATATTCAGTCCCTCAGTAATTAGAGGCATGAAGTATGTTCTGTCTTAAAGGGGTTGCCTTCTATCTGGAACACTTTTTCTACTTTGAACGAGCCCCCTTCTTGGTCAATACACAGTAGGTGACATTTATTAAGCTTTTTTTGCACCCAAAGTTGTGACCTTTTGTTCCCTTCCACTTTTTTAAAAAGTGGGTCAGGAAGGAGTGAGGAACAGGTGTGACCTTTTCAGGCTGAAAAGTGGTGCACATTGCATGAAGTCTACTACACTATCATGGAGGCAGTCTGTGCCCACCCCCGCTCGATTCCTCCCGGTGGACACAGCTAACCCTTTGCTTACCCACCCCAAGGCTCCAGCTTTCCAGTGGCGGAGCCCCATCGGCGTCCATCTTCCACTGGGTAGCAATGTTCCCTTCTTCAAGCAGGCTAAGGCCTGCTTCCTGCGAGCATTGCCTCTCATTGCCCATAAGGCTCGCGTACTCTCTCTGGCTCTTAAAGGGCCAGCATGCACTCGCCATGTTCTTCCCCAGCTTATCGCTGACTAACCTGGGGTATTTAAGGCACCTTCTTCTGTGGAAGATTCTAGTACTCCAGTTTCCAGTTTTGCCTGATCCCAGCAGTGTCCCTTGACCCCTTTGGCTCAGCCATCTCTTGAACAGAGACTTCTCCAAGGGGTGGCAGCCTGGTGGTTCCCCTGCAGCGGAGTCCAGGTTTATGTAAGGGATCAGATAGATATTGATGACCGGCTTTGGGACAGGTGTCTGAACATGTGGCGCCGTATTAAAGATCTAAGTAGCTCCACATGAAGTTCCTACTTCTAAATTCTCAGACCACAGTGAACAGTGAACAGAAACTCCCACTTATATTCAGACTGACCTTCAGAAACCCTGCTCGATACCTTATTCTACTGCCTTGTAATGGAGCCGTCACTCATCTTTCCTGGAAGTGTGAGCTCTGCACCCCACCTCGGGGAACACGCAGCTCCTGATGCACTAAACCAAAGCCTGCAGTTCTCCTGCCGTTCACTCTTTCCGAATGATCATTTAGTTGCTTGTAGTTTTATAATGATTCTGTCCTTGCTGTAATGAAAATCACCTTTCATACACTGATTTTCCTGTAGTGTAAAGCATGGAGGATTGATAAAGCAGCCGCCTGAACCTCTGATGAAACAGGAATTGGATTTTGGACCAGACTCCAATGGACACTGCAGCTGAGCTGGAGTCACTGATTACAGCTGTGCCCTAATGGAGCAGAGCTGAGTTTGTGGATAAAAGCCCTTTTCCTGGAACGGTCTATACTTATAACAAATCAGTCGGGGTCCAACACCCGTCACACTCATTAATCAGCTATTTCAGCTGTCGACACCAGAAACAATAAATGAAAGGCTGCCCGAACCAGCTCACAGGTGGGGTGCTGAGTGTCGGATCACCACTGATCTGACATTGACCTATCCTGATGATAGACCGTCAATGTCTAAATACCGGAAAATCCCTTTAAATTATAAAGTTGTATTTTCTATGGCCCCCCATTTTGGGCTACATATAACTAATTGATTTACCTTTTTAACGCTTTTAGGCCTCTTTCACACGACCGTATGGCTTTTTCAGTGTTTTGCGGTCCGTTTTTCACGGATCCGTTGTTCCGTTTTTTGTTTCTGTTCCGTTTTTTCCGTATGGCATATACAGTATACAGTAATTACATAGAAAAAATTGGGCTGGACATAACATTTTCAATAGACGGTTCTGCAGAAACGGAACGGATGCGGAAGACCGACGGATGCATTTCCGTATATGTGTTCCGTTTTTTTTGTTTTTTTTTTGCGGACCCGTTGACTTGAATGGAGCCACGGAACGTGATTTGCGGGCAATAATAGGACATGCTCTATCTTTCAACGTAACGGAAATACGGAGTACATTCCTTTTTTTTGCGGAACCATTGAAATGAATGGTTCCGTATATGGATTGCAAAAAACGGTCGTGTGAAAAAGGCCTTAGGGGAAGATTAGAAATTCAGCCATTATTTTCAGTATTCATGGTAGTCTACTGCTGGTCTTGGCTGTAATTGTCCCTTCGACCAAGCCATGTATGGATCCATAGGAAGTATATCACAACCTAAAGGGTGCCATGCTCTGCCAAGCTCATCTGACCATTTGTTTTAGCACCCGGATCCCTGGCTATGACATGAAGTCTTATGTAACAATAAGTATGCTTTAAAGGTGCTTTCGGGAACTTTACTATTCTTATTTTACTGTTTTTCTATTATACTATTGGTATTTCATTATATACAAATAGCTGTTTTTTAGGAGCTGCTGTGCCCAAAGCGGGCACCAGCACTACCCAGCTGTGTACACTTTGCAGTGCTGCTGTGCCCATTCACTTCAGCCAGCCAGGGCCACTACAAAGTGTACAGAGCTGTGTAGTGCCGGTGCTTGGTCCTGGTGCAGAAGCTTATCAATGGGGGTGTCAGGAGTCCCTGGTGGCCTGTTACTGATGACCCATCCTGAGGATAAGCCATTAATTATAACTTTCCATGGTAAGATCATGAACATGTTTAAAGGGGTTGTCACTTCATCAAGTAGCCTTTATCATGTAGAGGAAGTAAATACAAGCAACTTACTAATGAATTGTGATTGTCCATATTGCTTCCTTTGCTGGCTGGATTCATTTTTCCTTCTCATTATACACTTCTCGTTTCCATGGTTATGACCACCCTGCAATCCATCAGCGGTGGTCGTGCTTGCACACTATAGGAAAAAGCCTTGGCCTCTTTGGTGGCCGGGACCGTGAAAGCTCCCATAGGCTGGTGCTTTTTCCCAAAGTGTGCAAGCACGACCACTGCTGCTGGACTCCAGGGTGGTCGTGACCCCTGGAAATGAGCAGTGTATAATGTGATGGAAAAATGAATCCAGCCAGCAAAGGATGCAATATGGACAATCACAATACATTAGTAAGTGTCTTGTATTAACTTTCTCTACACGATACAGTGGGATGCGAAAGTTTGGGCAACCTTGTTAATCGTTATGATTTTCCTGTATAAATCGTTGGTTGTTACGATAAAAAATGTCAGTTAAATATATCATATAGGAGACACACACAGTGATATCTGAGAAGTGAATGAAGTTTATTGGATTTACAGAAAGTGCGCTATAATTGTTTAAACAAAATTAGGCAGGTTCATAAATTTGGGCACCACAAAAAAGAAATGAAATCAATATTTAGTAGATCCTCCTTTTGCAGAAATTACAGCCTCTAAACGCTTCCTGTAGGTTCCAATGAGAGTCTGGATTCTGGTTGAAGATATTTTGGACCTTTCCTCTTTACAAAACATCTTTAGTTCATTCAGGTTTGATGGCTTCCGAGCATGGACAGCTCTCTTTAAGTCACACCACAGATTTTCAATTATATTCAGATCTGGGGACTGAGAGGCCATTCCAGAACGTTGTACTTGTTCCTCTGCATAAAGGCCTTAGTGGATTTTGCGCAGTGTTTAGGGTCGTTGTCTTGTTGAAAGATCCAGCCCCGGCACAGCTTCAGCTTTGTCACTGATTCCTGGACATTGGTCTCCAGAATCTGCTGATACTGAGTGGAATCCATGCGTCCCTCAACTTTGACAAGATTCCCAGTCCCTGCACTGGCCACACAGCCCCACAGCATGATGGAACCACCACCATACTTTACTGTAGGTAGCAGGTGTTTTTCTTGGAATGCTGTGTTCTTTTTCCTCCATGCATAACGCCCCTTGTTATGGCCAAATAACTCAATTTTAGTTTCATCAGTCCACAGCACCTTATTCCAAAATGAAGCTGGCTTGTCCGAATGTGCTTTAGCCCACCTCAAGCGGCACTTTTTTCCCTCTGCATCACTCTCGCATCCAGCATCTCCTTGTGTAAAGAGCGCCGAATGGTTGAACGATGCACAGTGACTCCATCTGCAGCAAGATGATGTTGTAGGTCTTTGGTGCTGGTCTGTGGGTTGACTCTGACTGTTCTCACCATTCGTCGCTTCTGTCTATCCGAGATTTTTCTTGGTCTGCCACTTCGAGCCTTAACTTGAACCGAGCCTGTGGTCTTCCATTTCCTCAGTATGTTCCTAACTGTGGAAACAGACGGCTGAAATCTCTGAGACAGCTTTCTGTATCCTTCCCCTAAACCATGATGGTGAACAATCTGTGTCTTCAGGTCATTTGAGAGTTGTTTTGAGACCCCCATGTTGCTACTCTTCAGAGGAGAGAAACTTACAATTGACCCCCTGAAATACTCTTTCTCATAATTGGATTCACCTGTGTATGTAGGTCAGGGGTCACTGAGCTTACCAAGCCAATATGAGTTCCAATAATTAGTTCTAAAGGTTTTGGAATCAATAAAATGACAGCAGTGCCCAAATTTATGCACCTGCCTAATTCTGTATAAACAATTATAGCACTTTCTGTAAATCCAATAAACTTCATTTCACTTCTCAGATATCACTGCGTGTGTCTCCTATATGATATATGTAACTGACATTTTTTATCGTAACAACCAACGATTTATACAGGAAAATCATGACGATTAACAAGGTTGCCCAAACTTTCGCATCCCACTGTAAATGCAACTTGCTGAAGTGAGACAAACCCGTTAAAGAGTGGGGTTATTGATTAGTATTCGTGTCATGGATACAGTATTCAGTCCCTATATAGGCGCCATGACGCCGCTGGTCGTATCGGTCACATCTTTTACCACTCCGTGACTCATGGACATAATCGGCTCTCATGAGTCAATTCTTCTCAGCTCCCTCCTTACAAGACATCGATAACACAACAGCTTTTCTCTTCTAAATTGCGTACAGTAATGGTTGACATACGGTACCTTTCGTGGGGTCTGTGTCTATCTGAAGGGCCATGCTAATAAATTGCCAAAAAATGACTCCAACCCAGCTAGCGATCAGGAGTCAACGCTGCTTTCAGTGCAGATCTACCATGTCTGGTCCCTGACAGAAAGCCTAACCTCATTTTAAAGGGGTTGTCGCGTCTCAGACATTGGTGGCATATCGCTAGGTTATGCCAGCAATGTCAGACAGGTGCGAGTCCCACCTGTGGGACCCACTCCCATCTCCAGAATGGGGCCCCGAAGTGAAGGAGAGCAGCCGCGCAAGCGCATCCACCTTCCATTCTCTACTATGGGAGTTCTGAAAATAGCTGAAGGAGCACCATAGCAGTGAACGGAGAGTGCACTGCGCATGAACAGCCGCCTCTCCATTCACCGCTTTGGGACTGCTGGAAATAGCTGAGCCAGCGATTGGCTATTTTCGGAACTCCTATAGAAGTGAATGGAGGGTGGCCGCGCTTGCACAGTGCACCCTCCTTTACTTCGAAGGTCCCGTTCTGGAGATAAGAGCGGATCCCATCGGTGGGAATACCGCTTTAACTTTTTTTTTTTTTTCACATAAAATAACTATTTTGGAGCAGCATTTTTTAAAACTCTTGAGTTGTGCTGTTCTTCTGTTATTCCTCCCGGAAATGCTCGAATAAATAGACAACGGGGCGTTGTGATTGCCCTTGTCCATACGTAGAGTGTGTCCCTGTACCCTATAACGCTGCCCCCATTGACAAGGGGAATTGTAATACCCAGTTGTTAATGTATTCATAAGTTTCCAGGAAGAATAACAGAGGATCAGCACTAAATGATGATCCCAAACACTTATTTTAAATGTAATTACTAAAGAAGACATGTCGGGAGGGCTTATCACCTGTATTTGCCACCCCCTCTGAAGACCCCTCAGATGAAGCAACTTATAACAGTGACGTTCATAGAAACAAAAACATGATACACTTAACCAGTTAGTGCATGCTGAGAGTTGTAGTTCTGAAACATATGGAGAGCCACAAGCTGGGGAAACACTGCACTCGATTGTCAGAGTACAGGACAGGAAGAGTTGTCATAGGAGATACTGTTCAGGGTTTTGACAAGTTCTCTTTTAATCTAAATTATAGAAAACTGTATTTTTGCGGTATAAATGTATTGGTCAGACGTCTAGAAATGAAAGCGTAGCGAGCTCGCACTGCCCGTGGTTTATTTACTTACAGATGGTTATTTCTAATGATGCTTGACTAAAACATAATAACGTTTGGTTTGCTGAGGCAGATCCCATAAGGATTGTGTGTGAGGAGCCGGCTCCGATATGATTCATTTGCATGCAGTAAAAAATATGAGGCTTCTTGCAACGAGCACAGTGATGAAATTAGCTTTTTCTGTCTGGTTTACATGAAAACGCCAAGAGATTTATTTTGCGGTTAACCACTTATAGTGCCAAACACCTCAGAGCTGCACTCACTATTCTGCTGGTGCAGTCCCTGTGTACATACATTACTTATCCTGTACTGATCCTGAGTTACATCCTGTATTATACTCCAGAGCTGCACTCACTATTCTGCTGGTGCAGTAACTGTGTACATACATTACTTATCCTGTACTGATCCTAAATTACATCCTGCATTATACTCCAGAGCTGCACTCACTATTCTGCTGGAGCAGTCACTGTGTACATACATTACATTACTTATCCTGTACTGACCCTGAGTAACATCCTGTATTATACTCCAGAGCTGCGCTCACTATTCTGCTGGTGCAGTCACTGTGTACATACATTGCTTATCCTGTACTGATCCTGAGTTACATCCTGTATTATACCCCAGAGCTGCACTCTCTATTCTCCCGGTGCAGTCACTGTGTACATACCTTACATTACTTATCCTGTACTGATCCGGAGTTACATCCTGTATTATACCCCAGAGCTGCACTCACTATTCTGCTGGTGCAGTCACTGTGTACATACATTACATTACTTATCCTGTACTGATCCCGAGTTACATCCTGTATTATACTCCAGAGCTGCACTCACTATTCTGCTGGTGCAGTCACTGTGTACATACATTACATTACTTATCCTGTACTGATCCCGAGTTACATACTATATTATACTCCAGAGCAGCATTCAAAATTCTGCAGCAAGCTGTTTGTCAGACACATCTAACACTTTAAAGTGGTTGTTGTATGAAAAATATTCTACATTTTTCAAACCAGCACCTGGATCTGACTACTTTTGTAATTGCATGTAATTAAAAATGTAGTATGGCCACTGAGTTATTCAGTACAATGTATCTGTATAGCGCCACCTGCTGTTTGTTCTTTTCCTGATTTCTCTGTCCAACTCACTGAAGTGGAGTAACCTGCTCAGTTCCATCCTTCCGTTGTCACCACCTGTATCTGCTAGGACAGTTACAAGGAGAAAGCTGCCGCAGAAAGGACACGTCCCATGAGAAACGACATGCCCCTTTGAGAAAGGACGTGCCCCCTCAGCTGACAGTTTGAAATAAATCTAGCAAAACAATTGGAGCAATGAATGGGGAGATCTCTGGATCCATGTGAGGTCCAGGGCTGGTTCTAGCTTTGTTAGTAGGAGATTCTGACATACTATATGATGTCTGATTTTCATTTTTTTTTTTTGCATTAACCGTGGAATAACCCCATTAACTGAGTTCAGATATACGGGCAGGAGAGTAAGTTTTAGTCGGTGTCTGATCTAAAGACTTTCCAGATTGCAAATCACCAGAAAACTAGCTACAGGACATGTTGGGAGATTTCTGCTCTGAAGTCTGTAGAATTGTGAAGGCAACACTGCACAGTGTCAGAACATATGTGGGAGCTCATGAACTCTGGGCCATCGATGGCCACCAGTCAGAATCGTCTACCGTCACATTGACGCCTGATTCTTTTATGTCTAGGTGATGCTGGTGGGAGACTCCGGAGTGGGAAAGACGTGCCTGCTGGTCAGATTTAAGGATGGAGCCTTCCTGGCTGGCAGCTTCATCTCCACCGTTGGCATTGACTTTCGGGTAAGTGGTTCCTTGCTTTGATCTACACTACAATACCAAAACCCCTAAAATAAGTTGGTTTGGTTGTATTATTTCTTTCTGATCTTTTTCGGTTTCGGCCACCCCTATCCCCAGAAGGAAGGACTTTCTGGGTGACGGTCCTAGCAGCTCTGGGGGCCGATGTCTGTTTCTCTTTGATTTATGATCACGTATATGAGGAGGGATTGACGTGTGAGTTTTTCGGTAGACGCCGGCTGAGAACTTTACATTTCTTATTTACATGACCTTAAAGGGAACCTGTCACCGGGATTTTGTGTATAGAGCTGAGGACATGGGTTGGTAGATGGCCGCTGGCACATCCGCAATACCCAGTCCCCATAGCTCTGTGTGCTTTTATTGTGTAAAAAAAACTGATTTGATACATATGCAAATTAACCTGAGATGAGTTCTGTAGGTGAGATGAGTCAGGGACAGGACTCATCTCAGGTTAATTTGCATATGTATCAAATCAGGTTTTTTACACAATAAAAGCACACAGAGCTATGGGGACTGGATATTGCGGATGTACTAGCGGCCATCTAGCAACCCATGTCCTCAGCTCTATACACAAAATCCCGGTGACAGGTTCCCTTTAAGTGGTAGGTAATCTTCAGGCACCTCACAAGAGGCCCTTTGATGTAAAATACAAGGGTTTTAGGCTAGGTCTACACGACGATATGCGCGACATTTTGTTGCACCAATGTCGCACAGCAATTTTTATAATGGCAGTCTATGGTGTCGCACTGCAACATGCTGCGACGCGACAGTCGCAGAAAATCCATTCCAGATGAATTTTTCTGTGACTGTCGCGTCGCAGTCGCAGCATGTCGCATGTTGCAGTGCAACACCATAGACTATCATTATAAAAATTGTTGCACGACACATGTAGCAGTGTAGTTGTGCCCTATCTGTCGTGCGACTTATTGTCGTGCGACAAATGTCGTCGTGTAGACCTAGCCTAACTCACCGGAATGGGATCCCAGTCACAGATATCACTTTGTAAACCGGCGCTTTAGCCAATATAAACATCAGATAAGTAGGGATTTACATATAGAAATATCACAGCGTGTTTATACTTGTGTCTCTCGTTTATGTGTAGCTGTGTTTTATCTTTATGGATAGCTTTTTATGTTTTAGATTTCTTTTCAGACCTGTTATATTTTTTTATATCTTTTTATCTGTTATGTTTTACATCTTTTTTTGGAGGTTCTATTTTTTTTTTACTTTTATATCAGTTTTATATATTTTGGGGGTCATTTATGACCAAATATACGCCACTTTTTGGGATATATTTGACACAGATTTAGTCAAAAAGGTAATTTGCGGCAAAATCTGCAAATCCCACGCCACGTAAAAAAGAGGGCAAGAAAGAAAGAAGGCGGGCTGGCAGGCCAGTCTCACTTATCATCATTTTCTACACCAGGTTTTGGCGTAGAGAATGACTTAAATGTACGCCAGCAAGGGAGGTCCGTTTTAAACGTTATGTAGATGTCCGTTTTAAACGTCTTAATAAATGACCCCATTTATGTTTTGTATTTTTTTTTTTTCCTTATATTGTTGCAAATCTTTTCAAATTTAAATCCATGTTAGATCATTTTATCTTTTATTTTCTATAGTTTTTCTGTTTTATCTTTTTTTAAAAAAAATTTATGTTTTGTACATTTTCTTTTATATATCTTTTCCTATATATTTTTCATTTATTTTATATCTGTTTTATTTATTTATATTTTTTTTAGGGTACTTTCACACTAGCGTTAGAGGAACCCGGCAGGCAATTCCATTGCCGGAACTGCCTGCCGGACCCGGAAATCCGTGTGCAAACGGATACCATTTGTTTCCGGATCCGTTTAACAAAGGCATTGAAATACTGGATCCATCTCTCCGGTGTTATCCAGAATAACAGATCTGGTATTTTTTTTTTTTTCACATTTTAAGGGTCTGCGCATCCGGATCAGTTTTTCCGGAACACTTGGTACCGGATCTGGCATTAATACATTTCAATGGAAAATTGTTCCGGAAGTGTTCCGGAATTTTGGCCGGAGAAAATACCGCAGCATGCTGCGGTATTTTCTCCGGCCAAATACCGTAAAAGTGACTGAACTGAAGACATCCTGATGCATCCTGAACGGATTTCTCTCCATTCAGAATGCATTAGGACAAAACTGAAGCATTTTTTTCCAGTATCAAGCCCCTAGGACGGAACTCAATACCGGAAAACTTTAATGCTAGTGTGAAAGTACCCTTAGATCAGTTTTTTATCTTTTTTTATCTTATATATAGTTCATATGTTTTATATCTGTTTTACCTTTTTTATCCTTTAGATCTGTTTAAACTTTTTTTTTAATTTATTTTATATCTTTTTTTTGTTATATATCTTTTCATATCTATTATATCTGTTTTGCATCTTTTTATATTTCATTTTTTTTATTTTTTAACATTTAATACATTTTATATGTTTCTACATTTTATTTTGTATCTTATTTGTACATATTTGTTATGCTGTTTTTTGCATTGTTTTGTTTTAAAATGTTTGCAAACAAATGCCTGGAATATATAAATCCATGTGGTTTTATCGGGCAAACCACGGTAATGGAGTCCTGTGAAGGTGACTCTACATATGGTGTTCTGCTCCTGGGCAGTATGGTGGGCGCTGTGAGGTGGTGAGGAGTCTGTACTGCGCTGTTTATGACCAGTAAAATCCTGTGCTGATTAATATCATTATCTTATTATTATTAATATCATATATTTGTAGCAGTCTGCAATCTGCATTTTTCCATGCATAGCTCCAAATGCCCTGCATAGAACTAAAGCCTCATTCAGACGACAGTATGGCCGCCGCTCCCGTGTTGCAGACCGCAAACAGTGGGTCTGCAATATGTGGGCACCGGCCGTGTGACTTGAATGGGTCCACAATCTGCACCATGCGGCAAAAGATAGGACGTGGTAGGTTTGCAGTGCCAAGAAAAAGCATCAATGTAGGTCTTCAACGTATGCCGACAAGTTCCTTTCCTTATTCTTGTCCATAAAGGTCAGTGTTATAGTTGACAGCCAATTTCCTGAGTCAGAAATGAGCCCAGATCAGTTGTCACTTCCCTTCCCCCACTCCTCTTGGCAGTTAAAACAAATTACTTTACTCAGCAGGGGGCGACAATGAGCAAGCTCCTTCCACTGTACTGAAAATATGAAATCATTGCTTAGCCCTGAGGCCGGATGGGGGCGCCTTTAGAGCTACGTAGTAAATGTCTTTAGCACATATCTTAGTGATGTTTACTGACGTGAATATGTTGTGTCTGGAGTTGTCGATGTTGGACATGGTGTGTATATATGTGCTCGGTACAGGAATGGAGTCGTCTGGGGGTGATTTACCAATGAAATGATTGTCTGCGAAGAACAGTAAAAGCCAGCAGACCAGTCTGCCGATGAAACGCGTTCTGCTCGGTCGTACAGGGAGCGGTATGATTTGTGTTTACATGTAAGCCTGAGGCGATGCTTATCAGCCGGGGATGACACGTGATCGGGCAGCAGCGCTGATGAATAAAATATTTTGTCTGTCAGGAGAAAAGGCATCAGGTGTGAGACTGTCACAGTCAGCGTATGAAGACTGCTGTACAAGGGCAGTGGTCTCCTCTGCTGGAGCAGTGGTCTGCTGTACTCGGGCAATGGTCTCCTCTGCCGGAGCAGTGGTCTGCTGTACTCAGGCAATGGTCTCCTCTGCTGGAGCAGTGGTCTGCTGTACAAGGGCAGTTGTCTCTTCTGCTGGAGCAGTGGTCTGCTGTACAAGGGCAGTGGTCTCCTCTGCTGGAGCAGTGGTCTGCTGTACTCGGGCAATGGTCTCCTCTGCTGGAGCAGCGGTCTGCTGTACTCGGGCAGTTGTCTCCTCTGCTGGAGCAGTGGTCTGCTGTACTCGGGCAATGGTCTCCTCTGCTGGAGCAGTGGTCTGCTGTACAAGGGCAGTGGTCTCCTCTGCTGGAGCAGTGGTCTTCTGTACTACGGCACTGGTCTCCTCTGCTGGAGCAGTGGTCTGCTGTACTCAGGCAATGGTCTCCTCTGCTGGAGCAGTGGTCTGCTGTACAAGGGCAGTGGTCTCCTCTGCTGGAGCAGTGGTCTGCTGTACTCGGGCAATGGTCTCCTCTGCTGGAGCAGTGGTCTGCTGTACAAGGGCAGTTGTCTCTTCTGCTGGAGCAGTGGTCTGCTGTACTTGGGCAATAGTCTCCTCTGCCGGAGCAGTGGTCTGCTGTACTTGGGCAATGGTCTCCTCTGCTGGAGCAGTGGTCTGTTGTACTAAGGCAGTTATCTCTTCTGCTGGAGCAGTGGTCTGCTGTACTCGGGCAATGGTCTCCTCTGCTGGAGCAGTGGTCTGCTGTACTCGGGCACTGGTCTCCTCTGCTGGAGCAGTGGTCTGCTGTACTCGGGCACTGGTCTCCTCTGCTGGAGCAGTGGTCTGCTGTACTCGGGCAATGGTCTCCTCTGCTGGAGCAGTGGTCTGCTGTACAAGGGCAGTTGTCTCTTCTGCTGGAGCAGTGGTCTGCTGTACTCGGGCAATGGTCTCTTCTGCTGGAGCAGTGGTCTGCTGTACTTGGGCAACGGTCTTCTCTGCCGGAGCAGTGGTCTGCTGTACTTGGGCAATGGTCTCCTCTGCCGGAGAAGTGGTCTGCTGTACAAGGGCAGTGGTCTCCTCTGCTGGAGCAGTGGTCTGTTGTACTAAGGCAGTTATTTCTTCTGCTGGAGCAGTGGTCTGCTGTACTCGGGCAATGGTCTCCTCTGCTGGAGCAGTGGTCTGCTGTACTCGGGCACTGGTCTCCTCTGCTGGAGCAGTGGTCTGCTGTACTCGGGCAATGGTCTCCTCTGCTGGACAAGTGGTCTGCTGTACTCAGGCAATGGTCTCCTCTGCTGGAGCAGTGGTCTGCTGTACTCGGGCAATGGTCTCCTCTGCTGGAGAAGTGGTCTGCTGTATAAGGGCAGTTGTCTCTTCTGCTGGAGCAGTGGTCTGCTGTACTCCTGCAATGGTCTCCTCTGCTGGAACAGTGGTCTGCTGTACTTGGGCAATGGTCTCCTCTGCCGGAGCAGTGGTCTGCTGTACTTGGGCAATGGTCTCCTCTGCTGGAGCAGTGGTCTGCTGTACTCGGGCACTGGTCTCCTCTGCTGGAGCAGTGGTCTGCTGTACTCGGGCAATGGTCTCCTCTGCTGGAGCAGTGGTCTGCTGTACAAGGGCAGTTGTCTCTTCTGCTGGAGCAGTGGTCTGCTGTACTCGGGCAATGGTCTCCTCTGCTGGAGCAGTGGTCTGCTGTATAAGGGCAGTTGTCTCTTCTGCTGGAGCAGTGGTCTGCTGTACTCCTGCAATGGTCTCCTCTGCTGGAACAGTGGTCTGCTGTACTTGGGCAATGGTCTCCTCTGCCGGAGCAGTGGTCTGCTGTACTTGGGCAATGGTCTCCTCTGCTGGAGCAGTGGTCTGCTGTACTCGGGCACTGGTCTCCTCTGCTGGAGCAGTGGTCTGCTGTACTCGGGCAATGGTCTCCTCTGCTGGAGCAGTGGTCTGCTGTACAAGGGCAGTTGTCTCTTCTGCTGGAGCAGTGGTCTGCTGTACTCGGGCAATGGTCTCCTCTGCTGGAGCAGTGGTCTGCTGTACTTGGGCAATGGTCTCCTCTGCCGGAGCAGTGGTCTGCTGTACTTGGGCAATGGTCTCCTCTGCCGGAGAAGTGGTCTGCTGTACAAGGGCAGTGGTCTCCTCTGCTGGAGCAGTGGTCTGCTGTACAAGGGCAGTGGTCTCCTCTGCTGGAGCAGTGGTCTGTTGTACTAAGGCAGTTATCTCTTCTGCTGGAGCAGTGGTCTGCTGTACTCGGGCAATGGTCTCCTCTGCTGGAGCAGTGGTCTGCTGTACTCGGGCAATGGTCTCCTCTGCTGGAGCAGTGGTCTGCTGTACAAGGGCAGTTGTCTCTTCTGCTGGAGCAGTGGTCTGCTGTACTCGGGCAATGGTCTCCTCTGCCGGAGCAGTGGTCTGCTGTACTTGGGCAATGGTCTCCTCTGCCGGAGAAGTGGTCTGCTGTACAAGGGCAGTGGTCTCCTCTGCTGGAGCAGTGGTCTGCTGTACAAGGGCAGTGGTCTCCTCTGCTGGAGCAGTGGTCTGTTGTACTAAGGCAGTTACAGTGAGGAACAGAAGTATTTGAACACCCTGAGATTTTGCAAGTTCTCCCACTTAGAAATCATGGAGGGGTCTGAAATTCACATTGTAGGTGCATTCCCACTCTGAGAGACAGAATAAAAAAAAAAATATCAGGAAATCACATTGTATGATTTTTAAAGAATTTATTTGTCTTGCACTGCTGAACGTAAGTATTTGAACACCTGAGAAACAGCAAGAATTCTGTCTCTCAAAGACCTGTTACTGTGCCTTTAAAAAGTCCACTTCTACTCCACTCATTAATCTAACTTAGCACCTGTCTGAGCTCTTTAAAGACCCCTGTCCACCCCACAGTCAGTCAGACGCCAACTACTAGCATGGGCAAGACCAAAGAGCTGTCAAAAGACACCAGAGACAAAATTGTGGACCTCCACAAGGCTGGAAAGGGCTACGGCGCAATTGGCAAGCAGCTTGGTGAAAATAGATCAACTGTTGGAGCAATTGTTAGAAAATGGAAGAGGCTAAAGACGACTGTCATTCTCCCTCGGACTGGGGCTCCATGCAAGATCTCACCTCGTGGGGTATCACTGATGATAAGAAAGGTGAGGAATCAGCCCAGAACTACAAGGGAGGAGCTGGTCAATGACATGAAGAGAGCTGGGACCACAGTTTCAAAGGTCACTGTCGGTAGAACACTAAGCCGTCATGGTTTCAAATCATGCATTGCACGGAAGGTTCCCCTGCTCAAGTCATCACATGTCCAGGCCCGTCTGAAGTTTGCCAATGACCATCTGGATGATCCAGAGGAGGCATGGGAGAAGGTCATATGGTCAGATGAGACTAAAGTAGAACTTTTTGGTCTAAACTTCACTCGTCGTGTTCGGAGGAAAAAGAAGGATGAGTTGCATCCCAAGAACACCATCCCTACTGTGAAGCATGGGGGGTAACATCATGCTTTGGGGGTGCTTTTCTATGAGGGGGACAGGACGACTGCACTGTATTAAGGAGAGGATGATTAGGGCTACTTATTGTGAGATTTTGAGCAACAACCTTCTTCCCTCAGTCAAAGCACTGAAGATGGGTCGTGGTTGGGTCTTCCAACATGACAACGACCCGAAGTACACAGCCAGGATAACCAAGGAGTGGCTCCGGAAGAAGCATATCAAGGTTCTGGAGTGGCCTAGCCAGTCTCCAGACCTAAATCCAATAGAACATCTTTGGAGGGAGCTGAAAATCCGTGTTGCTCAGCGACAGCCCCGAAACCTGACAGATCTAGAGGAGATCTGTGTGGAGGAGTGGGACAAAATCCCTGCTGCAGTGTGTGCAAACCTGGTCAAGAACTACAGGAAACGTTTGACCTTTGCAATTGCAAACAAAGGCTTCTGTACCAAATATTAACACTGATTTTCTCAGGTGTTCAAATACTTATGTTCAGCAGTGCAAGACAAATAAATTCTTTAAAAATCATACAATGTGATTTCCTGAATTAAAAAAAATATTTCTGTCTCTTAAAGTGGGAATGCACCTACAATGTGAATTTCAGACCCCTCCATGATTTCTAAGTGGGAGAGCTTGCAAAATCGCAGGGTGTTCAAATACTTCTGTTCCTCACTGTATTTCTTCTGCTGGAGCAGTGGTCTGCTGTACTCGGGCAATGGTCTCCTCTGCTGGAGCAGTGGTCTGCTGTACTCGGGCAATGGTCTCCTCTGCTGGAGCAGTGGTCTGCTGTACTCGGGCAATGGTCTCCTCTGCTGGATCAGTGGTCTGCTGTACTCGGGCAATGGTCTCCTCTGCTGGAGCAGTGGTCTGCTGTATAAGGGCAGTGGTCTCTTCTGCTGGAGCAGTGGTCTGCTGTACTCGGGCAATGGTCTCCTCTGCTGGAACAGTGGTCTGCTGTACTTGGGCAATGGTCTCCTCTGCCGGAGCAGTGGTCTGCTGTACTTGGGCAATGGTCTCCTCTGCCGGAGCAGTGGTCTGTTGTACAAGGGCAATGGTCTCCTCTGCTGGAGCAGTGGTCTGCTGTACTCGGGCAGTGGTCTCCTCTGCTGGAGCAGTGGTCTGTTGTACTAGGGCAGTTGTCTCTTCTGCTGGAGCAGTGGTCTGCTGTACTCAGGCAATGGTCTCCTCTGCTGGACAAGTGGTCTGCTGTACTCAGGCAATGGTCTCCTCTGCTGGACAAGTGGTCTGCTGTACTCGGGCAATGGTCTCCTCTGCTGGAGCAGTGGTCTGCTGTACTCAGGCACTGGTCTCCTCTGCTAGAGCAGTGGTCTGCTGTACTCGGGCAGCGTTCTCCTCTGCTGGAGCAGTGGTCTGCTGTACTCAGGCAATGGTCTCCTCTGCTGGAGCAGTGGTCTGCTGTACTCAGGCAATGGTCTCCTCTGCTGGAGCAGTGGTCTGCTGTACTCGGGCAGCGTTCTCCTCTGCTGGAGCAGTGGTCTGCTGTACTCAGGCAATGGTCTCCTCTGCTGGAGCAGTGGTCTGCTGTACTCAGGCAATGGTCTCCTCTGCTGGAGCAGTGGTCTGCTGTACTCGGGCAATGGTCTCCTCTGCCGGAGCAGTGGTCTGCTGTACTCGGGCACTGGTCTCCTCTGCTAGAGCATAATGGTAATAACACTGGCACTTCCAGACCAGATGGATAGTGAATAGCAGCCCCCGTCTCCTTTTCTAGGCGGATTGCTTTGTCAGGCAGGTCCCCGTACATTGTGGATGCTGAAGATTGTTTCAGACAGGAGAAGGTTTTCCACCTCGGCTTGGCACCACGGACAGCTCCCCGGAGACTCTTCTCTGCCTTCTCATTACCAGCCTCTGATTAGGTTTTTATACACATCATTTGTATCAATTAACAGAGTAATTACTTTCCAGTCCTGCACGTGTCAGATGTGCTGTGGGATCAGGAGCTTGTCAGGTTCTGTTCCATGTCCTCGGCTCTCAGATGGGAGGTTATTCATTTCCTCTTACTTGGGTTTTAAGACTTGGGTTGTATAGAAAAGACCAGAAGGAAGTCATTCAAATTTTTAAGGACTGTGTTCACACTACTTTGCACATATTCAGAATGTATCCATAGGTCCCTATTGACCCCACTGATGATTATTATTATATTTATTACTCATTACTCATTCCATGGCGCTGTACATATGATGAGCGATGCACATACATGATACAAGAAAATTGCACTAAGCATGAACAAGACGAGTTGCAAACTGGTACAGAAGGAGAGAGGGCTTACAATCTACAAGGAATGATGTGGTGTAGACACAGAAAGCTCAGGGAGAATGCAGAGCAGGAGTGCACAAGGAGTGTAGAGGGCATTAGTAACAGTGCACAAGGAGAGCATAGAAGTAATAGAGTGCAGATAGCATAGGTGCAATAGAGGGCATTAGTAATAGAGTGCAGATAGAGAGCGTTGGCACAATAGGGGTGCATTAATAATAGAGTGCACATAGAGAGCGTAAGAGCAATAGAGGGCATTAGTAATAGAGTGCAGATAGAGAGCATAGGCACAATAGGGGGCATTAGTAATAGAGTGCAGATAGAGAGTGTAGGAGCAATAGAGGGCATTAGTAATAGAGTGCAGATAGAGAGTGTAGGAGCAATAGAGGGCATTAGTAATAGAGTGCAGATAGTGTAGGAGCAATAAAGGGCATTAGTAATAGAGTGCACATTGAGAGCGTAGGTACAATAGGGGTCATTAGTAATAGAGTGCAGATAGAGAGTGTAGGAGCAATAGAGGGCATTTGTGATAGAGTGCACATAGAGAGTGTAGGAGCAATAGGGGGCATTAATAATAGAGTGCAGATAGAGGGCGTAGGAGCAATGGAGAGCATTAGTAATACAGTGTAGATAGAGAGCATTAGTAATACAGTGTAGATAGAGAGCATTAGTAATACAGTGTAGATAGAGAGCATTAGTAATACAGTGTAGATAGAGAGCATTAGTAATACAGTGTAGATAGAGAGCATTAGTAATAGAGTGCAGATAGAGAGTGTAGGAGCAATAGAGGGCATTAGTAAGGGAGTGCAGATAGAGAGTGTAGGAGCAATAGAGGGCATTAGTAAGAGAGTGCAGATAGAGAGCGTAGGAGCAATAGAGGGCATTAGTAAGAGAGTGCAGATAGAGAGCGTAGGAGCAATAGAGGGCATTAGTAAGAGAGTGCAGATAGAGAGCGTAGGAGCAATAGAGGGCATTAGTAAGGGAGTGCAGATAGAGAGCGTAGGAGCAATAGAGGGCATTAGTAAGAGAGTGCACCTAGAGAGTGTAGGAGCAATAGGGGGCATTAGTAATAGAGTGCAGATAGAGAGTGTAGGAGCAATACAGGCATTAGTAATAGAGTGTAGATAGAGAGCGTAGGAGCAATAGAGGGCATTAGTAAGAGAGTGTAGATACAGAGTCTGTGTGGAACAAGGGTGATTCACAGACAATAATGTCTGGCAGGGTGAGGGGCACGCCCCATATTATAACACTCAGTTATTCTGCTATTCTGACCTCCCCGGTTGCGGTCCTTTACGACAGTGGACTCATTTCTTCACGGTAGTAAACCTCCTAATGTGCTCGTAGTTCACAATCCACAGTAAACCAGACTGCAGACACTCTTCCAGAATAGCCCTCTGCTCAGTAATGGATGAGGAACCTCTGAAATGTCTTTATCTGGGAAATATGTCTGCAGTAAATTCTTCATTTTACGGCCACTCTCACTGTTGACCTTTTATTTGCCGCCTGTTGCCAGTTTTGGATCACTGCACCTTTCTGGAAAACTTTGCAGCAGTATGGCCTCGCTTGGTGACTGTAATTATTTCAGGGGTCAGTCTCAGAAACACAGGGGCTTGTGTGTAAAATGAATGCAGGCACAGAATGAAGCAGCGACCATGACCATCAGTCGCTGCTTTCATATTCAGGGATCTGCCTGTGACCTATGGGCCTCCTGGAATGGCTTCATAAGGTGGAAAAACCCTTTAAACTGTGCGGCCTGTAAACTGATGAGCGTTCTTCAATTATTCGAGTACGAACCCTGCACGGCTCCCGGTCTCCTCTTACATGTAAATCATTGCATTACTCATCCACTGGCTTATAATAGATAAGTTTGCAAATCCTGAAATATTGTAAATTTAAAGGGGACCCTTACTAATATGCAAATGCTCCTGCACAGGGTGGACTTGAGAAGGGGCTGCATTTTCTAATACCTTCCCGACCCGATTCTGCCTCAATAATATGTTGGGGGTGCGACACAATATAGAACTGCTGAGTCCTATAGCCTCTAAGCAAGCTGCCCTGGTAGTAACAGGGTGGATAAAAATCAATGATTTAAAAAAAAAAAAAATATCTGATTTTTTTTTTAAATTTAAATCTGATTTTTGTTATATAAAATGCTTTTTGGGGAAAATATATTACCATCCAAAGGTTATTCCGTTATGAAATAAAGATTTGTTTTTTAATTATGTAGAATAAGGCTGTACGTGGACTCCCATATTGTTGAATGGATTAGGCAGTGGCTGAGGGACAGACAACAGAGGGTTGTAGTCAATGGACTACACGTCCTTCTAAAAAAATTAGCATATTGTGATAAAGTTCATTATTTTCTGTAATGTACTGATAAACATTAGACTTTCATATTTCTTAGATTCATTACACACAACTGAAGTAGTTCAAGCCTTTTCTTGTTTTAATATTGATGATTTTGGCATACAGCTCATGAAAACCCAAAATTCCTATCTCCAAAAATTAGCATATCATGAAAAGGTTCTCTAAATGAGCTATTACCTAATCATCTGAATCAACTAATTAACTCTAAACACCTGCAAAAGATTCCTGAGGCTTTTAAAAACTCCCAGCCTGGTTCATTACTCAAAACCGCAATCATGGGTAAGACTGCCAACCTGACTGCTGTCCAGAAGGCCATCATTGACACCCTCAAGCAAGAGGGTAAGAAACAGAAAGAAATTTCTGAACGAATAAGCTGTTCCCAGAGTGCTGTATCAAGGCACCTCAGTGGGAAGTCTGTGGGAAGGAAAAAGTGTGGCAGAAAACGCTGCACAACGAGAAGAGGTGACCGGACCCTGAGGAAGATTGTGGAGAAGGACCGATTCCAGACCTTGGGGGACCTGCGGAAGCAGTGGACTGAGTCTGGAGTAGAAACATCCAGAGCCACCGTGTACAGGCGTGTGCAGGAAATGGGCTACAGGTGCCGCATACCCCAGGTCAAGCCACTTTTGAACCAGAAACAGCGGCAGAAGCGCCTGACCTGGGCTACAGAGAAGCAGCACTGGACTGTTGCTCAGTGGTCCAAAGTACTTTTTTCGGATGAAAGCAAATTTTGCATGTCATTCGGAAATCAAGGTGCCAGAGTCTGGAGGAAGACTGGGAGAGGGAAATGCCAAAATGCCTGAAGTCCAGTGTCAAGTACCCACAGTCAGTGATGGTCTGGGGTGCCATGTCAGCTGCTGGTGTTGGTCCACTGTGTTTTATCAAGGGCAGGGTCAATGCAGCTAGCTATCAGGAGATTTTGGAGCACTTCAGCACGACCTGGCACCTGCTCACAGTGCCAAAACCATGGGTAAATGGTTTACTGACCATGGTATTACTGTGCTCAATTGGCCTGCCAACTCGCCTGACCTGAACCCCATAGAGAATCTGTGGGATATTGGGAAGAGAAAGTTGAGAGACACAAGACCCAACACTCTGGATGAGCTTAAGGCCGCTATCGAAGCATCCTGGGCCTCCATAACACCTCAGCAGTGCCACAGGCTGATTGCCTCCATGCCACATTGCCGCATTGAAGCAGTCATTTCTGCAAAAGGATTCCCGACCAAGTATTGACGGCAGAACTGAACTTAATTATTTGAAGGTTGACTTTTTTTGTATTAAAAACACTTTTCTTTTATTGGTCGGATGAAATATGCTAATTTTTTGAGATAGGAATTTGGGGTTTTCATGAGCTGTATGCCAAAATCATCAATATTAAAACAAGAAAAGGCTTGAACTACTTCAGTTGTGTGTAATGAATCTAAAATATATGAAAGTCTAATGTTTATCAGTACATTACAGAAAATAATGAACTTTATCACAATATGCAAATTTTTTTAGAAGGACCTGTATATTCAGACCAAGGTCTTGTTACCAGTGGGGTACCTCAGGGATCTGTTCTGGGACCCATATTGTTTAATTTCTTTATCAGCGAAATTGCAGAAGGCCTCGATGGTAAGGTGGGTCTTTATGCTGATGACACAAAAATTTGTAACAGGGTTGATGTTCCTGGAGGGATACACCGAATGGAAAAGGACTTAGGAAAACTAGAGGAATGGTCAAAAATCTGGCAACTAAAATGTAATGTTGATAAGTGCAAGATAATTCACCTGGGACGTAAAAACCCAAGAGCAGAATATAGAATCAGAGATACAGTCCTAACCTCAGTATCTGAGGAAAGGGATTTAGGGGTCATTATTTCAGAAGACTTAAAGGTAGGCAGACCATGTCATAGAGCAGCAGGAGATGCTAGCAGAATGCTTGGGTGTATAGGGAGAGGCATTACCAGTAGACAGAGGGAGGCGCTCATGCCGCTCTACAGAGCACTAGTGAGACCTCATGTCGAGTATTGTGCTCAGTACTGGAGACCATATCTCCAGAAGGATATCGATACTTTGGAGAGTTCAGAGAAGAGCTTCTAAACTAGTACATGGATTGCAGGATAAAACTTACCAGGAAAGAGTAAAGGACCTTAACATGTATAGCTTGGAAGAAAGACGAGACAGAGGGGATATGATAGGAACTGCTAAATACATAAAGGGAATCAACAAGGTAAAAGAGGAGAGAATATTTAAAAGAAGAAAAACTGCTACAAGAGGACATAGTTTTAAATTAGAGGGGCAAAGGTTTAAAAGTAATATCAGGAAGTATTACTTTACTGAGAGAGTAGTGGATGCATGGAATAGCCTTCCTGCAGAAGTGGTAGCTGCAAATACAGTGAAGGAGTTTAAGCATGCATGGGATAGGCATAAGGCTATCCTTCATATAAGATAGAGCCAGCGGCTATCCATAGTACTCAGTATATTGGGCAGACTAGATGGGCCAAATGGTTCTTATCTGCCGACACATTCTATGTTTCTATATGTGTAATTTTTTTGGTAAATAAATTCCATTAATCCATTCACAATGTCCTGCTCTTCCAGAGGTTTTTGTAAGATTATTGGGCAGTTTCTCTGCCTACAAGATATTATCACAGATGCTTGGTTTACTTTTGCAGTTCTCAAAACTGAATTTGACTCAGCAGAGATCACAGGCCTCTTCTTCACAGCAAAAATGTTATAACATGAACAGAGTTGAGAAAAAGACCTTAATCCTAACTTCTACAAACCTATGAATGCAGAATCAACCTAATCAAACTAATATGAAAAGTTGTTATCCAACTTGCATATTGTTCATCTACTTGCATATTATAAGTTACACCAGCAAGAATTAGTCTTTATGTAAAAAACTATGATTTAAATCAAGCCTTACTGACTAGTGATTTAAATAATTTTGATTTAAATCAAATCCACCCTGGTAGTAAAGCTGCCCGTATTCACCACCCTCTGAGCTTTGCCACAAGCTGCGGTGCTGTCATGAAGGGGCAATCCAGGTCTTAGGTATCAATGACCTATCATCAGTGTGGGTCATCAATATCAGATTGGTGGTGTTCTGCTTCCCGGGAACCCCAAGCGGCGCTTGCAGCCTCTTTCTTGGCCTGTGACGTCATGTAGACTGGTCACAAGTGAATAGGACTGAGCTGCAATACCAAGCACAGCCACTCTACAGTGTACGGCGCTGTGCTTGGCATAGTATGAAGAGTCCGCAGTTTGCCTTAAAGGGGTTTTCAGAGACTTTACAACTGATGACTTATCTCAGGATAGGTCATCATTATCTGACCGGTGGGGGTCCAACACCCGGGACCCCCGCATATCAGCTTTTCCTAGGCCAGTGACAACACGTTCATCTTCTCACAGTCTAGGCGCGGCTCAGCCCCATAGAAGCGAATGGGGCCGCGCTGCAATGGCGCTGTGCTTGGTAAGCTCGGAGAAGGCCGCAGCACTCACAGGAGCACCGGTGCCTTCTCGAACAGCTGATGAGCGGGGGTCCTGGGTGTCGAACCCCCAAATAAGATACTGATGACCCTTTTTATACCATGACGTCTTCAAACAGCTGATCGGCGTGTATACCGGGAGTCGGACTCCCACAATCTAATATTGATGACCTATACTGAGGATGGGTCATCCATGTTCCTTTTGGAAGGACCAGGATCTACTCTGTATGGGGGCCTCCTTATGCCTGAATTTCAACATACCTGATCTTTTTGTCCTCAGTTGACATAAACCACCACCTGAGGAGTCTGGCAGCAGCTTTTCCCCCATTCGCTTTGCCAATTGTGAATGTCTATAGAGGAGTCGATGGGAATAGCTGTCGGCAGAATGAACTTTTGGGTGACGACTATCTAAAGTATATGGCAAGGGGCTTTTTGGGATCCAGAAAATGGTAATGTGAGGTAAGCTGCAGTACCCTGGCATGGCCACTACATGGTGTGTGGAGCGGTCTGCTGTCAGCTCAGTACACTATCCAGGGCTGGAGGTTGCAGGGAACAACTGATGGATGGGGAGGGGGAGGGGGGGAGGGGAGTCTGACCCCCACTGATCTGATATTGATGAACTACCATGAGGTCATCAATATCAGGAGCCTGGAAAACCCCCTTTAAGGAGTGCTATACTCTACTCACTTTCACCATGCTTCTTGTTTCTGGCTGCCCCTGCTGGTTTGGTTTAGATATGACTGGAGTATAATACATGACACAACCAAAGTAAGTAAAGTGTTTTCACAGTTACGCAATATGGAAAGTAGAGGGCATTACAGAGGAACATTTCACCTGCCGTCCCCATCATCGCGGATTGCGTAGGCATCATCCTGTATGTACAGCGGCTGTGAGCGCGTCGCCCCCTGATCTGCAGTCATATAGCGGTTAATCAGCCTTCACGAGTCTTCCCCAATCAGCAAAAGAAAGAGGAAAAACGCTCCAGACGTTACATATCATCCCCCTCGTAACAGGCAATCACATCCTTTAACGCCGCGATCTCACAACAGATACCGCCAGCCGTTAATTAATATTATGATCCCCCTATTATGCACAGTATGTGAGCAGAAAGGCTAAAAAAAAAAAAATCCTCCGTCAGATGAAAGATAGATGGTGCCTTTGGGGATGGAAAGAAATTTGTAAGCTGCTTGATTACTAATCTTAACCCAAAACTCTTTATTCAAAGGTAATTACTAAATAATGGATAAATATGCCGCGCCGCCGCTTAATGGCCGCAACAAGAAATATTTTAATGGAGATTAGGCTTAGCAAGTATACCAAACATGTCAGAGACAGATAAGAGCGTCTACATTCAGAGCAGACCTGTCTAATTACTGCCTTAAAGGAGAACATAGTTGACCGCTGTGCAGATGTGAATTATAGCGGATGAAGGTGTGCAGTACCTCCTCCAGGCAGTAGAGGCGCTGTGACAGGTTACAAAGCAGATTATTCACATGCTAATATCTAGACAGATATGACTTATAGTCTATAAAGGTGTGCAGTACCTCCTCCAGGCAGTAGAGGCGCTGTGACAGGTTACAAAGCAGATTATTCACATGCTAATATCTAGACAGATATGACTTATAGTCTATAAAGGGGTGCAGTACCCCCTCCAGGCAGTAGAGGCGCTGTGACAGGTTACAAAGCAGATTATTCACATGCTAATATCTAGACAGATATGACTTATAGTCTATAAAGGTGTGCAGTACCTCCTCCAGGCAGTAGAGGCGCTGTGACAGGTTACAAAGCAGATTATTCACATGCTAATATCTAGACAGATATGACTTATAGTCTATAAAGGGGTGCAGTACCCCCTCCAGGCAGTAGAGGCGCTGTGACAGGTTACAAAGCAGATTATTCACATGCTAATATCTAGACAGATATGACTTATAGTCTATAAAGGGGGGCAGTACCTCCTCCGTGCAGTAGAGGCGCTGTGACAGGTTACAAAGCAGATTATTCACATGCTAATATCTAGACAGATATGACTTATAGTCTATAAAGGGGTGCAGTACCCCCTCCAGGCAGTAGAGGCGCTGTGACAGGTTACAAAGCAGATTATTCACATGCTAATATCTAGACAGATATGACTTATAGTCTATAAAGGGGTGCAGTACCTCCTCCGTGCAGTAGAGGTACTGTGACAGGTTACAAATCAGCGATACTAGGGAGGCACATCCCCGTCGTCGCCTGCCGTTGGCTGCTCCCCCGACACCGGATGTTTTCATCCGCGCACGGGGAGAAGCAGGTGCGGGGACCAGGAGCGGCGCAGGGAGCCAGGTAAGTAGATTTAGTCTGAGGGGCCCGGCATATGGGGGTCATTTTTTAGTCTCGGATAACCCCTTTAATTATGTGTAATTGCAAAACTTTTTAGAACCGAGACGGCACTTGATTCTGGTTACAAAAATATTGCTGTGTCCTGACCTTCCCTCTGCTCATCTCTTTGGATTCACGCCTGGTATCCTCTGTCTTGTAATTGCTGGCATTAACTTTGTCTTCTGGCAGATCTTCACCGCTACTTCTGCCTATCTTTGACCTTCTTCCTGGCATTGCCCTTTCACTGTTCTGAGCTGTTCTTTTCTATTATCATCCCATCCTTGCATCCTGACATCTTCATTCTCCACCATTTGGTGACTGCTCCCATTAAGAGACCTGGGGATCTGAAGCACAAGTCGTATCTTGAAGAACAACTTCTGTTCTACAGGAGTGTCCTCCTCACTTTGTTGGTGGTTAGACGTACAGATATGGACTTGCCCATGGAGTCCAAGCACTGAGGTCTTTAGCTGCTGCAGTGACGTCCCATTAGATGACCAACTAAGACAGATCGCTAATAATACTTCCTCTATCTCGGACATATCATTTTCCGGCCGCTCAGAAGCCAACGGCGATCAAAGCTCTTCTCAGTGAGTCTTCTAGAGAGGACAAAGACCCAAGAGGATGACTCAACCGTCTCATTAAGATAAGAAGTTTCTTAATTAAACTTCCCTTCCTTTCTTAATACAAAATGTATTATTTCACTGCTCAAGTCAACGTGCACAGGATTGACACTTTACAGCGAGAAAAATTAATTTTTGCAAAAGTTGGGAAATTGTCTTAGAAACCCATCGACGAGGAGGAATTCAAACTCGTTAGGGTGGAAAGAAGAAAAAAAAATCTCAGTTTTTTTTTTCTCTGTGAAGGTTCTTATTCATCCAGGTCATGGTGTACGAGTAGTAACAAGTCATTTGCTCTTGAAGATGTTTCACCAGTCACCCGACTAGCTTTTTCAATTAGGATGACTTGTACAAGAAATCTCCAGCATTAAATACAGTATTTTAATGCCGGAGATTTCTGGTACAAGTCATTCTAATTGAAAAAAGCCAGTAGGATGACTAAGAGAAAAATTCAACAAGCTCAGCTTTTTCTTTTTGGGTCAATGGGTCGTATGTGTGCAGCCAAAGCAGATTGCAGGATTTTATGACCTGTTGGGTCAAAAGCTTCTCAGAAGTCCTCTCCATATGTCATCTCTGGCCCGTGTCCTGCTCCTCGAGGCATTTGTCTCACTCGGTGGCCATTGCTTGTGTTTGTGATCTACTTTTTACCACAATTTACAACATGATATGAGTAAAACTAAACGCTCCCGCCTCTGTTCTCCTGTCGCTTAGTCATAATGGAATCACTGTTAATAGATAAGTCGCCCCGGAGATTTTGTAAGGAGAAGCTGAGAAACCGTGCTCCACCCGACTGCCCGCCTTGGCGGGAGTATTTTGGCGAAGTGAAGGCTTTTTTGGGGGGATCACTAGGCCGTGACCTGAACGAACACATCATCTTAATTATTTCTGCTTAGTTATTTGCACATAACAAGCCCCGGGCCGACTCTGCAGAACCTACCGTCATGTTTTTTGATTCTGGAAATTTACATATCCGTTGTGATTAACGAGCGAGATAAGAGGGAATAATCGCTCTCCGACAGAAACTCTGCCAGGCGAGGAACTATTAGCACTTGAGAAATGGCCGGCTGTGAGATCATATTATTTGTCATGATCAACATCTTGATTAAAGTGATTAGTTAGACTTTATCGAGTTCCTCAAGGCGAGTCGGTAAAGTGGACGTCACAGCGGTTTCATTTTTTAAGGAAATTACAAATCAGTCTGGTTTCATATTTTAGAGTAGGGGGGAACATTTCCACAAATATTTCCTTGGTTTGCTTATGTTAAAGGGGTTTTCCAGTCTGTAGATACTGATGATCTATCCTCAGGATAGGTCATCAGTATCAGGTCGGTGGCTTTCCGACACCTCCACCGATCAGCAGTTCACAGCAGCCGCAGGAAACAAAGCAGTGGACGGAGGCGAGGACTGTGAAACAGCGGAGGTAAACTGCAGCTCAACCACTATTCGGCAGCTGCGAAAAACAGCCGATCGGTGGCGGTGCCGGGTGGCGGACCCCCATTTATATGATATTAATGAACTATCATGATCTATCAACTATAAAGCCCTTTAAATTCACTCCCAAAATGGATGAAATCAGCAAAATTGTTATTAAAAATCTTTGACAGGTGTGAATGAGATTTAAAAAAATCTGCCCTGAACTCAAAATGGGTGAACCCAGCCTTAGAAGGGCACTTCTCTTTGTAAAAAATACAACTAATGGCCATATTGGAAGTAAAGAGGCACAGGACCTTCATTGGTCACTGGCCACAAAGACCTAGAGAATCCATGCATTTATTGGACAGGCCATTGGTTTCAATGGGAATTTTTCAATACATTCACTTCTCCTGTGGGGGCACTGCAGAGACATATGGCACTGTAACAACTGATTGCATGATTTCCCAGGAGCAGGATAGCCAGGGATTATCATTGGGAAATGCTTCCAAATACAATGGATTCTTCTAGCTGGACAACTCCTTTTTAACTGTAGCATAGTCCATTTCTGTAAATTACAACAGATTTCGAACCTTTCATGGCGACCATATTATCATCTATTATTCCCCCAGGGCAGATATACGTATGAATCAGATAGGAAGGTGAACTGCATTCTCTGCAGCTCTTCTCTCTTGATCTGTCGACCTGACTGAACGTGCGAACACCTATTTCACCATTTTATTTGTATGGTTATGGCATATAATACAGATCAGACAGCAATTACAAGCAGCTGCCCTCAGTATTTCGACAGGACAGAGAATATCCCCCTAGGAGTCATTCCTTCCAGTGAACTGATAATATACAAGGAGCTGTGCCCTTTCTCATTTGGTTTTGTGAGTTATGCTTCCATCGAAATCCCATCAGGTTCCATCACAGGTTTCTGTTGTACTGTAAAATCCCGTCAGTCTCTGGGGCCTGATAAGGAAATGTAGCTCAGAAACTCAACAGAGCTTCTCTATGTACAAGAATATAACTACTATAATACTGCCTCCTATGTACAAGAATATAACTACTATAAAACTACTCCTATGTACAAGAATATAACTACTATAATACTGCCTCCTATGTACAAGAATATAACTACTATAATACTACTCCTATGTACAAGAATATAACTACTATAATACTGCCTCCTATGTACAAGAATATAACTACTATAATACTGCCTCCTATGTACAAGAATATAACTACTATAATACTGCCTCCTATGTGCAAGAATATAACTACTATAATACTGCCCCCTGTGTACAAGAATATAACTACTATAATACTGCTCCTATGTACAAGAATATAACTACTATAATACTGCTCCTATGTACAAGAATATAACTACTATAATACTGCTCCTATGTACAAGAATATAACTACTATAATACTGCTCCTGTGTACAAGAATATAACTACTATAATACTGCTCCTATGTACAAGAATATAACTACTATAATACTGCTCCTGTGTACAAGAATATAACTACTATAATACTGCTCCTATGTACAAGAATATAACTACTATAATACTGCCTCCTATGTACAAGAATATAACTACTATAATACTGCTCCTATGTACAAGAATATAACTACTATAATACTGCCTCCTATGTACAAGAATATAACTACTATAATACTGCTCCTATGTGCAAGAATATAACTACTATAATACTGCTCCTATGTACAAGAATATAACTACTATAATACTGTCTCCTATGTACAAGAATATAACTACTATAATACTGCTCCTATGTACAAGAATATAACTACTATAATACTGCCTCCTATGTACAAGAATATAACTACTATAATACTGCTCCTATGTACAAGAATATAACTACTATAATACTGTCTCCTATGTACAAGAATATAACTACTATAATACTGCTCCTATGTACAAGAATATAACTACTATAATACTGCCTCCTATGTACAAGAATATAACTACTATAATACTGCCTCCTATGTACAAGAATATAACTACTATAATACTGCCTCCTATGTACAAGAATATAACTACTATAATACTGCCTCCTATGTACAAGAATACAAGATTACTTCCTTCTACTGATCAGGCCTCCTCTACTGTAACAGTATGAATAAGGTGACCATTGTGCAGTACACGTGCCGTCATACCGTTACTAGAAAAGTGGAGTATGTCATTATTGGTGTCGTGGTGGAGTTTTTGTTCTTGGTTCACAGTCTTAGGATTTAATTCAGGAGTCATTTTAGGTCCTCAGGATAAGTATTCCAATTTCAGTGGTTCTATTCTGTCCAAATTAACTTCTCCACGTTAAAATGTTGATGAAATACCGCAGGGTTACTCGGCAATTATCGCCACTTTGAATTTTTCATAAGCGTCTCTTTATTAATGCAGCTGCATAACCTAAAAGGCGAAGAAGACCTCCGTGTTCATGAGGCCGAGATAGAAATCCTTCAGTCGTCTCCTTCTGTAGAACTTTTAACCTTTCGTTCTATGGCGGCCATATTGGATGTCGCCCAACCTTCCCAAATACCCGTATGGCTAGGAAATGGTTAAACAGAAGATGTTTTGGTGGTGTTTGCACTTCCAGCAGCTTGGGGTCTGTAATGAGGATTTTAGAACATGATTAGTTCTCATGAGAACTTTGGACGACTATTCTTAAATGAGTTCAAGAATGGAAATTAAAACCGCAAACTCCACTGTAACATATGGTCAGCCCCAGTGCGAGCGTCACGTGGGCTTTTATTTAACTGCGGGCATACGTTTTATGACGTCTCAGGAAGTTTACCTTCACAAAAAAATTGGAAATCTCATAACAACCAAAAATTATCTATTTGATAATTCAAATAAATCACATTAATCTTTTATTGTACAGAAAACTGTGTGTTCTGCTCAAAGCTACTATAATGTACCAGGTGTAGATGTGGGTTCATATCTGCTGCCCATGGGTGGTAACCAAGAGAGGTACCCTATGATGGCTGTGAGCCCATTTATCAGTCAAAGGGGTTGTCCCATTAGGCTCAACCCTGTCCATATGTTGTATTGTGGACCTGTGGTCACCATGGGTAAGAAAATTGAGGTTGTTTCCATGGGACAGACCCTTTAAGGCTGGTGGAAGTATCCTGAGACAAAGCATTGCTCCTCATCTCTCCTTGAGGCTACTGAAGACAGCTAATACTTCTCATAGCTGAGAGTTTGCTACAATTATATCAAGTCTAGACATCTCTCTGTGAGGAGCTTCACACATCTCCCTGGTAGTTTGTTACAGAGTCCAGATGGTTTTGGGGCAGAGGATTGTCGGGATCGGATACATTGTCGCAAACCGCTATGTCTGGTCTGCAGAGGGTTTAGCCTCTATTGTTCCCAGTCACTGAAAGCAAGAGGAGAACTTGGAAATGATGAAGAATTGATGGAGATGGGTTCTAATAGGCTATTTGTGACTCCTAGTGGGAGGGGTTTCTTCTGCTTAAGTTTTGGAGCTCAATTTGTGTCACAGCCTGGGCCTACTGGGTGATTCTCTGCTACTCTGATGAGGCAGTCTTCTCCTACTCTGATGGAGCAGTCTTCTCCTACTCTGATGGAGCAGTCTTTTCCTACTCTGATGAGGCAGTCTTCTGCTACTCTGATAAGGCAGTCTTCTGCTACTCTGATAAGGCAGTCTTCTCCTACTCTGATGAGGCAGTCTTCTGCTACTCTGATGAGGCAGTCTTCTGCTACTCTGATGAGGCAGTCTTCTGCTACTCTGATGAGGCAGTCTTCTGCTACTCTGATGGGGCAGTCTTCTGCTACTCTGATGGGGCAGTCCTCTGCTACTCTGATGAGGCAGTCATCTGCTACTCTGATGGGGCAGTCTTCTGCTACTCTGATGGGGCAGTCTTCTGCTACTCTGATGGGGCAGTCTTCTGCTACTCTGATGGAGCAGTCTTCTGCTACTCTGATGGAGCAGTCTTCTGCTACTCTGATGGAGCAGTCTTCTGCTACTCTGATGGAGCAGTCTTCTGCTACTCTGATGAGGCAGTCATCTGCTACTCTGATGGGGCAGTCTTCTGCTACTCTGATGGGGCAGTCTTCTGCTACTCTGATGGGGCAGTCTTCTGCTACTCTGATGGGGCAGTCTTCTGCTACTCTGATGGGGCAGTCTTCTGCTACTCTGATGGGGCAGTCTTCTGCTACTCTGATGGGGCAGTCCTCTGCTACTCTGATGGAGCAGTCTTCTGCTACTCTGATGGAGCAGTCTTCTGCTACTCTGATGGAGCAGTCTTCTGCTACTCTGATGGGGCAGTCCTCTGCTACTCTGATGGAGCAGTCTTCTGCTACTCTGATGGAGCAGTCTTCTGCTACTCTGATGGAGCAGTCTTCTGCTACTCTGATGGAGCAGTCTTCTGCTACTCTGATGGGGCAGTCTTCTGCTACTCTGATGGAGCAGTCTGCTGCTACTCTGGCCGGCCAGACTTCTGGAGTGGCCCTCTATTATTCTAATGGGCCAGTCTTCTGCTACTGTGCTGGACCAGTCCTCTGCTACTCTGGTGGACCAGTCATCCGCTACTCTGGTGGGCCAGTCCGACCCTGGTCTGGTACGGAAATCATTGACATATATTAGGTGTAAGCACTTGACATGTGCAGCTGGAACGTGCCTGGTGCGTGTTATTTTACTAATTTTGCCTGTATTTATTCACAAGATAAAGCTCAAGCAGTATTTCTGACCCCGCCAACAGCAACATGGTGCCAGACGGGCTCCTTATGTAAATACACATCCGCACCTTGAGCTCTGTTTATACACCCAACCCGCGCAAGTCCCGTTAGGTCAGCAGAGATAGAATTGATCTTTGTGTTCCAAGCATTATATTCTCGCCGCTGCGTCTCCAGGGATTCCGCAGAGCCATGCATCTTGTTGTGGGGGAAATACTAAACCAGCAACCGTCTTATTTTAACCGTCTCCACAGTGTTTAGAAGTAAAATTTATCCCTTCCCATGAATCGAGAGTGAAAGGGAAAACAGAAGGCGAGTGTTATGTCTGAGCTTGGGCCGCCATTCATGTGTACCATACCATTTTTCTCACGTCAGTGGCTTGAGATTTGAGGGATTCGAGGCAGTAGAGAAAACAAGAATCCTGTTTAAAGACTATGGACACTTTTGGGGAAATTTTGGGCAAAATATTATTTTTTTTTGGTCTTTATTAAAAATGTTCAGCCGTTTTTGAGTACAGGGGTTAATAATCAGTCTGTTTGCAAGCTGTCACAATCTGTTTACTTGGACTCCTGTGGGCTCATGTAGAGGTCTCATCTCTGATCTTCTGACCTCATAAACACTCAGTTCTTATCATACTGATAACAATATGGCTTAAAGTGTAACTACCATTTTATTTTTTTGTGTGTAATGTATGGGGGCAGTGATACTGACCATTTTTGTAATATACTTTAATGACTGAAGTCATACATTTCTATTAGAAAAATAGCTCTAAAGTAGCTCATTTTGAGCCTTAGCAACGCTCCTCTGTCTTCTGTTTACATAACAGTCAGTGTTAGCAAGTCTCCATAGTTATGTAAACAGAAGACAGAGGAGTGTAGCTAAGGCTCACAATGAGACACTTTAGAGCTATTTTTCTAATAGAAATGTATGATTTCAGTCATTAAAGTATATTACAAAAATGGTCAGTATCACTGCCCCTACACATTGCAAAAATAAAAATAGAATGGTCGTTACACTTTAAATAAGTGTTTATGAGGTCAGGAGATCAGACATAAGAGCTACACATGAGCCATGACTGGAGTCAAAGAAAACAGACTGACAGCTTGCAAACAGACTGATTTTTAACCCCTGTATCTCAAAAATAGCTGAACATTTTTAATAAAGACCAATTAAAAACATGATTATTTTTTTTTTGCCCAAAATGAGTAAAATGCAATGAGAAAGTCCATAGCCTTTAAAGATAAAGGGAATTTTGCCTCTGATCTCACCACCACATATGACCACAAGGACTGAATGATAATAGGAACTCTTGGCTTCAGCATCACCTACCCCCAGTCATCCGCTCATCTATAGACCATCCATATTGCTCGTGACCTTGTCTGCAAAGGTCAGTGGTTGATATCTGTGGGTAGAGATGAGCGAATTTCCGCTTATGAAAATTCTTTTGCGATTTGTTTACTGGTAAAAGCAGAATTGCGTTATGGATTCCGTTACCACGGACCATAACGCAATTCTATGACGCATAGAGGCATTCCGTTATTTATTCCGTCATAATAGAAGTCTATGGGCTTCAAAACGGATCCGTCCAGTTTCCGTTATGCAGGAGAGGACTCAAAATATGAAATTCGCTCATCTCCATCTGTGGCTATTACCCAACGCTGCGGGGAATTGATGGAGGATCTATCGCCAGTTGACAATATTGCCTGCCTAGCAGATGGAAATTCCCCGGATACTCATATGTTTCCGGCTAGTGGGAGCCAAATTCAATCATTTCATTCATTTACTAGTCCAATATATGTTCATGTTTGGTCTATATTTGAATAACATAAGATTGATAATTCTGAGTATAATAGTCTGATCTACTCCAAGAGCGCCTGTAGGTTACAACTGCAGATGCAGCATTGCTTGCTGATGCATATAAGCCGTTTTCTCATGGTCCTCCATCTGGGAAGGATTACGTGAATCTATGAATGGGATGCAAGCATGACAATAAAAGCTGACACAAAATTTCTATGGATTCATGTTCCACTTTGAGGAGAGCCGTTCAGACACAAACGGGCAGAGTACTCAGTTGAGCACTTTTGGCCATTCGTTTTAACAGTTGGTCGGGGGTCACATTGATCAAATCTTCTGACATGTCTTATGACAAGTTATACATTTTAGTAGTCTGCGGCCACCAGCAGGGGGAGCTCCAAACAAAGCTGTATAAATCTTCAGACCTGAAGCTCCCCCTAGTGGTGGCTTCAGAGACATAAAATTTGTCAATTTGGCACCTCCAAGAGGATTGTTCCCAGCTCTTTGTATACCAGGTACCGTATATAACAGTACAGGCGTGTGATTAGTCATCAGCATACGATATCCAGCCCAGAGGCTAAGCGTGCCAGCTGCAGGTTTACTCATTCTTCTTGTATCGCCATGTTGAGAGAGGAGACTTCATACAGAACCTGCAGGTCCATCAAGGCCGCATCACCACCTACATTGAGCACAATCTCAGACCTCCAGGCAGCTGAGATCTGTGGCGCTGTTTGCACAGTCCCTGCACTGAAAGGGCTCCTTTAGCTATTCTTGAAACACATACATGGAGGGAATCGTACTGCTTCTCATGTGGTTCGTGGAGACTTATTTTTCAGGAAATGCCCCATGGGAAAATAGTAATTTGCATGGAGGAAACCACATGGTTCGTTAAACGTCCTTCAGAACTACCAAATTAGAAACCCTCCCTGGCAGCTTTCCAATGCAGGGACCTTAAAACCAAGAGCAGTCCAGATCTCAGCTTCCTGCATCCCGGCCAGAGCTCTGTCCACGATGTCCACACACCCCAAGTATATTGACAGGAGCCGTGTCATCAGTGGTTGTCCCCACATGTTTACATTCTTAAAGGGGTTGTGCCAAAATGTATTCCCTATCCACAAGACAGGAGATAAGTGTCTTTTATCAGAGGGTATCTGTACCCCAATTATTAGATACTATCTATCTATCTATCTATCTGACTCCTCGATCTCTCTGATCAATCTGGGTGTTAGTTCCCCTATATCAATAGAGCGGTGGTTGAGCATGCCCCCTGCCTCTCCATTCATTTCTGTGGGACTCCTGGGATAGCTGAGTGCTGTCCTTGGCTACCTCCGGCGTTCCCAATCACCGCTCTTTTTGTACAGGGGGCACAGGATCTTTCATGATCAGACACTTATCTTTTTTTTTCTTCGAATACCCAAGTAATGTGACTTTCTCACCCCATGCAACTAAAAAAGTGCAGAGTGCCACACAAAAAGGTGAACTAGGATGGGCCCTTTCCATAAAAGAAGCCCCCCCCCCCCATAAACCATTCCCCAACCCTGGGCCGGAGGGTGCCTGTAAGGTTCAGGGACTAGTGGCCATCCCCATCTCAGAAGCTGAGAAAGAGCCCGTCTAGTTCTGGCTTCCACCTGATCTGCCACGCCAGGTGTTGGCCAAGAGCCAAAGTCGAGGTCTGGCTCCTGACCGAAGGGAGAAGCCAGGGCTTTTAGAGTGGAGGGAGGAACCAGATGGCCACATACACCCTCCCTATATCTTAGGGGGTAGCCCGTAAGTCCTAGTGACAACTAAACATGGAAAGTGAATACACAGTGAATAGAAAAAAATAAAAAAAGGAATAGTGCCTTTACAGTCCGGAGATACGGCTGGAATTCCTCATTTTGCTAAGCCAAAAATTCTTCATCCAGCCAAGCCAGAAGGCCCAGCCAAGGAGAGGTGAGTGTGCTCAAATTGTCAGAAAGTGAAGTGCGTATAATGTGCCGTCATTCATTGGGCTTCGACCCCCAGTGAGTTCAGGGTCACCACTCCTGAGGCTCTTCCCACAGCCCATGGCTTTGCTCCTGATGCCCAAGGTCACCTACGGGTGGCAATCTTTCAGCCACCAGGCATACACCTCCAGGTTAACCTCTGTGCATAGATCTGCTCTATCTCAGTGGTCCCAACATACCACTGATAACTTATACTACACTTGATCTTAGCCATAAGGCCGAGAAGTGACCAGAGCCTGGGAACCCCAAGACCACCTCAGTGAGAACCACCTTAGTGATCATGGTATCTCCCCTTCCAGGTTTGGCACAATCCCTTTTAATATACTAGGTTGTAATTTTCAGAAGTATGGTGTTGCCTGCTCTAATCATTGGAAATTAATGTTAAGATAAAAAGTGAAGGTAGAAGAGGACTACCTGCATCACTTGGATGAAGGGTCTATGTGCTACAGTGTTAGAGTCCTTTACTGCTGGGTAGAAGGAACCTACACAGGACTCCCTTCTCTAGAGAATTTGCAGCATTCAAGGCGGAGAGGAATTGACTCAAGGGTCGTGGAAAGGAGGGAACACCAGACCCCTCCATCCTTTGTCAGACATTTTGATCTACACCATCGAAAACCCTTCTGTTCTAAGTCAGTGATTTGGTTGGAGGTGACCACAAGTATGAACAAAGTCTTCTCACACCGTCCACAATAAGAACAATCTCCGGCAGGGTCACTTGTTCTTCTAGAACAGGGATGCTCAACCTGCAGCCCTCCAGCTGTTGTAAAACTACAACTCCCATCATGCCCTGCTGTAGGCTGATAGCTGTAGGCTGTCCGGGCATGCTGGGAGTTGCAGTTTTGCAACAGCTGGAGGGCCGCAGGTTGGGCATCCCTGCTCTAGAAGAAGGTTCGATTTGATAAGGTCGAGGATCCTCTTGTTAGTCTTCTTTGCTGTCCATGGTCTTCAAGCCAACGAGGATGCCATAGCGAGAAGTTCTCATCATCCTTGGGGATCTTGTGCAGGTTTTCCATCCATTACTGGCTCCAGCACTTACATATATAGTGACGTCTATGTGTAATATACCAATGCTTGACTCATCAGGATCATCTGTGGAGACGCTGAGGTGTCCTATCAGGGGTCCTCTATTAATATTCCCGCAGATTGCATTCCTTCTGAATATGTGAACTTTTGTAATTTTTTTTATATAATTCCCCCGTTTATGACTCAGACTAGGGTTTTATTTCTGTTATATTAGGTGTGAGGTCTCACCAGCAGAAAGAAAAATCCATACTGCAAGCAACTAGCGGAATATAGCTATACTATAGTTCTCATTATCTATCTATCTATATGATATCTATCTATCATCTATCTCGTATCGATCTATCTATATCATATCTATCATCTATCTCGTATCGATCTATCTATTTATCTATACCAATTTATTTATCTATCTCGCATCTATCTGTCTGTTCAGCTATCTATATATCTATCTCGCATCTATCTATCTATCTATCTATCTATCTATCTATCTATCTATCTCATACAGCAGCACTATTGGTAATTAATCATACAATTATGTGCTCTAATCACATTGTGGGTATTTTACTTGGCATCATTTGTTTGCTTGACAAAGGCCTCATTGAGCTGGGCTTAAACGTTGCGACTGGGGGAATAAACGGGTCAAACACCCTTCACTGATACAGGAGTGCTGCCTCGTTATTTGTTTTTCGGATATCGTCTGTGGAATTTTGCCTAAAGTTCAGGAGGAAATTGCACCCAACTGCACAACATTGCTGTGCTGCTGTTACTCTGTGTTTTTTATCTACCTGTCTATCTATCCATCCGATAATTAGACAACATTTTCATACTTTGTACCTTGCAGATATAATAGTCACTTCTCACGGATACACAGAATGTTCCTGCATTTATACATTATTATATTATTACAGACAATAAATCATAAATTATTGATAGGGAGTGTTACATCTTAGAGCAGGAACACAAGCCGCAGCCCTTGAACTGCTGCCCTTCATTATATTCATTTATCACCTGCTGTCCCTATGGGGAGTGTGTGGCGAAACAGGCGCTGCTTATAGCGGGATGGCCCTTGTTGCTAGGCTGTCTGCTTTGCACAATCCCTTTTTTGTTAGAATGTCCCCAACAATTCGGTCGTCACACGTTGTCCTTCTGCTGGGACCCACATTGATCAGTTGTGATCTGTGCAGGTAGTACAGCAAGTCTTCAAGTTCCCTGGAGCGCCACCACAGGTGAAATGAAGCATTACACAGTTCTGTGTAAGGAACGGATGTGTCAGGTCTATTAACTCAACAAAACTGTATCTTACTTGAGGAGAGCTTGGTGATCGGCACATCATACAATCTTCTCCACCACTATATGGCCCCTTTCTATTGGGATTTGTCCTATGGACCAATAACAACCAGTCACTGGAACAGAGAGGGCTCGGGTCACTAATATTAAAAACCCAATTCTCAGGATATTTTTAAGGCTATGTACACCTTTGGGATCAATTTATTATTGCATTGTACTTTTTTTGAGCTAAAAATAATTTTTTCAATTGGTCTTTATTAAAGATATGGAACCATTTTTCTGTACGGAGCTGAGATGCTCTAGTAGCAGCCTGTGGAATTTCTGTCTTTTCCGTCATTTGGGGAGCTGACTGGCTCCTTATCTCTGACCTTATAAACATTCATTATAGCTCAGTTCTTATTTCACTGATAAGAATGTGGCTTAAATAAATGTTTATGACCTCTCAGTAATTTTGAGATTTATTTGAGATGACCGGCACAAAGTGAAAGTACCAGTCACACAGTTAGAAAAACCGTTAACTCTTTGTGTCAGAACAGCTAAATATTTTTAATAAAGGCCAATCGAAAATATGATTTTTAGCCAAAAATGACTCAAATGCAGTCTTAAACAAAAATTGCCTCTGAAGGTTTACATAGCCTTTAAGTACTGTTTCCACCTCCAGAGTGACACAGGAACTGAAGTGTATTTTTGGCCCAGTTCATGGGGTGGTCCAGCCAAAATTTGGATATTTGACAGAACATACACATACATTTTAGGCACACCTGTTAGAATATCGGGGACCATTAAGTGGGTGCACTTACTAACATTTATTTGCGAGGGCACCTTTTGCTCTAACTTTGAGGGTACGGCCGCACAGGGTAGATTTCTCCGCAGTCGTGTTTCTGCAAAAAAATCCACGATGAATCGGCTGCAGAATGTGCATGAGTTACTTGCAGATTTTGCTGCGAATTTTATCCTTTGCATTGCAAAAGGTGAAATGCACAGTGGAAGTCCGACATGCTGCAGAGTTAAAATCTTATCCTTTGGTCAATTTCCACTGCCGATTTATAAAAAAAAAAATCTGCAGTGTATAGATGAAAATGAGTAAAATCTCATCTACTTTGATGGTACTGTAGTATGCTGCGGTGGGGATAACCGTCTAATTGATGGGGGTTCGACTGCTGGGATCATCAACGATCCTGAGATTGGGTGTCCCGTTCCCCTGTTTCAGTGGAGCAGCATTGGGCAACCTCCGCAGAACGAATGGAGCAGAAAGGTGCATGCTCGGCGGATTCCCAGCACAGGTGATAGAGTTCATACTCCCTTTAATAACTAGGTATAAGATTCCCTCTTATTGCTCCGTCAGATTTTGTTCTGTAGGCCCAGCGCAGCTACCCTGACGTTTCATCACATAAAATTACAGCGGTCACTACCCCAGCGCTTATTAGACTGACGACCTCGGTGTCAGCCAAGCCATTTCCATCCCTCACTTTGGATTGTTTTATAGTCATCTGGAAGCCGCTCGTCAGCCGGCAATGTGCTGTCCAGGCTGTTCTCTAAATCGACGGAAAATTAAGCAAGGTGTCGGGGCGTAAAAAGATTTATTATGTAATGGTTGTTGGTTGTCAGGCTGCTTCCCCCTATGGAGAGAGACAATAGGCAAGTATGGAGACTGACTGCATGTACATAGCCGTGCCTGAGAGACTGGATCCGGAGCTAATAACCCATAATGGTACGATTAAAGCAGTGCGTGGGAGAGCGAGCGAGACTTTGTGATGCTCAGCTGCTGCGGAACTACAACTACCAGAATGCCCTGACAGCCTAGGGTTGTCATCGGAAACTGGGGGTTGAAGTTTTACATCCATTGGCTTTGTTATATCACTTTACAGACCTCCAGCACGCAAGCTGTTGTGAAACTACAACTCCCAGCGTGCACACTTGCTCTGCTTTTCTCCGAACTCCTGTGATAGTGGGTGGAGCATGCTGGGAGTTGTAGTTTCACAACAGCTGGTGTTGGAGGTTTCCGACCCCTGATATAGAGGTAATGCAAATATAATGATGTAGTATAGTGAAAGGAAAAGTATTAGCGCCCCCTTCTCTCTTTTCCGCTGTGTGTGAATTATGACTATAAAAAGCATTTATCCCGCGCCTCGCCTCATTGGGGGGGGGGGGGGGGGGTAACTGCCCCCTTTAACTTAAAGTGAACAATAATTTTGTTACCGCCATATGGTTTTAAGGTCAGGAATTCTGTGCTGATTAATTAATGAATCTATCTATATAGCGGTCAGAGATCTGTTTTTCTGATACAGAGCTCCAAATCCCCTGCACAGACGTACATCATATGATTTTGTCTATCCGCAGCTGGGGAGAGCCCCGAGAGGGCGAGTGAGAGGAGGAGAGTGGTTGTAGTGGAAGCAGTGATGGGGCTGGTATCTCTCACGGTGGCAGTCCTCACCCTGGCGCTACCTGGGGTCATGCAGTGATGGCAGGGCACACCCTTTCTTCCATCAGGGCCCACCATTCACTTTTGAGGTTTGCTGCCTGGTCGTGGCTGGAGTGCCCTTGATGGCGGATGGTTGGCAGCATGCAATGCAGAGAACGGAGGTAAATGGAGGGCCGGGGGATGATAGTGGAGTCAATGACCAGGCCCTTTTGGTTGCAATAATATATAAAGTCTCTCTTTACTGAACAGATAATGGGAGTAGTAGTACATGTAGCAGCAATAAGCACCATTCTAAATTGTGTCACAGAGTAGGCTTTTCCCAGTAGCTGTTTATAGGCAGCAACAATGATGGTGGTAATAGTCCTCCCTGAGTCTCTCTCTAGATACACTTTGCAAATTTCCCAAATAACCACAGGGGTGCAATCCCGTTCTCATTAACCCTTTCTGCAATGCCCAGGCTGAGGGGTGCAGATTTTAAAACCGGATAGCCAGTCCATTTTTCTGAAATGTGGCGGGTGCCTGAAGTAGTTGACCCTTTCCACACATGCAGTAAAGTCTGTTGCCATACGCGAGCGTTTACCTTACTGTCAGAAATGGTGCACAACCATCTATGAATGTCGGTTCTCTTCCTCTCGGGTAGTCTCTCAGTTTAGTCGCTTTTCTGGCAGGTTTTAGTCTCAGGGATGAAAGTTCCCTGAATGAGGCCTAGTTATCAGCACCTCTCTCATACATGTCTAGTCTATAGGCCTGCTCAGCATCAACTCCTAACCAGGGCGGCGGAGCCAGCCCATCACCCTGGCAACTGCACAAAAAATTGCCAGATTTAACTATTTGCTGCCTAAAGACAACCCTTTGGAATATACAGTGCACAAGAAAAAAAATGTGGAATACTTTAACAATTTTAGGTACTTTGGCAATGAATTACAAAATTAACCGTGTCACTGCGCAGCCACCACTAGGGGGAGCTCAGGAGATTACTGCATACTGTTTTTACATTCAACTCAATAATAACAGTCTGCAGTGAGCTCCCCCTAGTGGTGGCTGCAGGCAGACTCACAAGGAGGTTCGTTGTTAAACCAGGCACGGTGCCCTGTAGGGCTGGCTTAGCTGAATATAATAATATTTCTCACTTATTTATCTGTTACTTAATTCTGGAGAAAAAAGTACTTTTAATCCATATACAAATGAGCAGTAAAGTGCACTGAGGGCGGGCCCAGGCCACTCTGTGCACCTTTGCTCCTCCTGCTTCCTTTGCTAGCTCCTCCTTCTCCTTCTTGATTGACAGAGCCAGCTCCGTGCATAGACCCTGTCTATCATGAAGGAGAGGGAGGGGCTGGCACAGGAAACAGGAGGAGCAAGGGAGCACAGAGTGGCTTGGGCCCGCCCTCGGTGCACTTAAATGCTCATTTGCATATAAATGTAAGTACTTGTTCTCTGCAGTGCCACCACAGGGGCCCATTGAAGTCAGTGGGACATCAATATAATGCACGCATGGGCATATGTCCTCTATATAGAGGCACACTCACTACTGACTCTATTAACTCACAATTCCTCAGTGAGATATTTGGAAAGGGGTTAAATCCCCCTGCCCTGCCCTGCAGAGTTGTCTTAGTAGTCTATCGATGGCCGAAGACCGGCTAAAGTATAAGTCACCATTTGATAGCAGGAACTGACTATAACTATGCAAATGTGCCATTGAGGATGGTGGGAAAGCTGAGTGATATCCCCTGTAATGGCGGCCATCTTGGTTACCGTCCATCTTCCGCAGAAACGGATGAATTTTCAATAACTCTACAGGACAGGACGACTATTTGTGCCTCATTCTTCCATTTTTACCTCACATCGAGCAGCTGATGTCCAGTGACTCGGTGAAATACATACATAGTATACGGCAGCCATTTTGTCCTTAACACTCTTCGTGTTGCCGTGGTAACAGTAAATCTCCCTGGCTGGCTCTAGCGCCTTGCTGACAGATGGCAGATCAGATTGCCCTGACAGATCGCTCGTTGGCAGGAGCAATAACTTATTTCCACAGGCCGCACCACCTAAATAAGAAAGATGGCTCCTTCCATGTTCATTCATCAAATCATATTTCCTTTCCATAAAGTCCCATCATACTACCGCGTTGTCCCTGAACCCGCATAATGTCATTTCAGAACGCCTCAGAGATCAACTATAGAACACGCTGTTGTAAAACTACAACTCCCACAATGGGCTGCTGTAGGCTGTTCAGGCATGCTGGGAGTTGTAGTTTTGCAACAGCTGGAGGGCCGCAGGTTGAGCATGCCTGCTATAGGGTAACCAGGCGTAAAGATGTCATTTTCTAGGCTGCGGGGCCTACTAATCCCACAAATCTGACAAAAAATGGCCACCATTTTTCAATTATCTGATTGGATTGGATTGCCTGGAGCTATAGGAACCCCTTATGTACATAGATTAGTACATACAAAAAGTGAAGCAGTTGCCCATAGTGACCAATCAGATCCCAGCTTTAATTGAAGCACTGAAATAATAGATTTGATTGGTTGCTATGGGCAACGGCTCCATTTTGTCCATGCTGCCTTTTATTTAGGGCTCATATCGTCGCTCAGAGGTTTTTATCATGACCACAGTTTTTTTTAATAGAAAGGGACTTCAGTCATATGCCCCATTTTTTAATGTAATACCATTTATTTTATACTCTTTTATGTTCCTTTCTAAGTGGGCGAGTCCTTTCTCCTGCAGTTCTCCCCCTATGACAGCTCAGGGGGCGTGTGCTTTCTGTTGCAGCTCTCTCCCTATCACAGCTCAGGGGACATATCCTTTCTGCCGCAGCTCTCTCCCTTCCACAGCTCAGGGGCGTATCTTTTCTGCAAAGTCGCCCAGTTTCTAACAACAGATACAGCTGGTGACAGTTCAAGAATGCATGTGAGCATGTGCGACCACCCTAGTAGGTGGATGTCCTGCGTCCACATTACTATACAGATTAATCACCAGGGGGCGCCGTTATAATGAAATAAAGAAGATATCTCAAAACTGGAGCATTTTTGTAACAGAAAGAAAATTCCAAAAGTATGGTAACTAGTTTTTCATGCTGAATTATATTAAAGGGATTGTCCCACGCAAAATATTCTACAGTTTTCAAACCAGCGCCTGGATCTGAATACTTTTGTAATTGCATGTAATAATTTTTTTATCATAGCCACTAAGCTATTCAATGAAATGTGTCTGTATAGCGCCACCTGCTGTTTGTTTCATTCTTATCTCTTTGTCCTGCTCACTGAGAAGGCCGCACATGCTCAGTTTCATCCTTCAGCTGCCTCCTGAGCTGTGATAGGTAGAGCATGGACACGCCCCCTGAGCTGCAGCAGGAAAGACACTCCCCTGAGCTGTCAGCTTGATATAAATCCAGCAGAGCAATGAATTGGGAGATCTCTGGATCCATGTGAGGTACAGGACTGGTTCTAGCTTTGTCATCTACTATAGGATGTCTAATTTTAATTTTTTACATTATTCATGGCATTATCCCTTTAAGATAACATTTAAAGAGGTATTCCCGTCTATGAATTGATGGGGTATTTATAGGACATGGTGTTTTTGACTCCCATTTTCCCATTCGCAGCCACCCCCAGTTTTCATATTCAGTATGTTAAATTAAATAGTCCATTTCACGCCCCTTTTACCGCTATACGTTTTCCTCCCCAATACGTTTTCCCTGGCTTTCTTGTCATCTGATGAGAGCTTTTGATGTTTTTCTTGTGATTTTGCGAAATTAGCATCTTATATCTAGAGCTTTTATTCCTTCCCTCCGAACGATGATGACTCCTTTTCTCCACCATCAGAAGCAATCTTTTATTTTTTCTCCGTAATCCTTGACGCCTGCTGTCACCGGGCTGCTTAATTAATAAGCTGGCGCCCTGTGACACTTCTTCTCCGCGTAAATAGGTGCGGCGCCAATGCTAAATAATTTACAACGCCGGAGACTTATGAAGTTTGCTAAATTGAGGAGCGCCGGCTTGTTTATCATAAACAATTTAAGCAAGGTGCTGGCGAGAACCGCCGAATTACTCCTGAGATGGAGCAAAGTAATGTCTGTAATCGGGATACTGCGGAGACCTTTCAGGGCCCATCCTGCGAGTCCTGCCGCATGGTAAAAGTCAAGGCAGATGTGCTTTGCAGCTCTTAAAAACCAAGGAAAAGGTCAAATTTTGCATATATATAGAAAATCAGACATGAATAGAAGGATCTACATGGGATGGGGGGGGGGGCGAGTGCTGGGATTATCACGTCATCGCTTCATATGACCTAGGTACTATGGCTATATTGCGTGCGTACCGCCTAACTGCTAATGCATACCTGCTAACCAGCTGAAATATCCATCAAACTGGTCCATGGAAGGGGACACCTCTGTTAGTTGGGGGCGTTCCCGAGTGGAAATGGGTGGTGCTTAGAAATGTCCCTCAATATGGAAGTCTCCGACCTGCGGCTGTTCTGCTGTTTCAGAACTATAACTCTTAGCATGTCCTCCCATAGAGAAAAACGATTGAATCTTGTCCGACGACCATTATGGCTAAAGCTCCACCCACAACCAACTGTTCTCAGTAGGTGAACCATGAATGGGTGGGTTCTACCAGAGGAGAAGAAGCCATTTTAAGATGGGTCCTAAGTGGAGGACCCCTCTTAATGACATTCATATAGACATGCGTTTCCCTGAGAGGACAACCCCTTTAACGCTTAGAGGCAATTTCCACTCGAAACATAGCAGCAGCAGACGAAAGTTTGGCCGTTATACTTTATTTACATACAGAAATATTATAATTTTACTCTTTCATTGCAGGCGGCCATTTTAGCAAAATCTTAACAGGAAGTGCAGTTGTATTGGTTGTCACCTTCGAGTTTGCTTCTGAGAAGCTTGTGGTTAAATTGTTACAATGTTTTTGATTGAATCTGCTAAGAGAATGAAAGCTCATTCTAAGGTTACAGCCAATATGGCTGCACTTCCTGTTTCTATTTTTACAAAATGGCTGCTGCAACTCAGTAGGGAAACGGGAATAACTCTTTAAGTAAAACAAATGTAATGGCCAAACTTTTGACGGCTGCTTTAATGTATTTTATACTACTATATGAGCTATTTTATATCTTGGGTACAAATCCACTTTAACCACCTCAGGACCGCCGTACGCAGGATTGCGTCTTTGCGGCGGCCCTGCTCTTCTGGGTGGACGCGCCGGTGCGTCCTCTCGCGAGACGCGAGATTTCCTGTGAACGCGCGCACACAGGCGCGCGCGCTCACAGGAACGGAAGGTAAGAGAGTTGATCTCCAGCCTGCCAGCGGCGATCGTTCGCTGGCAGGCTGGAGATGTGTTTTTTTTAACCCCTAACAGGTATATTAGACGCTGTTTTGATAACAGCGTCTAATATACCTGCTACCTGGTCCTCTGGTGGTCCCCTTTGTTTGGATCGACCACCAGAGGACACAGGTAGCTCAGTAAAGTCCCACCAAGCACCACTACACTACACTACACCCCCCCCCGTCACTTATTAACCCCTTATTAGCCCCTGATCACCCCATATAGACTCCCTGATCACCCCCCTGTCATTGATTACACCCCTGTCATTGATCAACCCCCTGTAAAGCTCCATTCAGATGTCCGCATGATTTTTACGGATCCACTGATGGATGGATCGGATCCGCAAAACGCATACGGGCGTCTGAATGAAGCCTTACAGGGGCGTGATCAATGACTGTGGTGATCACCCCATATAGACTCCCTGATCACCCCCCTGTCATTGATTACCCCCCTGTCATTGATTACCCCCCTGTAAAGCTCCATTCAGATGTCCGCATGATTTTTACGGATGCACTGATAGATGGATCGGATCCGCAAAATGCATCCGGACGTCTGAATGAAGCCTTACAGGGGCATGATCAATGACTGTGGTTATCACCCCATATAGACTCCCTGATCACCCCCCTGTCATTGATCACCCCCCTGTAAAGCTCCATTCAGATGTCCGCATGATTTTTACGGATGCACTGATAGATGGATCGGATCCGCAAAACGCATCCGGACGTCTGAATGAAGCCTTACAGGGGCGTGATCAATGACTGTGGTGATCACCCCATATAGACTCCCTGATCACCCCCCTGTCATTGATTACACCCCTGTCATTGATTACCCCCCTGTAAAGCTCCATTCAGATGTCCGCATGATTTTTACGGATGCACTGATAGATGGATCGGATCCGCAAAACGCATCCGGACGTCTGAATGAAGCCTTACAGGGGCGTGATCAATGACTGTGGTGATCACCCCATATAGACTCCCTGATCACCCCCCTGTCATTGATTACTCCCCTGTCATTGATCACCCCCCTGTAAAGCTCCATTCAGACGTCCGCATGATTTTTACGGATCCACTGATAGATGGATCGGATCCGCAAAACGCATCCGGACGTCTGAATGAAGCCTTACAGGGGCATGATCAATGACTGTGGTGATCACCCCATATAGACTCCCTGATCACCCCCCTGTCATTGATTACCCCCCTGTAAAGCTCCATTCAGATGTCCGCATGATTTTTACGGATGCACTGATAGATGGATCGGATCCGCAAAACGCATCCGGACGTCTGAATGAAGCCTTACAGGGGCGTGATCAATGACTGTGGTGATCACCCCATATAGACTCCCTGATCACCCCCCTGTCATTGATCACCCCCCTGTAAAGCTCCATTCAGATGTCCGCATGATTTTTACGGATGCACTGATAGATGGATCGGATCCGCAAAACGCATACGGACGTCTGAATGAAGCCTTACACGGGCATGATCAATGACTGTGGTTATCACCCCATATAGACTCCCTGATCACCCCCCTGTCATTGATCAACCCCCTGTCATTGATCACCCCCCCCTGTCATTGATCACCCCCCCCTGTCATTGATCACCCCCCTGTCATTGATCACCCCCCTGTCATTGATCACCCCTCTGTAAGGCTCCATTCAGACATTTTTTTGGCCCAAGTTAGCGGAATTTTTATTTATTTTTCTTACAAAGTCTCATATTCCACTAACTTGTGTCAAAAAATAAAATCTCACATGAACTCACCATACCCCTCACGGAATCCAAATGCGTAAAATTTTTTAGACATGTATATTCCAGACTTCTTCTCACGCTTTAGGGCCCCTAGAATGCCAGGGCAGTATAAATACGCCACATGTGACCCCATTTCGGAAAGAAGACACCCCCAGGTATTCCGTGAGGGGCATATTGAGTCCATGAAAGATTGAAATTTTTGTCCCAAGTTAGCGGAACGGGAGACTTTGTGAGAAAAAAATAAAAAATATCAATTTCCGCTAACTTGTGCCAAAAAAAAAAAATTTCTATGAACTCGCCATGCCCCTCATTGAATACCTTGGGGTGTCTTCTTTCCAAAATGGGGTCACATGTGGGGTATTTATACTGCCCTGGCATTCTAGGGGCCCCAAAGCGTGAGAAGAAGTCTGGTATCCAAATGTCTAAAAATGCCCTCATAAAATGAATGTGGGCCCCTTTGCGCATCTAGGCTGCAAAAAAGTGTCACACATGTGGTATCGCCGTACTCAGGAGAAGTTGGGGAATGTGTTTTGGGGTGTCATTTTACATATACCCATGCTGGGTGAGAGAAATATCTTGGTCAAATGCCAACTTTGTATAAAAAAATGGGAAAAGTTGTCTTTTGCCAAGATATTTCTCTCACCCAGCAAGGGTATATGTAAAATGACACCCCAAAACACATTCCCCAACTTCTCCTGAATACGGCGATACCACATGTGTGACACTTTTTTGCAGCCTAGGTGGGCAAAGGGGCCCATATTCCAAAGAGCACCTTTAGGATTTCACAGGTCATTTACCTACCTAACACACATTAGGGCCCCTGGAAAATGCCAGGGCAGTATAACTACCACACAAGTGACCCCATTTTGGAAAGAAGACACCCCAAGGTATTCCGTGAGGGGCATGGCGAGTTCCTAGAATTTTTTATTTTTTGTCACAAGTTAGTGGAAAATGCTGATTTTTTTTTTTTTTTTTTTTTTTTTATACAAAGTCTCATATTCCACTAACTTGTGACAAAAAATAAAAACTTCCATGAACTCACTATGCCCATCAGCGAATACCTTGGGGTCTCTTCTTTCCAAAATGGGGTCACTTGTGGGGTAGTTATACTGCCCTGGCATTCTAGGGGCCCAAATGTGTGGTAAGGAGTTTGAAATCAAATTCTGTAAAAAATGACAAGTGAAATCCGAAAGGTGCTCTTTGGAATATGGGCCCCTTTGCCCACCTAGGCTGCAAAAAAGTGTCACACATCTGGTATCTCCGTACTCAGGAGAAGGTGGGGAATGTGTTTTGGGGTGTCATTTTATATATACCCATGCTGGGTGAGAGAAATATCTTGGCAAACGACAACTTTTCCCATTTTTTTATACAAAGTTGGCATTTGACCAAGATATTTATCTCACCCAGCATGGGTATATGTAAAAAGACACCCCAAAACACATTCCTCAACTTCTCCTGAATACAGAGATACCAGATGTGTGACACTTTTTTGCAGCCTAGGTGGGCAAAGGGGCCCATATGCCAAAGAGCACCTTTCGGATTTCACAGGTCAATTTTTACAGAATTTGATTTCAAACTCCTTACCACACATTTGGGCCCCTAGAATGCCAGGGCAGTATAACTACCCCACAAGTGACCCCATTTTGGAAAGAAGAGACCCCAAGGTATTCGCTGATGGGCATAGTGAGTTCATGGAAGTTTTTATTTTTTGTCACAAGTTAGTGGAATATGAGACTTTGTATGAAAAAAAAAAAAAAAAAAAAAAATCATCATTTTCCACTAACTTGTGACAAAAAATAAAAAATTCTAGGAACTCGCCATGCCCCTCACGGAATACCTTGGGGTGTCTTCTTTCCAAAATGGGGTCACTTGTGGGGTAGTTATACTGCCCTGGCATTCTAGGGGCCCAAATGTGTGGTAAGGAGTTTGAAATCAAATTCAGTAAAAAATGACAAGTGAAATCCGAAAGGTGCTCTTTGGAATATGGGCCCCTTTGCCCACCTAGGCTGCAAAAAAGTGTCACACATGTGGTATCTCCGTACTCAGGAGAAGGTGGGGAATGTGTTTTGGGGTGTCATTTTATATATACCCATGCTGGGTGAGAGAAATATCTTGGCAAAAGACAACTTTTCCCATTTTTTTATACAAAGTTGTCATTTGACCAAGATATTTATCTCACCCAGCATGGGTATATGTAAAAAGACACCCCAAAACACATTCCTCAACTTCTCCTGAGTACGGGGATACCAGATGTGTGACACTTTTTTGCAGCCTAGGTGGGCAAAGGGGCCCATATTCCAAAGAGCACCTTTCGGATTTCACAGGTCATTTTTTACTGAATTTGATTTCAAACTCCTTACCACACATTTGGGCCCCTAGAATGCCAGGGCAGTATAACTACCCCACAAGTGACCCCATTTTGGAAAGAAGAGACCCCAAGGTATTCGCTGATGGGCATAGTGAGTTCATAGAACTTTTTATTTTTTGTCACAAGTTAGTGGAATATGAGACTTTGTAAGAAAAAAAAAAAAAAAAAAAAAAATCATCATTTTCCGCTAACTTGTGACAAAAAATAAAAAGTTCTATGAACTCACTATGCCCATCAGCGAATACCTTAGGGTGTGTACTTTCAGAAATGGGGTCATTTGTGGGGTGTTTGTACTGTCTGGGCATTGTAGAACCTCAGGAAACATGACAGGTGCTCAGAAAGTCAGAGCTGCTGCAAAAAGCGGAAATTCACATTTTTGTACCATAGTTTGTAAACGCTATAACTTTTACCCAAACCATTTTTTTTCTACCCAAACATTTTTTTTTTATCAAAGACATGTAGAACTATAAATTTAGAGCAAAATTTCTATATGGATGTCGTTTTTTTTTGCAAAATTTCACAACTGAAAGTGAAAAATGTCATTTTTTTGCAAAAAAATCGTTAAATTTCGATTAATAACAAAAAAAGTAAAAATGTCAGCAGCAATGAAATACCACCAAATGAAAGCTCTATTAGTGAGAAGAAAAGGAGGTAAAATTCATTTGGGTGGTAAGTTGCATGACCGAGCAATAAACGGTGAAAGTAGTGTAGGTCAGAAGTGTAAAAAGTGGCCTGGTCTTTCAGGGTGTTTAAGCACTGGGGGCTGAGGTGGTTAATTTCCTCTATGTACAGTAAATAACTTTTTGGGCAGAATTGTGTGCGGAAAATCCGTAGTGTATAACAGTACCAGCAAATTTTACCATTTTTCCTCTGCGAACTTTACCTTTTGCAACTCTGCATGTAATGCACAAATTTGTCACGGTGAATATCCGCCCGTATGGCCGTCCCCTTGTGATCGTACAGGAGAACACTTGGGAGTTGTAGTTCACCACTGGAGTATGGCTCTGCTCACTTCCTGCTACACACAACAAACCCATCCTGACAGCTGAGAATCAATAGCGTCTAAATATAGATGAAGCCGGCGACTGATTCATTTCTTATCATCTTGGTGCGGCTTCGATCCTGAGCAGCGAGGCTCGAAACGATGTTGGTGGAGATGTATTGATAACACATTCAAGGGTGTTTTCTGCATCGCTCATTTCAGCGAGCGGCTTCACAGGACTTACTCTGCCTTCCTGATGAATGTCGGTCAGCACAGGGCTCCGGTGATGGATAATGTTCGTTATTAGTCATTGTGCGCTTAAAAAAAACGCCATCATATCACTCATGAAGATTTGATAACAGTTACTCCAGAGCTGCATTCACAATTCCGCAGTCTTCAGAGCTAAAATCTTGCATTTGAGAGTAGATTTAGTGATACTGTAACTCTCATCATCACTGACTAGGCAGCAGTGTATGCTAGGAGATGTAGTTGTACACCAGCTGGAGAGCCACAGGTAATAAAATGTAGTATATAGAGATCTGGTATAGTGTCTGCCATGGAGTAGTATGTCTACAATGACCCCCTTCCCCTTTACACCAGCCTCATGACTGAGCGGAGAATTACTAATTCCAAGTCCCATTGCCAGGATCAGCTTTTTGGACCATGCAAGCTCTATTAATTAGACAACAAATTGAGAAGCCCCAGATGGTTCCCGGCTGGCTCCATGTGTACGTTGTCCAAGCCCTATTATAACAGGAATTTGGTATGAATGAAGTGAAATGAATGAGCATAATATTTTGTAATATATAATAATACAGCATACTGTGCTGTGATAATATAATGTAGAATAATAGAGCATAATATTCTGTAATGATTACTATACATAATCATAATAAAGCTTACAATACTGTGATATATAATATAGAATAGCAGAGCATATTATCCTGTAATATATAATATACATATAATACTATAGCATTTTTTACTGCGATATATAACAATATAATAATCTGTAGTATATATGTATAATATAGCATAATATTCTGTCATTTATAATTATATATATGTAATAATAATATAGCATAATATTCTCTAATATATAATATACAAATAATGATATATCATAGTATACTGTGACATATAATAATACATAGACTATATAATAATAATAATAATAATATACTATAATATATAATATAAATACAGTATTAATTAGTATATATAATAGTACCGCAACCCAAGAGGAGGTTCCCAGCGCTAGAATATATGATATATAGTACCTGTCATGGGGTTACGGCGGTGCAGAGTTTTCTTCCTGTTTATTTGTCTCATTTAAAGGGGTTGTCTTGCTTATAAAAATAAATTTTTTCAAAATATATTTTAGAATTATCCTAGTAGTAAATTCTGAGTGAACAGAACAGAGCCCCTCACTCAGGACCTCCATTAATTAGCCAGAGTGTTAGGTGGCTACAAAGACGCCCGTCCATGTTTTATACTTATATCAAGTAATTCTTCAGCTCCCCTGTGGGGGCACTGCAGGAGAATTCAACAGCTGTCCTCTACATATTATAGCTAATCTCTGAAACATGATCCTCAAGTGGGTGGTCTTCTGAAAGAAAGAAAGAAAGAAAGAAGATGGTCTGTATTCATATTATATGTATACTCTGGATAAGGGGGTGGTCTTCTCGAGCCGGTGGTCTTTTGGAGAGCTTTCACTGTATCTGTATGTATCTGTAATGTAATATCATAGTTGCTAACATTTTCAATTTTAACGGGACAATCATGTAAATCAGGCCACAAAAGGGACGCAGTATATACAGACTCCGTCCAAAGTGGCTATTTTGTGGACGGTTTGGGTGGTCCAAGAGGCAGGGCCAAAATCTCCTTTTACATTTTAGTACATAATCAATATATATATTGATTATAATTTTTAACATTTTACACTTGATAGTGACTCATATTTGGCGGGATTTAATTTTATTCTCTTAAATCGTATTTTTAAAGGCGCAGCTCACTGTCATGTCCTCCACTTTTCCCACTAAACCACTGTTCTCCAGTCCCCCATTCGATAGTTGTAATGTGACATTATTCCGGGGAGATGACGGCGGGACGAACGATCCAATTTGAAGAAAGCTGAGTAATAATTTGTAAAAGCATTTGGCAGCCACTTAGTGGAAGTCGTAGAAAGTCAGCGCCGTTTAACAAATGAAGCAGAGCTAACGTCCTCGAGCCCCGGCTCCCGTGAAGAGAAGCCGCGTGTGTGCGCGCCTCATTGTTTTTCCTTTAGAGAGCCGATCCGCCAAAGCCCCCGAGCTTGAATTATTCTAGCGTCGGACAAAGGACATTAACAGATCATTGGTCACAGGCGGTCTCCTGTTTGTTCAGCCAGCGGTTTCCATATCCCAACTGGTACATAAATATCCAAAGGCAACAAACATAACAGCATTCGAAAAGCTGGGTCGTGTAAAGCATACAAAAAAGAAATAGGCGCGTACATACAACGGAGACCTGCTCCTTCCCTTGTGCCTCCATAGTGTTATTTAATTATCTGCTCCACGATGCCTCGCCTGGGCAACATGTAGATAGGTGTGACCAAGCTAAATATATAGATCTTTCCAACTTGCGAGCAAGATGCTGGAGGAATACAGATGTTGGTCCAAAGCACAGGAGAGGCTGTGGACTGTGCCCAATGCAGCAGCATGCAGCATGTCACAGGCAGTGTGCAAACTCCAGCCCACTGCAAGGAGGGGAAGAGCCGATTGGTTGGCCGTAGTTTTAGAAGATTTTGGCATGGATGACCTCTTTTAGAACATCGAAAGACTTCACGCAAATAAGCAATTTCCAATAAAATCTATTTTCCCTCCAATGCTGAGAGTGGAAGATTTATCATGGGGAACAACGGATTATGACGTCACTGCACAGTCTCACTGACATCACTTATACTGGAGGCACTCTGCTGGTTGGCTAGTTGAGTGACCAAGTGACCAAAGACAGCTCTCCATAACGTCTAAAATGACGTGAATTCAGAGTTCAGAAGGAAGAGCAGCTCTGAGGCACAAGCTGCTGATCTAACAAGTGAAGTGCGTGGAGCATGAAAACATTAAAGGGGCCCTCTGGTTCAAGAAATAAAAGTTGTACTAACTAGGATACGAATAAAACATTTGTACGGTCACATTTTATTTTTATTTTTTACAAACCGTTTTTATTGCAAATTTTTTCAGAAATGTGTAACCATTCGTAACACAGGGTTACAAGTATGAATCAGTGCTGCATAAAATAAAGAAGATCGATGCAATATAAGAGGGCAAAGAGAAAGAATATACGAAAAGCCTGACACACCAGGCTCACAAAGAAAGCAACTTTTTTCTGATGCATCATCAATGTATAATGGTGTAATGTAGGGCTGTAGCTATCGATTATTTTAGTAATCAACTATTCTATCGATTTAATCCAAGGATTACTCGAGTGCTCTTATAAGAAAAAAATAATTAAAAGAATGTTTTCTTGTCATCAGACCCCCACATGCCATCATCAGACCCCCCTGCCATCAGTGCTCAGCACCATCAGCCCTCTCAATGCCATAAGTTCCCCCCAGTGCCATCAGTTCCTCCCCCAGTGCCATCAGCTCCCCACAGTGCCTTCAGTTGCTCCCCAGTGCCTTCAGTTGCTCCCCAGTACCATCAGCTCCCCCACAGTGCCATCAGTTCCTCCCCCAGTGCCATCAGCTTCCCACGGTGCCATCAGTTCCTCCCCCAGTGCCATCAGTTCTTCCCCCAGTGCCATCAGCTCCCCGCAGTGCCATCAGCTCCCCGCAGTGCCATCAGTTCCTCCCCCAGTGCCATCAGTTCCTCCCCCAGTGCCATCAGTTCCTCCCCCAGTGCCATAAGCTCCCCATTGCATTAGCTATCCCCAGTGCCAACAGTTTACCCCCAGTGCCATCGGCTCCCCCCAATGCCATCAGCTCCCCCCAGTGCCATCAGCTACCCCCAGTGCCATCGGCTCCCCCCAATGCCATCAGCTCCCCCCAGTGCCATCAGCTCCCCCCAGTGCCATCAGCTCCCCCCAGTGCCATCAGCTCCCCCCAGTGCCATCAGCTCCCCCCAATGCCATCAGCTCCCCCCAGTGCCATCAGCTCCCCCCAGTGCCATCAGCTTCCCCCAATGCCATCAGCTTCCCCAGTGCCATCAGCTTCCCCCAGTGCCATCAGCTCCCCCCAGTGCCATCAGCTCCCCCCAGTGCCATCAGCTCCCCCCAGTGCCATCAGCTCCCCCCAGTGCCATCAGCTCTCCCAAGTGACATCAACTCCCCCCAGTGCTATCAGCTCCCCCTGCCATCAGCTCCCCCCAGTGCCATCAGTCCTCAGCACCAGTGATATCAAATACTTACCTATCCTGCTAGGGGCGCCACCGCCACTTCACATGATGCACTGGAACCTGACATCACACAGCGTCAGGTCAGTGGTGAGTAATAGTAGGCGCTTCACTCATGCTCCATGGTCACATGGTACAAACGAATCTTCGATGCAAAAAATTTGCATTGAGGATTTTTTTGTGTTGAGCTACTCGATTGATTTGAGTAATCGTTTCTGCCCTTACTACCAACAGAGAGATTGTTAGGCCTAAAAACTTAGAGAACAGATAGGGGAGACAGACCAGTCACTGACTAGGGGAAAAAAGGAAGGTTAGTTGGGGGAGGGGCCTCGCGGGGTGGCAGACTTAGCGGTTTTGAGGTATATGGACACACGTTCCACTCTCTGGTGTGTGGACAGTGGCTAAGAAGGTCAAGGGTGTAGGCTCTTGGGATAATCTTGAGAAAAGTGCGTGGGATGGGCCCAGGCTGGAAGCCACACGAGCCCCGAGAAACAGGGTCTCAAAAAGAGAGGAGGGATCTGCGGAAACGATCTGTAAGAGAATAGTCTGACCAATAGTATTGTGATTGTCCATATTGCCTCCTTTAATGGCTGGATACATTTTTCCATCACATTGTACACTGCTCATTTCAATGGTTACGACCACCCTGCAATCCATCAGTGGTGGTCGTGCTTGCACACTATAGGAAAAAATACCAGCCTACGTGTGCACCCACTGTCTCGGCCACCAGAGAGGTCAGTGCTTTTTCCTATAGTGTGCACGCACTGCCACCACTGCAGGGTGGTCGTAACCATAGAAACAAGCAGTACGTCACCTATAGAAGAGAGAGGAGACCTTTTTTTTTTTTTAAATCTTTTCAGCTGCAGATCCATTGACTCGCGGGCGTCTCTACTGTCGTCCAAGATGGCTGCATCGCTTTTCAAACTACCTGATGTACACTATGCATTGGCCGTCCAAACGAATTCCTGCTGTTTTGGATTGGTCAACGCAAGTCCCAAGGGCAGCAGAAGGTGTCTTTGAGCTACCAAATACCCAGCATGCACCAGGCCGTCTGAGAAGCGGTGCGGCCATCTTGGATGACAGAAGAGGATCCCATGAATTGACAGATCTGCAGCTTAAAAAGTGAAAAGGAGGGCACCAGGTAAGTGTTCTGTTCATTCTCCACTTAATGTGAACCGTCGCCTCGCTTAATGCACTCCCCTACATTGGAAGAGCAGCTCTGAGGCACAAACTGCTGTTCGAACAAGGGAAGTTCTTGGAGCATGAAAATAATCAGCCACTCTTGTGTATGGGAGTATGCCGGGAATACCCCAGAAGGGTCTTCATGCAGCCATAATGGATTTTAGCCAGTGCAGACCTACCTCTCAGCACAAGGCCACCACTTAGGGCTAATATTGGATAGGCAGCCTTGCAAATGACTGTAAAGTGCTCCTGCCCTGCACAGATCGTCTGAAAGCCGTCCTCCCATTATACCCTTTAAGTAGATTGCACTTAGAGCCTCCGTCATACATAGCGCAGCCTGGATATTCAGCCTCTTCATCTCCTTCCATCTATTCTACCGCGACAGACAAATCATCACCACAAAGGAGAAAACAGCAAAAAAAAGTTTTTCCGCAGCGAAGGAAATTACAGTTTACTGAGATCTTGTGACGACTGAATAGAAGATTGCTCCCCGTCATCGCAGGAGCCGGCAGATACAGCAGAGTGAAGATGTACCCAGATTAATGTGATCATTTTTTTGCTCTGCAGTAACCACCACCACCACCCCCCCATCCCTGTGGGTGGAATTTATAGAAATGCAAATCTTAAAGTTTTGGGTTAAGGAATAGAATGTGAGGACTACTGTGACACTGCCACAAGCCCACACACTGCAGTACTCTCCATGGTAGTTGAAATCTTCAGCATTCAAAGTGAGTTCAGCTTTGGAGTATAATACTGAATGTAACTCAGGGTCAGTAGAGGATAAGTAATGTATTGTACTGTATGTACACAGTGACTGCACCAGCAGAATAGTGAGTGCAGCTCTGAAGTATAATACAGGATGTAACTTAGGATCAGTACAGGATAAGTAATGTATGTAGACAGTGACTGCACCAGCAGAATAGTGAGTGCAGCTCTGAAGTATAATACAGGATGTAACTTAGGATCAGTACAGGATAAGTAATGTATGTAGACAGTGACTGCACCAGCAGAATAGTGAGTGCAGCTCTGGAGTATAATACAGGATGTAACTCAGGATCAGTACAGGATAAGTAATGTAATGTATGTACACAGTGACTGCACCAGCAGAATAGTGAGTGCAGCTCTGGAGTATAATACAGGATGTAACTTAGGATCAGAACAGGATAAGTAATGTATGTAGACAGTGACTGCACCAGCAGAATAGTGAGTGCAGCTCTGGAGCATAATACAGGGTGTAACTCGGGATCAGTACAGGATAAGTAATGTATGTACACAGTGACTCCACCAGCAGAATAGTGAGTGCAGCTCTGGAGTAGTGATTGACGAACATCGGCCAGGACGTTTTGCGAACGCACGTTCGCGATCAAATGTTCGGGAACCGCGCGTTCGCAGCGGGCCCCATTCACTTTAATGGCAGGCGAACCTGAAAAACCTTCAGGTCATATTTGCAGCCACCAAATACTTACTAGAAGTGCACAAATAGTCCCACAACATGGACAGTGACATACCAGAGGGGGATCAATGGCAAAAATTCCCACAAAAAATATGTATTTTAATCAGGGGCCATTTTTATGCGTCTTAAAGGGAAACTCTCAAAAATGTGCTCTGCTGGAGCCTAGAAAAATTTTATTTTAGGCTACGGGAGTACAGGCCCCAAACATTAGGCATTCACTGGACAGAAAAGAACAAGTGATTATGTGGCTGGAGGTATATTAGGTGGTCAGTGGATAACAATTTCATTGCAGGCCAGTGGAGTACAGGCCACAAACATTAGGCATTCACCGGGCAGAAAAGGCCTTTTATGCCGCTGTATATACATTAGACAAGGACCATTCTTTGTTCTGGGTGGTGGCGAATATGTGTGGGCTGGCATGAGGAAATTCAATTGCACGTGGTCGTCACAGGTGTTGAATTCCTCCGAGATCCATGCCTCATTCTTTTTTAGAAATGTGAGGTAGTCCACACTGTCGTGAGCTAGGCGAGTGCGCTTATCGGTCACGATCCCCCCTTCTGCGCTGAACGTCCTTTCGGACAGGACACTCGACGAGGGGCAAGCCAAGAGTTCCATGGCAAATTGTGGCCAGAGGTCAAGCCTGCACACCCAGTAGTCAAGGGGTTCCTCGCTTCTCAGAGCGTCCACATCGGCTGTTAACCCGATGTAGTCGGACACCTGTCGGTCTAGGCATTCCCTGAGGCTGGAACCGGAGGGCGGCTGTTGATGGGTTGGCTGCAAGAATGATCTCATATCTGAAGTGACCAACACATCTTCAAAACTCCCTCTTTCTGCAGGTGCGGTAGGATTGGTACCCGCACCTGTTTCGCTGTGGGTGGAAATTCCTCTGCCAGCGCCCGCAACAGCAGAATGCAGCATCTCTCGCAGCAAGGCCTGGAAATACTGCATTCTGCCAGCCCTGTGTGATGCTGGTAACATGTCCGCTATTTTATTTTGTGTTTGTACCAGGGGTCTAAGTACGTTGCCACCCAGTACTGGTCCTTGCCCTTTATGCTTTTTATACGGGGGTCCCTCTTCAAACACTAGAGCATGAAGGCCCCCATTTGCACTAAATTGGAAGCGGTGGAGCGCCCTGGCTCCTGATGGAGTAGCCCCCTGTTAATTCATTCAGCATTGCGACTTTCTCATCTTCCTGCTCCTCGACGGCTTGATCAATGACACAACGCAATGCACGCTCCAGAAAGAAGGCGTGAGGTACGATGTCACTGATGACGCCCTGGCTGCGACTGACCAGTTTGGTGATCTCATCAAATGGCCGCAGAAGTCTGCATGCGTCGTGCATGAACAGCCACTGGCGCGGTGGAGAAAAAACAAGCTCCCCAAAACCTGTCCTGCCGCAGAATTTGTACAGGTAGTCATTAACGGCACGTTGCTGCTGGAGCAGCCTATCAAGCATATACAAGGTGGAGTTCCAGCGGAAGAGGCGGTAGCAGTGGAAAAGGAGGAGCCAGCCGAGGAGGAGACAGAGGATGGAGTAGGAGGAGGAGGAGAAGAAGAGGCAGGCCTGCATGCAATCTGTGACGGTAACACCAAATCCACACAGGTACCACGGGTTACATGCTTGACGGCCGTCAGAATGTTCACCCAGTGGGCAGTAAAAGTTATGTACCTTCCCTGCCGGTATTTGCTAGACCAAGTGTCTGTGGTCAGATGTATCTTGGCACCGACACTGTGTGCCAGAGATACATTCAATTGCCGCTGAACGTGGGCCATATAGCTTTAGGATGCCCTTCTGGGAGAAATATTTCCTTCCGGGGACCTTCCATTGCGGTGTGCCAATGGCCACAAATTTTCTAAAAGCCATCAAATCCATCAGTTTATATGGCAGTAGTTGGCGGGCTAGCAGTTCCGACAAGCCGGCGGTCAGCCATTGGTCAAGAGGGTTATCCGGCGTCATCAACTTTTTACACTCGAACATTTGGGCCATGGAAGCCTGCCTTCTGCCAGATGAACGCGACGACGGCACGGTGGAAGGTGGAGTGGAGGACAAATGAAAGGAGAAGAGGCAGTACGTGGAGCGCCGGGAGTGTGGCTTTGTGGGTTCTGACAGTGTTGCTCCCATTGGGCTCGGTGATGGGAGGCCAGGTGCCTTCTTAAGGCCGTCATCCCTAGGTGAGTGTTGGGCTTACCGCGACTTATGCGTTGACAGCTCAGGCTGCAGATGGCAACACTATTGTCAGCAGCTGACGCGTTAAAAAAAGGCCACACTGCGGAGCCATGTGCCGGCGTCCTGGGAGCACCAGATGTGGCTGTGCATGGTGGATGGCTCACTCCAGATACATTTGCAGTCTGCTTTTTGCCTCCTGTGCACTGCAAGTTCTGCCTGCTGCTCCTCCTTCTCCTCCCTATCTGCTGCTCTGTCTCTCCCTCTGAACTCCTCTCCTCTTCCTCTCTTGTGGGCACCCACGTGACGTCCATCGACACGTCATCATATGTATGTACACAGTGACTGCACCAGCAGAATAGTGAGTGCAGCTCTGTAGTATAATACAGGATGTAACTCAGGATCAGTACAGGATAAGTAATGTAATGTATGTACACAGTGACTGCACCAGCAGAATAGTGAGTGCAGCTCTGGAGTATAATACAGGATGTAACTCAGGATCAGTACAGGATAAGTAATGTAATGTATGTACACAGTGACTGCACCAGCAGAATAGTGAGTGCAGCTCTGGAGTATAATACAGGATGTAACTCAGGATCAGTACAGGATAAGTAATGTAATGTATGTACACAGTGACTGCACCAGCAGAATAGTGAGTGCAGCTCTGGAGTATAATACAGGATGTAACTCAGGATCAGTACAGGATAAGTAATGTAATGTCTGTACACAGTGACTGCACCAGCAGAATAGTGAGTGCAGCTCTGGAGTATAATACAGGATGTAACTCAGGATCAGTACAGGATAAGTAATGTAATGTCTGTACACAGTGACTGCACCAGCAGAATAGTGAGTGCAGCTCTGGAGTATAATACAGGATGTAACTCAGGATCAGTACAGGATAAGTAATGTATGTACACAGTGACTGCACCAGCAGAATAGTGAGTGCAGCTCTGGAGTATAATACAGGATGTAACTCAGGATCAGTACAGGATAAGTAATGTATGTACACAGTGACTGCACCAGCAGGATATTTTTTCTAAGATAACAGCAGATAAACGTGATATTCTTTTTGTTTTTATTTTAATTTGTTTTCAAATCGAAGCAAAGCAACATATGGCAATACGTGTAAACGTTTTCGGCTATGCAAAGCCTTCCTCAGACACTAAGAAATTACAAAAAAATAATAATAATAATAAAGCTATATGTATACACTATATTCAATGGACAGCATATAGTTCTAGAAGAAAATAATAAATAAATAAAAATAATATACAAAAATGACATAAAATTCAGATGTCGACATTATGGAATATAGAAAAAAGCACTTGTCTGGATCTCGAGGTCGTCTGGAGTCAAAATCACTATTCCATATAAGATGAAGACTACGTCGACCTATTACATGTCTCGCAGAGGCGTCATACCAACTAGAAATCATATATTAAGGAATACATATCCAGCTACAAATCCCAATTCCTGGATCTAATGCATATTTAGTTTTAACTGAATAAGGCTGCACTTAATAGTTTATACTATTACTGCCATATCCTCAGAAAACCTAAACACACTCCCATACAACTTCAAGGTATCCATATTTTTCATATATGAATAAGGCCTTCCATCCCTTACCTGTGCCGCAGTAGATGTAGATAAAATGAAGAAAGGTGGTGTAGTCACGCCAGAAAAGAAGGGAGCTATGCTCCAAAGTACTTCAGTGGGTGTATCATCTTATGTCCATAAGCCCTATTTTAAAGAGAAGCAGGATCGCGCCCTAATCAGTGGGCGGATCCTGTTCTAAACGCATGGAACGCCGTGCGTTCCACCGGCCGGATGCGCATCGGCCGGTGGAACGCATCGGGCCTAGAAGTTGCGTTCCAACGGCCGGAAGTGCCCGATCGTGGAATGCAAGATAGTAGGATAACTGTAACCGCACGGACTCACCTCAAAATAGAGCAAATAGGATGCCTATGTGTTATAGATTATATGATATGCGATCTAATGTAAAGATAATTATTAACGAGGGGGAGGGGGAGAAAGGGGAAGGGGGGGAAACAGGACAGTAAAGGTATAATCGACGGTATATTGTGAAAAAAGGATATTAGATGCGGCACTTGGATCCAGGAGGAGGTTTAAAGGGCCTATGGAGAAAAAGTAGATATACATTAGCAGAATAGTGAGTGCAGCTCTGGAGTATGATACAGGATGTAACTCAGGATCAGTACAGGATAAGTAATGTAATGTATGTACACAGTGACTGCACCAGCAGAATAGTGAGTGCAGCTCTGGAGTATAATACAGGATGTAACTCAGGATCAGTACAGGATAAGTAATGTAATGTATGTACACAGTGACTGCACCAGCAGAATAGTGAGTGCAGCTCTGGAGTATAATACAGGATGTAACTCAGGATCAGTACAGGATAAGTAATGTAATGTATGTACACAGTGACTGCACCAGCAGAATAGTGAGTGCAGCTCTGGAGTATAATACAGGATGTAACTCATGATCAGTACAGGATAAGTAATGTAATGTAGAGTCGTGGCCAAAAGTTTTGAGAATTACATAAATATTGGAAATTGGAAAAGTTGCTGCTTAAGTTTTTATAATAGCAATTTGCATATACTCCAGAATGTTATGAAGAGCGATCAGATGAATTGCATAGTCCTTTCTTTGCCATGAAAATTAACTTAATCCCCAAAAAACCTTTCCACCTCATTTCATTGCTGTCAATAAAGGACCTGCTGAGATCGGTTCAGTAATCGTCTTGTTAACTCAGGTGAGAATGTTGACGAGCACAAGGCTGGAGATCATTATGTCAGGCTGATTGGGTTAAAATGGCAGACTTGACATGTTAAAAGGAGGGTGATGCTTGAAATCATTGTTCTTCCATTGTTAACCATGGTGACCTGCAAAGAAACGCGTGCAGCCATCATTGCGTTGCATAAAAATGGCTTCACAGGCAAGGATATTGTGGCTACTAAGATTGCACCTCAATCAACAATTTATAGGATCATCAAGAACTTCAAGGAAAGAGGTTCAATTCTTGTTAAGAAGGCTTCAGGGCGTCCAAGAAAGTCCAACAAGCGTCAGGATCGTCTCCTAAAGAGGATTCAGCTGCGGGATCGGAGTGCCACCAGTGCAGAGCTTGCTCAGGAATGGCCGCAGGCAGGTGTGAGCGCATCTGCACGCACAGTGAGGCGAAGACTTTTGGAAGATGGCTTGGTGTCAAGAAGAGCAGCAAAGAAGTCACTTCTCTCCAAAAAAAACATCAGGGACAGATTGATCTTCTGCAGAAAGTATGGTGAATGGACTGCTGAGGACTGGGGCAAAGTCATATTCTCTGATGAAGCCTCTTTCTGATTGTTTGGGGCATCTGGAAAAAGGCTTGTCCGGAGAAGAAAAGGTGAGCGCTACCATCAGTGCTGTGTCATGCCAACAGTAAAGCATCCTGAGACCATTCATGTGTGGGGTTGCTTCTCATCCAAGGGAGTGGGCTCACTCACAATTGTGCCCAAAAACACAGCCATGAATAAAGAACCAAAACACCCTCCAACAGCAACTTCTTCCAACAATCCAACAACAGTTTGGTGAAGAACAATGCATTTTCCAGCACGATGGAGCACCGGGCCATAAGGCAAAAGTGATAACTAAGTGGCTCGGGGACCAAAACGTTGACATTTTGGGTCCATGGCCTGGAAACTCCCCAGATCTTAATCCCATTGAGAACTTGTGGTCAATCCTCAAGAGGCGGATGGACAAACAAAAACCCACTAATTCTGACAAACTCCAGGAAGTGATTATGAAAGAATGGGTCGCTATCAGTCAGGAATTGGCCCAGAAGTTGATTGAGAGCATGCCCAGTCGGATTGCAGAGGTCCTGAAAAAGAAGGGCCAACACTGCAAATACTGACTCTTTGCATAAATGTCATGTAATTGTCGATAAAAGCCTTTGAAACGTATGAAGTGCGTGTAATTATATTTCACTACATCACAGAAACAACTGAAACAAAGATCTAAAAGCAGTTTAGCAGCAAACTTTGTGAAAACTAATATTTGTGTCATTCTCAAAACTTTTGGCCACGACTGTATGTATCCTTAGCATTCGTTCTTATACATTGATTATATACTTTTTGAAGAAACAGTTTTTTTGTCATCAGATGTCTTCTGTGTATACTAGAGTGTATTATCTTTTTCTCTACTTTGCTGTGTGCAGTGTTTCGACCTTGTGTCATTATGAAGAATTATCGTGCATAGGAATATGCTGTTAGTATATAAATAAATGGTAAAATAATATAATAACCCTTCCCACGCAGCCAGCGCCGTACAATGCTCCCCAGCACTTGAATCCGCCTGTGAAGCTCTCGTACTGGTGGCCTTGGAACAAGGCTGAAAGCTCTGACTGCAAAGCTGCCAAGGACAGAACAATTACCATCTTCAAAATACCGCAACCACCTTCTCCTTTTCTATTCTTTGATTCCACTCTTGTTCTCCATTTTTTGGTAACCATGTTAACCCGTAAGCAGGGCGAATGATCAAGTTATGAAACCCTCTGACAATCCGTGACAACCAATCACCCAGCTTTCTACCACGTGGTGGTGGTGGTGGGGGGCACAATATTGGAGGTAGCAAACCTGCCATTTTCCTATGGGCCCCAGGAGACAAGGACCCCTGAAGCAAACTAAACCCTTTCCAACTGAGTGGCAGTGTTATGTGGGAGCTATGTGGTAGAATTATCAGCGCTCTTTAAGGGAGTATTATTTGGATACTGCATATTATTTTGACACTTGTGTGATAGTATTATATGGGTCCACAAGGCATTATTATATTGCCACAATGTGGATTCTATAAGTATGAGAAAGAGGACGCGGCAGTTGCAGAGAGAGCAGAGCCTCTAGGTGTAATGGTAACGCCCCCGTTGCTCATACAGGCTCATTTGCATATATTAAAACTTCATTTTTCTCAGCAATGCGGGCACATATGAACATGGGACCAACACAGATGGCTTCAGCTGCCAACAGGTCAGCCAGTTTTTATAGGTACAAAGCTGCTGACAGATGCCCTTTAAGACATAACAGTTCTGGGTTGGAAGTTGCGGCTGCTTGTGAGTTGCGCTACAACTAGATTACAATATTTAATTGCGCGGGTCGAGACGAGTGCGGGGATACCTAATAGGAATATGTATAAACTGTTTTTGGACTAATATAAAAATATGTTTTAAGGCCGATTTATTGGCCTGTATTTGTGGGAGGGGCTATGCTACGCTATTTAGGCTCTTTTCCCCCTCCCCTACATCCTACGTCTGCTCAACACACCCACCCTTCCCACCCTCCTTTTCATCATCTCACCAGGGGATGGCCTCCTTCAGTCATCTCTACGACGTTGCGGTTACGGCACAAATCAAACCGTTTAGTTAACTACTAGTTAGGGTCCCGGTTCAGGGGTAGCCCCGACCACAAATATATTTTTGGTGATGTACATATCGCAGGACAGAGTAAAAAAACAAAAAAACAAAGGGTTTTCTGTTTAAAAAGGTAACAGCGGTCACCAGTCTGCATGTTGTGCTTCCCCTGTTGATGTGTTGAGGTCTCGCACACTAGATTGGGAGGAATTACTGCAGCTATAAAAATCGCTCGAAGCAAGCCGTGGCCTCACGTGTGGCCCGATATACGGTGCTCAGCATGCCGGTGGTCCTTGCACCTGACATCTGCGCATCCTCGGACACCCTTGAGAGTGAGAGCAGCGTTTTCTTTGATGGCAACCTGCTGACGACATCATCTGGTGGAGCAATTGCCGGGGAAATCCTCCCAAATTAATCTCCTAGGTAAAAGGATGGATTGGACCCAGATACTGGAAGCCTTCACGAGCCCCCCCCCCCCCCCCTCCCATTCATGCCGATCCTGGAATGGTGCCAGCTGAACCCGCGGAGCCCTTGACACTGAAGAGGTTAAAGTTCCCTTCATTCTTCTCCGGTCCTCACTTATGTGTCATTGTCTCTCTAACCCCTCATCTCTGTGTTTGCACAGTCGCTTGCGTACGTGTTTCCATGGCAGCCGCTCTGCTTCCCTTTCCACCCCCCCCCCTCCCTCCATAATATATCCTGGTAAAGAGTCTTAATACCGCTGCTGAAGGCTTGTAAACATGCGCTATCCAACGAGTCACCGGAGCCAGAGATGACAGCCTGCGATCCGGAGCCTTCAGCCTCCATGGTAGTCTGCCGCAAGCTATAAACAGAGCATTTCACCATTTATAAATACATAAATTTTGACCAATTGGTTATCAGCGGGTAGAGGAAAAAATACAATGACCAAGGACAGCCTCTGATCCCGGTGACGTCTCGGTTTATTTTCCAAAATTAGCATTTTTGCTTCGATTGGATAGGTCAAGACGGAAACGTGGAACTCTACGTGATGGTCCCAGTGGACTTAGCAACTCCATGGAAGCGTCCGTAGTGCCGTCAACTGCTTGATGACGTCATCGGGCAGCTTTTCAGTCATGTATTACCCTTTATCCAATTATTTCACCAAGGTCAGAGATTATGTTACCCTAGCCCCATGTCGGGTCAGAGCAGAGCAGTTTTCTTGACCCTACCCTGGTAGCAAAATGCCTGCGTGCCCCCTTCCTTTGTAGCTGTGCCCCCCTGATGTCAACCAGCGGCATCATGATTCTATCGTTACCTGAAGATGACATCATCTGGTGGGATGCTTTTAGGTAAAATCCACCCAAAAGGGATCTTCATACATAGATATCAATCACTGGAAATCAGTGACACAGCCTTCTAAAAAATAAAAACATTCAGATGAGCGGTGTCCCTGAGCGGAGCCTACAGGGTGCCCATTCACTAGACCACTACATAGACCAGTTTTTAAAATTAGCGGTGGTCTGATTTCAGATCCAGATTCCAGGGGTCGACCTTAGAAGATTTCCCTTTGACCAGCTCGACTTGGACCTTTATTACCTGAGCTTCAGTCCTGCTCCTCCCTGGACTCTAGCCTATATTTGGCTCTGATTGTACTTCCCGCTCTTGATACCCTCTTCACTTTCCAATTGTCTCCCAGGCTTCGGTCCTTGCTTTTGCCAAGGTAATGTTCACACTTCGTTTTTTTGTGTGCCAGGAAAGTAACCGGGCTCATGCCAAAGGTGCCCACAGGCCCCCATGTGCCTAGCGTATTACATTTGGCACGTGCAGGGCCGATATGTGTCGACATAACACTACGTAGGAAAGTAGAACCTACAACGCTTTACCATGGAGAGGAATACAGTAAAGTACATATACCAGGCGGTATACCGTTCCTAACAACATCCAATATGATGGCTTACGTTGGTGGCTTCCAACCGAGACATACTTTGAGGAATATTCCCAAACCAATATGACAACCATTACAACACCCAAGTGGGTGGTCACCCAGCAGTCCCAGGCTGTTGAACGTCAAAGTTGCCCAATTATGAAGCAATACAACTCCCGCTTCCCTATGACCACCTAACTCTAAATACTAGCCGTTGAAGGGGTTATGCCATGATTGATGTAAGAAAATCTAAATCAGACATCATATAGTCCATGACAATCTCTAACAAAGCTAGAACCAGCCCTGTACCTCACATGGATCCAGAGATCTTCCCATTCGGTGCTGTAATTGTTCTGCCAGATTTTTTCAGGGGAATTGTCCTTTCTGTTGTAGCTCTTTCATTCTAACTGCCGCAGCTTCTTACAAACAGTTGAAAATTTTAACTGAGCGTGTGTGACCACCACACTGAGGTGGACAAGAAATAAGGAAAATAACAGACAGTAGGTGGCACTAAATTTTAGTGAATAACTCAGTGGCTGTACAAAATTTTTTAATTACATCCAAATACAAAAGTATTCAGATCCAGGTGCCGGTTTAAAAAATGTAAAATATTTTTGTGGCACAACCCCTTTAACTTAAGTGGTGAGTGACAACCCTGTGGGAGAGGAAACGGAAGACTTATTAGGTGTCAGCCAGGTTGGCCAGACACGGACCTAACGTAGGAACCTCTGAATGAAGTTTTAACAGCTCAACAGACCTAGGAAATCTAATTCTCGTCTTAATTCGTTTACGCGGAGAACTGCCAAGAGCTCGTCCATCAGTAATCGCTCGGACTCTCTTACGGTACATGAAATAAAACCGCACGTACAGGAGGAGAAGCCACTCCGTAATGATCTATAACCACTGGAGACATTTTCTATTTCTCCAACTCCTTGTGATGATTTAAATTGTAGCCGGAAGATTTACCGTATGCCGTCTGCGGAAGACATCACAGGCTCTGGACATCAAAGCCTTATATCGCCATCTCGCACCATCGGATCTATCAAAGGGAACAGACTCCGCTGGTTGCACCTTGTGCAAGCGGAAAAAAAAACCTTTGAATAATCATTCGCTGTATGAAAAAAAAAAAAAAACGTAGAATTAATCGGAAGATCAGAAAATAGTTGTCTATTTATATCCAGAATCAACCAAGTAAAGGATCGGCTATTTGAGTATCCCAGATTGCCGCGGATACAATGGCCTAATTATTTATTGGCATCTGTGCCACGAAATAACAAGCCGGAGAGGATTCCAATCAAGTCGACGAAAGCCAATGCCAATTTTTCTAAATGGAAAATTAATTAAGAGGATGAAAAACAAGACAGAACCGGCAGCAAAGAACCGTGAACTATTTTTTTTCCTTGGGTCGGGAAGTGAAAAGATATATAGACTATAAACACTTACACTGCCCTAATTACATCTGTTCTATATAGGAAACTGTGACTGCATGAGCAATTCCATCTGTACTTCCATATTCCTGTACATAGGAGGCAGTATTATAGCAGTTATATTCCTGTACATAGGAGCAGTATTATAGCAGTTATATTCTTGTACATAGGAGCAGTATTATAGTAGTTATATTCTTGTACATAGGAGCAGTATTATAGTAGTTATATTCTTATACATGGGAGCAGTATTATAGTAGTTATATTCTTGTACATAGGAGGCAGTATTATAGTAGTTATATTCTTGTACATAGGAGCAGTATTATAGTAGTTATATTCTTGTACATAGGAGCAGTATTATAGTAGTTATATTCTTGTACATAGGCAGTATTATAGTAGTTATATTCTTGTACATAGGAGGCAGTATTATAGTAGTTATATTCTTGTACATAGGAGCAGTATTATAGTAGTTATATTCTTGTACATAGGAGCAGTATTATAGTAGTTATATTCTTGTACATAGGAGGCATTATTATAGTAGTTATATTCTTGTACATAGGAGCAGTATTATAGTAGTTATATTCTTGTACATAGGAGCAGTATTATAGTAGTTATATTCTTGTACATAGGAGGCAGTATTATAGTAGTTATATTCTTGTACATAGGAGGCAGTATTATAGTAGTTATATTCTTGTACATAGGAGCAGTATTATAGTAGTTATATTCTTGTACATAGGAGGCAGTATTATAGTAGTTATATTCTTGTACATAGGAGGCAGTATTATAGTAGTTATATTCTTGTACATAGGAGCAGTATTATAGTAGTTATATTCTTGTACATAGGAGCAGTATTATAGTAGTTATATTCCTGTACATAGGAGCAGTATTATAGCAGTTATATTCTTGTACATAGGAGCAGTATTATAGTAGTTATATTCTTGTACATAGGAGCAGTATTATAGTAGTTATATTCCTGTACATAGGAGCAGTATTATAGTAGTTATATTCTTGTACATAGGAGACAGTATTATAGTAGTTATATTCTTGTACATAGGAGACAGTATTATAGTAGTTATATTCTTGTACATAGGAGCAGTATTATAGTAGTTATATTCTTGTACATAGGAGCAGTATTATAGTAGTTATATTCTTGTACATAGGAGCAGTATTATAGTAGTTATATTCTTGTACATAGGAGCAGTATTATAGTAGTTATATTCTTGTACATAGGAGACAGTATTATAGTAGTTATATTCTTGTACATAGGAGCAGTATTATAGTAGTTATATTCTTGTGCATAGGAACAGTATTATAGTAGTTATATTCCTGTACATAGGAGTAGTATTATAGTAGTTATATTCTTGTACATAGGAGCAGTATTATAGTAGTTATATTCTTGTACATAGGAGGCAGTATTATAGTAGTTATATTCTTGTACATAGGAGGCAGTATTATAGTAGTTATATTCTTGTACATAGGAGCAGTATTATAGTAGTTATATTCTTGTACATAGGAGCAGTATTATAGTAGTTATATTCTTGTACATGGGGGCAGTATTATAGTAGTTATATTCTTGTACATAGGAGCAGTATTATAGTAGTTATATTCTTGTACATAGGAGCAGTATTATAGTAGTTATATTCTTGTACATAGGAGCAGTATTATAGTAGTTATATTCTTGTACATAGGAGGCAGTATTATAGTAGTTATATTCTTGTACATAGGAGCAGTATTATAGTAGTTATATTCTTGTACATAGGAGCAGTATTATAGTAGTTATATTATTGTACATAGGAGGCAGTATTATAGTAGTTATATTCTTGTACATAGGAGGCAGTATTATAGTAGTTATATTCTTGTACATAGGAGCAGTATTATAGTAGGTATATTCTTGTACATAGGAGCAGTATTATAGTAGTTATATTCTTGTACATAGGAGCAGTATTATAGTAGGTATATTCTTGTACATAGGAGCAGTATTATAGTAGTTATATTCTTGTACATAGGAGCAGTATTATAGTAGTTATATTCTTGTACATAGGGGACAGTATTATAGTAGTTATATTCTTGTACATAGGAGGCAGTATTATAGTAGGTATATTCTTGTACATAGGAGCAGTATTATAGTAGTTATATTCTTGTACATAGGAGGCAGTATTATAGTAGTTATATTCTTGTACATAGGGGACAGTATTATAGTAGTTATATTCTTGTACATAGGGGACAGTATTAGCTACACTTTCCATTCTGTATATTTGTCTAATGGTACAGCCAGCCATTCCTTAGACTAGGTTTGTAAACTAGTAAATGTTTGTATAATGGCACTAAAAAATGGAAGATGCATCCTTTGATTGCATAATGGTAATAATGTGTGATAGAAAGTAGCACAGATTCTACGTGGACAGATGCTCCTAAGAAAGTGACAATCCCTTTTGGGAGCCGTTGATACAGTTGTCCTTTACCCCTGTATTCTTGTAAAATGAAAACAACCGATACGGCTGACTATAATCTGAACTGGAGCCGGGATGAATACGTCAGTCGTGCGTCCTGTGATTACTGTGTCTTCACTCTTTTGCAGACGTCTTAAAACCTGCCTCTGGTTTCTTGCTCTCACAATCCCTTCTAGATTCAGGCAGCGTATATGGTCTTCTTCACGTCCTATAGACCTCCTCCTACAGTGTATATAATAGTGTGCCACAGTACATCAGCTTTATTTTATTCTCCATAGGACGGCGCGCTCAGGCTGACTGTGGCACAGCAGGACCTTGGAAAGAACATAACATGCCTGCAATCCTAATCATTGATGTGTACAGGAAACTGATTTAGAGACTTTCACTACCTCTGCTATCTGTCTCATATATTCTGCTTTGTTAAGATGGTCATAGACATACTAATTTCATTGCATTGATCGCCTATCCTTATCCAAATCCTCTCCATCTCGGGGAACCCCACTAGTCAGCAGAAAGAAGGGACAGCAGTCGGGCTGGAGTACCATGGCTGCCCCTTTGATCCGCTGAATGGTAGGAGTACCTGCGCATGGGGGCAGGCTGCCTGGAATACATTCTGCACGAATTTCCGTGTGGATTTCTGTGCGTTTCCGCACTTAATCCGTACTACAGACTGCACTTTTCACTTGCTAATTTTTTTTTTATGATTTGAGCCGATTTTACCGCAGATCTTACCCTACCGTTGAAAAGGGTGAAATCCACACGGCAGGTCAATCTCCGCACGGGATACAAAGAGCTAGGTGTACATGAGATTTGTGAAATTTCATATACTTGACAGGTACTGTATTAGGGCTCATGCACACGCCCGTGTTTTGTTGTGGTCCGCAAATCGCGGATCTGCAAAACACGGATGACGGCCGAGTGCATGCCGCCATTTTTTTTAAACTCCTGCAGAAATGTCCTATCCTTATCTGCAAAACGGACAAGAATAGGACATGTTCTAATGGACGTACTACATGGATGTGGACCAATGCGGAAATGAATGGGCCTGCCCCCACATCCAAAACTGCATGAGCCCCACGCGGATTCTCGTGCAGAAAAACTGCAGCATGATACAGTACCAGAAAAGTGTTCGAGATTTCACAAGTCTCACGTACACTTTTCTTTTCTTCTCCCAAGCAGAAATTGACCTGCTGTGGGGATTTTGAAATCGTCATCATGCCAGTCATTGCGGGTTGCTTTTTTAATGCAAGGGTGAGATCTGTGGCAAAACTGCATCAAATCTGCACTAAAACACGCAAGTATCGGCTCATGTACAGGACCATGTCCTGGCCGATCCTGTGCTGCGGATAGCAAATTGCTGTCTGCAATGCATGGGCACTGACCGTGGGGCAGCCGCGTGCCAATCACGGACCCGTTCACTTGAATGGGGTCCACGATCAGCATCCAACGGTCGCACCGCAAAAAAGTAGTGCATGCACTACTTTTTTGCTGTGCAGAGGCACGTACAGTAAACCCACGGAAGCACTCCGTAGTTCGGAAACGGAGGCACAGATCGGAAGCATCTCCTGGATTGTGGACCCGTTCAAGTGAATGGTGTTGTGGACCCCCTGTATGCGGGCCGCAATACGGCCACGGCCGTGTGCATGAGCCCTAACACATACAGTTTTTGGTGAGGAACGCACTTCTAGAAATCAGCATGGAAACTTGTGTGGAATTTTTGCAAGACGCCGACACCTGTGTGCAGGTCGCCTGCGGGTTTAGAAGGTAGGGCCCCTGCGGTCCTACGAGGCAAACTGTGTAATATCCCTGAAAACCTTTATAGCAATCTTAACATAAATGATCATTTTTGTATCTAGAGTACTCAAGGGTCCTGCTGTCAGGGGAAAAAGATGGATCCGGCACTGAAAACAATGTAAGTCAATGGTGACGGATCTGTTTCTTTAGGAGCCTAAAAAAAACGGATCCGTCACCCATTGACTTTCAATGTATTTAGTGATGGATCCGTTTTTTTTTAGTTTTGATTTCACACAACCGCATCCTAACAGAACGGATGCATCCTGATGTGCAAAGTCAAAACGGGAACCGTTTTGTTCAAGTATTAAGATCCTCTGCCGGATCTCAATACCGGAATTAACAACGCAAGTGTGAAACAGGCCTAACCCAGGATTGGTACATGATATGTAGTAAAGCAATTCATCTTTTGACCTAGTTTCCTATTTGATGTGAGTTATACGTCATATATAGAGGTGGATTTGTGTGGTTTCCCTTTCATGCATCGCAGTCTCGCTCTGAAGATCAGGGCTGTCCGGCCGGATGGAGGATTTACCAGGACGTCGCTCCCGCGCTGATGAGGGTGAGCGCTTCATCATTTCACCAGGCAGATGGAGACTATGATTAGCTCCCCATAGGAAGCTTGTTGATTTTGCCAACCTGAAAAAATAGACCAGAATTCACAGGCTCGGAGAGCAGTGTGAACACGTGCGAGTGTTACCCGCCGCGCAGCAAGGAATAATACATGCGCCATAAATATTGCATACGTGCATAATACAGAAGGCGGTGTAATAAATCATCCATACCGGTATTTTAATTATATCAATAATGGAGCAGGCGTTGTGATAAATAATCGGCTTCAAGTATGATGTGAATTATTCAGAGGCAGCCGGGGTCCCACAAGAAGCAGTGCACGGGATTCCTGCACCAGAGCAGCAATCGTCTAGAGCCACCATGCAAAGCCTAGTCTTCTCCGAGGGAATTCTACATTTTTCAAACCAGCACGTGGATCTCAATACTTTTGTAATTGCATGTAATTAGAAACTTAGTATAGCCACTGAGTTATTCCATAAAATGTATCTGTACAGCGCCACCTGCTGTTTGTTCTTTTTTTTTTCCCTTGTCCTCCTGACTAAGGTGGTCGCACGCGCTCAGTTTAAATCTTTAACTGTCACCAGCCGTATCTTCTGGCAGCTGTGGCAGTTACAGGGAGAGAGCTGCAGCCGAAAGGACATTGCCCCTGAGCCGGAGAGTCTCCTTCTGTGGACATCATTAGTGCATGCGCCTTAGTCAACAGTGGGGCAGATGCACTGTGCAGGTGTCGATAGCGTACATCAGGGGTCTGCAACCTTCGGCACTCCAGCTGTTGTGAAACTACAATTCCCAGCATGCTTCATCCATTTCTACGGGAGTTCTGAGAACAGCAGAGCAAGTATGCATGCTGGGAGTTGTAGGCTGGAGTGCTGGAGGTTGCCTACCTCTGGTGTACATAGTGCATCTCCCCTGGCCCTGTCAATGCAAGGGGACGGGGGAAACTGACTTCAAACATTCCCCTTTTTATGAGACCATCCGCCGGGTCTCTGAGGAAAACGATCAGAAACGAAGGGACGTGACCCTCAGCTGAACACTTTTGCCCCCTCATTTAAGCGATCAGTGGTGGCCCCAGCGCCAGGACCCCCACTGGTCAAAACTTCTAGCAGGTCACTCCAAAAGTGCACATTGAACTGCCACATTTCCCTTCCATGTGATATCGATGCTCCCAAGAGCTAGCACTCTACTAATTGGGTATCAGACACACTGGAGATAGAAGCTTTCTACCGCTGTATAACGCGCAGTTCTCAATGTCCCTCTGTAGTGGAGTAAATCGGTCTTCATTTGGCAGCGCTGAACAGGGCGAACCCCAAATCCCGAGCGTCTGCGTGGAACGTGACAGCAGCGAGCCGAGCTTCTCTGGTTATCTCCTCCAAGGTTTGAGGAATCGTCGCTTCTCGTTCCTCATTCGTTACCCCGTCTGATACTTATTCGCCCTTCTCGCCTGCGATGTCAGCGCTGCTCGCTTTATGTATTGATTTTCCAGGGTTCTTTGACTCTCCCCAATTTGCGCGTTTAGACATAAAAGGGGGAGATTTGGTTCACTGAATGCACATAACGTCTGATAGGAATGGATCATCCCAGGAGAACGTCCTCAGTAAGGGCTCATGCAAAAAAAATACGGATCCACAAAAAATACGGGTGACGTCCGTGTGCATTCCGTATTTTGCAGAAATGAACAGCTGGCCCCTAATAGAACAGTCCTATCCTTGCCCGTAATGCGGACAATAATAGGACATGTTCTATTTTTTCGCGGAATGGACATATGGAAACGGAATGCACACGGAGTATCTTCAGTTTTTTTTGCGGACCCATTGAAATGAATGGTTCCGTATACGGTCCGCAAAAAAAGTGGAACGGACACGGAAAGAAAATCCGTGTTTTGCCGTCCCTCTGTTGTTCCTCCTGAAAAGTATTTAAAAATTGACAACCGGGTGTTACCAGTTGGCGGCGTGTCCCTACACAGTCTAGTAAGTGCTGTCTGTGTAGGGACACACCCTTTTGACAAAAGTTGTCAATTTTTTCATAAGTTCCCAGGAGGAATAACAGAGGAACAACACAAGGTATAGTGATATGAAAAGATGCTCCAGAATTGTTAGTACGTGGCGAATGCAAGGCCCAGGTGCGTGTTACCAGTTGGGGGTGTGTCCCCGCACAGTCTAGCACTATCCAATCAGTGCTGCCAGTGTCAGACTCTGCAAGGACACACCCCTGACTGGTAATGTCCCTCTGGACCTTCATTGCAGACTGCCGGCGAATTCATTCATAAATTCAAGGAGGAATATTACAGGAATGGCACGACATTAGAGTCATATGAATAGATGCTCCAGAACGGTTATTACACGGGGAATGCAAGCATGTCAGGAGAGGGGACGGGTCCTCTTTAAAGGGGTTGTCTCATCACAGACAAGCCCTTTAAGATGGGAACTGGTGGCTCTCTAGATCCTAGGGGAAGGTGCAATCAGGACTGTGACATCCATAGACATAACTGGGCATAAAAACAAGGGTTGTGCTGATAGGTGCCTATTTAACCCATTGAGTACCAAAGCACCTGTCAGTATTCTGGTGATGGGACCTGGGGTTATTCAGTGGGTCCCTCGACCTTCTTTCGATGGATCCATCATCCATTCAATGTTTAGTGGTTTATCCCTTTAAAAAAATAAAAAATCAGCAAATTTCCACGGATGTCTCAAGGAGAAATGTGCACGCCTTCCATGTAGGATTGATGTCTACGCCGCGCTCCTGCTCGGATACACTTCCAAATTGCATTATCCTTTTGCTCCGTCTATGCAAACCCACTTACGGGCGCTGATTTGTGTACATGGGAATCAGATAGAACCGCGTGGCACCGAGCAATAATTGGGTTATACGCGCCTATTGACAGCGTTAACCCTTCCTTTACCCGGGGACTCCTCACTGGCGCAGAAGTAGAAATTAGGAATTGATTAGTCGTTCAATTAGGGGATCGAATAATTAAATCCTGCACGCGCGAGTGTTCGGCCGTCAGCAGAGAAAGGAGAAAAATATGACTCTATTAAAGGAGGACATTTCAATAAATTATACCGATACATAACTCCCGGAGGAGGCTGCCGCCATATGTAATAGTGGGGCACGCTCGCATGAATGACGGCACCCCCACTGGCTTTAATTATCGCCCTTTCTTAGCGATGTAAGTCCGCGGCAGACTGCGGTATTAACCATTTAGCTGCAGGAAATAGTACCGGCAGTCATAGGTACTGGCAGACTAGTGGTGACTGTGTATTAAAGGGGAGGTCCACAGGTAAGATAAATGTATGATCAGAGGGGGTCCCTCAGCCCTGTGTGACCACCACTTCGTTCCCCTCTATGGGACTGCCGGAGGTAGCAAAGTACTATTCTCAGCAGTCCTTTAGAAGTGAATTGTGGTCCTGTGATTGGTGGGGGGTCCTAATGGTAAGACCCTACAGATACAAATGAAGCTGTTGATCCCAGTTTCCGCGGGGAGTCCCTGCTTGGGGGGGGGGCCCAGCTCCTGCCTAACAACTGGACTCCTCTGCTGCTTCTGCGACGCCTCCTGTCTTGTGCCATGGCCCTGCTGGATCAGGCCACGTCTCTCCTGTGCACACGTGGCGTCGTCGGCTTGCCACGACCCCTACAGAATGATGTCAGGCCCCTCTGACTTATTTAAAGGGGATTTCAGCTGCCCCACGTTACCTGCTGACTGAGGTTGGTTCATGCCTTTTCTTGGTTCTGCATGTTCCCTTGGGAAAAACCCTTGGCTCCATTCCTGACTACGACTACTACAGTATCAGAGCGACTGCTGCCAATCGGTGACTATTCTGGAGGCTGCGCCCTGGTGTTCAAAGTCAATAACTCCTTGCTGAGGTTAAGGGTAAAGACCAGGGGATTACTTAGACTTCACACCCCAATCTAGCCTGCGCCATACAGATTGTGGTTTAAAGAAGTTACAAAATTCTTGCTGCCAGCAGCTGCCACTAGGGGGAGTTTTCTGTGGGCGCTGCATAAATCAGTATTCACTAAGCTCCCCCTAGTGGTGGCTGCAGGCAGGCTGAATGTATGACTGTATGAAGGGGAGATTGCAGCTCAGAACAAGAAAGTTCTAAGTGAGATTTTTGTGTTATAATTATGGCTAGCTCTTGTGGTAAAAAGCTGCATTGGTCGCAAAAATGGTAAATGTGAGCTTGCCCATGAGGATGTGGTTGTGATTTTTGTTAGGATTTAAAGGGATCCTGTCTCATTCCAATGTGCAATCCTATCTTGGGGCAGCAGGTTAGGAGCTGAACAGATTTATATATAGTTTTGCTGTCTTTGGAACTGCTGCGCCCTCTGCAATCATAGTGCAGAGGGTGTGGTAGCTGCAGAGAGAGCAGAGCCTCTAGGAGTAAGGGCTCATGCACACGACCGTGTGCTGACCGTGGCCGTGTTGCGATCCGCATACGGCGGGTCTGCAATACACGGGGGATCGGCCGTGTGCAGCCGCGTCACGGATCACGGACCCAATTACTTAAATGGGTCTGCAATCCGGGAGATGCGGTACGGAAGCACGGATCGGAAGCAGAGTGCTTCCGTTGTGTTTCTGGCCGTGCCTTCGAACCCGCAAAAAAGTAGTGCATTCACTACTTTTTTACGGTGCGGACCGTCGGTTGTGGATCGCAGACCCCATTCAAGTGAATGGATCCGCGATCCGCTACGGATGCCCCACGGCCGGTGCCCGTGCATTGCGGACCGCAATTTGCGGTCTGCAGCACGGGCACGGAGCCCGTACGTTCATGGGCATGAGCCCTAATGGTAACGCCCCTGTTGGCTCATTTGCATATATTACAACATAATTTTTCTCAGCAATGCGGGCACATATGAAAATGGGACCAACACAGATGCCTTCAGCTGCCAAGCGCACATGTAACAGGTCAGCCAGTGTCATAGGTACAAAACTGCTGACAGATGCCCTTTAAATGAACAAATGACTCCTCCTTCAAATGACTCTGGATGGCAAGCATCTACACATTGGCACCCTCAAAGTGCCTAGGAGTTATTGGGTGGGTGCCATTAAACTCCGGGGTCCTGACTTGATGCCCTTCAAATTAGCGTGGAGCCTATGGTTTTCTGATCTAGGGGGATCAATGATCGTAACATCTGTAGGCCACAATCCGGTGGAGGAGCAAGGGACGTAGTGTGCATGTGTCCTGGCTCTCCTCCTAGTAAGGTATTTGTAGCCGTACGGCATGTATCTGATGGATGAGCCGAGAGCCATGTTTATTGCGCGCATTCACATGACTGAGGAGAAGACACCACCTTTATCTGAAATACGTGGACGCTCTACCTTGAACACATGCCGCCCAATAACGAAATCGTCCGGGAATTCACCTGCTCTCGGCATCTTTAATGCAGACGAGTCCGCGAAAGGAAGTCAAAGATTAAGCGCGGCGTGTGTCCCGGGTTTAATGGTTGGGTTGTCATGGTAACTAATGAATAGCAGGTGTTTTACCAGAAGAAGGGGTTAATTGTCACGAAGCATGAATATTTAGAGGGATGCATGTAGCACTGAGCTGTTTCGGAGCTCGGCATGTACTTACGTTTGGACCTGTTGTGTCTTCTCAGCCCGGGCCACCAGTGATGTCTGACACCTCCGCACTTACTGTCATCTGATGCAATCTATTTTATTCTGTTATCAGCCATTTCTTACCTACTTTACAATGGTACCAGCAGCTTTCTCTTTTTAAATTTCTTTCATAAGCTCGAAATCATGACTTTCTTCACCCAAGTGCAAAAAAAAGTGCACTAAGATGTGGTGTATCACAAGCCCTATCCATAAGATAAGAGCCCCCAATAAACTAGTCCCCATCCTACTGAGCCAAGACCTGTGAGGGTCAAGGACAGGTGGCCACCCTCAGCCAGCGGCAAGGAAGAGCCTTTGGCTTTCACCTAGACTGCCACCCCAGGTATTGGCCAGGAGCCTCAGTCGAGGTCTGGCTCCCCCAGAAGGAGCAGCCAAGGGGTTTCAGGGGGGGTGAGGAACCTGATTGTCACAACCCTAGTAGACCTTCAAGAGGTAACCCAAAAGGGGTTGCTGCCTCCTGAAAAGGTCCTTGTGACAAAGCAACGTGGACAGTGAACATGTACCTTATTGTCCCAGACATTCGGACATCTTGTCAAGCCAGGAGGCACGGACATAAGATGGAGACTGCAGGTGTAGTGTTTGTTTCAAGTGCATGTCCACCAAATGGCATGACACAGTTTACGTACCGATGATTTGGCCGGAGGAAGGGTAGAGAAGTGACAATTGTTGATCTTAGCAGGTAAATAAGCTCACAGTGGTTGTCACCTTGCCTTCCAGGGCAGAAAGGTGGAAAGATCTAGTCATAGCAGAAGACCTGTCCATGCTGGAAAAGTATTGAATTGCATCTACCAAACAGCATCATCGCCATGAAAATTTTGCTAATTTTCCTCATCTCTAGATGCTAATCACATCCATGTATAAACGTGGAACTGTACAGGAATAAAATCATTGCTTCCACAAGGCATGGTTTTCTGGCTAAACTAGTCAGATGACCATATTTTTTGTCCATGGACTTTCCCTGTGCTCAACGAACTGCACACGGACCAATAGAAGTAGGAGATGCTATTATCCGTGAAGAGAAACTCAGAGCATGTCCCGTTTTGGACTCAGGCTTGTAGACCACTGGAGACAATTGAATCCAGCAATCGCCAGACCCTTGTGCCACATGGACGTCCAGACCACGCTACCTTCTTAAAAATCGTCACTGCAGTGTGCGCTGGGAAGGTTCTCCAGAAATCCTCTAACCATCGTGATTTTTAGCAGGCAGCGGGTTAACATCTCTTGTCACCATGTTCCCATTGAGAAGGGATTATCACGTAGAGGCTCAGTCAAAACCAAGCAAGTTTTTTTTTCTTTTTTTTTCCTTTTTGACAGCTGCATTGTTCAACACCCACATCACAGCGACACAATGCCAGTTAAATGCCGCTCACCTCCCCGACTACACCCAGGGAGTAATTTACCGTTCTCAGCTTATCTGTCAAGTGCCTCAGCGCAGGAGGAGACCATAGTCAAGGCAACTTCACTTTTGTTCTAAAAGCCAGGAGGCAAATGTTCTAGAAGGCATCTCAATAGTCCCTTGGTTCTATTGTGTTAGTGATAGGATTAAGATAGGTGACTCTAGGAGTAGCCGACTCCGGTGTAGAGGAGTAGATCACCCTATGATACACTCAGAAGATAATCCCATCACATGTGTCTCCTCTCTCCCTATTCCTTTATTAAGACACTGGGGAAGGCATGTCTGTTTGCATGCTGTTCATGTTTGATTGAGTTATGGTGTTAGACTTCTTGAACTGTATATATACTGAGTCGGTCTTTAACCACCTCCGGACCGCCTAACGCAGGATCGCGTTCCGGAGGTGGCAGCCCTGCGCAGAGTCACGCATATATGCGTCATCCCGCGATGGCCGAGATTTCCTGTGAACGCGCGCACACAGGCGTCTGAATGAAGCCTTACAGGGGCATGATCAATGACTGTGGTTATCACCCCATATAGACTCCCTGATCACCCCCCTGTCATTGATTACCCCCCTGTAAAGCTCCATTCAGATGTCCGCATGATTTTTACGGATGCACTGATAGATGGATCGGATCCGCAAAACGCATACGGACGTCTGAATGAAGCCTTACACGGGCGTGATCAATGACTGTGGTTATCACCCCATATAGACTCCCTGATCACCCCCCTGTCATTGATCACCCCCCTGTCATTGATCACCCCCCTGTCATTGATCCCCCCCCCTGTCATTGATCACCCCCCCTGTCATTGATCACCCTCTGTAAGGCTCCATTCAGACATTTTTTTGGCCCAAGTTAGCGGAATTTATTATTTTTTTTTTCTTACAAAGTCTCATATTCCACTAACTTGTGTCAAAAAATAAAATCTCACATGAACTCACCATACCCCTCACGGAATCCAAATGCGTAAAATTTTTTAGACATTTATATTCCAGACTTCTTCTCACGCTTTAGGGCCCCTAGAATGCCAGGGCAGTATAAATACCCCACATGTGACCCCATTTCGGAAAGAAGACACCCCCAGGTATTCCGTGAAGGGGCATATTGAGTCCATGAAAGATTGAAATTTTTGTCCCAAGTTAGCGGAACGGGAGACTATGTGAGAAAAAAATTAAAAATATCAATTTCCGCTAACTTGTGCCAAAAAAAAAAAAATTCTATGAACTCGCCATGCCCCTCATTGAATACCTTGGGGTGTCTTCTTTCCAAAATGGGGTCACATGTGGGGTATTTATACTGCCCTGGCATTCTAGGGGCCCCAAAGCGTGAGAAGAAGTCTGGTATCCAAATGTCTAAAAATGCCCTCCTAAAAGGAATTTGGGCACCTTTGCGCATCTAGGCTGCAAAAAAGTGTCACACATCTGGTATCGCCGTACTCAGGAGAAGTTGGGGAATGTGTTTTGGGGTGTCATTTTACATATACCCATGCTGGGTGAGATAAATATCTTGGTCAAATGCCAACTTTGTATAAAAAAATGGGAAAAGTTGTCTTTTGCCAAGATATTTCTCTCACCCAGCAAGGGTATATGTAAAATGACACCCCAAAACACATTCCCCAACTTCTCCTGAATACGGCGATGCCACATGTGTGACACTTTTTTGCAGCCTAGGTGGGCAAAGGGGCCCATATTCCAAAGAGCACCTTTAGGATTTCACAGGTCATTTACCTACTTACCACACATTAGGGCCCCTGGAAAATGCCAGGGCAGTATAACTACCCCACAAGTGACCCCATTTTGGAAAGAAGACACCCCAAGGTATTCTGTGAGGGGCATGGCGAGTTCCTAGAATTTTTTATTTTTTGTCACAAGTTAGTGGAAAATGCTGATTTCTTTTTTTTTTTTTCATACAAAGTCTCATATTCCACTAACTTGTGACAAAAAATAAAAACTTCCATGAACTCACTATGCCCATCAGCGAATACCTTGGGGTCTCTTCTTTCCAAAATGGGGTCACTTGTGGGGTAGTTATACTGCCCTGGCATTTTAGGGGCCCAAATGTGTGGTAAGGAGTTTGAAATCAAATTCTGTAAAAAATGACCTGTGAAATCCGAAAGGTGCTCTTTGGAATATGGGCCCCTTTGCCCACCTAGGCTGCAAAAAAGTGTCACACATCTGGTATCTCCGTACTCAGGAGAAGGTGGGGAATGTGTTTTGGGGTGTCATTTTACATATACCCATGCTGGGTGAGAGAAATATCTTGGCAAAAGACAACTTTTCCCATTTTTTTATACAAAGTTGGCATTTGACCAAGATATTTATCTCACCCAGCATGGGTATATGTGAAAAGACACCCCAAAACACATTCCTCAACTTCTCCTGAATACAGAGATACCAGATGTGTGACACTTTTTTGCAGCCTAGGTGGGCCAAGGGGCCCATATTCCAAAGAGCACCTTTCGGATTTCACAGGTCATTTTTTACAGAATTTGATTTCAAACTCCTTACCACACATTTGGGCCCCTAGAATGCCAGGGCAGTATAACTACCCCACAAGTGACCCCATTTTGGAAAGAAGAGACCCCAAGGTATTCGCTGATGGGCATAGTGAGTTCATGGAAGTTTTTATTTTTTGTCACAAATTAGTGGAATATGAGACTTTGTATGAAAAAAAAATCAAAAAAAAATCATCATTTTCCACTAACTTGTGACAAAAAATAAAAAATTCTAGGAACTTGCCATGCCCCTCACGGAATACCTTGGGGTGTCTTCTTTCCAAAATGGGGTCACTTGTGGGGTAGTTATACTGCCCTGGCATTCTAGGGGCCCAAATGTGTGGTAAGGAGTTTGAAATCAAATTCTGTAAAAAATGACCTGTGAAATCCGAAAGGTGCTCTTTGGAATGTGGGCCCCTTTGCCCACCTAGGCTGCAAAAAAGTGTCACACATCTGGTATCTCCGTACTCAGGAGAAGTTGGGGAATGTGTTTTGGGGTGTCATTTTACATATACCCATGCTGGGTGAGAGAAATATCTTGGCAAAAGACAACTTTTCCCATTTTTTTATACAAAGTTGGCATTTGACCAAGATATTTATCTCACCCAGCATGGGTATATGTAAAAAGACACCCCAAAACACATTCCTCAACTTCTCCTGAATACAGAGATACCAGATGTGTGACACTTTTTTGCAGCCTAGGTGGGCAAAGGGGCCCATATTCCAAAGAGCACCTTTCGGATTTCACTCGTCATTTTTTACAGAATTTGATTTCAAACTCCTTACCACACATTTGGGCCCCTAGAATGCCAGGGCAGTATAACTACCCCACAAGTGACCCCATTTTGGAAAGAAGAGACCCCAAGGTATTCGCTGATGGGCATAGTGAGTTCATAGAACTTTTTATTTTTTGTCACAAGTTAGTGGAATATGAGACTTTGTAAGAAAAAAAATAAAAGAAAAAAAATCATCATTTTCCGCTAACTTGTGACAAAAATAAAAAGTTCTATGAACTCACTATGCCCATCAGCGAATACCTTAGGGTGTGTACTTTCCGAAATGGGGTCATTTGTGGGGTGTTTGTACTGTCTGGGCATTGTAGAACCTCAGGAAACATGACAGGTGCTCAGAAAGTCAGAGCTGCTTCAAAAAGCGGAAATTCACATTTTTGTACCATAGTTTGTAAACGCTATAACTTTTCCCCAAACCATTTTTTTTTTTTACCCAAACATTTTTTTTTTATCAAAGACATGTAGAACAATAAATTTAGAGCAAAATTTATATATGAATGTAGTTTTTTTTGCAAAATTTTACAACTGAAAGTGAAAAATGTCATTTTTTTGCAAAAAAATCGTTAAATTTCGATTAATAACAAAAAAAGTAAAAATGTCAGCAGCAATGAAATACCACCAAATGAAAGCTCTATTAGTGAGAAGAAAAGGAGGTAAAATTCATTTGGGTGGTAAGTTGCATGACCGAGCAATAAACGGTGAAAGTAGTGTAGGTCAGAAGTGTAAAAAGTGGCCTGGTCTTTCAGGGTGTTTAAGCACTGGGGGCTGAAGTGGTTAATAAAGTCAGTTCTTGATTTACTCTTCAACATTGGTGTTGCCTGATGATTGAGGAGTTTAGGGTTCTGTCCTGATATATTGGCTCTGTCCAATTTGAGGCAGGTTTGGGCTGAGGACTCTGGAATTCGGGTTTCAGCGGAGGGGAAGCTGTTTTCTGAAGGAGGTACCCAGTCGGTCCGTCACAATACTGTTCTAAGGATAGTCCACCATTTGTGTAGCACTGGAGAGCTTTGGTGTAAGTCATCCAGACCTGACAGTTTTGGTAGGACTGGTCAGATATCTAGGGAGTCTGACGTCTGCTGTTGAGGGCGAATCGGGATGCCCCCATACGGTACCGTCTCGAAGACATCGGCAGCTCAGTAGAATGGTCGCTCTCTGGGACAGATGGTAATGGTCATTGCATGTGTCCACCACAGTGGTCATCTAATATCTTTGTGAACATTTCAGTTTTTGGAAACCCAAGGGTCAGAATAACGGAGGCGATGGTAAAGAACCATAGATTGCTCTCCGGTTATATGTTGTGGACAATCACACCCAATATATTTGCAGTACAAGAGGACAGCTGGTGGACCATACCACATAGTGGACGTAGAGTAGAAAGGTCCTCGCTGTGCCCTGACAACCAGGAACGGTTACAAAACGAGATTGCTATCTGACATGTACACTGTGAGAAGGCTGAGAAGTCCCTATTTTCTATTAGGTTTTCCTTATTATTTCCTGCTGCTCGGGGAAAAAAACCTTGAAAAGCTTCTTGCCGCTCTTCCTTCTCACTCAGCACCTCCAGAGCTGAACAAAGAGTCTGACTTAAACGCGGCATTGGCACATTACTCCATTCGCACTTGTGAGTCGGAGAGCAATTTTTCAGCAAAGGCTGACTCTGGGGAGAGCTTAACCCCTTCCCTGACAGTACGGCATGAAACGCGTTGCTTGATGCAGACTGAAGGCGCAGCCATATTCTGTGCTTTGTGCCAATTTACTGTCATGTTCAATGGTCGTCTGGTCAGGATTGGTTTTACCCCGTAATGTTTTAAGGCCTAGAAATAATTGGACTTTTAATTAGCACATATTGTGTACTATACTGTGTATTGTACTGTGTGCTCTCTATACTGTGTACTCTCTATACTGTGCATTGTACTGTGTGCTCTCTATACTGTGTACTCTCTATACTGTGCATTGTACTGTGTGCTCTCTATACTGTGCACTCTCTATACTGTGCATTGTACTGTGCCCTCTCTAGACTGTGCATTGTACTGTGTGCTCTCTATACTGTGTACTCTCTATACTGTGCATTGTACTGTGTGCTCTCTATACTGTGCACTCTCTATACTGTGCATTGTACTGTGTGCTCTCTATACTGTGTACTATACTGTGCCCTTTCTAGACTGTGCATTGTACTGTGTGCTCTCTATACTGTGTACTATACTGTGCACTCTCTAGACTGTGCATTGTACTGTGTGCTCTCTATACTGTGTACTATACTGTGCATTGTACTGTGCGCTCTCTATACTGTGTACTATACTGTGCACTCTCTATACTGTGTACTATACTGTGCCCTCTCTAGACTGTGCATTGTACTGTGTGCTCTCTATACTGTGTACTATACTGTGCACTCTCTATACTGTGCATTGTACTGTGTGCTCTCTATACTGTGTACTATACTGTGCACTCTCTAGACTGTGCATTGTACTGTGTGCTCTCTATACTGTGTACTATACTGTGCACTCTCTATACTGTGCCCTCTCTATACTGTGCATTGTACTGTGTGCTCTCTATACTGTGTACTATACTGTGCACTCTCTATACTGTGCATTGTACTGTGTGCTCTCTATACTGTGTACTATACTGTGCACTCTCTATACTGTGCATTGTACTGTGCGCTCTCTATACTGTGTACTATACTGTGCCCTCTCTAGACTGTGCATTGTACTGTGTGCTCTCTATACTGTGTACTATACTGTGCACTCTCTATACTGTGTACTATACTGTGCACTCTCTATACTGTGCATTGTACTGTGTGCTCTCTATACTGTGTACTATACTGTGCACTCTCTATACTGTGCATTGTACTGTGTGCTCTCTATACTGTGCATTGTACTGTGTGCTCTCTATACTGTGCATTGTACTGTGTGCTCTCTATACTGTGCACTCTCTATACTGTGCATTGTACTGTGTGCTCTCTATACTGTGCATTGTACTGTGTGCGCTCTATACTGTGCATTGTACTGTGTGCTCTCTATACTGTGCACTCTCTATACTGTGCATTGTACTGTGTGCTCTCTATACTGTGCACTCTCTATACTGTGCATTGTACTGTGTGCTCTCTATACTGTGCACTCTCTATACTGTGCATTGTACTGTGTGCTCTCTATACTGTGTACTCTCTATACTGTGCATTGTACTGTGTGCTCTCTATACTGTGTACTATACTGTGCACTCTCTATACTGTGCATTGTACTGTGTGCTCTCTATACTGTGTACTATACTGTGCACTCTCTATACTGTGTACTATACTGTGCCCTCTCTAGACTGTGCATTGTACTGTGTGCTCTCTATACTGTGTACTCTCTATACTGTGCATTGTACTGTGTGCTCTCTATACTGTGTACTATACTGTGCACTCTCTATACTGTGCATTGTACTGTGTGCTCTCTATACTGTGTACTATACTGTGTACTATACTGTGCACTCTCTATACTGTGCATTGTACTGTGCACTCTCTATACTGTGTACTATACTGTGCACTCTCTATACTGTGCATTGTACTGTGTGCTCTCTATACTGTGTACTATACTGTGCCCTCTCTAGACTGTGCATTGTACTGTGTGCTCTCTATACTGTGTACTATACTGTATGCTCTCTATACTGTGTACTGTATTATGTGCTCTCTATACTGTGTACTGTATTGTGCGCTCGCTATACTGTGTGCTATACTGTGTGCTCTATATACTGTGTGCTGTATTGTGGGCTCTCTATACTGTTGACTATACTGTATGCTCTCAATACTGTGTACTGTATTGTGTGCTCACTATTCTGTATACTGTATTGTGCACTCTCTATACTGTGTGTTCTCTGTACTTTGTACTATACTGTATGCTACCTATACTGTGTACTATACTGTGTGCTCTCTATACTGTGCACTCTCTATACTGTGCATTGTACTGTGTGCTCTCTATACTGTGTACTATACTGTGCCCTCTCTAGACTGTGCATTGTACTGTGTGCTCTCTATACTGTGTACTATACTGTGCACTCTCTATACTGTGCATTGTACTGTGTGCTCTCTATACTGTGCATTGTACTGTGTGCTCTCTATACTGTGTACTATACTGTGCACTCTCTATACTGTGTACTATACTGTGCACTCTCTATACTGTGTACTATACTGTGCCCTCTCTAGACTGTGCATTGTACTGTGTGCTCTCTATACTGTGTACTATACTGTGCACTCTCTATACTGTGTACTATACTGTGTACTCTCTATACTGTGCATTGTACTGTGTGCTCTCTATACTGTGTACTATACTGTGCACTCTCTATACTGTGTACTATACTGTGCCCTCTCTAGACTGTGCATTGTACTGTGTGCTCTCTATACTGTGTACTATACTGTGCACTCTCTATACTGTGTATTGTACTGTGTGCTCTCTATACTGTGTACTATACTGTGTGCTCTCTATACTGTGTACTATACTGTGCACTCTCTATACTGTGTATTGTACTGTGTGCTCTCTATACTGTGCATTGTACTGTGTGCTCTCTATACTGTGCATTGTACTGTGTACTCTCTATACTGTGTACTATACTGTGTGCTCTCTATACTGTGTACTATACTGTGCACTCTCTATACTGTGTATTGTACTGTGTACTCTCTATACTGTGCATTGTACTGTGTGCTCTCTATACTGTGCACTCTCTATACTGTGCATTGTACTGTGTGCTCTCTATACTGTGCATTGTACTGTGTGCGCTCTATACTGTGCATTGTACTGTGTACTCTCTATACTGTGCATTGTACTGTGTGCTCTCTATACTGTGCACTCTCTATACTGTGCTTTGTACTGTGTGCTCTCTATACTGTGTACTATACTGTGTGCTCTCTATACTGTGTACTATACTGTATGCTCTCTATACTGTGTACTGTATTATGTGCTCTCTATACTGTGTACTGTATTGTGCGCTCGCTATACTGTATACTGTATTGTGCACTCTCTATACTGTGTGTTCTCTGTACTTTGTACTATACTGTATGCTACCTATACTGTGTACTATACTGTGCATTGTACTGTGTGCTCTCTATACTGTGTACTATACTGTGCACTCTCTATACTGTGCATTGTACTGTGTGCTCTCTATACTGTGTACTATACTGTGCACTCTCTATACTGTGTACTATACTGTGCACTCTCTATACTGTGTACTATACTGTGCACTCTCTATACTGTGTACTATACTGTGCACTCTCTATACTGTGCATTGTACTGTGTACTCTCTATACTGTGTACTATACTGTGTACTCTCTATACTGTGTACTGTATTTACGCTCTCTATACTGTGTACTATACTCTGTGCTCTCTATACTGTATATTATGTGTGCTCTCTATACTGTATATTATGTGTGCTCTCTATACTGTATATTATGTGTGCTCTCTGTACTGTGTTTCGTTGTGCTCTCTATACTGTGTCCTGTATTGTGTGCTCTCTATACTGTGTATTATAATCTACTGTATATGGTTCTTCTCACCCTCTGTACCATGTACGGTATTTTGCACCTTCTACGCTGTACAGGATTCCAGACTACCACAGACTCCAATAGACAGTGCAGCTAAATAGCAGCCTAGAGTCTGACACTGGAGCTTGGTGAACGTCTCTTTATTTCCCTGCTGCCTGTGATCCTGTCACACACATTATGCCCTGGTGGTCGGCATTTTAGCCATTGGCTCCAAAGGAGAAGTTTGTGTTTGCTTGTAATTTATCCTGCTCTAAATCCTGGATAAACTCTCTTTGGAACCAGATATTTGCATTTTTATTTCTGTGATCTTCTCGGTGTAAGTTATAAAGTGAATCCGCTCGCTATGTAATGTTTCACCTGCTGTCATCACGCTGCCTCTGCTCATTAACGGCTTCAGCGCTAGTGAGGTCGGTAATATCAGCGGGCGCCTGAACGGATTCCTGTCTACTGACAATTGTGGCGCACCCTTGCTGCAGTTTTACAAGATTATCATTTGTGACATTGGCAGCTAAGTGGATGAAGATATAACAGGGCAGGTATGTGAGGGGGCAGTGATGTCAGGCGGCATTATTTAGGATGCTGATAGTGTAGTCATCGAGTCCTCCAGACGTGGAGGATCGTCTAAAGCTGGCGGTACAATTTACACAAGGATCAGGCATCTGTTGATTTCCCATATGGGAACTGTTCACGTTTGCAAATGATAGCTATTACATGGCACAATGTGTCTGCGCCAGCGCATTGCTACAATCTAGTTCATCACTGGGTGACAACCAGAGATCCCCTTGGCCCTGTGTAATCTGTTCTTGTCACTAAATCTCACGTCGGCTACTCCAGACCAATTTTCTCTGCCCCTCCCTGCATTGAGCTGGAGTTTGCACAAAGCCTGCGACATGCTGCATGCTGCTGCACAGTGCACGGTCTGCAGCCTCTCCTGGGCCTTCCACCTGCATAGTCAGTATAACTATAGTAGGCATCATGGTGCCTACATATTGTCACCGGAGCTACTGCCTTCAGACAGTGATTTGGGTTCACTCAAGTTCTCCAGGACGAGACTGCACCTGATACAAATCAGAATGGCAGATGTCATCAGAATGTCTCGGTAGTGCAGCCTCAGGCTTTGGACTATACGTGCACCTTAAATGTGTATATATATGGGAGGTCAGGTAAGGGGGAGAGGCACACCTTGGGTCCACTCACTCATGGAGCACTGATACTACACTGCTCAAAAAAATAAAGGGAACACTTAAACAACACAATGTAACTCCAAGTCAATCACACTTCTGTGAAATCAAACTGTCCACTTAGGAAGCAACACTGAGTGACAATCAATTTCACATGCTGTTGTGCAAATGGGATAGACAACAGGTGGAAATTATAGGCAATTAGCAAGACACCCCCAATAAAAGAGTGGTTCTGCAGGTGGTGACCACAGACCACTTCTCAGTTCCTATGCTTCCTGGCTGATGTTTTGGTCACTTTTGAATGCTGGCGGTGCTTTCACTCTAGTGGTTACATGAGACGGAGTCTACAAGCCACACAAGTGGCTCAGGTAGTGCAGCTTATCCAGGATGGCACATCAATGCGAGCTGTGGCAAGAAGGTTTGCTGTGTCTGTCAGCGTAGTGTCCAGAGCATGGAGGCGCTACCAGGAGACAGGCCAGTACATCAGGAGACGTGGAGGAGGCCGTAGGAGGGCAACAACCCAGCAGCAGGACCGCTACCTCCGCCTTTGTGCAAGGAGGATCAGGAGGAGCACTGCCACAGCCCTGCAAAATGACCTCCAGCAGGCCACAAATGTGCATGTGTCTGCTCAAACGGTCAGAAACAGACTCCATGAGGGTGATATGAGGGCCCGACGTCCACAGGTGGGGGTTGTGCTTACAGCCCAACACCGTGCAGGACGCTTGGCATTTTCCAGAGAACACCAATATTGGCAAATTCGCCACTGGCGCCCTGTGCTCTTCACAGATGAAAGCAGGTTCACACTGAGCACATGTGACAGACGTGACAGAGTCTGAAGACGCCGTGGAGAACGTTCTGCTGCCTGCAACATCCTCCAGCATGACCGGTTTGGCATTGGTCAGTAATGGTGTGGGGTGGCATTTCTTTGGAGGGCCGCACAGCCCTCCATGGGCTCGCCAGAGGTAGCCTGACTGCCATTAGGTACCGAGATGAGATCCTCAGACCCCTTGTGAGACCATATGCTGGTGCGGTTGGCCCTGGGTTCCTCCTAATGCAAGACAATGCTAGACCTCATGTGGCTGGAGTGTGTCAGCAGTTCCTGCAAGACGAAGGCATTGATGCTATGGACTGGCCCGTCAGTTCCCCAGACTTGAATCCAATTGAGCACATCTGGGACATCATGTCTCGCTCTATGCACCACAGACTGTCCAGGAGTTGGCAGATGCTTTAGTCCAGGTCTGGGAGGAGATCCCTCAGGAGACCGTCCGCCACCTCATCAGGAGCATGCACAGGCGTTGTAGGGAGGTCATACAGGCACATGGAGGCCACACACACTACTGAGCCTCATTTTGACTTGTTTTAAGGACATTACATCAAAGTTGGATCAGCCTGTAGTGTGTTTTTCCACTTTAATTTTGAGTGTGACTCCAAATCCAGACCTCCATGGGTTGAAAAATTTGATTTCCATTTTTTTATTTTTGTGTGATTTTGTTGTCAGCACATTCAACTATGTAAAGAACAAAGTATTTCAGAAGAATATTTAATTAACTCAGATCTAGGATGTGTTATTTTTGTGTTCCCTTTATTTTTTTGAGCAGTGTATATGGATAGCAGTCTAACGGGTGCTGGTGGTGAGTGGCTGACCTGTCAGCTGCCATGTCTGGGTGCTCTCTCCTCCTGGCCTCACATGCCGGTTCAGGAGGATGGGTTGGGGTGTGCGTGCACTGTGTCTAAGTGGTCAGGATGAGAGGTTTGTTTCCGAGGGTGAGGGCACAGGAGGTTGAAAATTCAGAAAATCTGCAAAGATATCCTTAAAGAGGACCCGTCCTCTCTCCTGACATGTCTGCTTTAGTAACCACTTGCATCCCCCATGTAATAACAATTCTGGAGCATCTATTCTTATGGCTTTATGATATGTCATCCCTTTTGTTATTCCTGCTAAAAGTTTTGAATGTCTGCAATAAAGGTCCAGATGGGTGTTTCCAGTTGGGGAGGGGGGGGGGGGGCTGTCAATGCTGGCAGTGATTGTGCAGGGACACACCCCAAAAGGAACACCCATCTGGGCCTTCATTGCAGATTACTGGCAATTCATTCATAACTTTTAGTAGGAATAACTGAGGAATAGCACAACATAGAGTCATAAGAATAGCCGCTCCAGGATTGTTATTACATGGCGGATGCAAGTAGTTGCTAAAACATGTCAGGAGAAGGCACAGGTCAGCTTTAAAATGACAGTCCAGGAAAACTACTACCCTATATTATTCTTAGTGCAGGTGCCTCAGGGGGTGGAGCATGACACAGGGATTCTCTCTTTGGCATCATACCCCACCCCTTATGGCCTGCACTAGGCATTGCCCTGTATAGCAGTTCTGTCTGGAGCAGAGGGATGTAGACCACGAAATATCAAAGTCGAAGCACTTATCTATGTTTAGTGCAGAAAGGGTTAACACTGGGCCGGGATCGGTCGGGATGAGCCCGATGCATTGTGTTCTGATGGCTTCTCTTTGTCTAATGTCTGGCTCCATAAAGAGCCTGACTTACTGTGGATGGCAGCACGCCCAGAGGAAAGTCGGAGGACGCATCCCGATGTATTTATGTGTCCTAATGACACCATTATCAGCCTGATTCATTAAAGCCCCGGCCGCGGCTTGTAGTACAACACGATGGGCGTCTCCTGAAGGACTCTGACATTTCTGCCGCCATTAGTCTTCAGGGGAGACGCACTTTAAGGAGGATCCGTCACCTCTCCTGATATGTCTGTTTTAGTAACTACTTGCATTTCCCATGTAAAAACAATCTGTTGTGCCATTCCTCTATTATCCCTGCTAGAAATGTATAGCTGAATTGCCAGCAGTCTGCAATAAAGGTCTTGGTGGGGCGTGTCCCTGCACAGTCTGACACTGACAGTACTGATCGGATTGGACTGAATGAGTTGCCAGCAGTCTGCAATAAAGGTCCAGTTGGGGACGTGTCCCTGCACAGTCTGACACTGACAGTACTGATCGGATTGGACTGAATGAGTTGCCAGCAGTCTGCAATAAAGGTCCAGTTATGGACGTGTCCCTGCACAGTCTGACACTGGCAGCACTGATCGGATTGGACTGAATGAATTGCCAGCAGTCTGCAATAAAGTTCCAGATGGGTGTTACCAGTTGGGGGGTGTCCCTGACACTGTCCAATCAGTGCTGCCAGTGACTGTGCAGGGACACGCCCCCAACTGGAAACACTCATCTGGACCGTCATTGCAGACCGCTGGCAAGTTATAAATTCTAGCAGGAATAATAGAAGAATAGCACAACATAGAATCATAAGAATAGATGCTCCAGTATTGTTACTACATGGGGAATGCAAGTAGTTGCTAGAACAGTCATGTCAGGAGAGGGGACAGATGCTCTTTAATCTGCATAAAAATTGGACGACATATTTAGCTTTACATTCACTTTTTCTTTTTCTTTTTTTTTTACTGATTTTGCGTTATTTCATTTATTTTCTAGATTTATTTATAGATATAGTGCCATAACCTCCTGCAAATGACTGTCTATTTATACTATGCCTCAGCTATTAAGTGTGAAAAACATAATGTTTCAGAGATTTGGGTACCGTTTTATAATCTAAACAGAGAAAAAGTTCTGTGCAGATTATTTTTTAATATATCTTCATAGGAGACAAAACAGATTTTCTGATACAGAGCTCCAAACCCCCTGTATTGACATAGCATAACATAATAACATTCATGCTGCTGTACTCGCCACTAGAGGGAGCTCAGGAGCTTTTTGCAGACTGAGTTATAACTGAGTTCAATGTATAACTTGTACGCAGTGAGCTCCCCCTAGTGGTGGCTGCAGTCATATAGAATTGCATCGTTTAGCTTTGTCTATGCAGAGGATTTGGAGCTCTGTATCAGAAAAAAACTAAGCTCTGACTGCTGTAAATATATATTAAAAGTTACTCAGCACAGAAAACCAAGCCAAGTTTTAAAAAAAATGAAAGCTTTCCAGCTCTGTAATTATATCTCCAGAGCTTTAAATGTCATTATCTCTGAATAGGACTCAGATCATGGAGATAAGTGTGCACTGCGACTTATCATTAGCTGCTGGACCTTGGATGTCTGGTGTATATTGGTAATAGATAAATACATATATTTGGCTAAAGTAAAAGTTTGTTAATGCCGATAGGTTCCCTACCTAAAGCCTGTTCTGCACAAAATCAGTTTTAAATCAGTTTGGCAGTAGTTAAGTTCATGTCATTCCCATTTTAGCCTGCTTTATTAATCAGATTTTTCTATGAAAAAAAGAGAAAACCCAAGACGGCTTGAAAGAACTCGTGCCTCACTTTTCTCTACATTTGTGCTACTGCTTTTAAACAGGTGCCCTTCCTAAAGATGTTTTTTCTTGAAAAAATCTGATTACTAAAGCAAGCTAAAATGTGGAAGGATATGACATGACTAGTGTCAACCTGATGTTAAACCCTCGCTGAGCAGGTTGGTAGCTAGGAAAACACTTCATATATCAGGGGGCAGTATAGTAGTTTGTATTGCAAAGCTCAAATCTAATTGCCAAAAAGTGGCACAATCTTCCGCCCGCCTGAAATATCCTCAAGAGCAGTTGTCACCTACCTCACCCCACTTCTAACAGCAGGGGGCAGTGATAAGCCCAGAAAAGAGAAAAGCAAAAGGATTTTACAGAACTAAAAAGCATATAGCTACTTTCTTCCAGAAACAGCGCCACGCCTTCCCACAGGCCATGAGTGGTATTGCCTTCATTAAGTTAATGGAGCTATGCTGCAATACCAGTTACAATCTGTGGACAGGTGTGGCGCTGTTGTGGGGGGAGGAAGCAGTCAGATTTTGCTAATCCTGTACAACCTCTTTAAACAGTGCTTCACCCTGTGGGACATTGAAAATCTTGACTAAACTACTTTGACATTGGTCCGTTGGGTCATAACTATCAGAAACCCAATTTGGATCAATCAGAACTCCATCTACTGCCATTATCCACTTAGACGTCTGCCTGCTCCCTGGGAAAGGAGCTCCACGAGGGTCTGACCGTCGTAGCTCAGATGATAGAATTAGGAGATATCATAAATCCTGTGTGAGACATAAATCCCTCTCATATGGTAATATCCATTATTTCAGAGACGCAGAGCAGCTCTTGCATTAATATGCATTTGTTTACTGTAAGCGTAGACATGTCAGGATGATAGATGGCGGTACACTGGGATCTGAAATACAATGCAGCGCCCTGCGTCCTATCAGCCCGCCCTCCCCTCTCCGCTTACTGTTAACACTTCTGTAAGTTCACCCTGCTCACTTCAATGTGATGGAGGATGAAGTGATGCCAAAATCTTCCAAAATTGACGGCGACAGCAGCTTTTCTTGTCACATTGCCATGCCTTGGGCTGAATTCACACGAGGCACCTTTAAAGGGACACAAACTATAAACAAACAGCTATAAATCTTCTCTTTACCCCCTGCACTTTTGGCTGGAGATTGATAAAATAGCCCTCATAGCATATAAAGGAGTTGAGCTCCCTCCCAGCTAGAGAGAAAGTAGTCTAAGCCAGAGTTATTAAAGTTCATATAAACTACCACTGGAGGGGGAGAAGGGAGTCTTAGGCACAAGGATTTGATTTTTACAGTTTCCCTTTAAAGGCTATGTACACCCTTTGGGAGCTTTTTTTTTATTATTGCATTGTACTCATTTTGATCTAAAAATCATTTTTTCAATTGGCCTTTATTAAAAATGTTGAGCCCTTTTCTCTGTGCAGCCTTGAGATTCTCTAGTAGTATGATGTCTATTTTCACTCAGCTGATGGCTCCTTATCTCTGTCCTCTGACCTTTATAAACTCTCGTTATAGGTCAATTCTTATCTTACTGATAAGAATGTGGATTAAATAAGTGTTTATGACCTTTTAGTCAATTACAGATAAGGTTTATTAGATGACCAGCACAAAGTGAAAGTACGATTCACACGGCTAGACAGTTAACCCTTAGTGACAGAACAGCTCAATATTTTTAATAAAGACCATTTGAAAAAATGATTTTTAGCCCAAAAATTAGTAAAATGCAGTCATTAAAGGGGTTCTACAGTTTGTTTTAACGAATCATCAGCATCTGATCGGCGGGGGTCCCGCTGTTTGAGAAGGCAGCGGCGCTCCAGCAGCGCCGTGGCCTTCTCGCTCTTTACCGCTGGCCCAGTGACATCACAACTAGTATCACTGGCCTGGGCGCGGCTAAGCTCCGTTCACTTGAATGGAGCTTAGCCCCGCCCAGGCCAGTTGATACAAGTCGTGACGTCACTGGCCCTGCGGTAAACAGTGAGAAGGCCGCGGCGCTGCTGGAGCGCCGCTGCCTTCTCAAACAGCTGATCGGCGGGGGTCCCGGGTGTCGGACCCCCGCCAATCAGATGCCGATGATCTATCCAGAGGATAGATCATCAGTTTAAACAAAGTGCAGAACCCCTTTAAAAAAATGTCCCTGAAGGTGTCTATAGCCTTTATAAGCGTATTGGTGACCTGAATTTTCTTATTTCTAATTCAGTCACCATGTAATTGCTCTGCAGTAAATGCACAAATAGCAAATGCTATTTGTACTTAGTTCTCTTCATGCAGCCCACATTAGTGTATTCTGAGGGCTGTGTTATTTCAGGTTGCCTAGCAACACCTTGACTTTTAGCCTGGGTGACCACCATTTCTTACATGTATCAAATGTACATTGAAGTTGTCACAGGATGAGGCTGGTGGTTATTCTGCCTCCTCGTGTCACTTTTAGGTCCATGTCTTGCTGATCCTGTAGATTATATAGTTCTGCATAGGACTACAGGTAAGTCTTCTGCATTTCCTTAAAGGGTTAATAAAGTTTTTTGTATAAAACTGTTCTTTTCAATTGACTCGATCACTGTTGCCCTGATGCTCGATTCCTTGAGACGTGTCCTCATTTCTTATGTGTAGATGCTTACTAAAGCACCCCCCAGTGTATGCCATGTCATCCATCACATAGCAATGGGGCAGGGATGGGCTAGGACGTGTGATATTCCATCTCATCTGCACTTCTAAGGTCTCATTCCCACGCAATCTGCTCATTGTCGTTGAAACAGTCATCAGACAGAGGTCAGGGACGTTCATAGAGCATGATTATAAAGCCGATGGTATACGGCGTATACTTGTGTGAGTACAGGCAGCATTATTTCCGTGCGTCAGGCATGGAACAAGTTCATACTGAAGTAACTGTCTATATGCTGCTCGTTCCCAGGTTCCTTTATTGATCCCATTCCTATTCTTAGAGAGGTGCACATACCTGCCATTTTACAGTCGGTAAATCATCCATTTCAGCTTCGGAATTCTGCACTGATTAATTACATAATATATCTTGATAGGTGTCAGATACAGAGCTACAACCCTCTGCTACCCTTCACTCACTCATGCAGTTAGAGGATTACATTCTGGTTGCCACCACTAGGGGGAGCTGGGAAACATACTGTATACAGACCAATTATTGAGCTCAAGCTATATGACTCCATAGGCAGAAAATTAGGTATTAGCGGTCCCTGTAAAATATACTTTATGAAACCGGTCTGTTTCCAGGTGAAGATAGAATGGGAAGATGGCCAGAAATGTCCACAGCTCTCTTCATTAAAGTCTGTAGGAGTTCCCACAACACACATAGACTTGACGAGAGCAGAGCATGCAGGCGTCCGTCTCTGGATTCAGGATGGATCGGCACCTTTGACACCATGACTAGATGCTTATAGGTTTCCACTGCAGCCGAGGAGACTAATGAAAGCTCCCAGGTCTGCCATCTCTGTAATGTAAAAATCAGACATCATATAGAACATCTCTTTCTAACAAAGCTAGAACCAGCCCTGTACCTCACATGGATCCAGAGATCTCACCAATTGTTCTGCTAGCTTCTTTTCAGGTTGGCAGCTCAGGGGGCGTGTCATTTCTGCTGCAGCTCTTTCACTGCTCAGGGGGCGTGTCATTTCTGCTGCAGCTCTTTCACTGCTCAGGGGGCGTGTCCCTTTTGGAGCATCTTTCTCCTTACCACAGCTCAGGGGCATGTTGTTTCTGCTTTCTGTTGAGCCAATTGTAAAATAAAGCTACAAGTAGTGGGGAAAAAAGCGTTGTCCCTTTTCCATCGCTAGAACCCTCATCGTTTACGAGAGTGGGAGTTCTGTGCCCCTCGCCCCTTTTCAATGGAGTGATGGTCGCACACGCGCACTGCTGCTCCAGTCAGTCTTTATAGGACTGATGAAGATAACAGAGCACAGTGCTCGGTTGTCTATGTCAGTCCCATGTGCGCGACCGTCCCTCCATACAAATCGGGGACACTGGACCCCTCTTCTTGTGATTGGTGGGCTGTTCCCTAATGCAGGATTAGTAACAGTAATATCATGGCAGCCATTATCCTGCACGGCTGCCAGTGAGGATTTGAATGGGCGGAGGATCTGAAGTCCTGCAGCTTTGTAAGCTGTTCGGGGAAGCCGTGCCGTACATTAGAACCCTATAGATACTTTCATCAATTACATTTACAGCTGCATTAAGCCGTTTCATTGTCTCCTTACACCCATAAAGAAATGGTGCTGCTTGCAAAATAGTGCAACCAGGGCGTCCATTTTTCTTCTGACAAGTTACCTCTTGCTAATTGTCGCCGGAGGGGCTGGAGTAGTCAATTCCTGCCTCCCTGGCTTTGAAGGATGAATTCTGCAGTATTGAACTCCCAGCATAATGAATAGCCCTCTGCAGCAGATGCGGTTCAGCCATTGTGTGTCTGTGGAGCGCGCACACAGCCGAGCCGAAGAGGAATTCCACCTGACGCAGAAGAAAGTTCACTTTAAGCGTAGTAAAGGTGTGGGACCCTGAGGGCCCCCTGGTGGTGATTATAGCCCCCTATACATCATCAAGGAGTAACGCAGGTAGATGATCTACCACTGAGGCAGGAAACAATATGATGGGGCCTGTCTGCCTACCTACCTGCACTCATCGCTTAGCCATTACCTTGCTGACATCATCTTCCCTCATTATCAACTCTCGCTTTGTCTTAGAAGGGGCGTCCGGGATTCTTATACTGATGACCAATCCATACTCCGGGGCGATCAGCTGATTGCAGAAGCCGCAGTGCGTCAGAACAGGCATACCTCCGTAAACTGTATGGGATTAAGCTGCAGTAACCGGCACCTATGCAGCATATGGAGCTGTTCCTGTAGCGGTTCGCTGCGGGCTCTGCAATCAGCTGATCGGCGGGGTCACAGGAGTTGGACCGACCCCAGCTGATATTGACGATCTATACTAAGGACTGATCACCAAAAAATTCACTGATAAACCAGGCACAATGTCTTGTAGGGCTAGCTTGGCTGAAAGTAATGATACCTTTCACTTAGCGATCCGTTGCTTCATTCTGGGGAAAAAGTACTTTTAATCCATATGCAAATGAGCAGTTAAGTGCACCGAGGGTGGGTCCAAGCCACTCCGTGCACCCTTGCTTCTCCTGCTTCCTCTGCCAGTCCCTCCCTCTCCTTTTTGATTGACAGGACCAGGCAAGATGACTGTGCAGGAACCTGACCCTGTTCATCGACAAGGAGAGGGAGGGTCTGGCAAGAGTGCACAGAATTGTTTGGGCCCGTCCTCGATGCACTTAACTGCTCATTTGCATATGGATTAAATGAAGCAACGGATCAGTACGTGATAGGTATGATTCCATTGAGCTGAGCTAGACCTACGAGGCTCTGCGCCTGGTTATCCGTGATTTTCCTGCTGGCACACTCCCTTTAAGAACTCCTCTCATGCTGCACCTGTGCTCTAGAATGCATTACCGTCTGACGTCCAACTAGAGCATTTCGCAACTTCTCTTTTCTTTAAATCCCATTACCGTATGATCGGTGGAGGTCGGACCTCTAGGACCCTCATCGATCCTGAGAATGAAGGGGCCACGGCGCCGATTCCTACAGCTGTTTGTTCTGCACCAGAAGAAGATGGCGACCTTGTATCGTCTCACTAATTAAGTAACCGGCGCGATCACAAAAGATGCGTACCGCCCGCCAGCTGAATAACACAATACGCCAAGGTCAGAGTGGATATAGTGACTGCGCTATCAATGTCCGGAATCCAACTAGCATGCCCGACCGCTGCTCCCTATACTACTGTGCGGAGTAACCACAGGTATATATGTACAGCTCCTCGTAATACACACACGATATTTCCCACATAAACGATCCGATCAGGCACCTACCGGGATTGGTGGCACCGGAGAGGAAGAAGTAGTCCTATGTATGCGGCGCCCCCTTGGCGATGTCTGTTGCAATTCTGGATAATACTCCTCAAAGCTTGCGCCAAAAGATTAAACTTAATCCAACGCGTTTTGGAAAATGGTCACGTTTTCCGTTCTCAGGGGACTCAAGGTACGTCCCTCTGCGCGAGCTTTGAGGAGCATTGTCCAGAATTGCAACCGACATCACCAGGGCCGTGAATTTTTGCCTATGCAAAAGACAGAGGACTTCTTCTCCGGTGCCACCAATCCTGGTAGGTGCCTGATTGGCTTGTTTGTGTCGGAAATATGCGGTGTGTATTACGAGGAACTCTGACCTTGCATTATCATTGAAAGGTCTTCGAAAGGAGAATGGGAGGTGTAGGCCTCTACAAAGGGAAGGAAACCTCTGCATCGCTCTCCTCTCCGCTCGCCTCTTCGTTTTGTTATCTGCAGTCGTATGACCTATAGAAGGACATTCGTTTTGCCAATCGATGGACGATTCCCTTTTTTTTTTTCTCTCTCTTACTTTGGGTGTGAATGGAGAAGAAAACAACACGTAGGTCTTATCTTAACCATGATGTATTTTCTTCTTTTCAACACATAATTATCCTCCGTTACCAATAAGACATGTGTGATTACCATCTGAGGGCCTCCTGGATTAGCGCCAGGAAGAGGATCTTCAGGATTGTTACCTGACAGTCTTCATTTTCTCACTTGTAGATTAGTTGTTTGCGGGTTATCATTATTCTCTCCTCGCTGTGCCGTAATTTAGCCAAATTACTGGTGAGTTAAACACTGCAAGCAGAGCTGCAGTGTAAAGCAATATACAGAGCAGAACGTCAGTTTCTGATCAGATGGGTGTATCTCAGATAATTCAGCTAAGCTGGAGTCACTTCTGATAGTTACGAGCTGCTTTCCAAAACCAGTGGCTAGATTAGGTTGGAAATCCTAATATTATTCCTTGCCCATGTTGTGCCCGCTGGGTACACATACAGTCATATCTAAATCCGCTGCAGATATGCAGGCCCCGACCTCACTGATGAAAGTCTCCCGAGGAAACTTTTTTTTTTTTTTAATTAACGTTTTCCTCCTTCCCGTCGTGTTCCACCCTGCCTAATTACTGTAGGAAATCCAAATTTATGCCGTAATTTCCGTTTTTTTTTTTTAGACGCTTTGAAATTGTTGTCCTTGAGGTGCTGTTAGAGTTCTTTTCCATGTAAACGATGAGGCGCAGATTTTATTTTCATCACGAAAACAATCAAATTCTTTATCTCTAAAGGCGATGCCACCGACCCCGTATGAGAATTACGGTTGAAATTATAAACTTGTTACTTGGGCGACCTGATACATTTATTTTTATTTTTTTTATGAATATTGGCCCTGCCCACAAAATGGCTGCCCCCAAGTGAGGTCAAAATGTTATTGTATATTTACTCGCAGGATATGCTCAGTTATTTTCTAGTAATCCTTAGGTTGCCTAGCAACCTTCTTTCCTTTTGTCTGTGTGACTGCTAATTTCATCGGTATAGCTACAGATGTTGTAAGTGGTCACAGGGAGTTTAATACCTGTCGAGCGCTGTCAAAATCCGCTGCGTACGCTGTGGCAGAAACCGCCGTGATTGATCACATTGAATGCTTGCTCTCATCGAATGGAGCAAAGCTGTGGGCAGATAGCGGTCGCGACATATACCTTCTTGGCGCCTGCATACTGCAGGCCTGCGTACTGCAGCTCTGCCTCCCATTAAAAACAATGGGAGGGAGACACCGTGTGTCCATGCCAAAATTTCACCAGCATATTCAGCCTGGTTAACGCCCCCGTAGACCTAATGGTACAGCCCGATGGTCTGGCTGGCTGCACGCGGCCAAGCCACACTCACCCGCATCGACTAATCGGCAGATGGCTTTACTGCAAAATCATGCTGCCATTGGCGGTCACGGGTGGGGGTGGCTCGGACACATACTTCCAGAGGACGTACCCTTAGGGCCCTTTAACATTGGTTGAGGATTGGAGCAAATATCGGGAACGTTTCTATGGATGCTTGATCCTGATAATTAGCCAATTTTAAGGTGCCGCAAATCACCCTACAAACCGTCAGAATGCTCATTTGTCAGGTAATCGCATGTTTCATGCGGCGCCTACGATCGGCAGCACATCACCCCATGTGAACAAGAATGGGGGATGATAGATCAAAGAGCAAAGTAATAGGGGAAGAATGATCGTATTCGTGGCTGCTGGGGTTAGATCTCGTGGTATTGTCTGGAGTGATACATTGTAACACTTTTTTCAGTTGTAGATCAGGCTCTGATTGTGTTTCCATTCGCTGACAGGAAGCAGAAATCAGGAACCTATTAAGGAAATGAAACAATTTATTGCTCATGGGTTTGGAGCAATTATGAGACGCAGCAGTACCGAGGCCGGTGAGATGCTGTCAGCCACGGACACGCTATCTTTATACAAGGTATTATGGTGACTTTGTGTAATATTGTTTTCCTGTGAATTATTTGGCTTCCCTGGAGAGAGGAACATATCAGCGGCACGGATAAACATGTTACCAGCAGTGTCATCACGGAGGACTCCGGGCGTATATGAAGTAATGAGAGGAGATGAGAAACCTCTGCCTTCACTCTATGAGGATCCGTGACAATACAAGATGTACCTGCGGACAGCACTACCAGGGGGATAGATGATAACACCGCAGGATTGTCTTAGGAACACCCCAACATTTCAGACTTTTTAAGGGACCTGTCCAGGACTCCTCAGGATAGGTCACCAATATTTTGGGCTTCTTTCACGCTTCCAGTTGGCTATTCCAGCAGAGAATAGCCTGCTGGGGCTCTCTGGATCCGACATTGCTGGTTGTCATCAGAATTCCCCCACGAGATACGGCCTCTACCTGGTAAATTATAGTCTATGGGGCCCGGCGGGCATTCCGGAAACATCCAACAATGCCGGATCCAGGAACAGCCTGCCGGTACTAGAAATGGAAGTGTGAAACTAGCCTTATCTGTGGGGGTCCAAGCAACGCCAGTTAGCTGTTTGAAGGGGCCCCGGGGCTTAGACGACCGCTGCAGCCTCTAATTTTATGCTAAGCACAGCGCCGTCCATTGTGCTTGGTATTGCGGCTCAGTCCCGTTCACTTGAATGAGACTGAGCTGCACAAAGGTCATGTGACCGATGGACATGATGTCACAGGATTAGGCCTCTTGCCGTTTCTGTTCCGTTTTTTGCGTTCCGTATACGGAACCATTCATTTCAATGGATCCGCAAAAGAAAACCCAGAAGGTACTCCGTATGTCTTCTGTTTCCGTATTTCCGTTCCGTTCAAATATAGAACATATCCTATTATTGTCCGCATAACGGACAGGGATAGTACTGTTCTATCAGGGGCCAGCTGTTCCGTTCTTCAAAAAACGGAATGCACGCAGACGTCATCTGTATTTTTTGCAGACGCAAAATACTGAAAAAGCCATACAATCATGTGAAAGAGGCCGCTGCGCTCACCCGAGCACCGTGGCTTAAACAAACGTCTGTCGCGCCACGATGCTCAATTGGCGCAAAGAATGTTCGTACAAGCGGTCATTAGTTAACACAATAGCGCGACGCGCAGGTAACGATACAGCCTATGTATCTGCAGTGTCGGACTGAAGTCCATTGGGCCCACCAGAGTAAATGATTCTCGTAGGAAACAGTGTCACTCTGTAGATTAGCAAGAAGAGGGAAGATTGTAGTTAGTAACATACGATTCAAGGATCAGACTACACAGGGTTTGTTTGTAGTCTGTAACCATGGAAACATCTGCAGATATGCCGTATACACAAAGCGGTTTGCAACGTTGCTTAACAGTTACAAAGGTAGAAGTACCTTTACACAACCTCCGAATTGTCAGAGGATGTAATAAATAAAGGGGTCCATGAGCTGAAACCCCCACAATCTTCAAGGCGCACATCAGCCATCGCTAGCCGGGCGGGGGCTCAGCTCACGTAGCCCGCCTGTAATATCAACATCATAGAAGATCTGCAAAGGTGCACGTTCCTTTTAAATTTGGATCATAAGCAGACCCTGCTTAATTAAGCCGCGAGGCGTGCAGGATACAAATTTAGCGTACCAGCTGATTACTGAAGTAATGCAGGTGTGCAGGGCTCCATGGATAAATCGAGTTAACAAGACACTTGCATATGTTACTCGGAAGATCCGGCTCCCCGCCAGCTCCTTCTGGCACAGTCGTAGCATGGATTAACCACTTTACTGCTGGAGGGAGGACGAGGAGGATCGGGGCTTATAGGTATCACCTAGTACTCAGTGTCACCGGTTTACAGAGTATATTAGAAAATTGCCCAAATAGCAATCCCCTCAATAATATATTATTATGGGAAGCACTTCTTTTAACTGTTGGAGCAGACTAATATCAGTATACTGGGCTGTGGGCCAGTGTATGGCAGGCTGTCATCTGTGAATAGTCTGCACCTATATTAAAGGGAATGTCAGTGTAGACAATCCTTTTGTCATATCCCCGATTAGGGAATTCTGAGTTAATAGTAGAGAGGTTTCAAAGAGCGCCTCTCGCTCTGGAGGACCTGTCCTGTCCTGCATTACACACATAATACACTGATGTGAATGGACACCGTGTAATGCTTCATTTCCCCTGTGGTGGCGCTGCAGGGAAATTGAACACTTACAGCCACAGATCGCAGCCAATCGCCAGAGGTCTCAACATGGGGACACTTTGAGTTCGTCTTGTTTTCAAAAGACCCTTCTAAAGAGTGGGGATTAACCAAAGCAGACAATTTCTTCCAAGATGGAGGTTCACTTCAAGGAGTTCTCAAGAACAAAAAAAAAAAAGGCAGACCTCTGGACAAGTGAAGCACTGATTCCAAATTTTGGAGATTATTTATCCCAATGCTGTTTTCTAACTCCTAACTCCAGGTCGTCCTCTGCAATGCTATGGCCCCGAATGTCCTCGTGTTCCCGTCTCCTTCAGTAATTGGAACATCAGAACTTAAGAGCTTTTGTAATTCCTCGTCCCCGTCTCCAGCCTTTTCAGAATAATGCACATGTCCATTTCATTTTGCTTGCTGTCAGCTGTGTGGATGGTGAAGTTGCTGCGCTGGTCGATAATTCCCCCTCCTCTCCAGTATACGCTTCCAGTTACACGACCGCTCTAATCCCCGTGCTTTCGGCAGTGGTGGAGCAGTGACGACCGTGAGCCTTAAATGAGGACTAGCTGGGCGTCTCGCTGGTGACCCATGGCGAGTCTCGAGAGGCCTGTGTTCTCGGCACGTGGAACAGCATTGTAGGAGGTGTCCATAATGAATACGATCATTTAGACTGAATGATTTGTACAGTGATATTGGCAGGGAACGCTCCCTGGCCTCTGTCCCAGTCATGTCTCTCCACGGCTTTTCATGTAAGCCTAGCGTGAAAACAATTGCAGGCCTTCATGGGCACAGAAACTTGTCAAGTGCTGGACGTTCATACTGAATTTTCACCATAGGCAACATCTCAAATGAAGATGTTTAGCTTTGAAGAACTGTGGGATCATTGAAAAGAAAATGATTTAAAGGGGTTATCCCATGATTAATGTAAAAAATTAAAATCTAACATCATATAGTACATGACAATACCTGAAACTGAGCATGCGCCGCCATCTCGGTGAGTCGGACAAAGAAATAAAAAGAAAATCAATCTGCAGGTGGCGCTGTACCGATACATTTTATTGAATAACTATGCAACATTTTTAATTACATTAAATTACAAAAGTGTTTAGGTCCAGGTGGAAAAATTTTCATGGGACAACCCCTTCAAAGAACACTTCGTGTTTTCTTTTCAATGATCCCACTGTCCTTATGAACATGACTCCAATGAAGGATCACCCACCTTTTTGTGCCGCCATCTTGTGTCCTCTCCTCTCCTTGGCAGAAGCCGGGTTCAGTGCATGCCCATGCAGTGAGGCTAATTCTTGCCTCAGTATAGGAAAGGAGCTGCTGTTCAACGATGGGACGGTGACATCAAGCCAGCGGTGGAAGCAAGAGTTATGGATGGGGGGGGGGGGGGCATTCAGTGCGGAGAATGGTGTAGACAGACAAAGGGAGTCACGCCAGGAGATGGGGACCCTTTCCAAATACAGACAACCGATCCAATGGACGTGAAGAAGAAAAAGTAAAATTATGCAGGAATAAAAAAGAGGTAAAACATAGGTATAACATAGGTATAAGTGTCTAACGATTAAAAAAATACAGTAGTGCTTCTTTATGTCCTCGATGAGGGGGTTCATTGCATCTGCAGTTTTAATCCTTAAGGGCATTTGGAAGTAGAAAATTTGGAAATTACTTCCCCTACGATCAAGACTTTAAGATCCTCCATTGAATACTGATGGTTACCCTTGTAGTCTGGTCTACGGGGAACCTACATTTCTCCCTCCAAGTGTGGCATCTTCTAGTTCTAGTCATGGTCTTCTATGTGCACCTAAGTTTTTTACTTCTGGAGTGCCTAAAAACTTGACTCCAACATGTCCAACTTCTGCTGTTTAGATGGCAAGAATTTGAAGCACCCATCAACCCAAGAGGTGAGAACCTGCCAGGTGTAGAAATTGTATTAATGTCGATAGGAAGACCACGGCACTCAAGAGAGAATGTTGCATAAATAACTTATTTATTTTCTTATTTTGTTTTATATTTTTTTATGTATATATATCCATCCGGAAAAAAAATTCTATTCATAGTAGTATACTGGCCAACGTTTCGGTCTTATACAAGACCTTGTTCACGGCCTGAATATTGTAGGTAGTAGAGGCTTCGGATGCCTCTATTACCTACAATACTCTGGCCGTGAACAAGGTCTTGGATAAGACCGAAACGTTGGCCAGTATACTACTATGAATTGAATTTTTTTTTCCGGATGGATATACAGTACAGACCAAAAGTTTGGACACACCTTCTCATTCAAAGAGTTTTCTTTATTTTCATGACTATGAAGGCATCAAAACTATGAATTAACACATGTGGAATTATATACATAACAAACAAGTGTGAAACAACTGAAAATATGTCATATTCTAGGTTCTTCAAAGTAGCCACCTTTTGCTTTGATTACTGCTTTGCACACTCTTGGCATTCGCTTGATGAGCTTCAAGAGGTAGTCCCCTGAAATGGTCTTCCAACAGTCTTGAAGGAGTTCCCAGAGATGCTTAGCACTTGTTGGCCCTTTTGCCTTCACTCTGCGGTCCAGCTCACCCCAAACCATCTCGATTGGGTTCAGGTCCGGTGACTGTGGAGGCCAGGTCATCTGGCGCAGCACCCCATCACTCTCCTTCATGGTCAAATAGCCCTTACTTTCAAAGTTTTCCCAATTTTTCGGCTGACTGACTGACCTTCATTTCTTAAAGTAATGATGGCCACTCGTTTTTCTTTACTTAGCTGCTTTTTTCTTGCCATAATACAAATTCTAACAGTCTATTCAGTAGGACTATCAGCTGTGTATCCACCTGACTTCTCCTCAACGCAACTGATGTTCCCAACCCTATTTATAAGGCAAGAAATCCCACTTATTAAACCTGACAGGGCACACCTGTGAAGTGAAAACCATTTCAGGGGACTACCTCTTGAAGCTCTTCAAGAGAATGCCAAGAGTGTGCAAAGCAGTAATCAAAGCAAAAGGTGGCTACTTTGAAGAACCTAGAATATGACATATTTTCAGTTGTTTCACACTTGTTTGTTATGTATATAATTCCACATGTGTTAATTCATAGTTTTGATGCCTTCAGTGTGAATCTACAATTTTCATAGTCATGAAAATAAAGAAAACTCTTTGAATGAGAAGGTGTGTCCAAACTTTTGGACTGTATTGTATATACATAAAAAAATATAAAACAAAATGAGAAAATAAATAAGATATTTATGCAACATTCTCTCTTGAGTGCCGTGTCTTCCTATCGACATTGGTATTCTACTTACCACTGAGCTAGGGTTGTTGCGGGTATCGAAATTTCGATACCCAATCGATACTTTTGTCCCGGTATCGATACGATACCGGGATTTCCGTTTTTTCGATACTGGGCTGCGCTTCTGCGCAGTCTAGTATCTCTGAACATGAGCGCGCTGCTATCGGCGCGCTCATGTTCTCTCTCAGCAGCACGGGGAGAAGGAAGCTGTCCTCCCTCCCCCTGTGCTGCTGCCGCTGCCACCAATGAGAAGAGAGGGGCGGAGGAGGGGCGGCAATGAGAAGAGAGGGGGTGGAGGAGGGGCGGCAATGAGAAGAGAGGGGCGGAGGAGGGGCGGCAATGAGAAGAGAGGGGCGGAGGAGGGGCGGGCGCACTGCGCCACCAATGATAGGATTACTATCGGAGCGATGGGAGGAGACATCAGCTTCACTAGTGGGCGTTCCTTCTTCCTGCGCTGCGATTGGACAGCGCTACAGCCAGGGAGAAGGAACGCCCACTAGTGAAGCTGATGTCTCCTCCCATCGCTCCGATAGTAATCAGCAGCATGTGGAGCAGGAGAGGAGACAGTAATGGGGCACTGCGGGCGAACGGAGCGGCGCCCAGGACTAAATGGTGAGTGCTGAGACATCGCTGGGCGCCGCTCTGTGTGGCCTAATAGTGAAAGTCTGGACTCATATACAGTAGTCAGTCTTTAACACATACAGGAGGCGGGTGCCGGCAGCAGAATCGCATTGCCGGCACCCTGCCCCTGACAGGGAGCTGCGATCAGCGGCAGTTAACTGCCGCTGATCTGCTAGTACCCGCCTCCTGTATAAAGGGGTAAAATCATTGGTGGTGCAGTGTGCCCCCCCCCTCAATCCCCCCATCCCATTAAAATCATTGGTGGCACAGTGCGCCGGCCCCTCTCAGCCCTCCAGTATTAAAATCATTGGTGGCAGTGGCCACAGGAACCTCTCCACTCCCCCTCATTGGTGGTGCAGTGGCAGCTTCTGATCGGAGCCCCAGCTGTGTAAGCCTGGGGCTCCGATCGGTTACCATGGCAGCCAGGAAGCCCTGGTTGCCATGGTAACATCCCTGATGCTGTGTGCACAAAGCACAGAGCAGCAGGGACAGTGTGGAGTCCTATTCACCCTGATAGAGATCTATCAGGGTGAATAGGAAAAGGGATGAAAGATCCCAGGTTCTAGCCCCTAAGGGGGGAAATAGTTATTAAATAAAAAGTGAAAAAAAACAAAACACTAAAATATGAAGTATAAATCACCCCCCTTTTCCCAATTTCACATATAAAATATATAAATAAACATATTACATCGCCACGTCAGAAAAGTCCAAACTATTAAAATATAAAAAAAAAATCTAGGTGGTGAATGCCGGAACAGAAAAAATAAAATAAAAACTGCGCGATTCGCCATTTTTAAAAATGAGGAATGCACGTGGCTTTTTTTGTTTATTTTTTTCGAATGGTATCGAGTATCGCAATACTTTTTCATGGTATCGAAACCGAATCAAAAATTTGGTATCGCAACAACTCTACACTGAGCATCGTCCATACTAAATGAGGAGTGCCGTTCAACTCTTGCCTAGAAATTGTATTAGATACACTTGGTATTAAAGTCCAGACATGGTCTTAAAGGCTGTAGACACAAGGGCAATTTTTATGATTGTATTTTACTCATCTTTGGGTAAAAAAAATTTTTTGTTTGCAAGCTATTGCTTTCTATTTTCTTTGAGTCTTGTCATCCGATGGCTCATGTGTAGCTCTTATCTCTGATCTCCTGACCTCATAAACACTTATTTAAGCCATATTCTTATCATTTTGATATGTATTGCGATATAATGAGTCTTTATGAGGTCAGGAGATCAGAGATAAGTGCTAAAAATGAATGTTTAACCCTTGTATTTCATAAACAGCTAAAGCATAATCATAAATGATTTTTAGCCCTAAATGAGTAAAATGCAGTCATAAAAAAATACACTCGAAGGTGTACATAGCCTTTAAATGGGTTTTCCACTCTTTAGCTATTGATGACCTATTCTCAATATAGGTCATCAATATCTGAAAAAGTGGAAAACCCCTTTAAGTTGTTCCTAAGGGAGAGAATTGCCAAGCCCATTACTGAAATACGACTCTATGGTGGTCATCACTTGCAACATATTTGAATGGGCAGGTGTTGGGGGAAAGAAGGATGGAGCTTGTTGAGTTCCACCTCTGCCTATTGAAATAATCATTCGTATTGGGTCGAGCCGAGAGAGTCAGGAAAAATAGCTGTTGACTACATGATGTGTATGGCCACCATATGAGCTTTCTTAAATATGGAATTTTCCAAAAGTTTTACGAAGCCTCTCTATAGAAGGGAGCAGGTAGATCATATATCTCCACTTTGGTTGCAACATCCATTTCAATTTGAAGACCCGATGGTTCTTCTCTTCACCCATAGAGCCCAAGGACACAGCCTTCAGGCTCCACGGTCAGTCAGACTTGGAGACATAGTCGTCCAATGTTGTTAATGATCCATTGATGATCATTTGGAAGGCCCCTTGGAGATTGCAGCTGCTTGTGTTTCAGTAATGGCTTCCTATTATCCCACCAGGTCTTGTCCGCTTCGCGGAGGAGTAGCCATCAATTAATAGACGGAGAAGTTTCCAGCCTGTGATTAGGGCTGATCTGTAATTGACAGATGACTGCTTAGACAGAGCGTTTTATCGGCTGATTGATAGCTATACAGCTGCCATTTCGGAGCGCGGCTCTTGTGTTTCCCTGGCAGCTTAATCCATAATAATGGTTTAGCTGATAAACAGATCAACCGGATTTAGCCGTCTCTTTGGTTTTTTTTCCCCCTCACATTTTGCGTCTCGTGCTGATTCTTGCCACTCACATTTATCCAACTTAATTCATGGCGTCCTACAGGCTCGTAAGCCGTGATTGCTTACTACACTCTATCCCCGGGCTACAGTACAGATTTCCAGGGGGCCGCTGAGATTACGGGACTATTCCAAGAGTATTAGACTCCAGAGACCCATGTTGAGGAGTTGATCGAGTATCTACCCGTAGCGAGCGCACTTCACGGCCAATATAAATAGCATTTCTTGATGTGTGAAATGTGGTGCTCGGTAAATAACACAAATACCGAATCTCATTCACCTTCATGGAGCTGAGCTGCATTACCAGGTGCAACCCATGGACAGGTGTGGCGCTGTTTCTGGTTTTCTAATCCTATGCAACCCCTTAAAAACTGTAGTTTAACCGCTTAAGGTGTTAGTGGCATGGTATTTTTTGGCACCATTTTGGAGTACATATCAATTGTTTTATTTTTATAGCATATTTTTACTGGGGGAATATGGAAAACAGCAATTTTTGTGTTTTTTACACTATGCAGGGTTTAAATAAAAGGTTATCTTTTTTCCATGGGTTGTTATGATTACATTGGTACCATACGTATTTTCTTATTTTCTTTCTGTGTCCGTTCTGTTTTTTTTGTGGACTGTATGCGGAACCATTCATTTAAATGGGTCCGCAAAAAAAAACGGAAGTTACTCCGTGTGCATTCCGTTTCCATATGTCCGTTCCGCAAAAAAATAGAACTTGTCCTATTATAGTCCACATTACGGACAAGGATAGGACTGTTCTATTAGAGACCAGCTGTTCCAGTCTGCAAAATACGGAAGGCACACGGACGTCATCAGTATTTTTTGCGGACCGATTGTGTGCGTGAACCCTTAGGAGCATTTTTTGGTTATTATTGCTTTGTGCTTATTTTTGGCTACCGATAGTTTTTCCTTTTTTCAGCTGTTTGTCTTTTACAAACTTCTGCAGACCATTCTCTATGCTTCTCACTGATATCCATCAGAGAGCTGCTCTGATGGCTCAATCTGTAGCCCTTATTTCTTCGCTCCTGACAGCTCATAAACACTCATTTAAGCTGAAGTCTTTTGTCACTTTGATCGCCATTTAGCTTCAATGAATGTTTATGAGCTGTCGGGAAACCAGATTTGACAACTACAGATCAGAGCAGCTATCTGATGGATTTCCGTGAGAAGCAGAAAGAACAGCACGCGGATGCACTAAAACAGAAGACTGTAGAAAACAAACTGTTGAACATTTTTTAAATTAATAAAGACCAATTGAAAAAATGCTTATCGCTAAAAAAATTAAAACAATGAAATAATTAAAAAAATTGCTCCCAAAGGTTTTTATAGCCTTTGAGCCCCCATGGCGTAACTTAACATTATGGATTGGCTTGTATTATCAGTTTGATCACAATTTAGCTTGAATGAATGTTTATGAGCTGTCAAGAGACCAGAGATAAGGGCTACAGATCCTGCCGACATAGAAGCTTTCTGACGAATTTCATTGTCCGTAGCCGTGGTGTTACTGTACATTATGGATTAGCTTCCGTTAAGCATCCAGGGCAGTGGAGCTATATATGTTTGGATGCAGTTTTCGAGTGTTCAGACATACACCCCCATGATGGAAAGCCCATTGGAGGGCTAAAGGCGACCATAAATCTGACAAGCAGACTTCTAGGCTATGCCTTTGGCGCACATGGAGGTTTTTGTCAGTCTGCCATGTCGTATGGTCCAGTGGTCTGGCTGAGGGAGCCTCTTCCCTCTGTCAAACTCCTTAGATGCCACGGGCACTGTTGACTGCAGCATCTAAGGGATTGAAAGGATTATCCGGGTCCCTGTCAACCCACCTTTACAATTCACAACCATGAAGCCATCAGTCTTCAGAAAACCTACATCTGCCGACGTCATCCATTGGGCAGAATACGACAGCTATACGGCCACAGTGCCCCCCAGTGGTCAGATTAATATTACCAGTTATAAATAGCAATGTAACTCCATCATTTCCCCGGACAGTCTTACAGTTTAATAAGCCCTTAGACTGGTGCTCCTGTCCACCATTATAACGCTGCCCCTTGTTTTAATAAGTCACTTTCTATTATACTTTAACCTCTAAGAGGCATTGTGTAAAGTCCATGGCACTTCTGTGGTTTGCAGTTGGCCTGGCTTTGATAATAGGATCCATGCCACGTTACTTTTGCTGAGTTCAGCCTTTCTCAGACATGACAAATGAGGCAATATATTGCAAAATGCATTATGTACGTTCCTTGACTTGAAACAGCTGTGAACGAGTGTAGAGTATGGGCCAGGAGCCCATTTCAAGGGCATCTGAGCCCCTTATGAGAACCTGCCACACAGTACTGGTTGACCATTTAGTAAGATTGCTCCTTTGATATATAAGCAGATTTCAGAATTGTAGTCTTCTGTCTTTAAAAATTGCTGTAATTGTAGCCATGTGGCTGCACTGTTAGGAGGTTATGTGGCTGCACTGATAAAGGGCTATAAAGATGCAATAATAATAGGGTATGTGGTTGCACTGTTAATGGGATAACTAACTGCAGTGGTAATGGGCTATGTGGCTGCAGTGATAATATGGTATTTGACTGCACTGTTAATCCAGTATGTGGCTGGACTGATAATGGGGTATGTGGCTGGACTGATAATAGGGTATGTGGCTCCACTGATAATGGAGTATGTGGCTGCACTGATAATGGGGTATGTGGCTCCACTGATAATGGGGTATGTGGCGAAACTGATAATGGGGTATGTGGCTGCACTGATAATGGGGTATGTGGCGGCACTGGTAAAGGGGTATGTGGCTGCACTGATAAAGGGGTATGTGGCGAAACTGATAATGGGGTATGTGGCGAAACTGATAATGGGGTATGTGGTTGCACTGGTAATGGGGTATGTGGCGGCACTGGTAATGGGGTATGTGGCTGCACTGATAATGGGGTATATGGCTGCACTAATAATGGGGTATGTAGCTGCAGTGATAATATGGTATGTGACTGCACTGTTAATCCAGTATGTGACTGGACTGATAATGGGGTATGTGGCGGCACTGTTTATGGGTTATGTAGTGACACTGATAATGGGGTATGTGGCTGCACTGATAATGGGGTATGTGGTTGCACTGATAATGGGGTATGTGGCTGCACTGATAATGGGGTATGTGGCTGCACTGATAATGGGGTATGTGGGGGCACTGATAATGGGGTATGTGGTTGCACTGATAATGGGGTATGTAGCTGCACTGATAATAGGGTATGTAGCTGCAGTGATATGCAGTGATAATACGGTATGTGACTGCACTGTTAATCCAGTATGTGACTGGACTGATAATGGGGTATGTGGCGGCACTGTTTATGGGTTATGTAGTGACACTGATAATGGGGTATGTGGCGGCACTGGTAATGGAGTATGTGGCTGCACTGATAATGGCGTATGTGGTTGCACTGATAATAAGGTATGTGGGTTCACTGATAATGGGGTATGTGTCTGCACTGGTAATGGGGTATGTGTCTGCACTGGTAATGGGGTATGTGTCTGCACTGGTAATGGGGTATATGTCTGCACTGGTAATGGGGTATATGTCTGCACTGGTAATGGGGTATGTGTCTGCACTAATAATGGCGTATGTGGTTGCACTGATAATAAGGTATGTGGGTTCACTTATAATGGGGTATGTGTCTGCACTGGTAATGGGGTATGTGTCTGCACTGGTAATGGGGTATGTGTCTGCACTGGTAATGGGGTATGTGTCTGCACTGGTAATGGGGTATATGTCTGCACTGGTAATGGGGTATATGTCTGCACTGGTAATGGGGTATGTGTCTGCACTAATAATGGCGTATGTGGTTGCACTGATAATAAGGTATGTGGGTTCACTTATAATGGGGTATGTGTCTGCACTGGTAATGGGGTATGTGTCTGCACTGGTAATGGGGTATGTGTCTGCAGTGCACTAATAATGGGTTATGAGGCTGCACTGATAATGGGGGATGAGGCTGCACTGATAATGGGGTATGTGGTTGCAATGGTAATGGGGTATGTGGTTGCAATGGTAATGGGGTATGTGGTTGCACTGGTAATGGGGTATGTGGTTGCACTGGTAATGGGGTATGTGGTTGAACTGGTAATGTGGTATGTGCTGCACTGGTAATGAGGTATGTGCTGCACTGGTAATGAGGTATGTGGCTGCACTGATAATGGGGTATGAGGCTGCACTGGTAATGGGGTATGTGTCTGCACTGGTAATGGGGTATGTGTCTGCACTGGTAATGGGGTATGTGGCTGCACTGATAATGGGGTATATGGCTGCACTAATAATGGGGTATGTAGCTGCAGTGATAATATGGTATGTGACTGCACTGTTAATCCAGTATGTGACTGGACTGATAATGGGGTATGTGGCGGCACTGTTTATGGGTTATGTAGTGACACTGATAATGGGGTATGTGGCTGCACTGATAATGGGGTATGTGGTTGCACTGATAATGGGGTATGTGGCTGCACTGATAATGGGGTATGTGGCTGCACTGATAATGGGGTATGTGGGGGCACTGATAATGGGGTATGTGGTTGCACTGATAATGGGGTATGTAGCTGCACTGATAATGGGGTATGTAGCTGCAGTGATATGCAGTGATAATACGGTATGTGACTGCACTGTTAATCCAGTATGTGACTGGACTGATAATGGGGTATGTGGCGGCACTGTTTATGGGTTATGTAGTGACACTGATAATGGGGTATGTGGCGGCACTGGTAATGGAGTATGTGGCTGCACTGATAATGGCGTATGTGGTTGCACTGATAATAAGGTATGTGGGTTCACTGATAATGGGGTATGTGTCTGCACTGGTAATGGGGTATGTGTCTGCACTGGTAATGGGGTATGTGTCTGCACTGGTAATGGGGTATATGTCTGCACTGGTAATGGGGTATATGTCTGCACTGGTAATGGGGTATGTGTCTGCACTAATAATGGCGTATGTGGTTGCACTGATAATAAGGTATGTGGGTTCACTTATAATGGGGTATGTGTCTGCACTGGTAATGGGGTATGTGTCTGCACTGGTAATGGGGTATGTGTCTGCACTGGTAATGGGGTATGTGTCTGCACTGGTAATGGGGTATATGTCTGCACTGGTAATGGGGTATATGTCTGCACTGGTAATGGGGTATGTGTCTGCACTAATAATGGCGTATGTGGTTGCACTGATAATAAGGTATGTGGGTTCACTTATAATGGGGTATGTGTCTGCACTGGTAATGGGGTATGTGTCTGCACTGGTAATGGGGTATGTGTCTGCAGTGCACTAATAATGGGTTATGAGGCTGCACTGATAATGGGGGATGAGGCTGCACTGATAATGGGGTATGTGGTTGCAATGGTAATGGGGTATGTGGTTGCAATGGTAATGGGGTATGTGGTTGCACTGGTAATGGGGTATGTGGTTGCACTGGTAATGGGGTATGTGGTTGAACTGGTAATGTGGTATGTGCTGCACTGGTAATGAGGTATGTGCTGCACTGGTAATGAGGTATGTGGCTGCACTGATAATGGGGTATGAGGCTGCACTGGTAATGGGGTATGTGTCTGCACTGGTAATGGGGTATGTGTCTGCACTGGTAATGGGGTATGTGCTGCACTGGTAATGAGGTATGTGGCTGCACTGATAATGGGGTATGAGGCTGCACTGGTAATGGGGTATGTGGCGGCACTGAATAAATGTCATGTTAAGGGTAAGAATCTTGGCCTAGATGCCGGTGTGGGACATCCACCCTCCCATTTCAGCCTTCAGTACTTACAGCAGAATATAGAGATTGCAACATCAGTGTTTGGGAATGATAGACTCTGAGCTAAGGTCACATTTAATGAGGTACGTATTAAGGCTAATTGGTAAATTAGCAATCCAACATGCAGAAGACCCAGATCTACTTGGGAATTATCTTAATCGCCTCCCAGGCTTGTATATTGTGTTTATACTCTTAGGTTGAGTGTAATGTCCCTCCCCTGCAATTAGCATTTATATATCGTGTGTATGCTGCTTTGCCAGGAGAATACGCAATTATACAGAACGCTGTGTTTAGGCTGAGCGAAGATGCACGAGGATAGATTTACTCTTAAAGGGTTTCTGTCACCTGAAAAATGGGCATTAAGCTGGCTGACATTAGTGATGTGCTAATGTCAGCTGAACATAACTATATTAGTGCCATCTCACTGCCTGCCGCCGTTATTGAGAAAAACTAACTTTTAGAATACGCTAATTAGCCTCTAGAAGCGGGGGGGGGGCGTTGTTCCTGCTCCTAGAGGCTCCGTTCTCCCACCTCTGGCCACCGGCTACACTAGATTGACAGGGCCAGGCATCGTTGCTCTCCTACCTCCGGCCCTATCTGCAGTGTAAATCTTGTGCCGTTCAGTATTCAGCGCAGGCGCAGTGAGCGAAAGGCGCTCGACGGCTGCCAGCTTCCTCACTGCCCTGCGCCGAATACTGATTGGCGCGAGATTTACACTGCAGATAGGGCCGGAGGTAGGAGACCAGGAGAAGTAAGCGCTACCCTCCTTTTCAAGTATCCCAAATAACATACATCACTTATTAGCGAGCCAGCCAGGAATCGAATTGCAGCCGTCACCTCCTTCTTCTACTTGAGTGTCTCATTCCACCACCATGGTCATTTATAATCAGTTGGTCGGCCCATTGCTATTAATGGAAACCATTCCGCGAAATAAACTTTTAGAATTTGAGATTTTGGAACATGGCTGCAGCTGATCATGTCGATGGGGGGCTCAGTAGCTTTTGGTCAGGTCAGGTACTGATGTTAATTGACAAGACTTGACTCACAGTCAGTCTTTCAGTTCATGCCAAATGTGTTTGATGAAGGTTGAGGTCAGACCAGGCTAGGTCTTCTACAACAATCCCACATTCGCAGGTTCTTCACTTTGGGCATTGGGATACTGTTGTGCTGTAACGGGTGGTGGTCTTCTCCAGGCCTTACCTCTACCTCATTAATAGTGTTAGGGCTCATGAAAATTGGCACAGAGCCTGTATAGCAGGGCTTGGGTCAGTTGTCAATCATACAGAGACTACTCCTGGAGGTAGCAGCCTGGTGGTTCCTCTGCAGTGAAGTCCAGATCCCTGTACGGGGGTTAAAGGGTGGAAACTAGGAAACTGCCAGGATAGCACCCTTAGGATTAGCCCAAACTCAAAGCTGTTGGTTTACACAGTGGTTCCACACCGACTACCATAACAATAGGCTTTGTCAGGCTCAGCCATATGGAGGGACAGTAGAGGTCTCATGTACCTCTATGGAAGCCCTATTATGGTTCAGTGTTAAACAGAGCCATAATCTGGCCGTGTGCATGATCCAAAAGGTGAAGAGCTCTTACTGTTTTTCTTTTTTCATTCTATTTTTTATTATTTTTTTAAATAATACAATCAAGTAAGACTTTCTCAAGCCAGCAATGGGAAATCAAATATCTGTGCAAGTCCACCTAGTAAAAACAAAAACGTAAAAATAACATACAGTACAGACCAAAAGTTTGGACACACCTTCTCATTCAAAGAGTTTTCTTTATTTTCATGACTATGAAAATTGTAGATTCACACTGAAGGCATCAAAACTATGAATTAACACATGTGGAATTATATACATAACAAACAAGTGTGAAACAACTGAAAATATGTCATATTCTAGGTTCTTCAAAGTAGCCACCTTTTGCTTTGATTACTGCTTTGCACACTCTTGGCATTCTCTTGATGAGCTTCAAGAGGTAGTCCCCTGAAATGGTTTTCACTTCACAGGTGTGCCCTGTCAGGTTTAATAAGTGGGATTTCTTGCCTTATAAATGGGGTTAGGACCATCAGTTGCGTTGAGGAGAAGTCAGGTGGATACACAGCTGATAGTCCTACTGAATAGACTGTTAGAATTTGTATTATGGCAAGAAAAAAGCAGCTAAGTAAAGAAAAACGAGTGGCCATCATTACTTTAAGAAATGAAGGTCAGTCAGTCAGCCGAAAAATTGGGAAAACTTTGAAAGTAAGGGCTATTTGACCATGAAGGAGAGTGATGGGGTGCTGCGCCAGATGACCTGGCCTCCACAGTCACCGGACCTGAACCCAATCGAGATGGTTTGGGGTGAGCTGGACCGCAGAGTGAAGGCAAAAGGGCCAACAAGTGCTAAGCATCTCTGGGAACTCCTTCAAGACTGTTGGAAGACCATTTCAGGGGACTACCTCTTGAAGCACATCAAGAGAATGCCAAGAGTGTGCAAAGCAGTAATCAAAGCAAAAGGTGGCTACTTTGAAGAACCTAGAATATGACATATTGTCAGTTGTTTCACACTTGTTTGTTATGTATATAATTCCACATGTGTTAATTCATAGTTTTGATGCCTTCATAGTCATGAAAATAAAGAAAACTCTTTGAATGAGAAGGTGTGTCCAAACTTTTGGTCTGTACTGTACATGAAACTTATCAAGAGTCGTACAAACGAAGAAGCCATAGAGACATCAGGAACACTTATTCAGCATCGTATTGCAAAGGGGGAATTAACAAAATCAATCAAATACTAAGATTTCTGTGAAAAGGTCCCCAGTGGGAGAGTTCCTCAGATCCATACAGCTGGTCTACTTTATTGATCCATCGTTCCACTGATGGAGGTTCAATAGAAAACCAATAGAGGGGACCAAGGAGTCGTGCGGCTATAATCAGTTGTCGAAACAGGAGCATTTTGCTCTTGGGCTTCAAGGAGCAAGAAAACAAAAGAGCGATCTCTGGAGAACATTTGAAAGTAGTGTGACATATAGTATTGCTTCTGCAAAAGATCTCCCACCAATTATGGTGGGATGAAGAGCTCTTACTGTTGATGTCTTCTCAGGATGCCTAACCAGGTACCATGGTGCTCTGATAGGGCAACGCTACTCCAGAATGAGGTAGTGTTCAAGGTGACTGCACCCATTAGGAGATTGTTGGTTGATCCCGCCAATGTTGACCATCCAAAGTCCATGGGGTGTTTTGGCAGATGTCATGGGATTTCAGCATGTCCAATCCCGGCAGAAGATAAGCAGCTGCCAGAGGTTTCTGGCAGAGGCTTATTCCCCCTCCCTAATATAAAAACACATACGCTTGGATGTGCATGTAAGTGATGGAGGGTGTCGGGAGGGATAGTTGTTGGCCAACAGCTATTTCCATTTGGTGGCTCTACCTTAATATGTGCCTTCAGTGGAACAAGGGGTCAAAACTGTGGAAGCCCCAGACCATTATTCATGCTCTACAAGACTTTGCAATCTGCCAAACATTGACTCCACTGTTCTAGAGTCCAGTGGTCATGTGCTTTCCATCACTCCACCTCATGCTGTCCATATGTTAACAGGGAGTGTTTTTTTCAAAAAGAAGCAGACTGGACAAATGCCCAGAGTCCTCTGTTTTCTTGGAAACTCAAAGGACTGTACCCTCATGAGAAGCTTCAGAAGGGAGCAAGTAAGGCCTTGTCCACATGGAGGTTTTTTTGGTGGAGATATCGTGCAAAAAACTGTGGGCTGGCTGTGTGGAGACTGTCTCCCATGGTTTTCACTGGGAAGCCAAACTGCAATTCCACGACCTCGCCATGTCCTTTCTTGGCCCTGAAACTGCGGCTGGCATGAACTCACCTTTTAGCCCCAACCGGGGGGGTTAAAGCACAAGCAGGTCTGCCGCATTCAAATTAAATAAAACCTCTGCAGACGCCGGAGAATCCACTGTGGATTTTGACAAAGGCAAAATCCGCCATGTTAATGCACCCTTTACCTTTTGTATCCTGAACCGCTTTACTGTTAACCCCTTCAATGCCTGCTGAGTAAACAGGGGTTTCACTCTTAGCCACTTCACCATGTGGGCATTCGATAGCAGTATTAATTATACACTAGATGGCACCATTGCCTGGGAAACATATAGCAGTGTTATGTGGGCACCCTACTGTAGTATTATTTGGATACTGTATGGAGGTATTGCTTAGGCATTGTATTGGCGGTATAATTTGGGAACTGAATGGTAGTATTATTTAGTATTGTATGACAAAAATACAGATAAAAAGGGAATGCATCTGTTATAAGAAGAAGGGGGGGGGCACTACTTTATTTGCTTTCCTTTCTTTTTTTTTTATAAAACTGCCCGTTTTCTATAAAATGCACATCATATACATATAGCGATAGAAAATACTAAGCCGCCTGGTAACACAGAGGTAAAATCTTGGGGAGGATTGTGGAAAAACAACTTATCTTTTCAGCAACGAGATGTTTTCTTCCGTAGTTTGTTCGAAAATTCTCATAATTATGCTTTTATCTTGTATTTCAGAACAAAGTGTTGAATGTGGATGGTGTTAAAGTCAAGCTGCAGGTAGGAACATGGCGGGTCTTTAATGTGTTCTCCCGTGAATTGTACTGTGATTTTCACGCCGCGTGAATATATTATCACCTGGTTTGTTCTTCTTAAAGATCTGGGACACTGCCGGGCAGGAGAGATTTCGAAGTGTTACCCATGCTTATTACAGAGATGCCCACGGTGAGTACTTAACGTAGGATCAAGCAGAAAACTCTGGCGCTTCCAAAATTCCAGGAAACGGGACTGTATAAGTCCTGCGAACCACGCCGCAGTTCTGTGAAGCCACATCCACCCTATAGCAGCGTGCTATAGTAAGATCTAAAAAATTGAGCTTTGACTGATGTTAACCCTACTATAGCACCCTCTCCAAAATCATGGAGGATTACGAAGATGAGATCTAAGCTGTTGTTTGTAAGGTTGCAGTGCAGTTAGTTCTTCCTGCAATGCAGAACGGACAGGGAAGAAATCAGGAAATTTTTTACATAGCGGCTCAAAAAAAATAAAAAAAATAACATGTAGTGTGAAACCAGACAATGCAGAGAGGGAGGAGGGGGATGCAGCTGCAGTTTCTCAGTAAACGCTTCATAGAAAGAAAATGAGGGGGAAAGGAGAAGTTCTTGGTAAAGTTGTAGGTCAAGTGGGTTAATAATGGAAGGAAGCACCTTCTTTACCAGTATGGATCCCTAGCGGGCTCCTGGGTGAGCGGAGGAGGGTAGTTCCTCTCACTTCTCCACCTACTTGACCAGAACCTGGACCATGATTAGTAAGTGATAGATGGTCTTCATGGAGCTAACACTTTGTTGAAGTTTGATGCATTTCCTAGAACCTTTGCAGGTATGGATTACTACAGAGCACAATCTATAGAATTAGGGGGTGTCAGACATCTTTTTTTTGTTGCCCTACCATTAGAGGGCAGTCATGCATTTAATCCCAATCATTACTATTGATCCCCCTTAATATGGCTATGTTCCAGTCTTTAGCAAGGACCTTACCGATTGGCACATGCAGGCCAACCTCTGAAATGCATGGGGTGAATGAACGAAATTGTAATTTCATTTATATTTTGTTAATTACATCCTGGGTGATTCTGCTCATGCACGTGACCATATAATTGGTCGGTAATACAGAACCAATCTCTGGGTCTGTGCTCCCAATCTGCTTTCTTTCTATAGGTCCTCATGCACATTGGATTCTTACAAAATAGAAAAATAAACCTCCGTATGAAATCAGAGATATATACGGGGATGTGGCATGTAGGCTTCTATGGATGCTGTATAACTGACGTCTGGAGCTATCATACAATGACATGTGTGAGGTCTGAGGGCTTCCTTCACATGCCTAAAATGTTTTTATAAAGGAATTATTAAATAAAAAATGCAAAGAAAAAAAAAAGCCAAGCTCTTCCTCATCCACTGTTTCGATCCTTACCTGTCATATACTGGTTAAAACTAAGAAACATATAAGAAATGTCTATGTGTCCCAGTGGATCAGCCCCCTCCTCCCTCTCACAGCGCTGTGATGCTGTGTATATACATAAGACATTCACTCTCTGCTTATATGTTCTAATCAATATTATCAGCTACTTAAGGCCCCGTGTGATGTCTCCAGGGTGCCCATACACAACGTGGCCGCGGGGCAGTAGTGCATTCAAAGCACAAGGACGTGGAAGAAAACTCATGTAGTTCTGGCGCACAGTCCTCCAGAACTACATGAGTTTTCTTCCACGCCCTTGTGCTTCAAATGTACAAGCCATAATCCATAAAACTGTGGCAATTCATGGTAAAACCCTGTGTAGTTTTCCGTTGCGCGGCACACTCCCGTCCTGTATTTATAAAAAATCAGTTTGCAGTCCATTAAACACTCATGTATTATAAAAATTTAAATAAAAATAATCGACAAATAATACAATGAAAACAATCCCCACAATTAATACCCATCCATAGCACTATATCACCCACCCTCATGCCGGGATTGTCGGCTTAGAAGAATTTTAGCTGCAAATGTCGAAATTAGGTCAAAATTATATGTCCATAAGACACGTTGCTGTTTGGTTGCACGCAAGTCACGGTAAAATCACTGCAGTGCAACCTCTCTATAGGAGGTAAGATCACCGGCAAAGTTTGAGACTTTCTTTTAAAAACAGCTCCACACCTGTCCACAGGTTGTGTGCGGTATTGCACCTAACCCCCTATTCACATCAATGAAACTGAGCTGCAGTACCTGCCATGGACAGGTGTGGCGCTTTTTCAGTAAAAACACATTTTCTAATCCTGTACAGTCCTTTTAATTCATTTATTTTCTAAATTTAGAGACGTCTCATCCTTTGACTAGGACTGGAAACCATTGCTAATTCATTGAGAGACAGAGCAGCTCAGGGCCTAAATCAGATTAGGAGGCCAGATTCCACACGTCGGTGATACGCTGTCTCCTTGTTTGTCTCCACAGCTCTGCTCCTGCTGTATGATATCACCAGTAAGACGTCATTCGACAATATCCAGGTAAGATGGACGACTTATTAGGAGGACTTCTCAGAAATTTGCTCCTCTAATGGTTTAGGAGATTTCTAAGTGCTCATGTTACCCTTTGACAGTACGCACTTAGCATGGCAGCGCTGTCTGCATTGCAACCAATAAAAGCTGCAGTAACCCGGCACACCATTACACAGCTGTGCTTTCAGCTCCATCCTCAGAATAATTTTCGGCATCAGCGGCTAATGATAACGGCTGTCGGGGTGGTGGCGTTGGGGTTCGACACCCCCCCCCACCAATCTGATAATTATGACCTATCCTAAGAATAAGTCATCAAGATCTAAAGCCCGGACTACCCCTTTTATAAAAAAAAGAAAATACTCAGCTAGCCACATGCTGTGCCTCAGTCATCCAGTGCCCCCCTCATTTTCTCGGCTGTCCCAGAGGAGGGCAGGTGGTCAGAGAATATTGACTCCCCCACCTGTGCCCACTTACCCACCCCAGCCGCTAAATCATGTTCAATACTGGCATCAACACTATCTATGGGGACCTACCAAAAAATTGTGCACAAGCCCAAATATCTAAAAATATATACTTTATTAATGCATCATTAAAATCTCATACGTAAAAAATGAGACACATTACAGAAAAGATGCATACCCCAAGGAAAAATATCTGCAGAAATAACACATGATCATACGATATAATATAACATAAAATATATAAAATATAATATTGAATAATCATGTCTTATTTCTGGACATATTCTTCCTTGGGGTATGCGTTCTTTCTCTAATGTGTCTCATTTTTTTATTACCTATGTGATTTTAATAATGCATTAATAAAGTATCATATTTTTTCGGACTATAAGACGCAACTAGGATTTAGAGGAGGAAAATAAAAAAAAATATGTTTTTCATCAGACCTCAAGTCAGCCCCCCAATCCTCATCAGACCCCCATTCTTCATCAGACCTCAGATCAGACCCAAAAATTAGACCCCCCCCCCCCAGGCTCCATCAGCCTCAGATCAGACCCCGAATCTTCATCGGACCCCCAAATCAGACCCCCATTCTTCATCAGACCTCAGATCAGACCCAAAAATTAGACCCCCCCAAGCTCCATCAGCCTCAGATATGATCCCCCGCCAGCCTCCATCAGCCTCAGATCAGACCCCCATCAGCCCCAAATCAGATAACCATGAGCCTCAGATCAGACCCCCATCAGCCTCAGATCAGACCCCCATCAGCCTCAGATCAGACCCCCATCAGCCTCAGATTAGACATTAAAAAAACCTTACCTCACTTGGTCCGGACGGCGCTGCCACTCTGCAGATAAGTCGCACTGCCATTTCCCCCCACTTTTGGGGGGGAAAAGTGTGTCTTATAGTCCGAAAAACACAATATATATTTTTAGATATTTGGGATTGTGCGCTATTTTTTTGTAGATTGTATTATTAGTTCAGTGTTGCCCTTATTTATTGTCTTTCGTACGGCGCTGCCTCTTGGGTCCACTTGGCGTGTGGGGTGCCTTTTTTTGGACTATGGGGAGTGTCTCCCTTCATTCTTAAGATTAGTGAGGGTCCCAGAGGTCAGACCCGGATTAGGATACTCATCTTTCACTGTTTATAGAGACACTTCGGATATCATTATGGGGGATGTGGCCTGTTTGTGGGGTTTACTTAGAATAAAATCTCCCTTGAATGAATGATGGAAACAAACTACACCTATTATACACAGTCTTATTTACTAAGAGGATGGAGCTTCCAGGTGATGTAAACTGAGCGTGCTCGTCCACCATGCAGACAGGACACCATAGTTTAAGGCAGTGTCGAAACTCAAGGAAAGCTGACTGCAGTATGAGCACTAAAAAAAAAACAACACTATTTTATACTAAAAAGATTATAATGTACATTTCAGTTTTATGGAGAATAACTTTAAGTAGCATTTTGCTTGTGAAATACATGGAAGCTGCTGACTGTATATCTGGGGTGTAGATAAGAAGCCGAGCAGACTGTGAGTTACCGCGCTGATAATGGTCTTTATTTAGACCTTATAATTGCTTGGGTCTGGAGGTGACAGGAGCTGCTTCGCCTCGGGGAGTTTCAGGAAAACGCACGACTGTTGCCCAAATAAAATCTAATGATGAGATAAAAATAAGGGGCTTTCGGAGGCCGGCCCGGCGCTTGTTGCAGGAGCCTATAAAATGATATTGCTGAGCCGCTAATTGGAGAAACTTCTATTTTTGTGTCCCCAGTTCCAGATATTTTTTCGATGTCTTGAAATTACTCCGGATCTGGGAAGGAAGATGCTGACGTCTCAACTGCAGGGGAATTAATTTGTGGAGTGCAGGTCTTTAAGCTTGAACTTTTTCTCAGCTAGTTGGGTTTCCTGCCGACCCATTACCCGGGTTATCGCCCAGGTGGAGTCCGTATTGTTCTGGATTAGAGGAGATTACCAGGAGATGCTGTCCACAAGTTTTAAGGCAGCTGAATTTTCCCTCGGTTCCTTCCAGTAATGGGGGATAATATTTCTCCAGAACAGGGAAAATAACCTAGGGGTACCCGCCTGCCCCCCGGGATTTATTCTGGTCAGGCCAATAGCCACCCTCTCGGATCAGTTTAGGTTGGAAGATGTTGATAAGCAGCTACCAGACGTCTCAGGCAATGCTTATCCTCAGAGGAAACGAAAGACTGGTCATGTCAAATCTAGTTCGACCAACTTTACCCACTGGGAGACAGTCGGAAGATGCATATGTATTAGGGTACATTCACACTGCGGATTTCGATGCTGTCAAAATTCCCTGCGTATATAGAGGCCGAAACCGCCGCAGTTGTTGACTTTGGATGCTGCGGACCCACTCACGACTTAGCCTTATTTAATAGAGCTATACCGCAAGTGGAACCCCCCCTTCCCTCGCTGCTCCAAGCATTGGCTGTCCGCACACCATGCTGTGTCCCTTCTTGGCGTGGTCACAGCTGGCCCGCAAACTGCGGTGATGTTTCCTATTGAAAACAATGGAAAGTAGACACCACGGGGCCGCCACTGCAAATGTGGTGCTGTGTCCATGGCATAATTCTGACAGCTAATTCCGCTGTGTGAACAGGTCCAGGGTTTTGATACCGGTGGCCTGTCCTCGTCATAAGCCTTCGATATCTGATCTGCAGGGGTCTGACTCCCAGCACTCCGCCAATCAGCCGAAGTCGGCCACAGAACTCAAAAAGATAGGACATGTTCTATCTTTTTGCGGAACGGAAGTATGGGACGAAACCCCACGGAAGCATCTCCGGATTTGCGGACCCATTGAGGTAAATGGGTCCTCATCTGTGATGCGGAATGCCCAGGAACGGCACCTCGTGAATTTCGGATCCGCAATACGGCAACGGGGCGCACATGTTCGTGTGCAGGAGGCCTAAATTCCACTCCACCTGTATTGCGTTTGCTCACAGGTGGCGCTATAAGCAAGATTACACCGTGTTCTCAATGCAGGAGGCACACTTCTTTCATAACGCATCATTTTACATCCGGGAGGCTTTCAAATATTAATATACTCATTCCGTCCAATTTACGGCAGCGCGGTGCTGTGCAGCGGACTGTGCGCCCATCGCGCAGCTGTTAACAGCATCCAGGGCGCCTCCTAATGCGCCCAAGGAACTGGAACAAACAGCAGCTACCTATAATAAGCGCGTCAGTGCGACCTGCCCGGTGCAACTGCAGAATGCGATGGGTAGTTTCAATTAACCCTTTATGTGTGTTATCCCCCCCCCCCCCCCCCCCTTCAGTCTTTACACAAGCACTTGGCTCTTAAAGTGGTTGTCCACTTTGATAATTCCGTTTTGCTTTCTAGAGAATGTCACGTGGTGTCACCCCTACTAATATCCCCACTGATTAGCTTGACTAACCCTAAACCTAATCCAAGAGCAAGTGCTCAGTTTCCCTGCAGCGCCCCCACAGGGAGGGATGAAGCACTGCACAGTTCAAATTAAAATCCATGACCTGTTTGTGTAGTCTAGAGAGGTGTCGGTCCTCCAGCCGCTCTCAGCTTCCTTTAATAACTTTAATTACTTATTCACATCTGATGGAATTGCTGCAGATTTTCCATCTGGATTTGCAGGCAACGAGGAACACTGCGATCTGCAGCTTGTTGGTTCTTTTTGAGAATTGGTCAAAACCCACAACAAACCCCATTTATTTCAGATTTTACTGCAGATTATCTGCAGATCCTCAGAAAAATCGTTCTTGGAAATAAAGTAAAATTTTTAAAAAAAATTATCAAAAAAATCTTCACCTCCCTTGGCATTTCCATGGCGTCTGGCCTCTGCTAGTCTCTTTACAACCCGGCCTCCTGCGATGATATGTGACCACTGCAGCCAATTAGCACCGTGGTTACACGGGACGAGACATCATTACAGGAGTCTGGTTTTCTTTTCGATGCGTTCTGCTGGGAAATCAGCAGCAGATCAGCACCAAAATCCACATGATTTGGGCTGAGTGGCCCGCCGTATATTTCCTGTAGATTTTTGTGGATGTCCTAAAGTGTATTTGTTGCAGCAGAAATCCACAGCTGACCCTTGGAATTCTGCTGGGATTTTGCCGCTTGCACTGCCGCTGATCCGTTCACGGATTTAGGATTTTTCATGAGCAAGAATTTACATCCGTTTTTTTTGTTTGTTTTTTGTGACATGGATTTGAAATCTGCTTGTAGAAAATAATGAGTGGGACTTTGCAGCAAAAAAATCTGCCCCTTTTGAATATCCCCTTAGATCACTGTCACACAAGAGCAAATTAGGGCCTTGGATCCTGTTCCCTATCAAGCTGTTACTTTGGTTCATTGGACCAACGGTGGAACAAAATTTTACTCTGGTAGAAAGCTGAAACAGAAAGGACACACCCCCTGAGCTGTGATAGGGAGAGAGCTGCAGCAGATAGGACACACCTTCCTGAGCTGTGATAGGGAGAGAGCTGCAGGAGATAGGACACACCTTCCTGAGCTGTGATAGGGAGAGAGCTGCAGGAGATAGGACACACCTTCCTGAGCTGTGATAGGGAGAGAGCTGCATCAGATAGGACACACCTTCCTGAGCTGTGATAGGGAGAGAGCTGCATCAGATAGGACACACCTTCCTGAGCTGTGATAGGAAGAGAGCTGCAGCTAATAGGACACACCTTCCTGAGCTGTGATAGGGAGAGAGCTGCATCAGATAGGACACACCTTCCTGAGCTGTGATAGGGAGAGAGCTGCAGCAGATAGGACACACCTTCCTGAGCTGTGATAGGGAGAGAGCTGCAACAGATAGGACACACCTTCCTGAGCTGTGATAGGGAGAGAGCTGCAGCAGAGAGAACACACCTTCCTGAGCTGTGATAGGGAGAGAGCTGCAGCAGATAGGACACACCTTCCTGAGCTGTGATAGGGAGAGAGCTGCAGCAGATAGGACACACCTTCCTGAGCTGTGATAGGGAGAGAGCTGCAACAGATAGGACACACCTTCCTGAGCTGTGATAGGGAGAGAGCTGCAGCAGAGAGAACACACCTTCCTGAGCTGTGATAGGGAGAGAGCTGCATCAGATAGGACACACCTTCCTGAGCTGTGATAGGAAGAGAGCTGCAGCAGATAGGACACATCTTCCTGAGCTGTGATAGGGAGAGAGCTGCATCAGATAGGACACACCTTCCTGAGCTGTGATAGGAAGAGAGCTGCAGCTGATAGGACACACCTTCCTGAGCTGTGATAGGAAGAGAGCTGCAGCAGATAGGACACATCTTCCTGAGCTGTGATAGGGAGAGAGCTGCATCAGATAGGACACACCTTCCTGAGCTGTGATAGGAAGAGAGCTGCAGCTGATAGGACACACCTTCCTGAGCTGTGATAGGGAGAGAGCTGCATCAGATAGGACACACCTTCCTGAGCTGTGATAGGGAGAGAGCTGCAGCAGATAGGACACACCTTCCTGAGCTGTGATAGGGAGAGAGCTGCAGCAGATAGGACACACCTTCCTGAGCTGTGATAGGGAGAGAGCTGCAGCAGATAGGACACACCTTCCTGAGCTGTGATAGGGAGAGAGCTGCAACAGATAGGACACACCTTCCTGAGCTGTGATAGGGAGAGAGCTGCAGCAGAGAGAACACACCTTCCTGAGCTGTGATAGGGAGAGAGCTGCATCAGATAGGACACACCTTCCTGAGCTGTGATAGGAAGAGAGCTGCAGCAGATAGGACACATCTTCCTGAGCTGTGATAGGGAGAGAGCTGCAGCAGATAGGACACACCTTCCTGAGCTGTGATAGGGAGAGAGCTGCAACAGATAGGACACACCTTCCTGAGCTGTGATAGGGAGAGAGCTGCAGCAGAGAGAACACACCTTCCTGAGCTGTGATAGGGAGAGAGCTGCATCAGATAGGACACACCTTCCTGAGCTGTGATAGGAAGAGAGCTGCAGCAGATAGGACACATCTTCCTGAGCTGTGATAGGGAGAGAGCTGCATCAGATAGGACACACCTTCCTGAGCTGTGATAGGAAGAGAGCTGCAGCAGATAGGACACATCTTCCTGAGCTGTGATAGGGAGAGAGCTGCATCAGATAGGACACACCTTCCTGAGCTGTGATAGGAAGAGAGCTGCAGCTGATAGGACACACCTTCCTGAGCTGTGATAGGAAGAGAGCTGCAGCAGATAGGACACATCTTCCTGAGCTGTGATAGGGAGAGAGCTGCATCAGATAGGACACACCTTCCTGAGCTGTGATAGGAAGAGAGCTGCAGCTGATAGGACACACCTTCCTGAGCTGTGATAGGGAGAGAGCTGCATCAGATAGGACACACCTTCCTGAGCTGTGATAGGGAGAGAGCTGCAGCAGATAGGACACACCTTCCTGAGCTGTGATAGGGAGAGAGCTGCAGCAGATAGGACACACCTTCCTGAGCTGTGATAGGGAGAGAGCTGCAGCAGATAGGACACACCTTCCTGAGCTGTGATAGGGAGAGAGCTGCAACAGATAGGACACACCTTCCTGAGCTGTGATAGGGAGAGAGCTGCAGCAGAGAGAACACACCTTCCTGAGCTGTGATAGGGAGAGAGCTGCATCAGATAGGACACACCTTCCTGAGCTGTGATAGGAAGAGAGCTGCAGCAGATAGGACACATCTTCCTGAGCTGTGATAGGGAGAGAGCTGCATCAGATAGGACACACCTTCCTGAGCTGTGATAGGAAGAGAGCTGCAGCTGATAGGACACACCTTCCTGAGCTGTGATAGGGAGAGAGCTGCATCAGATAGGACACACCTTCCTGAGCTGTGATAGGGAGAGAGCTGCAGCAGATAGGACACACCTTCCTGAGCTGTGATAGGGAGAGAGCTGCATCAGATAGGACACACCTTCCTGAGCTGTGATAGGGAGAGAGCTGCAGCAGATAGGACACACCTTCCTGAGCTGTGATAGGGAGAGAGCTGCAGCAGATAGGACACACCTTCCTGAGCTGTGATAGGGAGAGAGCTGCAGCAGATAGGACACACCTTCCTGAGCTGTGATAGGGAGAGAGCTGTAGCAGATAGGACACACCTTCCTGAGCTGTGATAGGGAGAGAGCTGCAGCAGATAGGACACACCTTCCTGAGCTGTGATAGGGAGAGAGCTGCAGCAGATAGGACACACCTTCCTGAGCTGTGATAGGGAGAGAGCTGCAGCAGATAGGACACACCTTCTTGAGCTGTAATAGGGAGAGAGCTGCAGCAGATAGGACACACCTTCCTGATCTGTAATAGGGAGAGAGCTGCAGCAGAGAGAACACACCTTCCTGAGCTGTGATAGGGAGAGAGCTGCAGCAGATAGGACACACCTTCCTGAGCTGTGATAGGGAGAGAGCTGTAGCAGATAGAACACACCTTCCTGATCTGTAATAGGGAGAGAGCTGCAGCAGAGAGAACACACCTTCCTGAGCTGTGATAGGGAGAGAGCTGCAGCAGAGAGAACACACCTTCCTGAGCTGTGATAGGGAGAGAGCTGTAGCAGATAGGACACACCTTCCTGAGCTGTGATAGGGAGAGAGCTGCAGCAGATAGGACACACCTTCCTGAGCTGTGATAGGGAGAGAGCTGCAGCAGAGAGAACACACCTTCCTGAGCTGTGATAGGGAGAGAGCTGCAGCAGATAGGACACACCTTCCTGAGCTGTGATAGGGAGAGAGCTGCAGCAGATAGGACACACCTTCCTGAGCTGTGATAGGGAGAGAGCTGCAGCAGATAGAACGCGCCCTCTAAGCTGCCAGCCTGAAATAAATCTTGCAGAACAATTGGAGCAATGAATGGGCAGATCTCTGGATCTACGTGAGGTATAAGAGCTGGTTCTAGCTTTGTTAGAAAGAGATCGCTATGTACTGGATGTCTGATTTCCATTTTTAACATTACTCATGGGATAACCCCTTTAAAGCTGGGAGTTTTATGAGTAATCATCTGAGATGCCACAGATGAACATTTTGCAATATTTTTCATTTTAGAATGGTGCTCTGTGGGGGATATGTTAGCAACAGGGGGGTAATTAATTATGCATTCGACTTATTTAACATTTTTAATGAGATTTGCTTTCCTTTAGACATAAAAATTGATGAGTTTGGGGGGGGGGGGACAAATACTTAAAAAAAAAAAAAAAAAAAACATCATGATTAAAGAGGTATTCCCATGTTATAAAGTTATAAAGTGATGGCATATCACTAGTATTTGCTATCGCATTATGATTAGGGGGATCCGACCTCTTGTTCCTCCACCTATCCTAAATGGTGTAGCGCCACATACCCTGCACAGCCAGGTGGCGGGAGCACAGCTGTGAATGGGTTGCAGTGCGGGTGTAGCGCCACATACCCTTCACAGCCAGGTGGCGGGAGTGCAGCTGTGAAGTGGGTGCAGTGCGGGTGTAGCGCCACATACCCTGCACAGCCAGGTGGCGGGAGCACAGCTGTGAATGGGTTGCAGTGCGGGTGTAGCGCCACATACCCTGCTCAGCCAGGTGGCGGGAGAGCAGCTGTGAAGTGGGTGCAGTGCGGGTGTAGCGCCACATACCCTGCACAGCCAGGTGACGCGAGCACAGCTGTGAATGGGTTGCAGTGCGGGTGTAGCGCCACATACCCTTCACAGCCAGGTGGCGGGAGCGCAGCTGTGAAGGAGTTGCAGTGCGGTTGTAGCGCCACATACCCTGCACAGCCAAGTGGCGGGAGTGCAGCTGTGAAGGAGTTGCAGTGCGGTTGTAGTGCCACATACCCTGCACAGTCAGATGGAGGGAGTGCAGCTGTGAAGTGGTTGCAGTGTGGGTGTAGCGCGACATACTCTGCACAGTCAGGTGGAGGGAGTGCAGCTGTGAAGTGGTTGCAGTGCGGGTGTAGCGCGACATACTCTGCACAGTCAGGTGGAGCGAGTGCAGCTGTGAAGTGGTTGCAGTGCGGGTGTAGCGCGACATACTCTGCACAGTCAGGTGGAGGGAGCGCAGCTGTGAAGTGGTTGCAGTGCGGCTGTAGCGCGACATACTCTGCACAGTCAGGTGGAGGGAGTGCAGCTGTGAAGTGGTTGCAGTGCGGGTGTAGCGCGACATACTCTGCACAGTCAGGTGGAGGGAGTGCAGCTGTGAAGTGGTTGCAGTGCGGGTGTAGCGCGACATACTCTGCACAGTCAGGTGGAGGGAGCGCAGCTGTGAAGTGGTTGCAGTGTGGGTGTAGCGCCACATACCCTGCACAGTTAGGTGGCGGGAGCGCAGCTGTGAAGTGGTTGCAGTGCGGGTGTAGCGCGACATACTCTGCACAGTCAGGTGGAGGGAGTGCAGCTGTGAAGTGGTTGCAGTGTGGGTGTAGCGCCACATACCCTGCACAGTTAGGTGGCGGGAGCGCAGCTGTGAAGTGGTTGCAATGCTGGTGTAGCGCCACATACTCTGCACAGTCAGATGGAGGGAGTGCAGCTGTAAAGTGGTTGCAGTGCGGGTGTACCGCCACATACCCTGCACAGCCAGGTGGCGGGAGCGCATCTGTGAAGGGAATTGCACCTTAATTCATATTAATGGCATTGTGCTGTGGTTCTCCTGCAGAGCGGATACCCGGGACACCTCTGCTCAGAGTGTGTGAATCAGCGCTGTGGCCCCTGTAGTCCCAGAGGTCAGCCCCCCACGATCATAAAGTGATGGTATAGCTTAGGAATATCCTTTTAAAGGAACGCTTCCTATTACAGCTGGCTGTACGGATTCCTTTTGCAGGGATGTGTGTAACAAGTAATTACATCCTCACATGGGGACACCACACATGAAGCCTTCACCCGTCTCTCCCATTCAAGAGGGATTAATTGCAGTGCGTAATCACAAGCACTATGGTCTGTGACAATGCCGGAGAGGGGGAGGGGGGCCCCGCATCCCGGGAGGATCGATACTGATCTATGCCCAATTTGGTAGACAGCCATTCACCGTGATTGATAACGTGCTTATCCGACTGTGCAGAACGGCCGGGTAAGTGGCTGTCACGTCCCATACTGTGCGTAAACAACATTGGCGCCCAACCAGGTAAACCCGCACGTAGTATATGCAAAAAAAACAACAACAAAAAACCAACAAATGGGCATTTATTTTTTTGTTGCCTGTATTGTTCTTTTGCCAATAATGGATGCAGGCTGCAGCAGCGGTGCGAGCCGTGTGACTGTGGAGAGACAATGGCTGATGAGGAGGTGTGAGGCAGATGTTCCAGGGTCATCATCAGAACAGAAATGCTCTTGATTACATTGCGTTCAACTGCCTCTCCTCCCTAATACACAGGGTGACATTTCAGTGCCCGCCATTGTTCGCCCCAGCCTCCGTGAGACGGGGGAGGGGATAACAATACCTTTTTTAATTTTATATATTTGTGTGTTTTTTTCACACCTTCTTGCTGCCTGTTCTTTTTAGACAGAGGAAAAATATTAATTTAAGCAGAGAAGTCTGTAATCTGGTGACACTGGCAGCGCTGGACCATGTAAGATTAACCCTTTATAGTACGTCTAGGTGAGATCCGCACCGGAAAACGCACATTGATTCCAGCACCCATGGCAGATCTAGAGCAGCCATGTCTTCCCTGTGGCATCAACGCAAGGCCAAGGGCTTACCCTATGAGGGAGGCCGAGGCTCCCTGGAAACCTAGGCCAAGTGGGTCCCACTGGCCGGGCTCACAAAAAATTTAATTAAATTGGATTTGGTAGCAATTCTAAAGGCATGGCTGTTTCGGCACCCGCTGAAAGGGCACAGGTGACACCAAAAGGTAAAAATTTGATTCGGCCACTTTTATCAGATCCGCAGTCTCCTGCAGGAAACGAGCAAGGCCAAGAGTTGCCCTTAGTGAAGGTGCCAAGGCATTGAGGCTCCCCAAGTCAGCCAGCTAGACCAAAGGGTCGAGTGGATCCCACTATCTGGGCTTTCAAAGAACCTAAATTTGATTGGATTTGAGCACCTGATCCACCATGCAGTGCCAGAGGCCTGGCTCTTTGACAGAGCATCCCGCTGAAAGGGCACAGATGGCACACAAGGAGAAGTCAATTCCACTGGCAGATGTGCGGCAACAAGGCCAAGGAGTGACTGGCACCTGGGCTAAGTCGGTGCTGCTGGCTATGCTTCAAAGAAGAAGAATGAGATTAGATATGGGTGCCCAATCCACCTTGCAGTTTCATAGGCTTGTCTGTGTTGGCACCACATCCCACTCAAACGGGCACAGATGGCAAGGGGGTAGTCTCTTCTGCCAACTCTGACAGTCATTCTGGCATCAAGGACGAGAGGGTTGGCCGGACTTACAAACAGTTGGAAGGAGATTGGATTTCCTCCTGGCTGGGGGCATGTTGTAATGGGGGTTTTTGAGGATGGCATACTGCCCTGGGCACATCCGGGTACAAGAGGGGTAGAATTGTACCTATATTTGGTTTCCAAATGTTGAAGGGTATGTGTTACTATCCATAGGCTTCAATCAGATTGCGTCAAAATGGTTTATCCTGGTTTATCCATTCCTGCACACGACCGTTTTTATTTCCGTTTACGCGCCGTTCTTTACGTTCCGTATACGGAACCATTCATTTCAATTGTTCCACAAAAAAAAACGGAATGTACTCCGTATGCATTCCGTTTCCGTTTTTCCGTTCTGTTGAAAGATAGAACATGTCCTATTATTACCCGCAAATCACGTTCCGTGGCTCCATTCAAGTCAATGGGTCCGCAAAAAAAACGGAACACAAACGGAATGTTTTCCGTATCCGTTCCGTTTTTGCGGAACCATCTATTGAAAATTTTATGCCCAGCGCAATTTTTTTCTATGTAAATACTGTATATGCCATACGGAAAAAAACGAAACGGAAACACAACGGTAACAAAAAACGGAACGACGGATCCGTGAAAAACGAACCGCAAAACACTGAAAAAGCCATATGGTCGCGTGCAGGAGGCCTAATTTAGAAAATATTGAAAATGACTTCGGCTTTTCGTCTCATGTCTTCCGTGCATAGTCGGAATGCACGCAAAGTAGGGTTTGTCTGATACTTAATTAAATGAAGTGGAGCTGCAATACCACACATAAGCTGTGGACAGGTGTGGCGCTGTTTTTCTAATCCAGTGCAGCCTGGTGCGTGTCTCCTTTAAGATCCGCCGCCGGCTGTGTAAGTAGCAGGTGATGCTGAAGGCCGTACGGCTCGTGCGCGGGAGCGGAGGGCTTGTAATAACACAGCGCAGCTATTATACTGCTGTCATAACTGGTGAGTGCAGGAGGTCTGGGGATGTAGAGCTGCGCAGATCCTCCCGAGATGCCCCTTAGGCAGAGTCTGCTGCCGATTTCCTCTTCTGCCGCAATAACATCCCCCCCCTTAAGGCGCATATCTAAATATAACCATTATATACCTGTCGCCGAGCCCGTCCTCCGCAGCTGTCTCTATGGAGAGTCAGGCAATGAAACGGTTGTCTGCCCAAAATGTATTATATTCTCATTAAAATAAAGCTCTTCCTTCCTCCGGACGGTCAGTCTGTTTAAACCCCTCCGAGGGCTCCTCAAGGCACCTTCTGCTTTGGTTGCTGGTTTTTATGAACCTGGGTGATAATCAGTATTACAGCCCCCGCACTGCTTTCCCAGGATCCTGAATAGTAAGTGCAACCTATGGCACCATCCGCCCATAGCCTAAGGCTGTTGATTTTCCTGTGAGGCTAATGGGAAACCTCAATCGCCATTTTATTTTGTGTTAAAAGACAGTAGGTCCACAATTCTGCGCCCATTTCGTTTCTGAATATATCTTTATAGCAGTTGAAGCTTTGTCTTTTTCAGACACAGAGCTCCAGCTCCACTGCATAGTCATAAAGATAACATGCTATTTGCCTGCAGCCACCACTAGAGGGAGCTCACTGCTTGTGTATTGGGATGAGCTCCCTCTAGTGGTGGCTTCAGGTACAAAGAATTTTATCCTTTAAGATCAGTGCAGGGAATTTGAAGCTCTGTATCCAAAATCAGCGCCCAGACCTAGGGTAAAATATTAATCAGTACAGACTGTTGGACTTAATGTTAGAAGGTAGAGTTTGACTTTAATCACACTAGACATGCATACAAATGAAAGGAAATGTAAAACTGTGTGTTTCTCTGGGACTGTATCTGTTAGGGACAGTGGATTTGGATCCACTGTTCCAAGGAACCGGTTTGGCTTAGGTCTAGACCTAAGGGTGTTATCCTGGAAGTCCCCTGGTATTCATTCTTTAACCCCCTATACAGGGATCTGGTCTTCACTGCAGGGGAGCCACCCAGCCGCTGCCTCTTGGAGTAGTCCCAGTCTAGTTGGCGGAGGACGCACAGGTGTCAGAGACACCGGTGTGAAGCACTAAGGGATCAGGCAAAACTTGTGGTCAGATAACAGGTAGCATTCATGGCAGGCAGAGTTCGTGTGTATGGGTAAAACAATCCGAGGTCAGGGCAGGCAGCAGAGGGTCAACACAGTAAACAGACAGAAGTCAGGGCAGGTAGCAGAGAATTAGTGACAATAAATGGGCAGCGTTCGGTACACAGGTAGACTAACAGAAAAGTACACCTTCACTGGTAAACTAGCAAGCTAGGAACCTAAAGCTCAGGCACCCTCCCCTAGGATCCGCTGCAGGTGGGTAGAGGAGGGCAAGCAGGTTCGGACCACTGGCACAGCAGAATGGAGAGCATTCTCCATTCTGTGATGTGGAGCGGGGCAGCGGTGGGAACGGGCCGCCATCATAACAGTACCTCATGATAGCCTTATATACAGCAACCCAGCAGACAGTACCACATGTGGTAGCCTTAGATACTCCATGTCAGCAAATTGTATCACAAATTATATACCTAAATACACCAATTCAGCAGACACTACTACACACACAAAAGGCTTAGATACAGCAACTAAGCTGTCAGTATAAAACTCCATAGGTTTAGATACAGCCACTCAGCAGACAAGCTCAACAGAAAGGCTTGCATACACCAGCTGAGCAAACATGTCAACCACACACACTCATATATATATATATATCCAGTATATTGCTTCCCGGTCAGTCGGAGTGCACATGCTGCCGTGTTATAAGCGTCTGTCGGTATGCCCGTCCACCTGGTATTATATATAACTGCCTGTGTCTGGCAGCGTGGAGCTACGTGTGTGCGTCCGCATACGAATGTGCACCATTACAACTGGTCCTCAGGGCTTTGTCTGGTGGAGGGTGCAGGCTGGTTTCTTCTGATTGCAGAAAGGGGGGGGGGGGGGGGGGGTGGTATTGCCAGGCAGCGGGAGGTGGCGAGTGTAACTTACGATACAAGGGCAGAAATGATCCACGTTAGCTATTTCCTTCAAGCCTCTCAGAGAAAGCTCAAGGATTCAGGTCCCATTGTTTGCAGCGCTATGTTGGCTTATAGTTTCCATGAGATTCCTAAATGCTAATTGCAATAATTACTAGGGACATTAACAAAGGGATCTGTCACCAAAACAAGCTGGCATAGATTATCCTCAAGAGCCCCGAGAAGCAATCAATGTGTACAGGATGGCAGCGATGCTGCAGGGAACCTCGTGGGCGTACCCTTTCCTGTCCCCACCCATGAGCAGCCCCTTTCCAGGTTGGTACGCTGTAACACACTCAAGCTGTTTCAACAGAACTGGGTCTAAGTCATTAGTAAAAAAAAAAAAAAATGGCTGTTTTCTTCCAAAAAAGCAGCACCACCCGTGTCTGATATTGTGGTATTCAGTCGACTTGGGCTAAGCTGTAATACCAGACACAACCTATGGGCAAGAGCGGCGCTGTGTTAAAGCATAATGTATTATATTGGGTAACATTCCTCCATATACTGAATCCATCCTTCTTGCTTCTGAGGGTTGTGCAGCGTTGATTATGTGCCGCAGTCATTTGTGAAAGGCAAGTAGACAGCTTCTTGCAGGCAGTGAGGGGTTAATCTATGATCTGTGGAGAAAAAGTGACATTTACATTTGGTGAAGATCAATAGAGCGCACCGGCTGTGTGTAATTAATCATTCATATCAGGCCCCGTGACGTGCGCTTATTCTGTCTCTGGTGAAGAAACCTGCATCAGTGTGGATAGAGAAATGTCACCGCAGTGTGAGACATCTAGTGTCACCTCAAAACCACCGACCCCCCATCTTATTCTCTATGGAGGAGGCCGGGGAGCAGCTGTCAGACACCAGTGGATCCAAGGGGAAAAGGGCAAAAGAGATCCGCCCCAAGAAATTCTAAATGGTCGATTAATTTACCTGCAAAGTGTATGCCTGGTGGAATCTTGTTGATGAAGAGCCACAATGGAACTACAAGATCTGCCATCATTGTGCGTGGGCAGCTTTAGAGTAACTGTTAGAGATGAGAATGCACGGCTGGTGACAAGAGTGATGAAGGACATAAAACATTTGCATAAAGCAGAAATACATTCATTAAGATGTATTGATTGATGTCTGATGTATTATACTCCAGAGATGCATTCACTATTCTGCTGGTGCAGTCACTGTCTACATACATTACTATACTTATCCTGTACTGATCCTGAGTTACATCCTGTATTATACTCCAGAGCTGCACTCTCTATTCTGCTGGTACAGTCACTGTGTACATACATACATTACTTATCCTGTACTGATCCTGAGTTACATCCTGTATTATACTCCAGAGCTGCACTCTCTATTCTCCCGGTGCAGTCTCTGTGTACATACATTACTTATCCTGTACTGATCCTGAGTTACATCCTGTATTATACCCCAGAGCTGCACTCACTATTCTGCTGGTGCAGTCACTGTGTACATACATTACTTATCCTGTACTGATCCTGAGTTACATCCTGTATTATACTGCAGAGCTGCACTCACTATTCTGCTGGTGCAGTCACTGTGTACATACATTACATTACTTATCCTGAGTTACATACTGTATTATACTCCAGAGCTGCACTCACTATTCTGCTGGTGCAGTCACTGTGTACATACATTACTTATCCTGTACTGATCCTGAGTTATATCCTGTATTATACCCCAGAGCTGCACTCACTATTCTGCTGGTGCAGTCACTGTGTACATACATTACTTATCCTGTACTGATCCTGAGTTACATCCTGTATTATACTCCAGAGCTGCACTCACTATTCTGCTGGTGCAGTCACTGTGTGCATACATTACTTATCCTGTACTGATCCTGAGTTACATCCTGTATTATACTCCAGAGCTGCACTCACTATTCTGCAGGTGCAGTCACTGTGTACATACATTACATTGCTTATCCTGTACTGATCCTGAGTTACATCCTGTATTATACTCCAGAGCTGCACTCACTATTCTGCTGGTGGAGTCACTGTGTACATACATTACATTACTTATCCTGTACTGATCCTGAGTTACATCCTGTATTATACTCCAGAGCTGCACTCACTATTCTGCTGGTGGAGTCACTGTGTAGATACATTACTTATCCTGTACTGATCCTGAGTTACATCCTGTATTATACTCCAGAGCTGCACTCACTATTCTGCTGGTGCAGTCACTGTCTACATACATAACTTATCCTGTACTGGTCCTGAGTTACATCCTGTATTATACTCCAGAGCTGCACTCACTATTCTCCCGGTGCAGTCACTGTGTACATACATTACATTACTTATCCTGTACTGATCCTGAGTTACATCCTGTATTATACTCCAGAGCTGCACTCACTATTCTGCTGGTGCAGTCACTGTGTACATACATTACATTACTTATCCTGTACTGATCCTGAGTTACATCCTGTATTATACTCCAGAGCTGCACTCACTATTCTGCTGGTGCAGTCACTGTGTACATACATTACTTATCCTGTACTGATCCTGAGTTACATCCTGTATTATACTCCAGAGCTGCACTCACTATTCTGCTGGTGCGGTCCCTGTGTACATACATTACATTACTTATCCTGTACTGATCCTGAGTTACATCCTGTATTATACTCCAGAGCTGCACTCACTATTCTGCTGGTGCAGTCACTGTGTACATACATTACATTACTTATCCTGTACTGATCCTGAGTTACATCCTGTATTATACTCCAGAGCTGCACTCACTATTCTGCTGGTGGAGTCACTGTGTACATACATTACATTACTTATCCTGTACTGATCCTGAGTTACATCCTGCATTATACTCCAGAGCTGCACTCACTATTCTGCTGGTGGAATCACTGTGTACATAACCCTCCATAAAGTGATTGTGTAACTAAACATGGTGGCATTCAGGTAATGACATATAATTTGGTTGCGTTGTGCGAGTTTCTCAGTCTGGCGAGTACCTGGGAGGTGTTAGATTCGCACCCGCTCATGTGTGCAGTAATTGCTGTAAATGAAATGGTTGGGAGCACATGGCGCCCGCACCGTCCTCCAGCGCAGGATAGAGCGCTCTATTTTGTTGCTATCAGCACATCTCTTACATGAATAAGTCATTTTTGTCATCCTTTGCGTAAATAATTCTGCAAGTTTGTAATGTACGTTGTGTTCCGATTCTTCACTATTTCCTAGTTCTCTCCTTTCTGTCAGTGAATAGAATCTCTATCATCTACATTCTAAAAAAAAACTGCCCTGATCACATTCTGCTCACACGGCTGATGGATTTGGGGCAGAAAAGATATTTCAGCTCAATCAGGTATTTCCTAGACTTTTGTAACAACCCCTCAGCCCAAGTCAGGGTCAGTTCACAGATAAGGTGCCCACGTGGTGTACGCCCAATCGACCCGGGTAAATGGCTCATTATTGATCACATACGGGTAAGGAAATGTGACATCATGGTTTAGATAAAGAAGTGGATAGTGACCTGTCACACAGCTGCAGTTTTGGTACAATGTATTGGTCTTTGCAATGATCTATGAACGTTACATAGCAACAGCACAGATCTCTCTCCCTGACTTTACATTATTACCTACGCTGATACATTGTAACAAAGCCACTGAGGACCTGGGAGATTAGCAGCAGCTTTCCCTTGTCCCTGCCGGCCCGCGGAAGAAGTCACTGATTTTGCGACAGATCACCTTTGCGCCAAAATGTGCGCCAAAAAGTGGTGTATATTTTGTCATAAATGATCACCTTTGTGTTTTTGGGGAGATCAGGGAAGACAATTGTGGATAGTTTTAGGACTCAAACTTCATCCATTTCAGTCCTGTGCTTTCTGCTTCCCAAACTCTGAAAATCAAGCCGTGCATTGTGCTGTCCCTCTAGTATTCCTCTTGGAAATTAATAATAAATGAATATGAAATTGACCAATGAGTGTTACCATTCCGCTCATTAATGGGGCTGCCTCTTCCTCCTATTGTCAGCACTGGCGGGACAGCGTCAGGGGAAAAGGTAAGAGCCAGTTGTCAGATTATTCATCTAAGTAAATTGATAATTCCAGAGGAACAGCACAAAACGAGGTCTATGAAAAAAACGGACATGGCAGGAGAGCAGATGGGGCCCCCTTTAAGCTCGTCCAAAAGACCCAATCACATGGACAGTCATAGGAAACGGCCATGTTTTCCTAATCTTGCACAACTCCCCTAAGCGAGATCATTCATCTATTAGCTTCCCACTGAAGGAGTAATGTGTGATGTGTTAAACTCTGCATATATTTTATTCCGCTCTATAACCCTTTGGTTTTGGAGAAGTAATTACACTCACAGCAGCGGGGCTCCTTTTATTGGGCCTCCGTAGCACAATTTATTGACACATTACAGCTGGAACATAGATTATTACAGCTCCGATGAAAAACATCCATAACTCTGATCTACGGTATTTCTCCCCGGCTCCAAAAAAAATTCACAAAGCTTAACGCCAATCTGTTAGTGCTGTGAAAACCTCACATAAAGACGTATCCGCAATACTGCACCGAAAAGTGGATCGTCTTACCTGTTCTTCTCCAGGTCCCAACACCAAGGGCCATGGTAGGAGGAGAAACCCAGGTTCACGTCAGGGTCTACTTTCCGGGGTCTGTCTTGTTAATGTTTTGCAAACCCCAAAATTTACTAAGAACCCACAGACTCCTAATTTCATTCAGACCCCAGACCAGACTCCTAAAATTAGTACGATCCCAAACTAGACAACTGAAATTAATTGAGAACCCCTAAACTCAGTTACACCACAACACCAGACCCCAAATTTAACTCAGACCCCTAAATTTATTCAGACCCCAGACCAGACTTTTAAAATTAATCAAAACCCAAACCAGACCCCTAAAATTAATTCAGATCCCAAATAAAACTCCTAAACATATTCACACACCAAACCAGACCCCAAAATTAATTCATAACCCATACAAAACCCTCTAAAGTAATTCATACCTCAGAGCAGACCTCAAAATTAACGACGACGGCAGACCCCCAGATTCATTCGGGCCCCAGATCAAACTCCTAAAATTAATTTGAACCCAAACTAGACCCCTGAAATTGACAACCCCTAAACTCATTCACACCCCAGAGCAGACCCCACAATTAACTAAAACTCCAGACCCAAACAAGACCCCTAAACACATTCACACCCCAGACCAGACCCCCAGAACAGATTAATCCGAACCCAAACCAGATCCCTCAAATTAATTCAGATGCTTCATCTCATTCAGACCCCAAACAAGACCCCAAAACTCATTCACACTCCATACCAGACCCCTGAAATTAATCAGACTCCTTAACTCATTCAGACCCCTAAACACTCGCATGCCCCAGACAGGATCTCTAAAACGAATCAGCCCCATAATTATGTGACCCTGGTGGCCCTGTGACTACTTATGAAAACTTGTGTAGACGAAGTTCCTGGATAACATTCTGTCTGCCTGTAGTCACCACTAGGGGGAGCTCAGGAGATTACTGCATACTGTTTCTACATTAAACTGTATAATAACACAGTATGCGGTGAGCTCCCTCTAGTGGTGGCTGCAGGCAGACAGAATTTTTTCAGGGGATTTGGAGCTCTGAATACTGGCACACTAATCACTATAAAGATATATTAAGAAATTAATTCTGGTAATAAAAAAAAACCATAGTGTTAAGAGGTGAAAGTTTGGAGGGGAGCAGAGGTGATGACAGCAGTCGGCAGCCCTCCAAATTCTACTTTATGGTGCTGTGTAGAGAAAGCTCCTTCCTTGTGAAGATGCAGAATCCTAAATGCCTCTGTTTTTGCCTGAGGTCTGTCTCGGGAACTTGCCTTAACCTCGTGAGATATTTTTGGGATTTCCAGTAGATTCTCCTCTATACTTAGCTGCCTGTTCGCTCTGACAGCTCATACAGAGGCACTAAGAAGGGCTCTTATCACCTCGCCCTCTCACGGGGCACGGAGGACTAAGAGCCGCTGTAAAGACCTTGACAGTCGGTGGTAGAGGTGACAAGTGACAGCCGGATCATGGCGGCCTGCGCCGAAGCTGCCAATCTCCGCTTCCTTACTTTTACACCCATCCATTTGTACTTGTATTACCTTTTCTTACATTCTTTGGAATAAAAATGTACATATAGTTTCTCTCATCTGGTTACCAGTATACAATGCAGTATCACATCCTGAGATAACCAGTATACAATGCAGTATCACATCCTGAGATATCCAGTATACAATGCAGTATCACATCCTGAGATAACCAGTATACAATGCAGTATCACATTCTCAACCAGTATACAATGCAGTATCACATCCTGAGATAACCAGTATACAATGCAGTATCACATTCTCAACCAGTATACAATGCAGTATCACATTCTCAACCAGTATACAATGCAGTATCACATCCTGAGATAACCAGTATACAATGTAGTATCACATCCTGAGATAACCAGTATACAATGTAGTATCACATCCTGAGATAACCAGTATACAATGTAGTATCCCATCCTGAGATATCCAGTATACAATGCATTATCACATCCTGAGATATCCAGTATACAATGTAGTATCACATCCTGAGATAACCAGTATACAATGCAGTATCACATCCTGAGATATCCAGTATACAATGTAGTATTACATCCTGAGATATCCAGTATACAATGCAGTATCACATCCTGAGATATCCAGTATACAATGCAGTATCACATCCTGAGATAACCAGTATACAATGCAGTATCACATCCTGAGATAACCAGTATACAATGCAGAATCACATCCTGAGATAACCAGTATACAATGCAGAATCACATCCTGAGAGGACCAGTATACAATGCAGAATCACATCCTGAGATGACCAGTATACAATGCAGAATCACATCCTGAGATAACCAGTATACAATGCAGAATCACATCCTGAGAGGACCAGTATACAATGCAGAATCACATCCTGAGATGACCAGTATACAATGCAGAATCACATCCTGAGATAACCAGTATACAATGCAGTATTACATCCTGAGAGGACCAGTGTACAATGAAGTAACACATCCTGAGAGGACCAGTGTACAATGCAGTATCCCATCCTGAGATAACCAGTATACAATGAAGTATCATATCCTAAGATGACGACCAGTATACAATGCAGTATCCCATCCTGAGATAACCAGTATACAATGCAGAATCACATCCTGAGATAACCAGTATACAATGCAGTATCCCATCCTGAGATAACCAGTATACAATGAAGGATCATATCCTAAGATGACGACCAGTGTACAATGCAGTATCCCATCCTGAGATAACCAGTATACAATGAAGTATCATATCCTAAGATGACGACCAGTATACAATGCGGTTTCACATTTTTAGACAACCAGTGCACAATGCAGTATCACATCCTCAACCAGTACACAATGCAGTATCACAATCTCATCAACCAGTATACAATTCAGTATCACATCCTCAACCAGTACACAATGCAGTATCACATCCTGAGATATCCAGTATACAATGAAGTAATACATCCGGAGAGGACCAGTGTACAATACAGTATCACATCCTGAGATAACCAGTATACAATGTAGTATCACATCCTAAGATGACGACCAGTATACAATGCAGTATCACATCCTGAGATAACCAGTATACAATGAAGTATCATATCCTAAGATGACGACCAGTATACAATGCAGTTTCACATTTTCAGACAACCAGTGCACAATGCAGTATCACATCCTTAACCAGTATACAATGCAGTATCACAATCTCATCAACCAGTATACAATGCAGTATCACATCCTGAGATATCCAGTGCACAATGCAGTATCACATCCTTAACCAGTATACAATGCAGTATCACAATCTCATCAACCAGTATACAATGCAGTATCACATCCTCTGACAACCAGCATACAATGCAGTATCACATCCTGAGATAACCAGTGCACAATGCAGTATCACATCCTGAGATAACCAGTGCACAATGCAGTATCACATCCTGAGATAACCAGTGCACAATGCAGTATCACATCCTCTGACAACCAGTGCACAATGCAGTATCACATCCTCTGACAACCAGCATACAATGCAGTATCACATCCCCAGACGATGAAGTATAGTCTGGTGGGGGAGTGTGGCCATGTTTTATATGTTGTGTTGAGCTCTTAGCTAGTTTTTCGTTATTTCTTGCAGTGTTTAGCATGACTAGTATTTTTCCAGATTTCTGTAAAGATGTAATCACTACTTGAAAGCACATTATTCGGTGACAGTGCGGGGCACTACGCAGAGCCAAGTGACAATCAATCATCCTAAAGTGCAGTAATTGGAAGAAGAAACTTGTCAAAACAAACATTCAGAATGAGAAGCAAAAAAGCCTAAAAGTTTGTAACTGAGTCCTCGCTGCCACCTAGTGGAATCTCCTGCTCATAGCATCTGGAAACAAGACAGTAACATCACTGCAGCAGGGCATAAAGGACAGGCGGAGGCCATAGCAAAAATCAAAATGTGCCCCTCTCCCACCTGGCTTGTTTTGGCCTATTCAGGGGGTGGGCTGGACCGTTAGGTAGATTACAAGCTTCTTATGCTTGCTAGAAATGCTAGTGGAGAGGGGGGTGCCCTGTGCTTCTTCAGGAGAAGGAAAATGAGACTTTTTTATGAATGGATTTAAATAATGACTATTTTTTTTCTTACCCGGGGCGACAATGAGCACAGAAGAATTTGTGCTCAGTCCTGAGGCACGATGGGAGGGAAATTCTAAATTAAATGGGATGTTACTAAACCAATTTTTAAATACCCTTACCTTGTAATTTAGTGGTCATAACAATTATAGTTAGATCATCCCTTCCAATAGTTCTCTACTTTGGACAATCGATTTTAGTTAGAAGAGTCTCCTGATGATAGGCTGATCATAAAGTGTCCTTCTGCTATGTAAGGGAATCTAGCAGCAAGTGTTACACTTCCCTGCAGCGCCCCCGCAGGTGAATTGAAGTATTGACTATGAAGAATTATCGGGTCCTCCAAAGAGGAGAGAGATGCTCTTTGTAACCACACCACTCTCTGGTTAACAAATGAGAGTCTTGAATAGCGGACTTTATCCCTTCAAAGGGTTGTCCAGGTCGGGGGGAAAAGAAATTCCCAAGGTGGAGAAAATGTGGCAGAAATTGTAAAATATTATTGTGGGTGTCCGGCTGCCTGATGAAAACATGGCGCTCCAGAATAAGGCCTATTAATGACCGCTGTATAAAGATGTATCGGCGGCCTTTAAGTCTTAAATTCCATAGACATCCCCTTTAAGCCCCTTCTGTTCTGCATTGCAGTGCTGAGCTACGGCTGATATATGCAAATACTGCGGAATTTAACACTTCTTCTGGAAAAAGTCACAAAAGCAGTGACGATTGTTTGCTAATTTCCCATCAGCTCCTTTAAGATGGTTGTCTCATTTCTCTATAGGAGGGTGATGGAATACATTAGCACCCGGGGTGATGTATGTGTGATACCTCTACAATGCAGTCCGACGGTAGAGGATGTTTCCTTGAAGTAATGTTACTTGGAGTGGTTCAGTTTAGAAAACCCATTTTCATACATCCAGTTAGAGGTAATAGAAGGGGGTCTTCTGTCCAGGATCTCCTGGCCAGAGTAGTGAGAGGTTACAAAGAGCGTCTCTCGCTCTGGAGGACCTGTCCTGCATTACACAGACAACACATTGATTTTGATGGATACCATGTAATACTTCATTTCTCCAGTGGTGGTGCTGCAGGGAAACCCGAACGCTCACGGGCAGGTTCCCACACACATCACAGCTGATCTCTGGAGGCCACATTGTGATCTGCTTATTGTCAAGTGACCCTTCTAACAAGTAGGGACGGTCCAAAGCAGGAGACCCCTTTAGAGAACTCAGGTCTTCAGTAGAAAGTAGAATTGTCACCTTGGCTTGGAAGGAATAATCGGTTTGTTCTTTTCCTTCACATTAACCATAATCTAAGGTGCAGACCCCTTTCTAATAAACTAGGATCGCCACTCCTGTTTATTATCACCTATGTAAAGGATTGTTAATTATATCTCGCCTCTTGTATCTCCAGGCATGGCTGACGGAAATACACGAATATGCGCAAAAAGACGTGGTCATCATGCTTCTCGGAAACAAGGTGAGGAGGAAATCTGAGATGTGCCGATCTTAGAAAATATGCCCCACTGAATTTAGCGGCAGGGTGCATGCCTTAAAGGGAACCTGTCATCACCGTTATGCTGCCCATACTAACGGCAGAATAAAATAGAGACAGGTGAGTTGATTTCAGCCGTCGGTCATTTAAAAGTTAAAAGTAAGTGATTGCCGAGAACCAACATCACAATCATTGCAGACCGGGCCTGGAAAAGAGTCACGGCGGCCTGAGAAGAGTCATGAAATCCTGCTCTCCTGCCCACCTGCTTCTACCTAGTTTTCTCTCTAGGAGAGAACTGCCAGTCATCAGCAGATGGGGGAGAGCAGGAGATTATAATAACCAGGACTCTTCTCAGGTATATTTGACTCTTTTCAAGGCCTGGGCTGCAATGATTATGATGCCGGTTCTTGGCAACCACTTACTTTTAGCTCATGAGTGACACATCGCTGACATCAGCATTTCTGTCACTACTTTATACTGCCCTCAGTGAGATCAGCATAACGTTGATGACAGGTTCCCTTTACAGGGCTTGAACATGTTTGGAGGGTTTGGCAACCCACCCCTCCTGGACAGACCTCCGAAGGGAAGCATACTTACCTGCTTCCTGATGCTGGCTCTTTCTCTGTGTGGCCTCCGCTGCTCTGCTCGGGTCCATGGATTCAAATTTATGGTTCGACAAAGCTGCAGCGGTGATCTGCTACCCTTGTGTCACTTGAGCATTTTTCATCACACAAGGGGAAGCAGGTAACCTCTGCAGTGATTGGCTGCAGCAGTGTCAAACCGTATGTTTACATCCAGGGACCTGAGCAGAGCTATGGAGGACACGAAGCACAGGAGCCGGCATCAGGAAGCAGGTAAGTATCCTTTCCTTCGCAGGTCTGCCCAGAAAGGGCACAACTCTTTTAAAGTATACAGCTCCTATGCATATCTATGCATCTCTGCATTAAGGCTAGGGCTACCCGGCAACACCTGTCGCGGCCAGGATCACTGAGTAGCGGTGATCCCATAGGAATGAATGGGATCGCTGTGGCAGTCACAAGAAATCCAGCCATAGGGCTGCATAGGGGCTCAGCGCACAATACAAAAGATTTTTTATCAAAGCAATTTGTAAAGTTTCTTCACTTCAAATGCATCGGCGCAATAAAAATTGGCATAGCAAATATCGTTAGCCAAAAGTGAGCAGGATCCCTTTAATTGCCTCTCCCCCCCCCCTTCTTATTAAAGGTTTGCCTGGCGGTTGCTGTAAAAGACTTTAGCACCTGTTAAATATTCATTATTTACTTGAAAGCTGGCAATGCATAAAACATGCGTTCACACTCCTCACAGAAGCTCGGGCCTAACCCCGACTGCTCAACTGGCAGAACAGTTCCATCGGCAGTAACCCGCAGTGCTCTTCTTACAGGTGGACTCGACTCATGAACGCGTGGTCAAGATCGAAGATGGCGAGCGGCTGGCAAAGGTGAGCCCAGGACACGTAATATACCTAAATAACTGAAACAGCTGGGTGACTACCAATATGGTGGCCATTATAACTAGTGCACAGCTTTCCCAGACTCCTGAGATGCATATGTGCTATCTCCGTAATACAGCAGCTGTGTCATTGAGGGCTGGGCGTAGGGGCTGTAATAGCTGCGGTCACCCAACTTTCCCAGAGACAAATTACACCGACTGTAACAATTAGATATAGAAAGACGCCTCATGTTTGTAGCATGATATGCACTTTAAAAGATATATTAATACTTAAGTCAGAAAATGGTGCAAATTGTGGGGCAAATCTACACCTGATCAGAGCAGGAGATTAAATTTTCTGACTTTTTAGGATATAATGGGGCAGATTTATCAAGCCAGTCTTGATATCCCCTGTGCTGCAGGACTTAGGTGCATCCTCTGGCAGCCTGTGCACCGAAAATAAAATCTATGGCAGCTTCAGGACACCGGCATAAATGCGCCTTGCCCACTGGCCCCTAGCCTGCTCCACGGAAAGTGGCGAGGGCGGTCTAGGAACACCACTTAAAACTGAATTTAGTCGCAGTGGCATTTAAAGTCACCTGAAAACAGCCGCAGGGTAAATGATAAATTCCCCCTAATAAATTTGGTGCACTTTGGTTTAAGATGGGCATCTTAGTAAATTTCCCTGCAACTTTTAGTTGCAATTGCTTTATTTTAAACTGATCAACACCGCCCCCTAGTGGCAGCATTTAAAACTAACACTACCAAACCATTTGCTTCACGCTCCAATCAGCGATTTAAGTTTTTGTGCTGTTTTCCCCATCGACTTCAGGAGAGAAAACCGACCCTGGGTCAGGACTTGTATGATGCACATCTGTACTGTATAACGTCACTTTGTGTCTTGCAGGAATATGGGGTGCCATTTATGGAGACCAGCTCCAAGAACGGACTGAACGTGGAGTTAGCATTTACAGCTATTGCAAAGTAAGTCCAGACCTGTCCATATAACACATCGGACTCAGAAATAGCTGCAGAGCAGTTTGCAGCGACTGTCCTCACTGGTTGAGAGAAGGGCACTTGTATGACCATGGGTTCCTTCAGCCGATCACTGGGGGGGGGGGGGAGCGCTGCCTTTTTTTAATATGTTGCCCCACTGAGAGCACATGCGCACACAGCAGAACTAAGCATGCATGTGAAGCATAGCTGTTGGCTGAACAAGCATTTACCCGACCGCTACCCTTCTATGTATTCTTCAGTCTATGGACCTCTCCAGACCAATACTAATCTCACATTTTTCCTCCTTCAGGGAACTAAAGCACAGGTCGATGAAGCTTCCCAACGAGCCGAGATTTAAACTCCACGACTACGTCAAGAAGGAAGTAAAGGGTTCGGGTTGCTGTAAATCCTGATTTCTCCACCAATTGGGAGGGGTCACCATCCTCCTACTGGTTGTCTGTACAAAGACTGAGAACATTCAGCGTCTCCATCGGGGGTGCTCAGGAGCTCCCGCAGCGCTGCCCCCCATCACTGTGGAGCAGCATTCTCTGTCTGTGCATGTCTGTGTTTTATCTGTGAGGGTGGCGAAACCAATGTGTTATATAAAAAAAAAAAAGACACCTAAATCTGAAGATCTGCACCCTCCTGTAGGGGAGCCCCACCTTTAGGCATGCATCGGTGTATTTATGACATGTATGTGAGGCGCTCCCGATGAATGTAACCCATGGGGGCCGCTTCTCACTGTGCACTGACTTGCTATTCAGGGATCAGTTGCTCACAATTCTCTTGGAGACATCAGCTCTAAGCACATCTCTGTTCACTGTAGGTTTAGCTGTCCTTTTGATCTGTAAATTTGCAGCTTTTATGTTTGGGGGGGGGGGGGGGGGGGGGCAGAGCTTGAAGCATTTTATATTTTCAGAGGCCCCCCCACCATGCTTCAGTGATGTACCTGCGGCCCATAGGCACAGCAGCCATGTCTAGTCAGCACCTGCATGAGTATCATTACCAATTTGGCAAAGGGCTGGGGTACATCAGTTATTTAGCATCAAACCCTCACTGCGGTCAGTGACTTGCAATGGCTGCCAGGGCACCCCCTACCACAGACTGTACACATTACCATGACTGGAGGGCTCACCCAGGCTTGTGCAAAGGTGTCCGCAATCATTAACCCACATCCGCTGTAACGCAACCATTTTTTGACTATAGTTCAATGTATGATTTTGTAATATTTAAGACAATAAAGAGTCAAGCTTCAGGAGAAGTTTTATTCCGAGTGATTCACATTAGGATTAACGGGTTCAGATCTTCTATTTCGCCTCCATCCTGAGAAGAGAAAGTGAAGATCAATCAATACCGGGTGCCGATGCCACAGCCAGGATTATCGTCCGTGTGCAGAAGCCTCAGACATAATGGATCCGCACTGAGTGCTCAGAAGAGGTGTCAGAAAGTTTAGGGTTTATCATCAGCGGCTTCACCAGGGGCATAGGACAAAGCAGCACAGATCAATGGGTCATTACCTGCAGCGACGTCCCTGTCCTCAGCTGCCGGGAGCGGAGCACCTGCAGGAGAAGAGGAGAGTTTCAATTTAGATCCACACAAGCCAAAGCGCAGCTACCTGACAACCCCAGGACATGCTGGCTCCATTGGAGTCCTTACCCTTCAGCTGCAGCCTGTGGCTCTCCGGTGGAGATGGAACTACAACTCTCAGTAGGCCCCAACAACTGCACACTGGGTGTTGTAGCTTCATAGAAGCTGCTGCTTACTGCTACAAAGGATGCGCCCAAGAACGCCAATCAGGTCAGCTACCTAAGGGCTCATGCACACAAGAAAGTATGCCCCGTTCACGTCATTGGGTCCGCATCCATGATATGGCGTGCACACGACCGATGACCGTATATTGTGGGCCCGTATGCATTAACCCTTAAATGGGATTGTCCAGTTTTCCCATATTTAATGGCTGATCCTCAGGATAGGTCATCGATACAAGACTGGTGGGGTTCAGACTCCCAGCACCCCTGACAATCTGTTATTGGAAGTAAGAGCTGCATTCTCTTCAAACAGCTGATCAGCGGGATTGCTGGGACCCCGACCCCTGCCAATCTGATGATATTGATGGCCAATCCTGAGGATAGATCATCAATATGGGGAAACCCCTTTAAAAAGGTCTTCTCATTATAAGAGGGAATAAGCATCTGATCATCAGGTGTACAACTGCAGGGGTCCTGCCAACCAGTAGAACAGGGACCCATGCCTTATTTGAAAGGAGCACCAGACATGCACGCGTGTCAACCATATGGGAATGCCAAGGCAGGGGGAGGACAGGCTGCAACATGCTGGAAGGGGAGCACGTCGAATATGTATATGTCTCCATCCAGACACAAGTAGTAAGAAGACATTAAAACATGCTTTCCAACAGCTGCTGCTGATTATTTTTTTTTTATCCAATCCCTGCAGCCTTCCTCCACAAATAAGTCACGCTTCCCACAGCTCTGGTCCTCCAGGTTACGCCCCGCATGTCCATGTTCCAGTCCCTGGACAGTTTATATCTGGTGCTGCATGGTGACACTCCCAACTGGTAACACCCATCTGGACATTCATTCACAACATCTAGAAGGAATAGTAGAGGACTAGCACAGTCATAAGAACAGAGGCTCCAGAATTACTACATGGGGAAGAAGCTACTAAGATGTCAGGAGAGGAGACCATCCTCTGGCCACTACCTTGGATATAGTACTTACCACTTTCCAGCAAGCAGTGGTATGGCGGTCTTCTGCAGACTAGGATTAAGAGCTACTCCTGTCCTCCAGGAACCTGTAAAGGACAGGGATGGGTTAATGGCTTATCCAGACCTCAGGGCCTATACATTTCTTACTGCGCATGTGCCTCAGCCCAAAGAGCAGAATCAAGAAGCTGCTTTCACAGTTTCATATGAGGTGTCAGAATTTAGGATACATCCCAGGCAGCTGCAGGACAAGGGGAGGAGGATCAGTGAGAAACCCCCAAAATTACCTCGTCAGGGAGGGTCTGATAGAACCGCCACAGCGTGGCACATGGTGGATGGAAGCTCCACCTACAAAGCAAACAAAGAACAGGTTTAGGCGGCTGGAAGAATGCAATACAGTGCAGGCAACATATGGCGGAGATCGCCGTAGACTGCGGTGTAGTCAGCGTGTGACCCCATACTGGAGCACATTCACTCAAGAGGTAGAGACGCCCTTGAAGGATGCACAGATATAAAGGGTTTGGACCATTAAAGTCGTAAGGGGGTACAAGTGCACCCAGTAACCCCCTCAGCCATCACTAGGGGGCACTATATACCCATTGTGAGACCACCGAGCCAGCAGCTACCACTGTATGAGCCAACTCTGGGCGCCTGACTGGCTGAGAGGCAGCAAAGACCGCGCCAAAAAGGATAAATCGCACTGCACTCAACTCTAAGACGTGCAGAAGACTAAAGTTACAACAGTCAGACCCGATTTTACAGTAGAATACTCCGCCACCATCTCACCCGCTCGGCCTCTCCACCAGGCATCCCTCTCTAAAAGGCCGAGGACTGCGCTGTGCCCACATTATATAGAGACGGACCGCTGCACGCCTATTGGTCCACATGAGCACGTGATAACGGTTCAGCCAATGATACGCGTTTCTTATTTTTGGGAATTTATTTGAAGTAGGAGAGGGTTAAAAGCAGCTGCATCGCCCCCTATGCTGACGCAGGGAGTCAGCTGATGAGAGAACAAGCATATGATTGGTTGGTGGTGAGAGTCGCAGACGCTGTCGGGATTTGTAGTTTAGCTTGTGAGAAAGGTAGTGTTTTCCCCCCAAAAGGACTACGGTTCCCATAGTGCTGATGGTGGAATGGGAATTCCTGAAATGTGTCTGTGTGTTTGAGGGGGAGGGGCTGCTGCGCTGTTAGTGGAAGCCGGAAAACATGTCTACGGATTGGTGAGTTTGTAACGGTGGTCGGGGTGCGGGGTTGTGGGGGGCCTGGGGGGTTACCTTGGTATCTGTGGTGACGAGAGGCCTGAGGAGACTGAGACATGTCGTGACTGAGTATGGCGGAGGAGCTGTGTACTGATACCATCACTGGGCATATCGTGATTGTGAGGGTGCAGGAGGGGAGGACTGGAGGGATGCTAAAAACAGCATCCCCCCAGCTGCTGCAAGACTACAACTCCCAGCATGCACATGAAACCAATTTGAGAAAGCTCCTTAAAGAGAACCTGTAACGTCTCCGGACATGTCTGTTTTAGTAACTACTTGCCATGCAATTGGGGATCATCATGACTGTAGTGCCATTCCTCCTGCAAGAAGTTATGAATTGTCAGCAATGAAAGTCCTGGTGCCGCCTGCACAGTGACACCATCCGATCAGTGCTGCCAGGGTCAGCGACACTCCCAACTGGTAACACCCATCTGGACATTTATTCATAACATCTAGAAGGAATAGTAGAGGACTAGCACAACAGTCATAAGAATAGAGGCTCCAGAATTACTACATGGGGAAGAAGCTACTAAGATGTCCGGAGAGGAGACCATCCTCTGGCCACTACCTTGGATATAGTACTTACCACTTTCCAGCAAGCAGTGGTATGGCGGTCTTCTGCAGACTAGGATTAAGAGCTACTCCTGTCCTCCAGGAACCTGTAAAGGACAGGGATGGGTTAATGGCTTATCCAGACCTTAGGGTCTATACATTTCTTACTGCGCATGTGCCTCAGCCCAAAGAGCAGAATCAAGAAGCTGCTTTCACAGTTTCATATGAGGTGTCAGAATTTAGGATACATCCCAGGCAGCTGCAGGACAAGGGGAGGAGGATCCGTGAGAAACCCCCAAAATTACCTCGTCAGGGAGGGTCTGATAGAACCGCCACAGCGTGGCACATGGTGGATGGAAGCTCCACCTACAAAGCAAACAAAGAACAGGTTTAGGCGGCTGGAAGAATGCAATACAGTGCAGGCAACGTATGGCGGAGATTGCCCCAGACTGTAGACTGCGGTGTAGTCAGCGTGTGACCCCATACTGGAGCACATTCACTCAAGAGGTAGAGACGCCTTGAAGGATGCACAGTTATAAAGGGTTTGGACCATTAAAGTCGTAACAGGGTACAAGTGCACCCAGTAACCCCCTCAGCCATCACCAGGGGGCACTATATACCCATTGTGAGACCACCGAGCCAGCAGCTACCACTGTATGACCCAACTGTGGGCGCCTGACTGGCTGAGAGGCAGCAAAGACCGCGCCAAAAAGGATAAAACATCGCACTGCACTCAACTCTAAGACGTGCAGAAGACTAAAGTTACAACAGTCAGACCCGATATTACAGTAGAATACTCCGCCACCATCTCACCCGCTCGGCCTCTCCACCAGGCACCCCTCTCTAAAAAAGGCCGACGACTGCGCTGTGCCCACATTATATAGAGACGGACCGCTGCACGCCCATTGGTCCACATGAGCTGCTGGCTCTGTGGGGAACGAAGGGTGTTGGGGAGTAATGGCAGGGGGTCTGATGAGTTTTTATAAAGGAAAACAGTATTAATTCATTTTTTCTTATAGAATACTCAATCGTAAAAAATAATCGATGAATACTCGATTTCTAAAATAGTTTACTGCAGCCCTAGTCTAGTATCTCCAGGATCAGGGCTCATTCAAACAGCCACATGTTCAATTCCACACCTGTTCCGGAATTCTGCGGGATGTGTGCAGACCCATTCATTTCAATGGGGCCCACAAAAGATGCGGACAGCGCGCCATGTACTGTCCACATCTATATGTCTGGTTCTGCAGCCCGGCAAAAAAACAAAAACGCATGTCCAAATTCTTGTCCACAACTGCAGACAATAGCAGGGCTGTGGAGTCGGTAGATAAATGCTCCGACTCTGACTCCTCCGTTTTTGGTACTTCCGACTCCTCTATTTAATAATGCAAATTTATTTTATCCATTCCTTGAAGGAAAGAAAGGCAACATACATGTCATTACCACAGAACTACTGGCCAGGAAGCCGCTGCCTTCTCCTTTGTGTGCTGATCTTCTGCTGAAGATCGGGCAGTGGGGGGATCCGGGACGGGGCATTTATTGTAAAACATGATTTCCCTAGTAGAATCCCATAGTCATGTTTAAAGTTTAAGCTACAATCTGAGTTTACAAGTTTTTATAGCCTTAGCTGAATGACATCAGTTTTTCAAATGGTTTACAGCTTCAGTCTTGAGCTATTGACTATCCATTCCCTTCACTTATACAAGTGTCTCTAGTCCTGCAAAAAACATTTACTTAATCAGTTATCAGTGAGAGGCGAGGTTAACCATGGGCGATGCGTTCCCTGTAACAGCGGAACACAATGGAAAGTATAAGTATTGCCGCTCCTTATCTGTGCGTTGCGTGCCATATAGTGAAGCATAGGAAAAGCATGCTTCTTTATGGTCACTTAACGTGTTTGTTTTGCGGTAACGTGACGCACTGCATGCATTGGCCTTTATTCTTACAGTAGAGAAGTACTGTAATTAATTATAACTTTGTAAATTGGGACATTAACTTTTTTTATTATTCCAATTTAAATTTAGTAGGTGTAGGAGTCAGTTCATTTTTGACGACTCCAGGTACCCAAAATTGCCTCCGACTCCACAGCCCTGGACAATAGGCATTTTCTATCAGTGCCAGCAATGTGTGGTCAGCGAAACGCACACAGGAGGGTATTTGTTTTGCAGATCTGCAGTTTGCTGATAACAGGCCAGCAGCTACCATCAGCCGGCCACAGATACAACCATTATGTTACAGCCAGGTCTCCAGGTAAGTTCTATTACTACTTAAATCACTACTAAGTGATAGGTACTGTATTAGGAGGCCGGATATTGAAGAATTACCAGCTAGTAGTGTCACATCTTCAAGGCCATGTTCACACCATCTGCAGTGCACAAGTGGCAAATGCAACATCTAAGCTCTGGCAAACATCCAGAGGCCCCCATGGAGTCATTATGATCATGCACTTTCCCAGTATTTAAACAGGCTTTCCAGGAATAAAGATAGTTTTTTATCCAATCCCTGCAGCTTTCCTCCACAAATAAGTCTTGCTTCCCACAGCTCTGGTCCTCCAGGACGTGGCACCTGATGCACACAGTCTGGGGCCCAGACATGTGGGAGCCAGTGAGGACTACTGGAGCAGCAGGAAGCCAGAAAGTATTTTACAGAGGCAGGCTATGCGTTTGCTAAAAACAGCATCCCCCCAGCTGCTGCAAAACTACAACTCCCAGCATGCACATGCAACCAATTTGAGAAAGCTCCTTAAAGAGAACCTGTAACGTCTCCGGACACGTCCGTTTTGGTAACTACTTGCCATGCAATTGGGGATCATCATGACTGTAGTGCCATTCCTCCTGCAAGAAGTTATGAGTTGTCAGCAATGTAAGTCCAGATGGAGCCGCCTGCACAGGGACACCATCCGATCAGTGCTGCCAGGGTCAGCGACACTCCCAACTGGTAACACCCATCTGGACATTCATTCACAACATCTAGAAGGAATAGTAGAGGACTAGCACAACAGTCATAAGAATAGAGGCTCCAGAATTACTACATGGGGAAGAAGCTACTAAGATGTCCGGAGAGGAGACCATCCTCTGGCCACTACCTTGGATATAGTACTTACCACTTTCCAGCAAGCAGTGGTATGGCGGTCTTCTGCAGACTAGGATTAAGAGCTACTCCTGTCCTCCAGGAACCTGTAAAGGACAGGGATGGGTTAATGGCTTATCCAGACCTCAGGGCCTATACATTTCTTACTGCGCATGTGCCTCAGCCCAAAGAGCAGAATCAAGAAGCTGCTTTCACAGTTTCATATGAGGTGTCAGAATTTAGGATACATCCCAGGCAGCTGCAGGACAAGGGGAGGAGGATCAGTGAGAAACCCCCAAAATTACCTCGTCAGGGAGGGTCCGATAGAACCGCCACAGCGTGGCACATGGTGGATGGAAGCTCCACCTACAAAGCAAACAAAGAACAGGTTTAGGCGGCTGGAAGAATGCAATACAGTGCAGGCAACATATGGCGGAGATCGCCCCAGACTGTAGACTGCGGTGTAGTCAGCGTGTGACCCCATACTGGAGCACATTCACTCAAGAGGTAGAGACGCCTTGAAGGATGCACAGATATAAAGGGTTTGGACCATTAAAGCCATAAGGGGGTAGAAGTGCACCCAGTAACCCCCTCAGCCATCACTAGGGGGCACTATATACCCATTGTGAGACCACCGAGCCAGCAGCTACCACTGTATGAGCCAACTCTGGGCGCCTGACTGGCTGAGAGGCAGCAAAGACCGCGCCAAAAAGGATAAAACATCGCACTGCACTCAACTCTAAGACGTGCAGAAGACTAAAGTTACAACAGTCAGACCCGATTTTACAGTAGAATACTCCGCCACCATCTCACCCGCTCGGCCTCTCCACCAGGCATCCCTCTCTAAAAGGCCGACGACTACGCTGTGCCCAAATTATATAGAGACGGACCGCTGCACGCCTATTGGTCCACATGAGCACGTGATAACGGTTCAGCCAATGATACGCGTTTCTTATTTTTGGGAATTTATTTGAAGTAGGAGAGGGTTAAAAGCAGCTGCATCGCCCCCTATGCTGACGCAGGGAGTCAGCTGATGAGAGAACAAGCATATGATTGGTTGGTGGCGAGAGTCGCAGACGCTGTCGGGATTTGTAGTTTAGCTTGTGAAAAAGGTAGTCGGTTTTCCCCCCAAAGGGACTACGGTTCCCATAGTGCTGATGGTGGAATGGGAATTCCCGGAATGTGTCTGTGTGTTTGAGGGGGAGGGGCTGCTGCGCTGTTAGTGGAAGCCGGAAAACATGTCTACGGATTGGTGAGTTTGTAACGGAGGAGACGGTGGTCGGGGTGCGGGGTTGTGGGGGGCCTGGGGGGGTTACCTTGGTATCTGTGGTGACGAGAGGCCTGAGGAGACTGAGACATGTCGTGACTGAGTATGGCGGAGGAGCTGTGTACTGATACCATCACTGGGCATATCGTGATTGTGAGGATGCAGGACTGTGCAATGTGTGAGGGGAGGAAAGGTGGGAGATCAGTCACTGGAGAGGTGGAAGGTGGAGGCCAAAGGGTGAGGGGAGGGCTGGAGAGGTGACAGCAGGGATGACAGGAGGACTGGAGGTGGAAGGTGAGGGTAACATGAGGGGAGGACTGGAGGGGTGAGGGGAGGACTGGAGGGGTGAGGGGAGGACTGGAGGGGTGAGGGGAGGACTGGAGAGGTGACGGGAGGACTGGAGGGGTGAGGGGAGGACTGGAGGGGTGAGGGGAGGACTGGAGAGGTGACGGGAGGACTGGAGGGGTGAGGGGAGGACTGGAGAGGTGAGGGGAGGACTGGAGGGGTGAGGGGAGGACTGGAGGGGTGAGGGGAGGACTGGAGGGGTGAGGGGAGGACTGGAGGGGTGAGGGGAGGACTGGAGGGGTGACGGGAGGACTGGAGGGGTGAGGGGAGGACTGGAGGGGTGAGGGGAGGACTGGAGGGGTGAGGGGAGGACTGGAGGGGTGACGGGAGGACTGGAGAGGTGAGGGGAGGACTGGAGGGGTGAGGGGAGGACTGGAGAGGTGACGGGAGGACTGGAGAGGTGAGGGGAGGACTGGAGGGGTGAGGGGAGGACTGGAGGGGTGACGGGAGGACTGGAGGGGTGACAGCAGGGATGACAGGAGGATTGGAGGTGGAAGGTGAGGACAACTGGAGGGATGAGGGAAGGACTGGAGGGGTGACTGGAGGGGTGACTGGAGGGGTGACTGGAGGGGTGACTGGAGGGGTGACTGGAGGGGTGACTGGAGGGGTGACTGGAGGGGTGACAGCAGGGATGACAGGAGGATTGGAGGTGGAAGGTGAGGACAACTGGAGGGATGAGGGGAGGACTGGAGAGGTGACAGGAGGGAAGGGCTGGAGAGGTGACAGGAGGGATGAGGGGAGGACTGGAGAGGTGATGGCTGGAGGACTGGAGGTGGAAGGTGAGGATAACTGGAGGGATGAGGGAAGGGCTGGAGAGGTGACAGGAGGGATGAGGGGAGGACTGGAGAGGTGATGGCTGGAGGACTGGAGGTGGAAGGTGAGGATAACTGGAGGGATGAGGGAAGGGCTGGAGAGGTGACAGCAGGGATGACAGGAGGATTGGAGGTGGAAGGTGAGGATAACATGAGGGGAGGACTGGAGAGCTGACAGGAGGACTGAAGGTGGAGGCCACAGGGTGACATGAGGGAAGGGCTAGAGAGGTGAGGACTGGAGGTGGAAGGTGAGGATAACTGGAGGGATGAGGGAAGGGCTGGAGAGGTGACAGGAGGGTTAGAGAGGTAATTGGAGGACTGGAGAGGTGACAGGAGGACTGGAGACATGAGGAGAGGGCTGGAGAGGTGGCAAGGGGATTGGAGGTATGAAAAGGACTGGAGGGATGACAGGAGTACTGGAGCTGTAAGGTGAGGGTAACAGGAGGACTGGAGGGATGAGGGCTGGAAAGGTGAAAGAAGGGGTGACAGGGGGACTGGGAAGGTGAGGGGAGGACTGGAAGGAAGACAGGAGGTGGAAGATGAGGGGAGGACTGGAGAGGTGACCGCAGAGATGACTGAAGGTGACAGGAGGACTATAGGGATGACAGGGGGGCTGGAGAAGTGAAAGGTGAAGGCCACAGGTGACGGAATGACTGGAAGGCAAGTGAAAGGTGAAGGCCACATTGTGATGGGAGAGGTAGCAGGAGGACTGGTGATTGGTCACTGGTTTAATTTTCTAAAAGGCCTCTCAAAAAATGTCCGCTGTGATCTGATTGGTTGCCTGGAGTAACTCACCTTTGCAGCAGTCATGCGTCTTGTTGTTTTGCTGCAGATCTTCGTGTCTGATACATTTTCCTGATTATTCTTATATATTTTTTGGATGGGTTGTAAAGTATTTTTTGTGGTTGTTCTTCATTATTAAGTTGGTAGATGTGAGGGAGATGCTGATCTAACACTAGACTGCCCCCCACCGAGGACACCCCCTAATCTTCTCTTATTATCCAGCATGCCCCCTTTTGACCTCATGCACACGGCTGTTGTTTGGGTCAGCATCGCGGCTGGGATGCGGACCCATTCACTTCAATGGGGCCACAAAAGATGCGGACAGGACTCCATGTGCTGTCCGCATCCGTTGCTCTGTTCCGCGGCCCCACAAAAAAAAAATAGAACATGTCCTATTCTTGTCCGTTTTGCGGACAGGAATAGGCATTTCTGTAATGGGCTCCCCGTTCCCCAAAACATGGCGCGGTCATGTGCATGTAGCCTTACCCACAGGAATGCTCCTCCTGTCATCCATAAATCGGCCCAGTGGAGACGGGTTGTTTCGGCTCTGGCGCGTCCATTCTGTTCAGGTTGCAGTGTTCTTTAATTCCAGGATATCACAGTCCTCTCTCTGGTGTGAACAGAGCCTCCTACACATCACCGGACATGACTGTAAATAATATTTGTATCAACACATTGTGATGTCCGAAACGGAGGATTATACAGAGATCAGCGGCGCTATTGACACTGCTTATCTCTCCTCGTCGGAGATTATCTTTTTGCAATGTTGTTTTTCTAGTGCAAATCATTGACGCATGTAGCGCTCACCTTCCCTTTAAAAAGTAGTTTTTCAGTAGCTACAATGTGTCTCAGCTGCTGCAGAACTTCGCAATACACACCTCCCCTCCAACTCCATGTTTACGGCCTGCGCTCCTATCGATTTCTCTCCGTATTTTATGCTTTATATTATGTGGTTTCACCAGGATTTGTATATTTATCACCAGTCCATATGTTCTATAAGTCCCTGGTGCGGTCCTATTCCCCCTCCATAAGTTAGAGCGGGCCCCTTATATCACTGCACTAGATCAGTCATGCCCAACCTGCGGCCCTCCAGCTCTTGTAAAACTACAACTCCCACAATGCCCTGCTGTAGGCTGTTCGGGCATGTTGGGAGTTGTAGTTTTGCAACAGCTGGAGGGCCGCAGGTTGGGCATGACTGCACTAGATCAGCCATTCATTTGAATGTCCGGCATGTAATACTACTGTTTCCCTCTAGTGGCCACTGCAGGGAAGTGTATGGTACCCTTAGTGTGTGGTAAAGAGAGGCTCCTCCAAATTGAAATTTAACGGAATCTCTGGTTTTGTATTAATAAAGTTTAATTAAATTTAAAAAAAATAATGCACGGATTGTACAGTCCATGATTTTATTTCAATAAACTTTATTTATGCACAACAGGAGAATCCCTTTAAGATCTTTGGTATGCCCTGTCTTATGATAGCCTGATCTCTCCTAACATGGAAGTCAATGGAAACACGTCGAGGGAAGGAGCCTGTGCGGCTGCACGTGGGCTGTCGTGTGGTTGTTCTCAGAGGGGGGGGTGACCCTGGGAATATCGTACACCTGACATGTATGTGCGTTCTTCTATCGTCATTGTGTCCAAAGTGATTGACTCCGGGGGCAGCTTTCTGTCTTCAGTTAGGGAGAGCAGCTCTGGAGCACAAATTGCTGCTCTGATGGGTGGAGTACTGAGCAGACTGAGCAGCAAGGTTTTATTATTAGTGTCTGTGTAGGGGTCGTCCAGCCCGCTTGTATGGGCCCCGTGCTCTGCCAGCTTCCCGTCCCGCTCGCCAGTACATTGTGGCGCGCAGAGCTCGGCGGCTCCTGCCAGGGATTTTCCACTCTTGCGTCGCCCACTGCTGGACATGCCTTTGTGTTTACATCACTCCCTGCTGCACGCTCAGCGCTCGCACTCGCGTACACTCTCGCAGAGACTGGGGACGCTTGTGCAATCTTCCATCAGGAGGAACTTCCTGGGCTCTGCTCCGGCTGCAGGACAAGGTACGGAGGCTGCGACCCTGCGGTGGGAGGCTGGGGAGACCGGGGGGAGACCCCCAGCAGATGTGGCAGTGCTGGACGCAACTGTGCGGGCGGCATGTGTCCTGCAAGGTACACTACTTCTTATCCTGAGTCCCTATCCTTCATACATGCCTTAACCTAAGGGGGCACTTTTATTGGAAGGGGGAGGTGGGGTTGTTTTAAATATCGCAGTTTTTGTGCTTTTCTTTTCCCCCCCCTGAATGTTGTGATGTTCGACAAGAAAACATAGAACGTGCATGTCCTCAGTCCTGTCTACAAGGCCTTGCAAAAGTATTCACCCCGCCTCACAACCTGGCATTATCATGGATTGTTGGAGGATTGGCCTCATGTAATTTACAGAACCTGCCGACAACTGTGAAGATGTTTGTTTGTTTATTGTGAAGCAAACAACAAATAGGACAAAATAACAGAGAAAGTCAATGTGCAGAACTATTCACGCCCCTAAAGTCAATACTTTGTAGAGCCCCCTTTGCGGCCATAACAGCTCCCAGTCACTTTGGATAAGTCTCTAGGAGCAGTCGCCACATCTGACCGCTGGGATTTCTGCCCGTTCCTCCTTGAGAACTGCTCCAGCTCCTTCAGGTTGGATGTTGGCGCTTGTAACCAGCAATCTTTACGTCTGACCACAGATCTTCTATTGGATGGAGATCTGGGCTGTGACTCGGCCATTCCAACACATTTACATGTTTCACCTTAAACCCCTCAAGTGTTGCTTTAGCCGTGTGTTTGGGGCCATTGTCCTGCTGGAAGGTGAGCCTCCGTCCTGGCCTCACATCACGCAGAGAGTGGGGCAGGTTCTGCTCAGGAATATCCCTGTATTTAGCACCATCCATCTTCCCCTCCACTCTGACCAGTTTCCCAGTCCCCCCAGTATGATGCTGCCACCACCAGGTCTCACTGTGGGGATGGGTGATGTGTTGGGTTTGCGCCAGACATAGCGTTTTATTTAATGGCCGAAAATTTCAATTTTCGTCTCCTCAGACCGGAGCACCTTCCTCCATACATTTTGGGAGTCTCCCACATGGCTTTTCACAAACTCACAACGCGCCTTTTTGTTTTTGCCTGATATAGTAATGGCTTTCTTCTGGCCACTCTGCCATAAGGCCCAACTCTATGGAGCGTACGGCTTATTGTCGTCCTATGTACAGATCCTCCAGTCTCTGCCGCTCCTCCAGGGTTACCTTAGGTCTCTGTGCTGCCTCTGATTAATGCCCTCCTTGCCCGGTCCGTGAGTTTTGGTTGGCGGCCGTCTCTTGGCAGGTTTGCTGTTGTGCCATGTTCTTTCCATTTGGTTATGATAGATTTGATGGTGCTCCTGGGGATCATCAAAGATTTGGATATTTGTTTTTATAACCTAACCCTGACTTGTACTTCTCAACATTGTCCCTTAGGGCTCTTTCACACTTGCGTTGTCCGGATCCGTCGTGCACTCTGTTTGCCGGAGGTGCCCGCCGGATCCGGAAAAACGCAAGTGAACTGAAAGCATTTGAAGACGGATCCGTCTTCAAAATGCGTTCAGTGTTACTATGGCAGCCAGGACGCTATTAAAGTCCTGGCTGCCATAGTAGGAGCGGGGGAGCAGTATACTTACAGTCCGTGCGGCTCCCGGGGCGCTCCAGAATGACGTCAGAGCGCCCCATGCGCATGGATGACGTGCCATGTGATCACGTCACCCATGCGCGTGGGGTGCCCTGACGTCACTCTGGAGCGCCCGGGGAGCCGCACGGACGGTAAGTATGCTGCTCTCCCGCTCCCCACTACACTTTACCATGGCTGCCAGGACTTTAGCGTCCCGGCAGCCATGGTAACCACTCTGAAAAAGCTAAACGTCGGATCCGACAATGCGCTCAAACGACGTTTAGCTTAAGGCCGGATCCGGATCAATGCCTTTCAATGGGCATTAATTCCGGATCCGGCCTTGCGGCAAATGTTCAGGATTTATGGCCGGAGCAAAAAGCGCAGCATGCTGCGGTATTTTCTCCGGCCAAAAAACGTTCCGTTCCGGAACTTAAGACATCCTGATGCATCCTGAACGGATTTCTCTCCATTCAGAATGCATTAGGATAAAACTGATCAGGATTCTTCCGGCATAGAGCCCCGACGACGGAACTCTATGCCGGAAGACAAGAACGCAAGTGTGAAAGAGCCCTTACTTGTTTGGAGAGTTCCTTGGTCTTCATGGCAGTGTTTGGTTAGTGATGCCTCTTGCTTAGGTATTGCAGCCTCTGGGGCCTTAAAAAAAAAAAGGTGTGTATATGTAATGACAGATCATGTGACACTTAGATTGCACACAGGTGACATCGTGTCACTAATTATGTGACTTCTGAAGGTAATTGGTTGCATCAGAGCTTTTTATGGGCTTCCTAACAAAGGGGGTGAATACATACGCACATGGCAACTTTCTATTTCTAAACAATAGTTTTATTTATATATTTTTCTCACTTCACTTGACCAACTTAGACTATCGTGTTCTGATCCATCACATAAAATTCAGATTAACAAAACATTAAATTTAAGGCTGTAATGTAACAAAATATGGGAAAAGTCAAGGGGGGTGAATACTTTTGCAAGGCACTGTACATATCTATCTTATCACGATGTATTAGCTATCTTATAATCATCTATCTATATTATTTCTATTATTTATCTAATATCTGTCTATCTTCTACATTTTAGACCGCTCTGTAGACAGGTTGAATGCAGGGGTCATATATACAGCACGTGTACAGACAGAGGTATACAGAAGGTGTATATAGACCTCCACCCGTGCTCAGGTACCGGTCAGTGTATTGGTGGGGGCGGCACAGTAAATGGCTGGACTGACCTGTTTTGTGGCCGTGCATGTTATTTTTGCATTAGGTTTTCAGGCGGGCAGTTAATAATTTCTGCTCCTGTTTATCGTGGCCGTGTCACGTGTTCACATTGCACAGATTCCTCCTCCAGCAGGTAATGGACATAACTGAGCCCTCGGATCTTGGCCGGGACTCAGGACTGTCAGCAACTCTCATCATCCACAGGGCGGCACAGAACGATCTGTGCGGGATTACAGGAAAAACATGCAGGGTAATTGGGGGGGCTCTCCCCTGGGATACCGGACCCCTGATCCCTGTTACAGTGGGCCGGTGGCCGCGCTCGCCTGACTCTGGCATCTAGGACATATATGACGTATCCTGTGTCTGTGCACCTTTTAGGCCCTGTTTACAGATGTTGGATTGCAGGCTGGACTCCATGCCGAAGTGGGTGTCAGGTCGGACCCCCGTGTTCACCTCATGGATGTGAATGGGCTTTTTGGTAACCCCGTTCACATGGAACAGAAAATTTCTGCAAGAAATGACGCACGGTGGAAAACAATCAGTAGTTTGCCCAGAAAAGCTGAGGATTACCCCATTATAGAGCCGCAGTCCTCTATATGCTAGTAATAAGGACCCGGTATACGTGTGCATCAGGCGTTATGCAGAAAGCACCATATGGCGGCACACAGACTGCTGATGGGTCTGTAATACAGGCTCCGCTCGCCCAGCTTTGTCCTGTGTATGGACCATAAGGATCGCTTTGGGTTTAGTGTTCCTCCTTTAAAGGGCATCTGTCAGCAGTTCTGTCTCTGACACTGGCTGACCCGTTACATGTGCACTTGGCATCTGTGTTGGTCCCATGTTCATATGTGCCCGCATTGCTGAGAAAAATTGTTTTAATATATGCAAATGAGTCTCTAGGAGCAACGGGGGCGTTACCATTACACTTAGAGGCTCTGCTCTCTCTGCAACTGCCACATCCTCTGCTTTTTGACAGGGCCAGGCAGTGAAAACAACATCACACCTGGTCCTGTCAAAGTGGAGAGGGCGTGGCAGTAGCAGAGAGAGCAGAGCCTCTAGGTGTAATGGAAACGCCCCCGTTGCTCCTAGAGGCTAATTTGCATTTATATCAAAACATCATGTTTCTCAGCAATGCGGGCACATATGTACATGGGACCAACACAGATGCCTTCAGCTGCCAAGCGCACATGTAACAGGTCAGCCAGTGTCATAGGGACAAAACTGCTGACAGATGCCCTTTAAGAGACATCAGCAGCCCCTCTGTGAGTTGTATGGTGTGTGAGAAAACACTCTGCATTAACGGTTGGGACGGTCCGGGGTCGTGTCTTGGAAACAGTCTTTGTTTTTACTGCTGTTTCCACATAAGAACTTTCCAACAGCGTCTAATAGAAACAAGCTGTGGGAATGTATAGAGCGGATCTCGTGCGCCTCGCCGCTATACGACCCTCCAGAGCCTCCTGCAGCTACAGCCTTTCCTGCGTAGATTATAACCAGATCCGCCTATCAAAGTGTATTATGTGTGTCAGAGGAGGCCCGCAGCGCTCATACTGACAGCGAATGTTCCCAAGATAAGTGGGGAAGACATTTTACAAAGTACTGTGACGCAATCCCAGTGTTTCATACTGAATATCACTGCCATCATGGCTCAGCGTGGAGCTTAGATCTCATCTTCTGTGTATCTGGAAGGAACCTTTCCGCAGGGATGCACTTTAAATGAGCTAAAAGGGGGCAGTGAGGGAGGTGACTACCTTAAAAAACGGATATCTACTATAATACCGCCCTCTATGGAGAAAAATCTAACTGCTATAATACTGCTCCTATGTACAAGAATATAACTACTATAATACTGCCTCCTATGTACAAGAATATAACTACTATAATACTGCTCCTATGTACAAGAATATAACTACTATAATACTGCTCCTATGTACAAGAATATAACTACTATAATACTGCTGCTATGTACAAGGATATAACTACTATAATACTGCTCCTATGTACAAGAATATAACTACTATAATACTGCTCATATGTACAAGAATATAACTACTATAATACTGCTCATATGTACAAGAATATAACTACTATAATACTGCCCCTATGTACAAGAATATAACTACTATAATACTGCCTCCTATATACAAGAATATAACTACTATAATACTGCTCCTATGTACAAGAATATAACTACTATAATACTGCTCCAATGTATAAGAATATAACTACTATAATACTGCTCCTATGTACAAGAATATAACTACTATAATACTGCTACTATGTACAAGTATATAACTACTATAATACTGCTACTATGTAGAAGAATATAACTACTATAGGAGGCGGAGCTTGACCGGCTTCCTGGTCGGCTGCATGTGAGGAGAGCTCTCCTCTTCTTTGCCTCACAAAGTGGTTTATTTCGCTTCTTAACTGCACAAATATGGGGAAAATCGGCAAATACCTGCCCAAAGAAAGACCCTGAAACCCCTCAAGCAAGATCGGGGTCCCTCTGAGATGGAGAAATACTTTAACAAGCGGCCTGCAGCTCCAGTAACAGAGAGACCTAAGATGGCCCCTCCTGACCCTGATGACAGCATGGAGGAGGCTGAGAGAGCAGACAGCCCGGCTACTGAGAGCTCCCAGGGATCGCAGGCTGAAGCTGCTGAACCTATCTCAAAGAGGTTCTTGCAGCAGGCCCTCCTGTCAGTGATACGGCCGGTGATGCAGGAGCTCACTGAGATAAAGGAGGACATTAAGCACATCGGCCATAGGGTGGAGAGGCTTGAAGATACACAGGGGGCCATCCTGAATTACACCCGTGCGATTGGAGATAACAGTTCTGCTTACCTGTCTTCCCTGGATCATGCATATGCCCTGATTGAAGATCAGGAAAATAGAAGCAGGCGCAAAAATGTGCGCTTCAGAGGCCTGCCAGAAGCAGTGTCACATGAGGAGCTTCCTGCAGCAGCATCCGCCATTTTCACATCCCTGCTGGGCCCTGAAGGTGCATCTGCAGTCACAATTGAGCGCATCCATCGCTCTCTGCGGCCTAAACCCAGGGAGGGAGAACCCCCTCGTGATGTGGTCTGCGGTCTCTTGCGGTACGTAGATACCGCTGCGATTTTTAAAGCGGCCAGGGAGAAGGGAGATCTAAAGCATGATGGAGCCAAGATTCTGCTATTCCAGGATCTCGCACCTTCAACCCTGAATAAAAGAAGAATCCTGCGCCCTGTCACCGAGATTCTGCGCCAGAGAAAGATCCCCTTTAAGTGGCTTTTTCCATTTGGCCTCACATTTTCCAGGGAAGGAAAGAGGTGCACGATCCGGACCCCCAGTGATCTGCCGGCGGCATGGGAGCTGCTCAACACCACGCCACAAGATATCCCATCATGGCTGCCCTCGGCAGACACTGGCGTCCCGCTCCCAGAACTCCCTGATAGTTCCAGATGGTCGAAGGTGCCATCAAGAAAAGGAGCAAAGCAAAGAATCACCTGAACATTCTCCACAGGTTGTATGTGGGCTGTTAGATTGCAAGCTCCTCAGTTAATGTTCAATATGTTATAGGAGCGCATTTAAGATGGAGGACGTCATTGCTCCCTATGTGGAGGGTGGAAGCTGCATTCACTTCATGTTGTTATGGGCGACTACCATAGAGGTTATATAAGTAATGCATTCTCTCAGGTTGTCAGTTAGTAGGTGCACACAGTATACTGGGATTCCCTGATATGTATAGCAGATTCTGTCAGGCAGTTATAGGAGTGGCTATGTTCACACATGCATACTATGTTCAGCACACTTTGTGGGGGTGGGGAACCCTGATTTGTGGCCAGGAGCAGTACTGTCTGACACTATGTCGGCCTGCTCCCACCTTGTCACCGGTGGTTCCTGTGCTCCCGCACGGAGTTCTTTTATTTCCTTTGACCCCCTTTTGCTTGCAGGATTACATATTTTGCTTTTATTAACAAAATTCTGGCTAAAGGGATCAAAGGACCTTGTCCAGGACAAGGCGTTCCCCTGTTTGTTCCCCCTGTTTCCCTGTCCATGCTCACGGATGTTATTATATGCACGCACATGTGTATATCACTACACTGATGGCTGCAGTTAACTGCACTACATTCAATGTACGGGGTTTTAATACCCCCCAAAAGCGCTCACAGGTGATCAGACTTCTAAAGAAGAGACGCACGGATGTCTGTTTTTTCCAAGAGCTGCACCTTAAGCTCGGCCATGTTCCTAAACTCTCCCAGTCCTACTTTAATCAGTGGTTCATCAGCTCTCATGCCAAGGCTTCCAGGGGCGCGGGGATTGCCATATCCAGGAGGGTTCCCTTCTCCCTTGTCTCATCCTTGACTGACCCAGAGGGACGCTTTATGTTCGTAAAAGGTAAAATTGGGACCGTGCTGGTAACACTGGCAAGTCTATACAGTCCTAACCGGGGTCAGGGCCTATGGTTGAAGACTACATTGACTAAATTTACTTCCTTTGCAGAGGGCATTTGTTTAATAGGGGGGGATCTTAATGTGGCCCTAAACCCACTAGTAGACGCTTCAGATCATTCCTCACAGTTGACTCAAGCGGCTATTGGCAGGATTAATAAGCATCTAGCAGGGGCCCATTTACTGGACACTTGGCGCCTGACTCATCCCACTGACTTAGATTACACGTTCTTCTCAGCCGCGCACAAGGTCTATTCCAGGCTAGACTATATTTTCATCTCTGACGCTCACGCTGAACTGGTGAGTAACTCCACCATTGATCCTATGACAGTATCAGATCACGCTCCTGTCACGACATCCGTGGTGTTCTCTGAATTACCTCAGCAATCTCGACAATGGAGATTAAATGAGACTCTGCTGGATGATGTGGAGGGAATGAGAGACATAGAAGCTAAATTACAGCACTTCTTTAGGGAGAACACCACGGATGACGTCTCTGTCACGACTGTCTGGGAGACGCATAAAGCGGTCATCAGAGGGGAGCTGATTGCCCTGGGTAGTCGGAAAAAGAAGGAAAGACAAAAAACATTTCATACATTACTAGAGAAGATCTCAGCTCTAGAATCTCTGCACAAAAAATCCAGAACCACAGAGGCCCAACAAGAACTAACACTAACTAGGAAAAAACTAAAAGATCACCTTAACTATCACCAGGCCAAATCCTACCAATATGCCCAGTTCCGTTTTTATGCTCATGGAGACAAAGGGACGAGGCTTATGGCTTCGCTCCTTAAGCAGAAAAAAGATGCTTCCTATATAGCTGGAATTAAAGACAAAGATGGCAGGCTATTACATAAAACTTCAGATATTGCGAGAGAATTCCATAAGTTCTATAGTCAGCTTTATGGGCTCAAATGCCCAGATGACGACACAGAAGCTAATATAGAAGAGGCTGCTGACAAGTTCTTGGGGAACCTCAATCTGCCCAAACTGGAGACCAAAGATAGGGAACAACTCCTTGCCCCAGTCACAATAGAGGAAATATCAAATATTCTGAGCTCCATGCCAATGGGGAAATGCCCTGGACCTGATGGGTTTTCTGTGGGGTATTATAAAAAATTATCATCTGTCCTAACCCCTCGTATGGCCACTTGGTGTAATTCCCTATTAAATGGTTCTGTTCTCCATAGGCAATCCCTGGAAGCGACGGTCACAATTCTCCCAAAAGCAGGTAAAGATCCTAACCAATGCGGCAGTTATAGGCCGATATCGCTTCTCAACGTAGACGTTAAGTATGGGCAAAGTTGCTGGCTTCCCGCCTTGCTCCCCTTCTGCCGAAACGAATTCACCCGGACCAAGCCGGGTTTGTGCCTGGACGAGAGGGAAATCAAAACTCCTGTAGGGTTCTCTCAGCAATGCAATTAGCTAAGAAAGAGAAGGCCTCACTGGTCCTTTTGGGTGTGGATGCGGAAAAGGCCTTTGACAGGGTGAGCTGGAGCTACATGAGGAAAACCCTACATAAACTTGGCATTCCAGAACAATTCCAAACTGCCATCATGTCCCTCTACCATGAACCTAGTGCACGTATAAGGGTAAATGGTACATTATCCCAATCGTTCCCGATTACAAACGGGACTCGTCAAGGCTGTCCTCTGTCACCTACACTGTACGTCATGGTAATGGAGACATTACTGCAAGCTATAAGAGAACACCCCGGTATAAAGGGTCTCAAAATTAGGGATAGTTCTGTAGAATTTATAAATGCCGCTTATGCGGATGACCTACTGGTTATGCTCACAAACCCTGTCGAGGCCTTTCCGCATCTTCTATCCCTTTTCGAATTATATGGGAGGATCTCTAACTTTAAAGTTAATTATACAAAGTCAGAGGCGATGAACGTCTCAGCGCCAAGCAAAATGATTTCCTCTTTAAAAGGCACAACCCCGTTTATCTGGCAGGGTTCTCATCTTTCCTACTTAGGAATTAAACTACCAGCAGATTTGGACCAAACTTTCAGTTTGAACTTTAAACCCCTCTTAAATGATATACAGAAGCAGCTTCACTCGCTTAAAATCCCATATGTCTCTTGGATGGGTAGAAAGAACCTTCTGAAGGCCTTCATCATGCCCAGGCTCCTGTATGTGATGCAAATGTTGCCCGTTTTTATCCCTATGTCCTTCTTTTGCCAGGTCAGGAGGTTATTTAGAACGTTCCTTTGGGGTGGGAAATCCGCTAGATTGGCCCATAGCAGGCTGATACAGGGGAGGAGCACGGGGGGGTTTGGGTTACCAGACGCACACCTATACTATCAGGCGATTCATTTAAAAAGATGGATTCAGCTACACGCTACTAAATACCAGACTTGGGGATGCGACTTAGAACTTGCCCAACTTTCATCTGTCCAGAGGGCGGGCCTCTGGGGTCTTACTACTTCTAATCTTAGGTCACAAGTTCTGCTTAGGGGAACCGCCTCAGTAATTCAACAGTTAAATGGCAAACTTAACCTCCTAAATAACCCCTCTCCATCTATGCCAGCGGATCTTCTTCCTTTCACTATACGACCGAATACCAAACAAATAGCAACGACCTGGCATAAACTACGCAAGTTCACAACAGAGGAATTCCTGGGGGCGACCTCGGGGGACTTATCTGATCAACACCCATTACATAACCTTATAAAAAAGTGTAATTTTCTAGAACTGATTGAACTTAACTCAGTATCCAGACCACTAATAGAGAGTAATAGACATAAACCTACACAGTCTTGGTTTGAGAAACTTTTAACATTTGAGTCCATCCCACGTAAACTGATCTCTCTGTGTTACTTGGCTTTGGTTACTCCCCGCTCCCCTGAAACACCGCAATACCTGAGGCATTGGGCTGCTGAACTTGAGGTGGAACTGAATGAGACTGACATTATGAGGATACATGCGCACTCCCACGGTTTCTCAAGGTGTACCAGGATACAGGAGCACACATACAAAGTCCTCACCCAGTGGTATATGACTCCGAAGCAAATGTTTATCAGGGGTATGAGACAGGACGATAAATGCTGGAGGTGTATGGAAGATACAGGTACTCTGTCTCACATCTTCTGGTCTTGTCCTAGGATCCGTCCATTCTGGGAAGGTGTCTTATCCACTATTCAGAAAATAACACATGTAGTTGTGGAAGTGCCCCCTACTCTTGTGCTCCTGTGGCTCCCGACTCCCTCTTTCTCTCCCTCAAAAAGATGCTTAACCACCCAATTACTCCAGGCGGCCAGGTTGCTCATCCCGCAGCACTGGTTGAGTACAGAACCCCCCACTGTAGAGGCATGGCTGAACAAGGTGGACCATATCTGTCGTATGGAGGAACTGGCGAGTTGGGAGGGCAGGAATCACAATAAATATGTGAAGCTTTGGACACCCTGGCTCATGTTTAGGGATGACCCTCCGAATAGTCAGACGGCACACGGGTCTTCTAGTAGTGGTACATTATGAGCTCACTGGTAGAGGGTATATATGCGCATTAATGGTACGCGTTCTAGACCATGTCTGAGTCACTGACAAAATAATACCTGTGAATATGAATACATTCAATATGCACTTTAGATATCTAATATGCTGCATACGAACGAGTGTCATGGATGGATTGTTGTTTTTGGTTATTCCTCTTTATCCTTCCCTCCCTCCTATTCCTTGTCCCTATCCCCATATCCTTCCCCTCCCCTTTTTCCTCTATTTCTGCGTCATTATGTTCACCAGTCATACTACAAGACCTTTATATACTGGTAAGATGCATCTGTAACCTTTGCATAATACTTGTATAATGGGATATGGTTATTCTGTCTATATGTGAAAAATGGGAAATTAGTATTGTCCTGTTATTTATATACGGAATTCTGTTTAGGTCCATATCTACAGTCCTTCAAGCTGTTATGTATACTCAAAGCAATGTACGATATCAACCACTTTGTATATGTCACTGCATAATGTTGTAGTATGTATTTTCAATATACTTTTCAATAAAAAGAGAATTTTCAAAGAATATAACTACTATAATACTGCCTCCTATGTACAAGGATATAACTACTATAATACTGCTCCTATGTACAAGAATATAACTACTATAATACTGCCTCCTATGTACAAGAATATAACTACTATAATACTGCTCCTATCTACAAGAATATAACTACTATAATACTGCCTCCTATGTACAAGAATATCACTACTATAATACTGCTCCTATGTACAAGAATATAACTACTATAATACTGCTCCTATGTACAAGAATATAACTACTATAATACCGCCTCCTATGTACAAGTATATAACTACTATAATACTGCTCCTATGTACAAGAATATAACTACTATAATACTGCCTCCTATGTACAAGAATATAACTACTATAATACTGCCTCCTATGTACAAGAATATAACTACTATAATACTGCCTCCTATGTACAGGAATATAACTACTATAATACTGCCTCCTATGTACAGGAATTATTGTACTGAAGTGACGGCCCCTATTTCTGAGTTCTGTCACAGATTTTTATGGCGGTTTTCTCTTTTTGTCTGCAGAGAGGATCCGCGCTTCTGCCCAGAGATGTCGGTGTAGATTATGACCTCGAGTAAGAATCCAAGATTCAGTCATTTTTCAGCTGGTGCCACGAACACACCACCAGAAAACACCGCCGGGGTACCAGCCTTTTCTCCACACTCTCTTCCCTGCTCCTCGTCTTGTGTGACTCCCACTTCTGATATAAAACAAATTGGTTCTAATTGGGAGGGGAAAATTCATGTAAAAGTGTCCCCCAGGTGGCGCTCTTCTACCTCTGGGTGATCAGCATCCAGCCCTGATTATTGTGGGGCTGACAATTTGTCTTTTGCAGAGGTTTGTAATTGTGAGCCCTGTACCGCCATCTTTCATCTTCTTTGCTGCCCTTTTTTTATACCTTGCGCTTTCTTACATCCCCCTCCTCCACCTCCATTCTTTACTCTTCCATTGTTCTCCATCGTTCATCATTTTATAATTTATTAATTTATTTATTTTTTCTTAGACCAGAATGGAAACCACGTTTGGTCCAGCCTTTACACCGGTGACCACCATTACTAAAGGTAAAGATTTTGGGCCGTTGTTTGTGTTTTTGGCTTTTTTTGTCTTTACTGAAAAGGTTAATAATACACAAATAAATGATATTTACAATTTATTAAAACCTTGTCTGGTTTTTCCTACAGCGGATGGTGCAAACACTTTCAAGCAGCACCGCCGGACGCCCTCCTCTTCCAGCACCTTAGCCTTCTCACCTCGAGATGATGATGATGTCATGGTAAGCAGCAAACGCAACCTCAAGAGGTTTTGTAGAGACCGGGGGCCCAGACTAAATATGTGCCCTCCGCACATCCAGCAGCCAGTCCTACCTATGGTGACCTTCGCCATTTCCCCTGTGAATTTCTCTTTTGGTTATTCAAATAATTTTTCCTATTTTTTTTTTCCTTTTCCTTTGACCTTTTTGTTTTTATACCAGTATCTTTTTGTGAAATTGGTTGAACATATTATAAAAGCAAAGAAGTGTCCATTTTTTTAAATAGCACCAAGTACCTATAATATAGATATTTAAGTTGTGCCCCTCTTTCCATTGCGGTCCTTTTTTATGCGCAGGAAGTATCGTTTTTGGTTCTTCGGGGGCGGGGCTATAAGATGTAGTTTGTGCAAGTGTTTTCTTTGCTTATTATTTTTAGTATTATTATTCGGGGGGTTTTTTTCTTTGTAAATTGTGTCCCCTTTAATTAGGTTATAAGAGAAGTTCAGGGGACAGTTCAAAGGGGTTGTCCAAGATTTTGATATTGACGGTCTTTGCCCATATCTGATCGTTGGGGAGGGGAAGGGGGGGGGGGGTTCTGACTCCCGACACCCCAGCCGATTAGCTGTTTGAATAGGCCATGGAGCTTCAGTGACCGATGTGGCCAGTGACGTCACAGTCATCGGTCACATGGCCTCGGCGCAGCTCAGTCCCATTCAAGTCTATGGGCCTGGGCTGCAATACCAAACATGGCCACTATACCAAGGACGGCGCTGTGCTTGGTTATCTTTGAGGAACCTCTTCAAACAACTGGCTGCAGTCCCAGGAATCGGAACCCCACTGATTAGATATTGATGACCAGTCCTGAGGATAGGCCACCAATATCAAAATGTTGGAGAGCCCCTTTAACATGCATTTTTTTTTTTTTTTTTTTCTGATTTTCCTCTGTAACTGGTGCTGAGATGTTTGCCTCCCGACTGCACTTTAGGGCCCGTCTGGGTTTGCTGAGATCCAGCAGTTTCCCAGCACCCGGTGATCATGTGATCGCCAGGACTACAGCAGTTAGCGGTGGGCGATCATTGATTGCCGAGTCTACAGTGATCAGTAATAAACCGTCTCTGCCTTTTCATCTGGGCAGTCCTGTCTCTGAAGCCAGTTCCCCTCTTCTCCAGATGTGTCATTTCTGTCCATCTGCAGACTCTGCTGTCTCTGCGGAGTTGTATTTGGACCAGAATTCTACTGGTTAAATTCTGCAAGAATCCCCCCCGAAACCCTAAAATGCCCCTATAATACAGATTTTTGCATGAGGGCGCAGAGTTACACTTCTGCAGCAAGCGTGCTGACTGACAGGAGCTCCCAGAACGCAGCGCTCTGTGCCAGCTTACAGAGTGCTGGTAATACAGTGGGCACGCCATCAGCCTATCTACGAAGGGGTTAAACCCAGTGGGTATAGCATTCCCCCTATATATCCCCCCCTCGGTATATCCCCCTCCCTCCTTCCCCGGGCTCCTCACATATCCAGCAGGAAGCAGCCAAGCTGACCGAATTCAATAGGAGGAAGTGTCTGCATATACACTCTCAGCGGCGCTGCCAGGACCGAGGCTGGAGTGTGGAGCCGCCACTGATATATAGGGTGTCCGGAGCCTCCCTGGTGCCAGGCAATGCGGGCGAATGTGAGATCGGCTCGGACGCTCCGGGATTAGCCGCTGGAGGGGCCGTCCACCCGAGACTTATAAAAATGTGAGCCCCCCCAGAGCGGGCTGCGGATCCTGCGGGGCCTGACGGATGGACATTGTACGTATGACATCGCTCATGGTCGCATCCCTTTGGGTTTGTTTTCTTCGCAGCCTCCGATTAGCAGCTCGCGGCGCTCGGACTCCGCCATATCTGTCCGCTCCTTGCACTCCGAGTCCAACATGCCCTTGCGCTCCACCTTCTCACTCCACGAAGAAGAGGAAGAGCCGGTAAGCGGAAAATCTTAAGAGTTGTAAGTAGTCCAGCCCCGTGCCCGTGCTCGGTCCTGGGTGGCTGCCCCCGTACGTTACACGTGTCCTGCGGCCGCAGCTTCATGCATGGGGTTCGGTAACTCATTACATTAGGACCCCATTTGTCATAAACCCCTTTTTATATGTCCTGTGTGGGGTATGGTGCGGGCCCTCTCAATAGGACCCCCTTCTGTTACCTGCTGCACAACAGTATCCTCAGGAAATACTTGCATTTCACTTAAAATAACAAATCTTTAGCGGGTTTTTTCCCTTGCATTGTGCCATTCCTCTGATATCCCTCCTGGAAATGTGTGAATATATTAACAGCTGGGTGTCGTCTTGTCAGAGGAGGCAAGTTAGCCCTGATTGGACAGGGACAGACTCATGGCTGAAGGTAGTAATCATTTGTCTATGTCTTATTTCCAGGGGGAATAATAGAGGGATCGAAAGGATGCTCCAGAATTTTTATTTTATGGGTGTTAAAAGTATTTACTAAAACAGCGGTGTCCGGAGAGCGGACCGGTCCTCTGTAAAGTGGCTTGATGGATCGGACACTGGTGTCGGATTGGGGGGGATCCGACTGCTGTGACCCCCCCCACAATGGTCAGAGGATGGAAGATGGCTGCACTGTGCTTATTATAAATGCTGTTCCGTAATTTTATAATAGTCACATGACAGGTGCAGGGAGATGAGCACAGGAACTCCCATCATTCAGGGGTCTCCAGGGTACAGCATGGCTATGGTCTCATTCACACCTGCCCTCTGTGTCCATACAGGACCCCCTGGTATTCGCGGAGCAGCCCTCGGTGAAGCTTTGCTGCCAGCTGTGCTGCAGTGTATTTAAAGACCCTGTTATTACCACGTGCGGGGTAAGTGACCTTTTGACATTGCCTTAAAAGGGTCTTCCAGTTTCCTGAAAAATTCTGCCACTTTCTAATAACATTTGTGTTTCAGTTTCAATACCTTTGCTGGCTGTCAGGGAATGGTCACATGCTGAGGGTAGAAACCTGTCCTGGACTAGTCCGGTTCACACAGCTGAGGGTTTGCTGCCATGTGTGCAAATTAGCACGGTCGGGATCTGGGTGAGATTTATGCAGAAAACTGCAGCGGTTTCCAAACTACAACCCCCAGCATGCTCTGACAGGCTGCGGCTTAACAGTTTGCCAACAGCTGGAACGCTGCAAGTTAGAAAACAGTGGCCTCCACTGACACGTTGTGATAGAGCTGTGAACAAGAACGCATATTGCCGAACCCATGCCATTTTCCTCTAGACAATCCCAGGCACCTGTTGGGGGTGGTAGTCTTCTTTCATTTTCAGCAATATCTGGGGAACATGTCATGTGTTGATGGACCCAACTTTTGGCAGCGTCGGTATAGCGGACGGCAGTGTGTTGTTTGGCAGCCGGCAGCACTTCTTGGCTGGGCGCGGCTCGGTGCACCTGTAGCTACATCTGTTCTCAGTGCCTGCTGGGAAAGTAGTGAAGGGGGCTTCTCGTATCCAGAGAGCCTGGGGGGAAACAATATGGCCGCCGGCTCATTAGTGTCGATCATGTCGCTCGGCCACTACAGTTATGGCTGATAACGGAGGACAATAGACTGCAGGCAGCTGCGGAGCCATAGGAGATGTGACGGACTGAAGGTTCGTGTCCCTTTAACGACGACCTTTTATCAGTTTAGCCCTAGTCTAATTATGGTCTTACCTTATAGGGTTCGTTGGCTGCGTTGATTTCGGCGCCTTATATTATAATGAGCCGACTCGGTTATACTAGGCGGAGACTCGCTGCGAGTCTCCGCCTAGTATAACCGTGTCGGCTCATAATATAAAGCGCGGAAATCAACGCGGAGGGGGGGGGGGGCAGTTCTTTGGGGAAAAAAGAAAAAAAAGTGCCGTGGCATCAGTGGGGGCCGCCCTATAAGGTAAGACCATAATTAGACCAGGGCTAAACTGATGAATGGTCCTCTTTAAGGCTCGGCCCTCCCCCGGAAATCTCTGAGCAGTGCTGGCCGAGCCATGGAAAGTTCTGCAGCAGGAAGCGCTCTGTTTCTTGCCCAGTATTGCTTCACAGCCGGCACCCAGCGCAGGAAGGGGGCAGGGAGCGTGTAATATCTCCGGGGGAGGGGGGGGACCTCTCTGGCCAGAAAACACAGTGAAAGTACAAGATGTGCGATCGTGAGAGAAAACCGAAAAGAGGAATCGCAAGGAGGAACGATTGAGAAACGCCCATGTGCAGTGCGACTGATTTTGTGTCCGTCTATACAGTAGTATCGGTTTAAAGGGGTCGTCCATGACTAATTCATATAGTACATGACAACCCCAGCCCTGTACCTCACATGGATCCGGAGATCTCCCCATTCATTGCTCCATTTGCTCTGCTTTGATTTATTTCAAGCAGGCAGCTCAGAGGGTGTGTCCTTTCTGCAGCAGCTCTCTCCCTATCACAGCTCAGACTGCATGTCCTCTCTGCAGCAGTTGAAGGATTGAACTGAGCATGTGCTACCAAGGTGGACGGAAGAATAAGTAAAGGAACAAACAGCAGGTGGCGCTATACAGATGCATTTTATTGCATAACTCAGTGGCCATACTACATTTTTTATTACATGCAATTACAAAAGTATTCAGATCCAGGTGCTGGTTTATAAAATGTAGAATATTTTTCGTGGGACACCCCCTGTAACCCCTTCACGACCTGGCTATTTTTTTTTTTTTTGCAATATACCGCTATACTTCCATATGCCTTTATATTTGCCTGTGCATAAAAAATACAGGGCATCTGTTAGGGCACCACACCTACAAGAGACAGTCCTGGGCACCTCCATTTGGGTCCTGGGTGTGATTGTAGTGGCACCAGTCCTTGCCCACTATGGCGATCCACAGCTTCTGAAGGATTTGACCTCCCCCCTACCCTTGTGCATTGCCCCTAATCTGGCTTGTGAGGGTTAACTGCCGGGATCAGCGTTTTCTATGACCACCCAGCACCTGTCGGGTCCATTTCTTTTTTAGAGCGATGTCCTCTTTGCAGAAAGAGCATCAATCTGCTGTGTGTCTCCTCGTTAAGCCACTAGGTGGCGCTGGCAGCCATTGGCTCGTCTCTAATACAAATAGGTTAATCTTTTCTTCCGTCCCCCTGTGTATGGATTATGTGACAGCGGATCAGAGAATGGATTGATGAGGCTGCGGGGCCTCGGCGGGCGGGTGTAGTATAGATGTGTGTGTGTGCTAGGAGAGGGCGCTGTCTGGACCGCTGCTGACTCTTGTCCCCTCTGCTCCACAGCATACGTTCTGCAGGAGGTGCGCCTTAACATCAGGTAGGTAGAGTCTTCTGTTACTACATTATAGTCTTTTCATAGGACGAGTCAAGGGGGAGACTCCGATATTCATTCATTTGCTGCTTTGAATGGCCTGTAATGACCTGAATAGGAGGACAGAGGCTGCACTACTGAGACATTCTGATGCCGACATGTCCCCTTCTGATATCTGTCACTAAATGCATCAATATCTACATCCTACACGTGGCTGTCATGTATATCTATGTGAGGAGAAGGGCATTAATACATTTAGTGATTTTGGAATCTCAGTAGTGCAGCCTCAGGCTTTGAGCCTGGATCATATGTCGGCCTAGGAACTCTTTTCTGCCTTTCAGATCACTCCATACACTCTTATGAGAGCCGCCATTGAGACAGGTCACATGACCATGCTGCCAGGTTTAACTAGACTGTTTAAAGGGGTTTCCCGGGCGTTAGATTTTAATGGCCTATCCTCAGGATGGGACATCAATATCTGATCGATGGGGGTCTTACCTTAACTACCTGCACCTCCACTGTTCAGCTGTGAGCGCCGCAGCCTCTTCCTAGGTCAGTGACATCACATCCATCGGTCACATGACCTGGGTGCAGCTCAATCCTATTCAAGTGAATGGGGCCGACCTGCAGTACCAAGCACAGCCACTATACAATGGATGGCGCTGTGAGAAGGCCGCGGTGCTCCGGTGAGTGCCACAGCTGATCGGCAAGGGTGCCAGGAGTCGACCCCTCCCCCCACTAATTAGATACCGATGACTTATCCTGAGGATAGGTCATCAATATCGAACTCTCGGAAAACCCTTTTAAAAACGAAAACTATGTATTTTTACTTTTTCACACAAAAAATGGCAATATTGCGGGGGGAAAAAACAAAAACAATTTTCTTAAAATTTTAAAATAATTAAAGCCCAATTTGATCCTAAACATTTGAAAATCACTTTAAAGAGCATGTGACAGCAGGATCAACCCTTTTAAACTAGCCACGCTCTCTGGTAGGGTTGATCCTGCTGATTAAAAATGCTACTTGTCTTGTGAAAATCGGTTGTGGCGTCCCCGAGAAAAAATATACTTTTATTCTTTTTACGCAGATGGAGACTTTAGTGCACCAAAGGGCGTGGCCAGCTGAGGTGCACTGAGGGACTAGGCCACGCCCCTTGGTGCACTGAAGCCCTCACTAGCATGAAGAATAAAAGTCTTTCTTTCCCGGGAACGCCTCAACCGATTGTCACAGTACAGGTGTCATTTTAGTCAGCAGGAGTAACCCTACCAGGTGGCGTGCCTGGATTAATTGGGTTAATCCTGCTGTCAGAGGCTCTTTAATAACCTAACAATAGAAAGGTTATAGCCGTATGATCAGTACATGCAAAAGATCCCCCAAAATTGTTCCGGTGATTAAGACCCAAAGCAGCGTGGGCATTAAGGGGTTAAGTCGGGTGTCTGGCACTGACATAATCCTGTTTCCTCTTCTCTCCTCGTACCAGAGAAGTGCCCGGTGGACAATGCCAAACTAACGGTGGTGGTGAATAACATCGCCGTCGCGGAGCAGATAGGGGAGCTTTTTATCCATTGTAAATACGGCTGCCGCCCCTGCGCCAATGGGAAGCCAACGACATACGAGGTGGACCCCCATGGCTGCCCCTTCACCATTAAACTAAGTGCCAGAAAGTAAGTGTCCGGTGAGGGTTGCATTAGGGAGGTCCGGGTACTGAATCCTGGTGGCGGCCAAACGGGCGCAGCCTCCAAGGTGAATGGCGAAGAAATCCTCCTATCCTCACAATAGATTGGAGGGGGTCCGACATCAGCACCCCGGACCAGCTGTTTAAACTGGCCATGGCACTGGGGTCTCTTCCTCAGTCTGTGATGTCACATCCATCAGCCACATGTCTTTTGTGCAGCTCAGTCCCATTCAAGTGAATGGGATTGAGCTGCAATACCAAGCACAGCCACTATACGATGGACGGCGCTGTGCTTGGTAGAGGCCACACAGCTCTTGTCCAAATGGGTGATCAGTGAGGGTGCTGGGAGTTGGACCCCCACTGATCAGATACTGATGATCTATCCTGACTATAGGTCATCAAAGGGTTTTTTCAGGAGTTTAATGTTGATGGCCTATTCTCAGAATGGATCCATATCTGGATCGGTGGGGGTCCAACTCCTGGCAGCCCCACCGATCAGCTGTATGAAGAGGCCATAGTGCTCCAGTGAGTGCTGCAGCCTTCTCTCTGCTCACCAATCACAGCGCTGTCCATTGTATAGTGGCCGTGCTTGGTATTGCATCCCTGGCCCATTCACTTGAATGGGACTTAGTGGCACCTAGGTCATGTGACTGATGAATGTGATGTCACAGGCCTAAAAGGAGACCAGCGCTCACTGCGGCACCCCAGCCTCTTCAGACAGCTGATCGGTGGGTGTCACGAATCGGACCCCCACAGATCTGATAGTGACGACCTATCCTGAGGACATCAACAATATAAAATTTCTGGAAACCCCCTTTAATCATTGGAAGTCCCTACCTTGACAAAGGGATAACTGCATATGAGTACTAAGGTGGGAAACCTCTGGATGATTTGACATGATGGGAGTTGTAGTTGACTAACACTGGATTGTTTGACTACTCCTCTTGTCAGTATGGCTCTAGGACTCGCGTCTCATCCCTCACGTCTTTCCTTCTGTCGTTGCAGGGACCATGAAGGCAGTTGTGATTATCGGCCGGTGCGTTGTCCTAATAATCCGAACTGCCCCCCACTGCTGAAAATGAACCTGGAGGCCCACCTGAAGGAGTGTGAACACATCAAGTGCCCTCATTCAAAGTATGGGTATGTTCAGGGGTGGGGTGGAGTAGCTCAACCCACATAGAAGCTGCTGGTGGACAGAGCATACATGACCTACAAGGCTTATAGGGACCCCGTCTGTAAACGTAGTCCACAGGACCCATTTAGAACCGGTTTGATGTATGTACCGGGAACATATGGCAAACATGCTGCAGTGTGAATGTAGCTTATGGGTGTTGTTGTGCTATATGATATTATACCTGCTTCCGTCTGCCATCCAGGTGCACGTTCATTGGGAACCAGGACACCTACGAAACACACCTAGAGACCTGTAAATTTGAGGGTCTCAAGGAATTCCTCCAGCAGACAGATGACCGATTCCACGAAATGCAAGTGGCCATGACACAGAAAGACCAGGAGATCGCCTTCCTCCGCTCCATGCTTGGAAAACTCTCAGAGAAGATCGACCAGCTGGAGAAGAACCTAGATCTTAAGTTTGGTAGGTCGTGGTCCAAGTCCGTTTTATATCAGCGGCCTTCTAGCTGCTGTGAACTATGCTGTTTCAACATCCTGGGAGTTGTAGTTTTCCAACAGCCGAAGAGCCATGAGCTAGAACCGGACCTGAATAAACAGACCAGACAACCTATGAGTTCCCAGGAATCAGGCTGGGTGGAGGCTGACTGTAGGGTTGTTCCTGCTCCTGGACCTGAACCTTGTTTTTCCTTTACAGATGTCTTGGACGAGAACCAAAGCAAGCTGAGCGAAGACTTGATGGAGTTCCGCAGAGATGCCTCAATGCTGAATGTGAGCTGAGCAGACATCAGAAAGTAAGTGCCCCCCTGCTGTCCCGCACGTCGCCTCTCACCATACACCTCTCTGTGTTACAGGATGAACTTTCCCACATCAACGCTCGGCTGAACATGGGAATACTTGGCTGTAAGTAGAAGACAAGACACTAGCCTCTCACTAACCCTTTGCAGCTGCTCCTCCACTGACTGCCTGTTCTTCTCTGCAGCCTACGACCCCCAGCAGATATTTAAGTGTAAGGGTACTTTCGTGGGGCACCAAGGCCCAGTGTGGTGTTTATGCGTCTACTCCATAGGAGATCTGCTGTTTAGTGGCTCCTCTGACAAAACCATAAAGGTAATGAGTGTTTCCATACTCACCATGTGTGGTCCTTGTACTGATTGTGTGAGCGTGGTCCTGGCCCTGGCTGTGAGCGTGGTCCTGGCCCTGGCTGTGAGCGTGGTCCTGGCCCTGACTGTGAGCGTGGTCCTGGCCCTGGCTGTGAGCGTGGTCCTGGCCCTGGCTGTGAGCGTGGTCCTGGCCCTGGCTGTGAGCGTGGTCCTGGCCCTGGCTGTGAGCGTGGTCCTGGCCCTGGCTGTGAGCGTGGTCCTGGCCCTGGCTGTGAGCGTGGTCCTGGCCCTGGCTGTGAGCGTGGTCCTGGCCCTGGCTGTGAGCGTGGTCCTGGCCCTGGCTGTGAGCGTGGTCCTGGCCCTGGCTGTGAGCGTGGTCCTGGCCCTGGCTGTGAGCGTGGTCCTGGCCCTGGCTGTGAGCGTGGTCCTGGCCCTGGCTGTGAGCGTGGTCCTGGCCCTGGCTGCGAGCGCGGTCCTGGCCCTGGCTGTGAGCGCGGTCCAAGTACTGTGGTCCTACTCCCTTTATCACCATCCTTACACTGGCATCTCTTCTAGGTGTGGGACACCTGTACAACGTACAAATGCCAAAAGACGCTGGAGGGGCATGACGGCATCGTACTGGCCCTTTGTATTCAAGGGTGAGTCCTTAAACCACCGTGCGAAAACCGCGTCATTGCTTTTGTTACATTATAAGCCGTCAGCGTCAAGTGTTCAGTTCTTCTGCAGCGCCACCACAGGAGAAAGGAAGCATTACACAGTCCTCATAGAAATCGGTGGGCTGTGTGTGTAATGCAGGACTGGACAGATCCTCCAGAGATGCTATTTGTAGCCGTTTTTTTGCCCTGAGCAATAGTTGAGGGTCTTGAACAGGAGACCCCTCAGAATAGGGTGTATGATTGTTCAGATGTGTCCATTACTATGACTAGAAATGATGGCGGCACGCTGAATATCTTCCGCGCCTATTATCACAGTACGTTGGAGTCCGTCTTGTCCATTGGTATTGATTCCTTGTTTCTCCTGTTCTACAGAAGCAAGCTCTACAGCGGCTCAGCGGACTGCACCATAATTGTGAGTATGATGGCCGGCGTGCTCCCCAGATGCAGGTACCTGGAGGAATGATGGCGGACAGCCCAATTCATTGTGACCTGCTATAGCGAGTGTCTCTGCTTTCAGGTGTGGGACATCCCAACTCTCATGAAAGTGAACACTATCCGAGCGCATGACAACCCAGTGTGCACTCTAGTGTCCTCACACAACATGCTCTTCAGCGGCTCCCTAAAAGCCATCAAGGTTGGTGCCCATCTCTGTGGGTTTCTTACAATTAGCCAGAGTCCGACCGACGCGACCTAGTACTGGGGGAATGTCGGATCCTAAGGGTTATATACAGATTTGCAAACAATTGATTTTTCTCTCTAAATCTACAGGAAAAATGAGGCAAGTTTGCAGTAGGTCTTAAGTAAAAATGTCCTATTGTTTTTCTACAGCCTCTGTGCGGAGCTATGTGTCTCCATGGTAACAGACAACAAACCACTTTTGTGTCGTGTAATCCTGCAGTCTCATACTGTCCTCCATTTAGCCTCTGCATTATGCTCCCATATGAGCCAGAAGTAGAGGACAGACAGAAGGGAATGGGACTGCAGGATCCGACTACCCAGGGCTTGTCTGTTGTTGTTACCATGGAAACTCATAGTTGTGCAATGAATTTGCAGAAATAAAATGATAAGAAAATTCAAATTAACACTTATTGCAAAATTGAGAGAATTGAAAAATAAATATTTGCAAAGGTGGACGTAGCCTTTAACCCTTTATTTTAGGATAGTAGTAGGAGATGACCAGAAGTGACCCCATGTTTCTTTTCCTCTGTGCAGGTTTGGGACATAGTGGGTACAGATTTAAAGCTGAAGAAGGAGCTGACCGGTCTTAACCACTGGGTCCGTGCACTGGTGGCCTCACAGAACTACTTGTACAGCGGATCTTACCAGACCATAAAGGTGAGAGATGATGAGGGCAACTCGGTCATATTAAAGGAGCACTCCGGGGAAAAAGGTGATGCACTGTTTTATCACTAGAGCAGGGCTGAGGGGGCGCAGCATGACCATAGATAATCCCTGTGTCATGCTGCACCCCTCAGGCCCTGCCTTAGACACAGCACAGCCTATCAGTTCCTTAGAAAGGTCAAGAAGATATTAAATATCATCAGAACATTTCTTCCGTCTTCTTCACCAGATATGGGACATTCGGACCCTGGAGTGTGTCCACGTCCTGCAGACTTCGGGTGGAAGTGTTTACTCCATTGCCGTCACCAACCACCACATCGTGTGCGGGACATATGAAAATCTCATCCACGTGAGTAGAAATGTTAATTCACACGTACTACATAAGAATTCTATAAAATAGAAGGATGTGGAAGAGAGATCTACGGCCCCCCTCTTAATATTCTGCAGAACTACTAGCGATCCCTCTTCTATTCCGCCATCTTTATTCTGGTGACTCGTAGCTGTCATCAGGGGAGGATTGGCCATAGACCGTACAGGGAAATTTCCCTGGGGGCCGCCTGGGCCCTCCTCACGGCCGGCCAGTGGAAGTTTTTGGGGATGTATTTTGTGATGTATGGCTCTGTTGGGGCGGTATAATGTGCCACAATATGGTATTGCTGGCCCTGCCTTCCATCAATTTGGACCCAGCTACAAAACGGGGCCACTTTTAGTATGTTTTCCAGGCCACTTTAAGTTCCCAGTCCACCCCTGGCAGTCTTCTCTCTTTTTTTTTTTCTTATATAACTAGTTTTTGTTCTTTATCTTCTCCAGGTCTGGGACATCGAGTCCAAGGAACAAGTTCGTACATTAACCGGACACGTGGGGACAGTGTACGCTTTAGCCGTCATCTCCACCCCTGACCAAACTAAGGTTTTCAGTGCCTCGTATGACAGATCTTTACGGGTACGTGACTCCTTATTGCTTCAATTATCCAAAAATGACTATGGGGGCCACAGTTAAGATGTCAGCTTTCCTTATTGACCTGTTTATCAAGATCTGGCCAAAAGTGCATGCAAGTTCTGTGGGGAGATAAGTGGCTGCCATAGTGCTGCTTATCACTGAGAAATCGGATAAACACAACCCCTGATGTCACTAGAGGCTCTGCCAACAGCCATAGACGCTGCTCCTCCACAGGTTTAGATATCTCAGACCTCTCCAGGGCATTTGCATTAAAGTCTAACTCTTCAGCTTCATGCCTGAATCTGACCGGATCCAACCACTGAGCATGACATGTCTGCCACTCTCTTCTTCTTCAGGTCTGGAGTATGGATAACATGATTTGCACACAGACATTGCTGAGACATCAGGGCAGTGTGACCGCATTGGCCGTATCCAGGGGACGTCTGTTTTCCGGTGCCGTAGACAGTACAGTAAAGGTAAGTTCTGGCCATTACTTTGTGTGGTGGCATCTGAAGGCCACTAGATGGCATCATTACTGCAGGCCGTTCCGAGCTTGGACTTGCATGTCTGGGATAGGACACCATGAAGGATCGTCTGGATTAGACAACCACTTTCCTGATTCTGGTTAGGCTAGTTTCACACTAGCGGCAGGGGGCTCCGGCGGGTGAACAGCCTGTCGAATCCGTCCTGCCGCTAGTTCACGTGTGCCCCTGGACTGCCGCTCCGTCCCTATTGACTATAATGGGGGCGGGGTTCCGGCGTCAGCACGGCGAGAGGCAGCCGGACTAAAAGTACTGCATGCAGTGCTGCCGCCGGAACCCTGCCCCCGCCCCATTATAGTCAATAGGGACAGAGCGGCAGTCCGGGGGCACACTTGAACTAGCGGCAGGACGGATCCGACAGGCTGTTCACCCGCCGGAGCCCCCTGCCGCTAGTGTGAAAGTACCCTTAGTCAGCTATTGTCAGTGCGGCGACAAAATTATCCCATTACATGGAATTCCCATTGATTTCCATAGAAGCCCTTTACCTCCCCATGGCAAAAGATACCCCTTTGCAGTGCCCTCTGATAGATGGGCGGTCTCTCCCATAATGGGGTCCTTACTTCACAATTCCCTAATAAATCATACTTTTTTGGGAAAGACTTGCTATTTCTCCACTTTAAGCTTCATTAAAAATGATCTATAGTCAGGTACTACTGCCCATGACAGTAACTCCCATTTTCCATCCCTTGGCTGCATTGATTGACTGCTACTCACTCATTCTTCTTGCCTTCTTAGGTCTGGACCTGCTAATTGTGACCAAACACCTCCAGTTATAGCCTCTGCCCAAACCGCTGCCAAGTCTTCTGTGCCAGCCTTCCACATATGATGCCACGGACACGTCACTTTTGATAACAGAACTTTTTTGGGACCTTGTCCTCCTCCTGCTGGAACGTTCTTTCTCCCAGTTCTGAGCTCTGACACCACAGCGATATTGGAACTAAATGCAACGGCGCACAGGAAAAAGCCAGTCCACCCTAGCTGTGCCTGCTGTGCCCTCTATGCTGGGCAGGAAATTATAGCGATAAAGGTGACTGTGGGATCAGGAATGGATAGTCAATATTATTACGGGCTGGACAAGGGTTAAAAGTCATTGTCTTATTGCATCATGGGTTGCTCCAAAGTAGTGGTCGCCTGAGCTATGAAGTTGTTTCTCTTGTGTAGGCTTACTTTAGCTTGACACATTTCACCCCGATCTGCCCGGGCATTGTGCCCAGTGTGATAATGTGATAAAATGCTGCCGGGTCCACACATGGCAGCTGCCGGCGACAGGACACAGGCCTTTTAAAGAGGATCATATACATTGTTATATACCGTCTCCACAAAAAATGTTACTCCCAGACTAGTCGAGTTATGATAGATCATGCCACTAGGTGGCACCATTCTCACGGCCGCACCTTGTCTTTAGCCCTGTCCACCACTGGAGGGCATAAGTGCTTGCGTCCTACTTCCCGTCCTGCTGTAGGTATATACTGCGGTGTATTCTACACTACAAGGCGGGTAAGTATGGCACAAGAGTCTGTGCCATGCTGAGGAGAGGGGCATCGGGACGAGCTGTAGAATATCATTAAGAAGGGGAGCAGTACCATATATAGTGAAAGGAGCACCCCAATATTCTTGGCATAACAGAAAAGTCAGTTTGTGACTTTTTTATTTATTTCAGGGGTTAACGGGCAAATCATCCCTTGAAGACTCCCATTACTAAATGCACATGTGTGGAGTAGCCAAGATCTACTTGGATTGGCACAGTTGCCTTCCCCTTTAAGGAATGTAATCCGCACCCCCCTCAATACTGTAATGACCCACATACTCCTTGGGTCCCTACACCTGGGCTGGGCGCTTATCGCTGCTGTAACCCCCAGTCCAGTTGTCCCATAGCCACCAAAGAATGTGACCCATGATCAGACCCCACTGTCACTATGGACCTGAGCAGCTCGATGATAACATGGAGCTATAGGAAGGTATTTATTTATACAGGTTTGACTATCCAGCTCTTGTAGAACTAGCTGGCGGCATTGCTGGGCCTTGTAGTACCTCTGGTCTGTACCATTGTAAGGGGCGGGAGGGAGGCGGGTCTTGTACAAGCGCTCGCTTCTTTTTGTCACGGATGTTTTTACGGTTTTGTACACAATGTATTAGTGTATAGGTCGTCCCGCTCGTGATTATATACTGTGCACGCCCATCACTGTATATACTGTAGATTTTTATCATTATTTTAAATGGACGCTCGGCGAGGTTGGTGCTCAGAACAGCTTTCTCGCGTCACTCCTGGATATATCGGACTATGAAAATCCTAAGGAGCATTTACCTCCAAATGTAAAAAAAAAATTCTATAAAAATCACCAGCAAATAGAAGTCCTGGGGGGACAGTACGGCAGCAGTCATGGGGGTTGTCACCCAGCTTTCCCAGAGGCTGACAACACAAGGACTTCTGTCTCCTGGTGATTTTGTGGGATTCTGGAGGTGAGTGCTCGCTCCTCATCACTACTTTTCACCCTCTTGTGAAGTGAAGCGGCCTCTCCTGCCTGCAGCGAGCGCAGGGGGTCTGGATGGATCATACTAATGGGGCCCATTCCCATCTCTATCCATCTTACTTCCCAGCAGTGACTCTCCAGGTACGCCTCGCCCCGTGGCATCCCGGCTTCACTCCCGTCATACATCACTTCTCATAAACTCATTTTTTGAGCCCCTTTTTTCTACGGTTTTTAAATATTGTATTATAGAATCAGCGAATCTTCATTAAAAATAAAACTGAAATGAAGGTGAGTGAGCGTTATCTGTGTCATTTAATAGCGCCATCCTCCGCTCGGCATATAGCGCTGCCAAAGAGGGGCCCCAATGGAAAATCTGTCAGATAGGCACAGGTTCCACCTCTGGGACACACTCCTATCTCTAAAATGTGGCCCCCCAAAGTGCAAAGAAAGCAGCTGCGCACCCTCCATTCACCGCTGGGGAAGTTCAGAAAATAGCCGAGCACTTGCATGGCATATTTCTAGTGAACGGAGAGGTGGCCTCGCTTGCACAGTTTACACTCCATTCACTGCTTTAGGACTGAAAATAGCCGAGCATGCTCACTTAGCTATTTTCGGAACGTCCATAGCCATAAAAAGAGTGCAAGCGGCGCATGCGCAGTGCGCTCTCATTCACTACAGAGTCCTCATTCTGGAGGAGCGAGTCTCAGAGGTGGAACCTGCACCTATCTGACGGTAGCATATACTAGCGATACCATATCGACATCCTAGATGGGACAACCCCTTTCAAAGGGCATCTGTCAGCAGTTTTGTACCTATAACACCTGGTACATGTGCGCTTGGCAGCTGAAGGCATCTGTGTTGGTCCCATGTTCATATGTGCCCGCGTTGCTGAGAAAAATTATGTTTTAATATATGCAAATGAGCCTCTAGGAGCAACGGGGGCGTTACCATTACACCTAGAGGCTCTGCTCTCTCTGCACTGCCTGGCCCTGTCAATCAAAGTGCAGAGGTTGCAGATGATCTAATACCAGATGAAGCCTATATGTAGTAGTGATAAATTAAATGAATGATAAAAGTTATCTGAATAATCTTAGTCTTCATGTTTCTGAAACAAAGTCTTACAGGAATTAATGTCTTACCGATCTGGTGCAGGGGAGGGGCTTAATCAAAGGGGAGGACTTAAAAGGGTTTTCCAAGTTTTTTTTAAATGATTTCTCCTCTAGATAGGTCATCAGTATTTGATTTGTGGGGTCCGACACCCGGGACCGCCACGATCAGCTGTTTGAGAAGGCACCGGCGCTCCTATGCGGGTCGTGGCCTTCTCTGTGCTCCCCAAGCACAGCGCCGCACATTGTATAGAGGCCGTGCTTGGTATTGCAGCTCAGACCTATTTACTTGAATGTGACTGAGCTGCTCCTAGACCATGTGCCAGATGAATGTGTCAACACTGGCCTAGGAAAAGCAGAGAGAAGGCCACGGCGCTCACAGGAGCGCCGGTGCCTTCTCAATCAGCTGATCAGCGGTGGTCCCAGGTGTCGGATCCCCACCGATCAGATACTTATGACCTATCCAGATGATAGGTCAGTATAGAAATCTCAGAAAACCCCTTTAATGATCTTTTTGTCAGGGCAGAGGGAGGAGGCTTCTGCTGCAGCCGGACACAGAACAGTGAGGAGGAGGAGGAGAGGGGACATGGCTGATCTCCAGATCACGCAGTGAAGATTTCTCTATATATTTCTCAATTTTAATTGTAATATGAGACAAAATAGCATCAAAGGAAATGAGACGAAGACGGAAGAGCCGGGATTTCCTTTTATTTTAATGTTTAGTGTCCATGTAGACCACTCCTTAAGCGTATGTAAATGGTATCCTCCTCCTAGCAGTAGTATACAAACTGGATTCCAAAAAAGTTGGGACACTAAACAAATTGTGAATAAAAACTGAATGCAATGATGTGGAGATGGCAAATGTCAATATTTTATTTGTAATAGAACGTAGATGACAGATCAAACGTTTAATCCGAGTAAATGTATAATTTTAAAGGAAAAATACGTTGATTCCAATTTTCACGGTGTCAACAAATCCCCAAAAAGTTGGGACAAGTAGCAATAAGAGGCTGGAAAAAGTAAATTTGAGCATAACGAAGAGCTGGAAGACCAATTAACACTAATTAGGTCAATTGGCAACATGTTTGGGTATAAAAAGAGCTTCTCAGAGTGGCAGTGTCTCTCAGAAGCCAAGATGGGTAGAGGATCACCAATTCCCACAATGTTGCGCAGAAAGATAGTGGAGCAATATCAGAAAGGTGTTACCCAGCGAAAAATTGCAAAGACTTTGCATCTATCATCATCAACTGTGCATAACATCATCCGAAGATTCAGAGAATCTGGAACAATCTCTGTGCGTAAGGGTCAAGGCCGTAAAACCATACTGGATGCCCGTGATCTCCGGGCCCTTAAACGACACTGCACCACAAACAGGAATGCTACTGTAAAGGAAATCACAGAATGGGCTCAGGAACACTTCCAGAAACCATTGTCAGTGAACACAATCCACCGTGCCATCCGCCGTTGCCAGATGAAACTCTACAGTGCAAAGAAGAAGCCATTTCTAAGCAAGATCCACAAGCTCAGGCGTTTTCACTGGGCCAGGGATCATTTAAAATGGAGTGTGGCAAAATGGAAGACTGTTCTGTGGTCAGACGAGTCACGATTCAAAGTTCTTTTTGGAAATCTGGGACGCCATGTCATCCGGACCAAAGCGGACAAGGACAACCCAAGTTGTTATCAACGCTCAGTTCAGAAGCCTGCATCTCTGATGGTATGGGGTTGCATGAGTGCGTGTGGCAGGGGCAGCTTGCATGTCTGGAAAGGCACCATCAATGCAGAAAAATATATTCAGGTTCTAGAACAACATATGCTCCCATCCAGATGTCATCTCTTTCAGGGAAGACCACATTCTGCATCAATCACAACATCATGGCTGCGTAGGAGAAGGATCCAGGTACTGAAATGGCCAGTCTGCAGTCCAGATCTTTCACCTATAGAGAACATTTGGCGCATCATAAAGAGGAAGGTGCAACAAAGAAGGCCCAAGACGATTGAACAGTTAGAGACCTGTATTAGACAAGAATGGGAGAGCATTCCTATTTCTAAACTTGAGAAACTGGTCTCCTCGGTCCCCAGACGTCTGTTGAGTGTTGTAAGAAGAAGGGGAGATGCCACACAGTGGTGAAAATGGCCTTGTCCCAACTTTTTGGGGATTTGTTGACACCATGAAATTCTGATTCAACATATTTTTCCCTTTAAAATGGTACATTTTCTCAGTTTAAACTTTTGTTCCGTGATTTATGTTCTATTCTGAATAAAATATTAGAAGTTGGCACCTCCACATCATTGCATTCAGTTTTTATTCACGATTTGTATAGTGTCCCAACTTTTTTGGAATCCGGTTTGTATATCCTCAGGACAGGCCGCCATTATCTGATTGGCGGGGTCCAACACCCTGCAACCGCACGACGATCAGTTGTTCCAGAAGTAGCTTCAGTGCCAGAACTAACAGAAATTTCCCTTTACATAATGTTTCAGCTGACTGCAGCCACCACTAGGTGGAGCTGACTGGATAGGATTTTGAGCTCCACAATAAAGCATACAGTGAGCTCCCTCTAGTGGTCGCTGCAGGCAAAGAGAATTAGATTTATTTATTTCTACATCGATGCAGGGGATGTTTGTCAGAGAACAATAAATATCAAACAAATTAATTCAGCACAGAATATTGATACATTTAGATAATTTAAAAAAAAAAGATATCTGCCATGACATCCCTCTCCTATACCAGGCTGTTAGTACCAAATGTAATGAGGTTTGTATACTGACCTGTCTATAAGGGGAAACAGTATCCGAAAATTCTGCACTTCCCATGTGCATCATATTTGTCATTTATTGTCAGATTTTCCTCCAAAACACCCCAATTTATTTAGATCATAAATGGCACACTGACGACATATACTGCAGCTTCTCATGGTACAGATGTTGAGCCATGTCATGACCATTAATTTATTACAGTACAGAAGCCTGCTCGCTTATGACGTGGATGTGCTACACATCACATGAAAAAAAATGGCTGCAGCAGCCACCACTAGGGGGAGCTCATTGCATGGGAATTTATAGTTGCCATTAAACTCAATGGACACTGTACAAATCTATGTGCACGGAGCTCTCTTTAGTGGTGGCTGCAGCGAAATGCTGTTGTTTTACATCAGCAAGCAGAGGAAGGAGTTCCCCCTCATGATGGGGGGCCTCATAGCAACAGCGTGGTCTGCCTTTATGGTTCGTACGCCAAAGGGCTTCCTCAGCATGCTGTGTCATAGAGGCTATATGTAGCAGCCACCAGAGGGAGCTCACTGCATATAGTAGGGCCCCCTGCACAATCCAGTTTCCCAGTCACTGTCATTCACCCAAGCAATGCAAAGTGCAATGCCCAAAATTTCTGATGAATTTTTTCTTTTTTTTTTAATTATGCGAAATTAATTGTAATTAACATTTTAACCGGTGCTTTATAAAAATGGTGCTTGTTTTGAACATATTACATAAAATGTATTTTACACCAGACAACTGGCATGATACATTGAAAGCCTCCCCTGCAGCCACCACTAGGGGGAAGCTCGGTGCATAGGAATTTACACAGTTATAATTGATTGAGGCTGTAAAAATGTGTTTGCACCGAGCTCCCCCTAGTGGCAGCTATGTGTATAAAAGCTCCTCTGTACAGATTAGGAAAATAATCAGAATTTTGTACCTAAAGATAGAACGGTGGGTTGTAGCCATTGGAAAGGTGTTCTACATTTAATGGAGCTCTCAGTAGTGGTCGTACGGTGGGTTTTGCTTTGGGTCTCATTGATGTAGAAAAAGTCTCCACTCTACTCTCCAGATCACATCTCACCACCTGTGCACTTGACCCAATCCCATCCCACCTCATCCCTAGCCTCACCACAGTGTTTATCCCAGCCCTAACTCATCTCTTCAACCTACCACTAACCTCTGGTGTCTTCCCCTCTGGTTTTAAACATGATACCATTACACCATCCTCAAAAAGCCTTCACTTGACCCATCTGCTTTGTCCAGTTATCTCCCCATATCACTTCTTCCATTTGCCTCAAAGCTACTTTAGCAACATGTCCATTCTGAACTGTCCTCTCACCTCTCCTCCTGCTCCCTCTTTGACCGCCTACAATCTGGCTTCTGACCCCACCACTCAACTGAGACTGCCCTCACCAAAGTCACCAATGACCTACTGACCGCCAAAACCAGAAAACAGTACTCTGTCCTCCTTCTCCTTGACCTGTCCTCTGCCTTCGACACTGTTGACCACTCCCTTCTGTTACAAACTCTCTCATCTCTTGGCATCACTGACCTGGCCCTCTCCTGGATCACATCATACCTCACAGAACGGACGTTTATGGTTCTTTCACACGAGCAGATGCCGTGCGGGTAATCCGCTGCGTAAAAGGGAGCCAAGCCCCGCTCTGGACAGCAGAGACACGTAGCAGAAACATGACTGATAATGCTCTGTGCCTCTCTGTGATCTTTTTACTACAAAATCACAGTGAGATAAAGTTGTCACTGTGATTTTGTAGTAAAAAGATCACAGAGAGGCACGGAGCATTATCAATCATGTTAATGCTCCGTGTCTGTGCTGTCCGGAACGGGGCTTGGCTCTCTTTTACGCAGCGGATTACCCGCCCTGCATCCACTCGTGTGAAAGAGCCCTTAGCATCTCCCACTCCCGCACCACCTCCTCGTCTCATTCCCTCTCTGTTGGTGTCCCGCAAGGCTCTGTCCTAGGACCCGTGCTCTTCTCTATCTACACCCTCGGCCTGGGACAGCTCATAGACTCCCATGGCTTTCAGTATCACTCTTATGCTGACGACACACAAATCTACCTCTCTGGTCCAGACATCACCACCCTACTATCCAGAATCCCACAATGCCTATTTTCCATATCCTCCTCCTTCTCCTCTCGCTTTCTAAAACTTAACATGGATAAAACAGAATTCATCCTCTTTCCCCCATCTTGCTCAACCCCCCCCAACAGACCTATCTATCATGATCAATGGCTGCACACTCTCCCCGATCAGCCAAGTCCGCTGCCTTGGAGTGACCTTGGATTCTGCCCTCTCCTTCCGACCGCACATCCAAGCCCTTTCCACCACCTGCCGCCTCCAACTCAAAAACATCTCCCGCATCCGCGCTTTCCTCAACTTTGAGTCTGCGAAACTGTACATGCCCTCATCATCTCCTGCCTAGACTACTGCAACACTCTCCTCTGTGGCCTTCCATCTAGCACTCTCGCACCCCTCCAATCTATCCTCAACTCTGCTGCCCGACTGATCCACCTCTCACCCTATTACTCCTCTGCCTCTCCCCTCTGCCAATCCCTTCACTGGCTCCCCATTGCCCAGCAAATTCACTTCAAAGTACTAACAAATACATACAAGGCCGTCCACAACCTGTCGCCTTCCTACATCTCTGAGCTACTTTCCCGATACACCCCCACACGCACTCTCCGATCCTCACAAGACCTCCTTCTCTCCTCTTCTCACCTCTTCCCACAATCGACTCCAAGATTTCTCCCGTGCACCCCCCACACTCTGGAACTCGCTACCCCAACATATCAGACTCTCACCTACAGTGGCGGATTATAATTGGGGCGTTTGGGACTGTAGCCCCGGGCCCGGCATCCCTGGGGGCCCAACGCCGACCCAAACGGCAATAAACTACGGTGGGGCACGGGAGCGCATAGTTCCCTGCCCCCCGATCACCGCTATAGGCTTCGAAGCCTATGCAGTAGTAAAATCCCGGCGCAGGCGGGCATGATGACGTCATTGCGCGCCTGTGCCCGGATGCAGCACACTGACGTGTGTGCGCAGCGCGCCTGCCTACCATCTACGAGTGAGCGCCGACTGGGACTCAGGTATTGGCTTTTATTTATTTTTTAAGTAAGTAAGGGGCAAACTACTACGTGGGGGCAAATTACTAGTGTGGGGGACAATTAATACTGTGGGGGCTGTGAGGGGGAAATTACTACTGTGGGGGCAGTGTGGAGAAATTAATACTGTGGGGCAAACTACTATATGGGGGTAGTGTGGGGGATGCTGCTATTGGGTAGGAACTATAGGGGCATTTCTATTACAAGGACATATTAGGGGACATTATTTTTCAGGGATACTATACAGGCATTATTACCTGGAGCACAATATAGGGTGTTATTATTACTGGGGGGACTCTAGGGGACATTATAATTTCTGTAGACACTATAGGTACATTTGGGGGTCATTTATCAAACTGGTATAACGTAGAACTGGCTTAGTTGCCCATAGCAACTAATCAGATTTCACTTTTAATTTTAGACAGCTCATTTTGAAAATGAAAGGTGGAATCTTATTGGTTGCTATGGGCAACTAAGCCAGATTAACTTTACACCAGTTTGATAAATGACCCCAATTATGAGAAATCTAACATGTCTGTGTAACAAACTCTGCAGAGATGAGATGTGGCTGAAAGAATTAGTCATGGCGGGCTGGGTCAAACGGAGGAGAAGAGGAAAGAGAAGATCTACATGACAGGAGATGTCACTGGAAGTAAGAGGTATGTGGTGCTGTATTCTCCTATATGTAGAGCGGGCTCACTACTGTGACCTGCGTCTCCTCTTCTTCTCCAAGTCTTTTTTAAATGATAATTTACCGTATTTTTCGCTTTATAAGACGCACTTTTACCCCCCAAAATGGAGGGAAGAAGTCAACGCGTCTTATAAAGCGAACGAGGCCAGAAATATGGCCGTCACATTGCAGGCTGTTATCTAGAGACGCACCTCCAGTGTTAATAATGTGAGGCGGCGCCCTCTAGTAGGACGTGTGGGGCAGGCGGCGGTCATTGAAGCTAAATGCCGCCAGCAGGGATGTTTAATAGGACGTGTGAGCGCTCAGTCTGCTGTTGCTTAGCAGCACTGACGCTGTGCTGTCCTCCGAACCACACCTCCCTCCGCTACTGTGACGCGCTCCGGCACTGCTGCCGTGTATGTTCAGCTGGTGGTGAGCACGGCGGGAACTTCTGCTCTGCCGCCTCCACCAATCAGTTTAGTCAGATGCCCGACCGCTCGCCACTGCCAACTGCTCGCCACTACTGAACCCCCGGCACCCTGAGTCAGCACCGCTTTTCTACCTGAGACTTGGTGAGTGACAGCCTGGATATAAAGAAGGGAGCTCAAGGGCCGACCTGGACAAATACGTATTACATATGGCTATAACCTCTCCTCATCTATAGGAATACACCCATGTACTGCAGTACATGGTGCACTCTTTAGGATGAGGGGGGTTATAGTCACATTTAATATAAACACTGTCCAGGAGCTGTACTATTATTGGCCTGTGTATATTAAATGTGACTATAACCCCCCTCATTCATAGGAATACACCCATGTACTGCAGTACATGGATGAGGGGGGTTATAACACAGGTGAATTACGGTCCACTGGACAGTGTTTATATTATATGACTATAACCCCTTCATCCATAGGTATGCACCCATGTACTGCACATGTTTTAACCCACCTTTTGGTTGAAAATATTTTTTTATTATTTTCCTCCTCTAAACCTGGGGTGCGTCTTACATTCAGGTGCGTCTTATAAAGCAAAAAATACTGTATGTATTTTAAATTTGGCAACTAAAAATGTAATCTGGCTCCTAAATTTTTCAGTTTAGGAGCCAGTGGCTCCTGGGTATTTTTGCAGTCCTATGTAACACTACACATAACATAAGGTAAAAGGGTTCTCTAGGATTTATATATTGATGGGGGTCCGACTCCTGGCACCCTAGCCAATAAGCTGTTTGAGGAGACCGCGATGTTCCAGTAAGCGCCGCAGCCTCTTTGCTCAGCGCCGTCATTTGATAGCACTGCGCTTGGTATTGCAGCTCAGCCCCAATCACTCAGATGGAACTGAGCTGCATCTAGACCACGTGAACGATGAATGTGATGTCGTATGGCCTAGGAAGAGACACTGGCGCTCACGAAGCACCGCAGCCTCTTCATACAGAAAATAAACTTGAAATTGAGGGAGGGGCCCGAGTTGGGTAGACAGCCCCTGGCCCATCATGCACTTAATCCGCCCCTGAGTGGAATCCTTCAAAAGCACCTGAAAACCCACCTCTTCAGACAAGTCTACAACCAGTGACCCTGCTGCCTCTATACCGCCATGACCAGTTTCACCCGCACCTACCGTGTCCTTCTCCCACACCATGTAGATTGTAAGCCCTCACGGGCAGGGCCCTCTCTCCTCCTGTACCAGTTTGTAACTCGTCCTGTTCATGCTTAGTGCAATTGTCTGTATTATGTATGTGCACCGCTCATCATATGTACAGCGCTATGGAATGAATGGAGCTTTAATAATAATGTAGCATAGTGAATATTCAATCTTTGGTCATGGCCAAGATCGGTAGCCTTAGGCCCCTTTCACATGGGCGAGTATTCCGCGCGGATGCGATGCGTGAGTTGAACGCATTGCACCCGCACTGAATCCTGACCCATTCATTTCTATGGGGCTGTGCACACGAGCGGTGATTTTCGCGCATCGCTTGTGTGTTGCGTGAAAATCGCAGCATGCTCCTCTTTGTGCGTTTTTCACGTAACGCAGGCCCCATAGAAATGAATGGGGTTGCGTGAAAATCGCAAGCATCCGCAAGCAAGTGCGGATGCGGTGCGATTTTCACGCACGGTTGCTAGGAGACGATCGGGATGGAGACCCGATCATTATTATTTTCCCTTATAACATGGTTATAAGGGAAAATAATAGCATTCTGAATACAGAATGCATAGTAAAATAGCGCTGAAGGGGTTAAAAAAAATAAAAAAAAATTAAACTCACCTTAGTCCACTTGATCGCGCAGCCCGGCATCTCTTCTGTCTCCTTCTTTGCTGATTGCAGGAAAAGGACATGTGGTGACGTCACTCTGGTCATCACATGGTCCATCACATGATCTTTTACCATGGTGATGGATCATGTGATGGACCATGTGATGACCGGAGTGACGTCACCACAGGTCCTTTTCCTGCAATCAGCAAAGAAGGAGACAGAAGAGATGCCGGGCTGCGCGATCAAGTGGACTAAGGTGAGTTTAATTTATTTTATTTTTTTAACCCCTCCAGCGCTATTGTACTATGCATTCTGTATTTGGAATGCTATTATTTTCCCTTGTAACCATGTTATAAGGGAAAATAATACAATCTACAGAACACAGATCTCAAGCCCGAACTTTTGTGAAGAAGTTCGGGTTTGGGTACCAAACATGCACGATTTTTCTCACGCGAGTGCAAAACGCATTACAATGTTTTGCACTCGCGCGGAAAAATTGTGCATGTTCCCGCAACGCACCCGCACCTTTTCCCGCAACGCCCGTGTGAAAGAGGCCTTAGTATCTCATCATGGTGCCCATAAAATAATATTAAGAGGGTGTCCATTCTGGCACAAAGGCTATGAGACGGGTCACCCCTCCCTCGCAGAGCTGCCCACAACCACCAGAGACCCCTCCTATATTGGAGACAGATCAGGAATCCTAAACTTCTTATAACGCAATATGAATTCACACACATGCCAAAATGAAAAAAAGGAATTAACAAAAACAATTTTTATTTTCTCAGACGTATCGATAACGGCGTCACAGATCACAAAGAAAATGCAATAGTCATCAACCGTAAAAGCACAGCACTGTAGGGAAAGCACCAAGATGCATAGCTGTCACAGGACGGGTGTACAGTACAGATCTCTTCCATAACTTAATCATAAAAAATAGATATATATATACTATGTATATATATGTTATATATGTATCCATCATGTAGACCTTTCGTGAATAGTTTAGGATTTTCTCGCTGCCTTCTTCATAAATAACACTCTATGTATTCGTATATTTCATTTATAATTGTACATTTTTTTTTTTTTTTTATAGTCGTTCTGTCATTTGTTTTCCAGCAGTGAAGGGGTTATTACGTCTGCGGCTAAAGAAAAAAAAAACAGGCCCCGTGAAGATACGAGGGGTCCCTGACGACCGTATACACCATATCCGCCACATATCACGTCTTTTAGTTCACACATACACCCCCCCCCCCCCCCCCCCCCCTCAGTACATACAACGGATATACTTATGGCACAGTATGAATGGTATAGGGTGGGGGTAGGGAGTGGTGACTAGAGGTGCAGCGCTGGGCACCATGACTGCTCATCTGGCAGGAGGCTACCGGCTAGGCTTTATTACGTGCCGATGGAAATGTATATCTTGTGTGCATGAGACATGAGCGGAATCGAATTGAAACCTGAAATCTGTCACAAAAGTATTTTTTTGATTACCTCAAATATTACTGTGTGCTAGCCAATAATATTTTGTTTTACAAAAATGTTACAAAATTGCATTCTGTGTCACAAAATTGGTATTCTGTGAAACAATGGTCATTTAGGTCACAAAATGTCATTCTGTAGCACCATGTACAACAGTACACGACAATGATGCCGCATCTTATGCCTATAAATCTGTCGAGAAATCCTATTTTTGTGACAATCGCTATTTTGTACCATCTATCATCTTGTGACATATTCGTGTCACACAATGCTATTCTGTGTAACACAACGGTATTATAGTTCACGAAATGTCATTCTGTAACACCAAGTTGTGTCTCGTTTCACAAAATAACATTACGATTTTGTCACCGTTAGTTTGTGACATCTATCATTTTGTGACACATTCGGTGTCACAGAATGTCATTCTGTAAAACAGTGGTGCCGCGTCATATGCCTATACATCCGGTGACAAATTCTATACTTGTGATCGATGACTATTTTGTACAATTTATTTTGTTGTTTTGTGACATCTATCATTCGGTGTCACAAAATGTCATTCTGTAACATTCTGTTGCTTCTCGTCTCACAAGATAACAGTACATGACATTGGTGCCGCGTCTTATGCGTATACACAGTATCTGTTGAAGAATCCTATTTTTGTGACGACCACTATTTTGTACCATTTTGTCACCGTTATTTTGTCTCACAAAATGGTACTCAAGTATAACAAAACCGTATTATAGGTAACAAAATGTCATTCTGTAATACTAAGTTGTATCTCATCATGAAATAACATTACATCACCATTTTGTCACCGTTATTTTGTGACATCTATTATTTTGTGACACATTCAGTGTCACAAAATGAACAGTTTTATAGGTCACAAACTGTGATTCTGTGACCCCATTTTGTGTATTGTTTCACAAAATAACAGTACTTGACTATTTTATACCATTTTGTCACTGTTATTCTGTGACCGCTATCATTTTGTGCCACAGAGTTCACTTTTGTGACAGTTGGATTTACCCCCGACTACGTTCATGTCTTTTGTGTGTACAATTTTTTGGCCTCTTCTAGTTGAGATATTTTCTTTTGGGCATAACTTAGGTCTAATGGTCCCTTGACACTGGCATAGGCCGACATCATCAAGTAGTCACGTTGTCAGTGCCAGACTTATGTAGAGGACAGCATATACAAAGACATGCCCTTGTGGCACCTTAAATTGTGCCAGTTTAGAAAGTGAAAGCTGAATTCAACGACACCACATTTCCTCAGTATTAACACTTATATAATCACTTTTAGGCCTAATTTTGAGGCAAATTTCTTTGGTCCCGAGCCCCCACACTCCCGAAAGCAGGGGCATTTCTGCCCGATCCAGCACCCAATGTGTAATGTCTACCAGCACCGGCCCCCTCACCCTTCAGCATAATATAATATGGAAGCAAGGCACAAACCAACAAATAAAAAATTCTCTATATACACATAAATAATGAAAACCAAATGTGCAAAAATATAAAACACATAAATCAGCAGATGTCGGGGGTTTGTGCTCTCTCATTTTCTGTACATATTATCCAGAAATTAGGATGGGGCGAAGGGGATTGGCGGCTATTCCGTGGATTCTGTTGATTTCCACGCACCAGTTATGGAATTTTTTTATCTTTCAAAAATATAAACGCCCCAGTTTTGACTCCTCCTCCATGACCCTCCTATCCTGAAATATAAATTCTGTGCTTTCTTATTAGTTGCTGGCGGGTTCAGGGATTGGACCTTGGGATTCGGGCTCTCCCATCCTTGCGCTCCAGGAATGGGAATGAGTCAGCGGAAAGTGGAGGCGCCATGGTGGCGGTGGTGGTGGTGGTGGTTGTTCTGTGGTCACGGGATCCGTCGATATTCCTATTCCTGGTCCCCCTTGAATCCCCAAAATACTTATTATTTCTGATTTTGTAAAATATTTTCTATGTAACGGAAGATAATTTTTTATTTTTTATTTTATCATCGGGGGGTTAAAATCTATATTTGGTAAAATAGGATATAGATAAATATGGGTGCAAAAATATACCTTATTCCCCTATCTGAGATATCATTGTTAAAATTTCTCAATATAACTAATAGGGCTAAAACACTGTGGATGCTATACATCTGCTGGCCGCCAGGTGGCAGAAGACAACCGAGGAATGTTCTAGGCAGGGCTCTCTACTTTTGCTCTGTGATTTGCATGCTCAGTGGGTGATTTACATGGATGGAGGGGGTAGATTTGCGTTACGGACTTGATATAGTCATATGGGGGCGCTGGTCGCTGACTACAAATGGCTATTGGGATACCGATTGGATGATGAGAGTTCAGGTAATGACCTGGTGTTTGCCTTGTTGAGTCTAGTCATCACCATATTCATTCAGGGGGGGCTTCTAAATTCTCACCAGCAGGGGGTGCTATAATCGCCTTCAGACAGCCGATAACGATGGGGGGAAAACGTCTATATCCATTTCTCACACTGAATGGTAACCGCAATCTTAACAAGACGAAAACAAGAAATACAAAAACGGGAAGCTTTCCGCGTAAGTTATGGGTCTGACGTCCAATAGGAGGCGTGCTGCTCCGCTGCTCAATGTGAACCCTTAGTGCTAACAACACAGCGTAGTCCTCTCGGTCCAGGTTATGACTGAACTCTGTGCTGCAATGCATTCTGGAACTTTTCTTCGCGTTTTTGGACCGCCAAAGCCATAGCCGTTGCCGCCTCCCGGTTGACCTCGGCCTCCCCCTCCCCGAACTGACTGAGCACAATCCTGAGGTATTCGGCTTTACTTGCTTGTGCTAAGGTTTAGACGTGTTCTGAGACCAGGTGGCAGAAATCGGAAGGGCCCTAGGAGGAGGCGGGTGGTCTGTACAGGACCCAGCAAGGGAAGCGGAGGCAGTCAGTATGACCTTGCCTTTGAGGAGAGAGCACTGTAGCTTCATTCCAACATGGCGTCCAGCTGGTCTGCGAGGTCGTCGAACATGCTGCCTATGTCATCCAGGATACTGACTGTACTCTTCTCCTCCAGGGATGAGCTACGGGAGAAGGCGAGAAGAACAAAGCAGAACATCAGATACTCAACAAAACGGGGTGGACCTGTGATCTCTCACCGATTGGTCAAAACAACTATGGCGCCAATTTGTGTGAGCTTAGACAGGACGTTCCCCCCCCCCAAATGCTGACTTGGTATGGCCAACTCATGCCTATATTAAATGGGTTTTCCAGGAGAAGAAATACAGCGCCTCTCCTATCCATGGGGCATGTGTGGTATTGCAGCTTAGCTCCACTGAAGCGATTGAGACTGAGCTGCAATACCACACACAAACTGTGGGCAGTGGCGGTGCTGTTTATGGAAAGAAGCAACCCTACTGTTTTCACGCCCCACCCTATGCCTGTAGACCCCACTTACTCTTTCTGTGCGTCCTCCTGCTTGATCTTCTCCTCCACAGCTTGCAGGGCCGCAGCCAGCGAAGCACTGGTCTCCTCCAACTTCTGTTGTGCGGCTTCACTGCCCCCTCCTTCTAGGGAAGAGCTTGTGATCGACAACCTAGGGGGTTTGATGGGGACCTGTAGGGGGTGACCCGGAGTCAGAGGCTTAGCAGGGCTGGAACACAGAGACGGGGGCGTGCTGGAAGGTTTGATGTTGTTAGGTTGCTTGACGGGAGACGGGGCCGGAGTTGAGCTTGCGCTAGAGGATTGTATGATCGCATGGGGTTTGGTGGGCTTAGGAGCTGTTGGGGGAGGAGTAGGTTTGGGAGAGACGGGTGGAGGAATTCCCATTACCTTCTTTACTTCTGAAATGCAGAAAAAAAAGTTAGTAATTCTAATATTCTTCTCTCGCTGAATCAGAGTCATAGAAAAGCCAGTGCGACAGAAAGAGAATATTTTCATGGTTGGGAATCCGACTGGAGACTGACTAGTAATAATTCTAAATGGAGCCACCATGTTTCACAGTCCTTAACACGTAAAATAAATCTCCACCGTTTGCCATAGGTCCAAAATTCTGTGCAGATTCGTTTCTTAATATATCTTTACAGCGTTCAGTTCATTTGTCTTATACCGAGCTCCAAATCCCCTGAATAGAATATTTGACTTCCTGCAGTCATCACTAGAGGGAGCTCAATGCATACTATATTATTGAGGAGTTCAGTGTATAAGTAGTATGCAGTTAGCTCCTGAGTTCCCTCTAGTGGTGGCTTCAAGCAAACAGAATTTTATCACTTTGGAACTCTGTATCAGATACAAGGATCTCCGACCTTCATACAAATATATTAAGAAATCAGTCAGCAGGGATTTGGGAACCTATGTAGATAAGAGATAAGGGAAGACAATATGGTGTTCAAGGGTGGACAATTACTAAGTCTATTAGCTATGACTTCCACCAGTTCCATGAGCAAAGGGCTATTAACTTCACAGTGACTGGAATCTCAACATTGTGTTGCGCGAAACTCCCCTTATGAAGATCCTACCACTCATTACCCTGTTACCTCTGCACTCAAAGTCCCCAAATCTGCACTAAGCTAAAAAGAAAAACATTTGGATCACAGGTGTCTTTACCTCCTCCGGGACCTGTGACTTGAGTCCTCTTTGTGGGAGTGGAAGGGGTCTTTCCAGGAGGGTGAATAATGGTGGGCTTTGGTGACACAGGTGGTTTAATGCTGCGCTCTGGGGTCTGCAGTATATGTTCTGAGCTGTCCTGTCGTCCTACTGGACCCAAGCTCATCTCCGAAACAGGGCGGCGTTTTACTGTGCCCATTCCATTTTGATAGACTACCAGTGGCTCTGCCCCTCCACCGTCCTTGTCTCGGGGCTTTGGCCTGCGCTTCACTGTGTCTGATTCTGTCAGTAAGAATTTCATATCTCCAGGATGCTGGCCCTGTCTGGCCTTCACCCTGCGCTTAAGTGTCACACTGGACTCAACAGAGGTCAAGTCCGCGTGTTTGGCTTGTTCTGCTGTTAGAGAGCCTGCCTGCTCCTTTGTTGATGGCCGTGGACGGTGTTTAACAGTCAGCTTGCGCTCTTCTGCAAAAGGGATTACTTCAGAAGGACTGCACGGCGAGTCAGGGGGCTTCGAGGCCTCTTGGCGTTCTCTCCGTGCTGCAGCCACTAGTCCGGTTACTGGTCCACTTATGGTCCTCCGACGATTAACTACCTCTCCATCCAGTCCAATGGCTTCACGGTGCTTGACACCAGCCACAATCCCTGGAAGTCGGTGAAGTTCAGGGCTGCCTGGATGTGGCATGAGGTGAAAGCAGTACCCATCAGACCCCCTTGGTCTCTGTCCAGATAGAGCCCTTGGTCCCCCACCAATGGATGATAGTTCTAGCATGGCAGTAATGCTCTTTACACTGCCAGCACTTCCAGTGTCCACTATGCCACCAAAGTCACTAGCTCTCCTGTGTTCCCTATAGCCCTCGCCGCATGCATCCTCAGCAGATAAACCATCACCGAGGTTAGTCCCAGAGATGGCAGAACTAGAACGCTTGGGTGGTGGTGGTGGGGGTCCTTTTTTCCTGGGACGCACTGCAAAGGACTGACTACGATTAACGTTCTTATCAACCCCAGATTGTGATCTTACAGAGTGGCTCCTACCCACTCTTCTCTGTCCTGTACCGTATGGACCACCATCAATAACCAACAGCTCTTCTTTATCTCCATCAGAACCATCATATCGATTCAAACTATGTGCCCGCTTCTTAGGACGTCCATGCTCTCCTTTTCCTCCTTCCTGAGCATCTTCATCATCATCTTCTCCCTCGCCTGCCGGTGGAAGGCATAAGACTGGAACTGACACTGGCAACACAGGCACTGCCTGTGCCAAGTGGGAAGGGACTCCTTCACCCTCAATAGGCTGCGGAAGAACATAAGCAAAACCTCTATGGGTGGGAGACTGAGGCAAGGAGCGAGGAGACATGGGTCTGTCAGAAGGTGGAAGAAGCTGAGGTGTTGGCTTCACTTTGGCAGTAGCTTGTGGGGTATTAACTGCTTGTGGTGATGAAGGGGTTCCCTTAGTTGGGGTTTGTGGTGGGGTATAGGTCTGTCCTCTTGAAGGAGGGAACGACTGCCGAGGCTTCCCTGGAACTGGTGGGACGCTGGCCCTTTTTACTGAATGTCCATGCTTGAGGGGCCTGGATTCTCGGGTTACATCTTCTCTCTTCACTTCTTCTGTCAAGTATTCCTGGCTCTTCGACATAACAGCACTAGGCCCTTTGCTTCCATCCCCCAAGAGTTCCTGGGAACTGCTGATGTGCCTAGCTCGACCACTCAGACTCCCTTCATGATGAAGCCTTGCTCCAGAGGGTCCTCTGTAAGAACCTTCTCTGTGGTGCGGTGCATGATTTATTTGATTTTCAGAGCCATCTGGAGTGTCACTAGTCATGGCTGCTTGCAACTCATCACTCAGATCACTGTCCTGGAAGGTCTTCATTTTTGGGGACTGACACTCTGCACTGTCCGGTGGAGGAGACTCGATCGACATTGACTCCAGGTTCTTCTGCGGTGGTCTTCTTCTCATGCTGCCTGAATCGAACTTACCATACTCAGACCTCTGGATCTCAGACAGTTTCTTTACGGCCAACATCAACTTTTTCTGGTGACCTTAAATTAAGAAAACAAAAAAAGGTCATTGAGTAGGAGATGGGTCGATGTTGGAAAAACTGTATTAGCACAAGTTTGGAGTAATAAGGGAAGTAAAGTTGGCCACAGCTATCAGCCAAATGAGCGTATGGCTGAAGCTGTCTTTAGAGTAAGGCCATTGGAGGCCACGGGCTAAAAAATGTACATGGAAGGCACAGGACCACCCAACCCAAACAGCAATGATCTTAGTATATTGTCATGGGTATAAGGAAGGATTGCAGCCACTAAACATTATAAAACTCTTTACCTCTAGAATATAATTGTAAATTTTCATGACCTTACCCAGCTTGATGATTCCAATTTCTTGCAAATCTTCCCAAGTTATATCGGTAATGAAATCAATGTTCTCATAACCATTTTCCACCAGGATCTTGTAATACTGACCAAGCCCAATCATTGATAGCCAAAGGGACAGGTTTGCCTGAAGAGAAGAGAAAATTTGAGCATGAAAACTACTGTGCACCATTTTTTTTATAGAAAACACCAAGGTCATCATAATCAAGGAAGAATTAAAGGGGTTGTTGCATGAAGACAACTCCTGCCTATATGCCCATCATGGAAGGAGGTCCTCCATCTAACAGCCACAATGAGGGATGAGCGAATCGACTTTGGATGTTTCATCCGAAGTCGATTCGCTCATCCCTAGCCACAATGGAGAGCTGGTCTGTAGGAAAAGCTTCCATTCTGGTGGACTTGATGCCATTTATACAAGGTGGCTGCAAAATCAGCTGTTTTCTGGGAGTGTCTGGAGCCAAACCCCTGGCAATCTTCCATGCCGATTCCCATATGAAAGGGGTTATCTATGGTGAGACGCAAGTTCAGCCATCACAACCTAGGTTTACAAACACAACTGACAATTTTCAATGGAGACGACATGGTCGTAAAGAGGAGGGCACATCTTCTCTTAAAGCGTTATTCCTATCTCAGCCTTTCATGGCCAACATGGTCTTCTAGTTCGTACACTCACTGGTTTGTAATCAGGAAGCCATTCTCCGATATTGAGGCTATTGATTTCGGAGAAGATCTTTTTCCTGTGCCCGGGTTTAGTCACTCCAATGGCTGTGAGATCCTGTGAAGAAAGCAGAACTTGATAAATGTGCCTGGAGCATATATACTGTATGCCTCAAATAGTTAATGGAGATGATGGTGTCCTAAAGTCCTAAGCTTTTTGGGCATTTGATGGTTACTATGGGTGATGTGAATGTGATTAGTGGTCTGCGATCAATGAACCAATGGTAGGTCCTAGTGGACCATTTGATCTATACTTAGAAAGTCCCAGCCACAATAAGTTATCGTGTTCTCACCTCGGGCGTCATCCGGCTGATGGTCGGGATGTCATATCCAGAATTAATAAAGTTGGGAGCATACAATTGGAGCTGAAACTTGCACAACCACTGGAAGACGGCTTCTGCGCTCTGTGAACGTGACAAGGATTATATTACGAGAAGAATATCTCTTGTATATTTCGGTCACCTCCCCCCAATTTCCCATTACATCTTCTAGGTGGTCTCTTATCTCGGAGCGCCCATGTTACCCAGTTAGTGTGATGATATCCTACATGGTGGTGTATGTACCACAGGGGCAAGGTATATGTCTTTTTTGGGGGCCTGTGGTGAGAGAGGGCCTGCCATTGAACTGCTTCTTGCTATCATAATCGCTACCTGTAACCACCACTTGAGGGAGCTAACCATATGTATACAGATCCCATTGAGTTCTATGCTAACTTTATAACTTCATATACAGGAGCTCCCCCTAGTGGTGGTGGTAGCAAGAATTATACCATCAACTCAAGAATCAGAGCTTCTCCGTACAGATATAGTTTGCAATTAAAATAGAATAAGCAGAATTAACTTTAATAAAGACATAGAGCATTTTTCGGCGTGGGGCTTATTTACAGTAGAGCTGTAAGGAGGTATGATTTCTGTGTACGCCCCTTGCTCTGCTATGCATATATTTTAATAAGGTGCATCCTCCTCAGATAATACTAAGACATTTCTGTGTACCGGGAATACACTTGCAGAACCCATTCGGCGACGGTCAGGCTGTAATGGTTGGTTAGTGGCGGTCGGTGTATCGCTCTAGATGTCTGCAGGATAATATATTACATGCTGCAATGTGTGACATTCAGCTCCAGTCTATGAAGGCTGTGGGATTAGGAGGAATCCGGCTTCATAGATCAATCTGTTGTCAAGATGCCCGCTACAGCAGATTTAGCACATTTATCTTGATCAGTGAAGTGTGGCGCGGTGTTGGGTCTGACTCGTGAACCGCTTAGCAGAGTGGAATTGGGCGATTTCCTGCGGTGCTGTTTGCTGGTGCTAGTTATTAGATTCATTAAAATTTCTGGCGTATAGCATTGTTTGTTGTCTCACTATTATTCCGGCTCCGGTCGGGCTGATGGGGATGGTAACGTAGCGAGAAATGAAACGGACCGCGAAAGAGAAATACTTATTTAGGAGCAATATACCATGGGGTGTGTCGGCATGGCACAGGCCGTCTGCTGTGGCCTATGTGTACAGTATATACAAACAGGGAGATGAAGGACGGAAATGGACGGCAGGGGCTGAGACGATGGGTGGCCATTACTAAGTGAAAAGTGCTAGAATAATGGCACAAGTGACGTCCCGTATGAAGAGTTGGGCTTTTTTTTTTTTTTTTTATATGTATGACAAATTTTAAAAATTATGTGGAAAAGGGTAAAAGTTTAATTTACTGCCTCCATCACAGTCCACAGCTGAATGCAGTCTTACAAACCATCTGCTCTTTCTCTTCATACTTTTGCTTCTAACTTCAGGGGATATCTCTCCTAACCCTGGCACACCCTTTTCTAATTTCAACCCCTCCCCATAGTAACCCTGGAAATCTCATAAACATTTGTTGTGTGTCCTCTCTTCCTTCTTTTAACTGTGCACTCTGGAATCCACAGTCAGTGTGTAACAAGCTCCCATACATTCACAACTTCTTTCATACTAATTCTCTTAACCTGCTGGCATTCACTGAAGCTTGGATTCAGCAATCTGATACTGCTTCTCCTGCTGTTCTATCTTACTGTGGCCTACATGTTTCACATACCCCCAGACCTGACAACAGACAAGGTGGTGGAGTAGGTTAATACCCCGGTTCCATCACTCTTATTTCAATCTTTTGAGGTCCACAATCTCAGACTATGCCATCCTCCTCTCTTGGACTTTCACAACTTTCAAACTCTCAGACGCATAAAGACAGTAACGCACTTGACCTGGTCTCTCTGCAGCATTTGACACTGTAGACCACCGTCTCCTCCTCACCATGCTCCTAAAGGACAATGTTCTCTCTTGGTTTTCTTCCTATCTCTCTGGCCGCTCTTTCAGTGTGTCATTTGCTGGCTCTGCCTCCCCTCCTCTCCCTCTTGATGTTGGGGTTCCTCAGGGTTCAGTCCTTGGTCCTCTCTTCACAGCCCCAATTGGAAAGGATAACAGCAGATTTGGTTTCCAGTACCATCTTTATGCTGATATCACCCAACTAAATACTTCTTTCCGTGATATTACCCCTGCTGTACTACAGAACACCATTGACTGTCTGTCCTCTGTCTCTAACATCATGTCCTCCAGTGATTGTCCGCTGTCTCTAACATCATGTCCTCTCTCTATCCGAAATTCAATCTTTAAAAAACGGAACTTCATCTACTAACCTATCTAAGGCCGAGTTCACACGAACGTGTGTGACCCGTGCCCGTGCTGCGGGCCGCAATGCCTGATCGCCGGCCGTAGGTCAGCCGCATCAGATCGCGGACCCATTCACTTTAATGGGTCCGCAATCCGCCCGTTCCGCAAAAAGATAGGACATATCTTTTTGCGGAACGGAAGTACGGGTCGCAACCCCACGGAAGCACTCCATAGTGCTTCCGAGGGGTCCCGTTCCGTGCGGCCGTTCCGCAATTCCGGATTTGCGGACCTATTGAAGTGAATGGGTCCGCATCCGTGATGCGGAATGCACACGGAACTGTGGCCGTGTATTGCGGCACGCAATTTACGGGCCGCAATATGGCCACGGATCACACACGTTCGTGTGAACTAGGCCTTAACCTGATATCTCCCTCTCAGTGTGTGTCACTACCATCACAGCTAGGTTTGACACCGATCTTTCCTTCACCCCCTATATTCAATCTCTTGCCCGCTCATGCCTCCTGCACCTCAAAAATAGAATCTGCCCCTCTCTTACTGTGAAAAAAACACCGAAAAAAACTCTCATCGTGACCCTGATCCATTCCCGTCTGGATTACTGTAACTCATTACTAACTGGTCTTCCCCTCACCAGACCTTCCCCTCGCAGCAGCCAGGCTCTTCTATCTGTCTAACCACTACTCTGATGCCTCCACCCTGTGCCAGTCATTGCACTGGTTGCCCATACAGTACAGGATTTAATTTAAAGTCCTCATTCTCACCCACACAGCTCTCCACAGTGCTCCACCCCCTACTTCTCCTCCCTCATCCCTGTCTACTATCCTACCCCTGCTCTCCAATGATTTGCCACTAACATCCACCATAATCCGAACCTCTCACTCTCGTCTCCAAGACTTCTCCTGAGCTGCACCAATTCTCTGGAACGCCCTCCCCCAAGCAATCAGGTTAATTTCCAACATCCACAGTTTTAGGTGCTCCCTAAAAGCATATCTTTTTAGGTTAGCCTATTGCATCCCCTGATCTAACTCTCCTCCATTCTCTGGTCCCCTATGTCATCCTTACAGCATCATACTTCTGAACTTGATCGATCGGCAGATAACCACCACACCCCATGAAGCACTACAGATATCAGCTGGTGGCGGCTCTTGCAGCCTTTTATCTACTCCCATATTTTAAGATGGCCGGACCAATGTACAAAACATGCACTTGTTACCTTCTGTGTCCCCCCTACCTCCTCATAGATTGCAAGCTCTTGCGAGCAGGGCCCTCGTTCCTCTTATTTTAATTGTTGACTTGTTTGTTGCTATGTTATTTATGACTCTGATTGTATATGAACCCCCTGATTGTAAAGCCCTGCAGAGTATGTTGCTGCTATATAAATAAAGATTATTATTATTATTATTATTATTATTATTATTATTATTATTTATTAATGCTGCAGCTTATGTAGAAATCTCCCAGCACCCCCTGCTAGTTCAGTGTCTTGAAGATGTACTCCTTAGACAAGGTACAAAGTGACTGCACTAGTAGAATAGTGAGTGCAGCTCTGGAGTATAATACAGGATGTAACTCAGGATCAGTACAGGATAAGTAATGTAATGTATGTACACAGTGACTGCACCAGCAGAATAGTGAGTGCAGCTCTGGAGTATAATACAGGATGTAACTCAGGATCAGTACAGGATAAGTAATGTAATGTATGCACACAGTGACTTCACCAGCAGAATAGTGAGTGCAGCTCTGGAGTATAATACAGGATGTATCTCAGGATCAGTACAGGATAAGTAATGTCATGTATGTACACAGTGACTCCACCAGCAGAATGGTGATGGCAGCTCTGGAGTATAATACAGGAAATTACTTATCCTGTACTGATCCTGAGTTATTTCCTGTATTATACTCCAGAGCTGCAGTCACTATTCTGCTGGTGGAGAAACTGTGTACATACATTACATTACTTATCCTGTACTGATCCTGAGTTACATCCTGTATTATACCCCAGAGCTTCACTCACTATTCTGTTGGTGCAATCACTGTGTACATAAATTACTTATCCTGTACTGATCCTGAGTTATTTCCTGTATTATACTCCAGAGCTGCACTCACTATTCTGCTGGTGGAGACACTGTGTACATACATTACTTATTATATACTGATCCTGAGTTACATCCTGTATTATACTCCAGAGCTGCACTCAATATTCTGCTGGTGCAGTCACTGTGAACATACATTACTTATCCTGTACTGATCCTGAGTTATGTATGTACACAGTGACTGCACCAGCAGAATAGTGAGTGCAGCTCTGGAGTATAATACAGGCTGTAACTCAGGATCAGAATATAAAAAGTAATGTAATGTATGTACACAGTGTCTCCACCAGTAGAACAGTGAGTGCAGCTCTGGAGTATAATACAGGAAATAACTCAGGATCAGTACAGGATAAGTAATGTATGTACATAGTGACTGCACCAGCAGAATAGTGAGTGCAGCTCTGGAGTATAATACAGGATGTAACTCAGGATCAGTACAGGATAAGTAATGTATGTACACAGTGACTGCACCAGCAGAATAGTGAGAGCAGCTCTGGAGTATAATACAGGATGTAACTCAGGATCAGTACAGGGTAAGTAATGTAATGTATGTACATAGTGACTGCACCAGCAGAATAGTGAGTGCAGCTCTGGAGTATAATACAGGATGTAACTCAGGATCAGTACAGGATTAGTAATGTATGTACATAGTGACTCCACCAGCAGAATAGTGAGTGCAGCTGCTGTGTGTGAATATACCCTAACACAAACCTGTACTTAGTGTTGACCTGTCCATGTGAGGACACCATTGAAAAGTCTATAAACCATTATTAATACTAATGACCATTCATGCAGTGGTGGCGGGTGTCTCTGTGTATATAGAAATGATCTAGAGTATACACTCCATAGACAATGGTGGTGTAGGTATAGACCTTCAGCTTTCTTGTAGCTACATGAAAATAAGTATGTGGAGTCAGGATCTGCACCTGCCATAATGTAAGACTAAGTACAGCCATGTCTGGGGAGAAGGAGAGGCAGACGGCTTCTCTTACATATGGCCATTAGTCAGGGCTGGGAGATCAATGGACATATTGATTGAGGATAAGAATAAACTCGCTCAAGGTGAACCCTCTAACAGCAAAACTCCCCCATGACGGAGATCTGCCTGCAGGACAACAGATAGGGGGCGCGCGAGTGCGGGACACCCAGGGTATGATGATGCAGGCCGTCTATTGTTATCAGGTGCATTACAATGGTTACTTGAAAGAGAAGCTGATTACTTAAAAGGTTAAATAGTTAAAAGGTTTACTTAAAGGGTTAAGCTGATTACTTAAAGGGGTGCTATCAGATTATAAAAACATGAAACCATGTATCCCTCATCCATGGTTTGTTTCTGGTATTTGAGCTTCTGGTCCATGAAGGCGGCCATGTTTTTTTTAAATCTTATACAATCGCTTTAAATAGTGACATGGTTATAAAGATTGAAAATCCTCCTTTCCCCAACAATGACGGGGATTCATAAACCATAGCTGCCAGGATTGTACTGAATTTTCAGAAACAATCCAAACAAATGAGGCTTGTCCTGGACTGGAAATGGGCAGGGCTTATGTAAGCCCCACCCAGAAGTCGATGGTGCTGGGCGGGTTTGTGGCGTGTCCGGGGTTGGAGCGTAAAATGACCTAAATTCACCAACAGAAATGTTAGTAGGTACGCATATTCTCACTCCTAGAGGAAATACATTAGGAGTGGGGTTTGTCCCTTTAAAAAAAATAAAGGGGGGCTGACACATTATAGAAAGTGACTACCACTCCTGCCGTAGGACGCATGCTGTTCATGCACTCTGCTCGATGGTAAATTGAAGGATTGTCCGGTTTGAATAATTTCTTTATATATGGGGTAAAATGGGTTGAAAAGAAGCAGCATTACTCACCTCGCTGATGTCCTGCTGCTGCTGTTCTCAGGCCTACAACTTCCACACTGGTCCTGATGCTACAAACAGGAAGTGCCTAGAGATGCCTACTCAGCCAATTACTGCAGGTCACCTTTATGGCCAGTGATTGGCTGAGCAGGCATCTCAGTTATTTTCTTTGTATCGGGACCAGTGGTGCCCGGCAATGACAGAGATCAGTGAGGTGAGTAATGCTTCTTTTTTCTTGTTTAACCTTTTCTTGCCCATATACAGTAAAAAAATGGAATCCTGCTGAAAGACCCCTATAATCACATTACCCTGTCACTTACCTTCCCTTCTGTCATGGCTTCCATCTTCTTTGAGTGGTCTCCATGCAATTGCTCATTGTAGGGACAGCTTGTAACGCTCTGGGGTCGTGCAGATCCTTCAAATAAATGAGAATTTTTTGAGAATATGATTGTGACACCCGCAGCCTCTAATCCCAGTTGAGGACAGCGAAGAATTAGCAGATTGTTAATAATAAAAATAAAAAATTATCTAAAGAGAAATCAAAATTAAGGGGGACAGGGGTACACAGTACACTCAGCACCAAGGAGCCGCCATTCACAGGTCACAAGGTAGGAGCAGAATACTATACGCTATGGTGACCAATAGTACAAAGCAATGCGGGGTCATAGATCAGAGCAGAGACATGCATTGACAGGAGGAGTAACTGGGTACAGGTCACATGGGAGTACAGGACAAGGCAAAATAAGAGCTATCAGGATACAATAATAAACCGAGATTGTGTTAGTACGAAATTAGGATTATACAGTAATCCGTCAGATTAGTCCCAAAGCAGAGGGAATAAAGGGTTAAGGCAATACAATCAATTATTCTAATGCAATATTAGTTGTATAAATGCAGAATAAAGTGAATCTCCACCTTTTGTCATCATGTCATTTTTAGGTCCAACATTTGGAGCTGATTAACTTTATTATATATCTTTATAGCAGTCGGAGAAGCAAATCCTTTGAAAACTTCTGTCTGCCTGCAGTCACCACTAGGGGCAGCTTACTGCATGCAGATATATACAGCTATCATGAGGGGTCCTTACTGCCTGCAGAAATATACAGCCACCACTAGGGGGAGCTTATGGCATACAGATATATACAGTCACCACTAGGGGGAGCTTACTGCATACAGATATATACAGTCACCACTAGGGGGAGCTTACTGCATACAGATATATACAGTCAACACTAGAAGGAGCTTACTGCATACAGATATATACAGCCACCATGATGGGAAGCTAGGCAGCTTACTGGATACAGATATACACAGTCACCACTAGGGAGAAGCTTACTGCATACAGATATATACAGTCACCACTGGAGGAACTTGATTATATATATATACAGCCATCACTAGGAGAAGCTTACTGGATATAGATATATACAGTCACCACTAGGCGGAGCCAACTGCATATAGATATATACAGTCACCACTAGGGGGAGCTTACTGCATACTGATAGATACAGTCACTATTAGGGGGATCTAAGGAGTTTTCTGCATACAGATATATAGAGACGCCACTAGGGGGAGCTCAGGAGCTTACTGAATACAGATATATACAGCCACCAATAGGGGAGCTTACTGCATACAGATATATACAGCCACTACTAGGGGGAGGTTACTGCATACAGATATATACAACCACCAGGTATAGAGAGTTTACTGCATAGACATATACTGCCACCACTAGGTGGATCTTACTGTATACTGTTAGTACATTGAACTTAATAATGACACAGTATGCAGTAAGCACCCAAGCTCCCCCTAGTGGTGGCTGCAGGCAGACAGAATGTTCTCATTCTTTATCTATGCAGCATAGTTGGAGCTCTGTATCAGAAAAACACAGCTCCAACCGCTATAAAGATCTAATAGGAAATTATTTAGGATCTATGTAGATTGAAAGAATGGAAGATCACTTTTAGTCTAAAATTATCCTCAGTAAATATAAGACCTATTCAGCCACTTTTAGTTCTATCTGTTTCGCAGAAAGCTGAGTGACAAACGATGCTGCTCCTAGAACAGCTTTCCTAGGGTCCTCACTGACTAGAGAGTCTGTTTGCACAAATTGGCAGATTCATAGATTAAGAGACAGAGTATGGGAAAGCTCGGTGGAAGCCGTAAAGGCAGCCATATTAGTTGCCACCCAGCATTCCCAGGCACTGATACAACTATCACCAAGCTTGAAGTCTTATATTTAGTGGTTATTTTGTTATTTTTGGAGCCAATGTTTAGTTTGAGTTTAGACCTCAGCGGAAAATGAACTGATTCACCTATAGAGAAATACTGGGTAGAGTTCTGCTGCGGAGACCTGGGGAGAACAAGGAGACCCTGGGTAAGCGCCCCTTGTGCCCTCCCTATAACCTGGCCCTGGTTTTAGACCACCGGCATGTCTGAGTGGTGGGAGCCCATAAACTTTCAGGTGTAACTTGAAGCCCCTGGTGCCTTCTTATGTGGCAGAAAGGCCCCTCAAGCCCCCGGGTGTAACATCTCCCTCTGCCCTTCAGGTCCGGCCCACCCATCCCCTACCAGAACCGCGCAGGCCTCCTCAGTATTGCTGTATTGTGTATCAGGTTTATTTTCTAGAAGATCCGGCTTCTTGGACTGGATTTCTTTCTCCACGCACCTTTGTGGCCCTCACAGGCGTCTCCGGGCTCCTGCCCCAATGCCTTCTGGGAAAGAACAGTGGCGAGCAGCTGAAATGGAACGGACGTGAGGACAGAACCGAAAGAAAAGGATGTAAAGAGGGAAAAAAGTGAGATGGAGAAATATGTGATGTCCTAACACCCACTATTCACGCCGCTCCTCTGGGCATCAAATTTAACATTAAAAACTTCTGTAAACTAGGGCACCCCCCACCAGCCCCGTCTACACAGCACTGCCAACCTCCACCCAAGACCCACCCAAATCCCCATCCATACTAGGTTTATCCTTGGGAAACTGAGATCTGAGATGCTGTTTGCCACTGCCTGACACTGAGGAGCAGATTCCAGGGCTTCAGGTTGGAGCATTATATCCACCAGTGTGAACACCCTGCAAACAGCAGCCCAGATCTCAGCTTCCTTGACACCTGTCGATATGATTGGCAGAAGAGCTTCACTTTAATCTCCCGTTTAGAGGGGAGTTAGGCTTTTGCTTTTGTCAAAAGCGATGCAGACGTTTCAGCACCCATGTATAGGGAGGGGGTGCTAGGACCTTTGCATCACATATATTCACCAAAAGCCTAGCTCCACCCCAGTTTTGATGCCACCCACTCTAATGCCACCCACAGGCCCATTCTTTATACCTTGACCCCCTCTGCGGAAGCAGGTATAGCATGGGGGCTGCCAGCACTCTGGCCGCTCCCAGAACTCCGACCGCTGGTGGCGCTTCCTGTGCTGCCCATGCTGCTGCGATCACCACCTGGCATGGGGGCAAGAACATATTTGCATTAAATCAACGTATAAAGCCCCTCATTTTTTGTTGTGCCATGTTCCAGGGTTTGGGGGATGGGCATCGTTCCCTAAATGTGTGCTATCGCAGCACTGTACATCCCAGCACCCCTCAGTGCATGCATGCATATTCCAGCACGGTGGTGCTTTCCATGCTGCCCATGCTGCTGTGATCACCATCTGGCATAGGGGCAAGAACATATTTGCATTAAATCAGCATATAAGGCCCCTCATTACTGTTGTGCCACGTTCCTGGCTTGGGGGATGGACATCATTCCCTAAATTTGTGCTACCACGGCACCGTACATCTCAGCACCCCTCAGTGCATGCATATTCCAGCACTGTTGGCGGTTCTTCTGGCACACCCCAGTAGTGTAATGTCACGGCACGGTGTGTAAAACTGGCAGGTACCAAAGCAAAAAATAATCTGTGATCTGATGGAAGACACACGGCGGAAAACGTGAGAATGAATTATTTATGAAACACAGGGACTGAAGATGGGGGGAGGCGGTTGCTATCTGTGAAAAGGCCCCATGAATAGCAACCGCCCTTTAATCCATTTCACGGGTCCCAGATCAGGGCGCGTGAGGCGCGGCACAGCAGTCAGGCGGTGAAGTGGTTAATAGGGTCGGTGACATGAAGAGAAGGCATAACTTGGCTGGAGAGTCGGAAGAATCCAGTGGGTGACGAGTCCTTAAAGCTGTGACCTTAGACTTAATCCGGATTATTAATGAAGGGGGATTTTGTACAGAAACAGCGCCACATCTGTGCACTGGTTGCAGGTGGTACTGCAGCTCAGCCTTACCTCTATGGTGATGAGCTGTAATACCACAGACAACCAGTGGACAGGGGTGGCACTGTTTCTGGAAGAATTCTGTACAGCCTTATAGGATTGGTGCAGTTTGGCCCAGAGGGGGGCACATACAGTCCTGATCAAAAGTTTAAGGCCAATGGAAAAAAATCCTATTTAGCATGGCTGGATCTTAACAAGGTTCCAAGTAGAGCTTCAACATGCAACAAGAAGAAATGGGAGTGAGACAAAACATTTTTTAAGCATTCAATTTAATGAAAACAACGAATTAGAGAGCACCCGACAGGGTAAGGCCTCATGCACACGACCGTATTTTTTTCCGTGATCAGTGACCGTTTTTTCGTCCGTGGGTCTTCCTTGATTTTTGGAGGATCCACGGACATGAAAAAAAAGTCGTTTTGGTGTCCGCCTGGCCGTGCGGAGCCAAACGGATCCGTCCTGAATTACAATGCAAGTCAATGGGGACGGATCCGTTTGACGTTGACACAATATGGTGCAATTTCAAACGGATCCGTCCCCCATTGACTTTCAAGGTTACTTAGCAATATTACAATATTAGAAGCATCATACTTACCTGCTGGCTGCTGTGCTGTCTGTGTCCGGCCGGGAGCTCCTCCTACTGGTAAGTGACAGATCATTAAGCAATGCGCCGCACAGACCTGTCACTTACCAGTAGGAGGAGCTCCCGACCGGACACAGACAGCGCAGCAGCCAGCAGGTAAGTATGATGCTTCTAATATTGTAATATTGCTAAGTAACCATGGCAACCAGGCCTGCAGTAGCGTCCTGGTTGCCATGGTTACCGATCGGAGCCCCAGAGTGATTAAACTGGCACTCCGATCGGAATCTCCGCTGCCACCAATGGTTGGGCAGGGGGGGGGGGGAGGCCGCACACTGGCCACCAATGAAATTACAATAGAGGGGGGAGGGGGGCCGCACACTGGCCACCAATGATATTCAAACTGGGGAGGGAGGGGGGTCTGCCCCCTGCTGCCTGGCAGACCCTGATCTCTTATAGGGGGCTATGATATGCACAAATAACCCCTCAGGTGCAGCACCTGAGGGGTTAATTGTGCGGATCACAGCCCCCTGTAAGAGATCGGGTGCTGCCAGGCAGCAGGGGGCAGTCATGTACACAGTTCGTAGTATATTCTAACTAGAAGCGTCCCCATCACTATGGGAACGCCTCTGTGTTAGAATATACTGTCGGATTTGAGTTTTCACGAAGTGAAAACTCATTTCTGAAAAAGCTTTTATGCAGACGGATCTTCGAATCCGTCTGTATGAAAGTAACCTACGGACGCGGATGCCAATCTTGTGTGCATCCGTGTTCTTTCACGGATCCATTGACTTGAATGGGTCCGTGAACGTTGTCCGTCAAAAAAATAGGACAGGTCTTATTTTTTTGACGGACAGGAAACACGGATCACGGATGCGGCTGCAAAACGGTGCATTTTCCGATTTTTCCAAGGACCCATTGAAAGTCAATGGGTCCGCGAAAAAAAACGGAAAACGGCACAACGGCCACGGATGCACACAACGGTCGTGTGCATGAGGCCTAAGGAGGGTGATAAGGGACTGTTGGTCCCCCTTCCCCCTCCTCCCCCCCTTTTTGTTTCCCTGGTTTAGGGGGTAAGAATAGGCCCCTGCTAGTGGTTAGGAGGGAGATTAGAAGGGGTTAAAAGAAGTAGTAGGTGGAGTAAGAAAATAAGGGGAGAGCCGGTGGGAGGAGGAGTATGGGTGGGCATATATAAGGGAGGTCAGTGTTAGGGACTTCCTCTTGACAGGGTAAGCTGAGTTGTCCGCCCGCCCTTGGGGTTCAGGTTTATTTTTATACCAGGTTACTTTTATACATTTATTTTTAAAAAAAATAAAAAAATGGTGATATGTGGTTTCAAGACCAGTTCGGTTCATGATGTTTCTCATTTGAGGTTCGGTGAAATGTGGAAATTGGAAGTCACAGCTGGCGGCATTTGAAAAGGAAAGTTCGTGGTGAAGAGTTATTGGCGTACGTACACCCTGGGGGAGCCAGGGTGGTATACCACATCGGAGGAATGGTTCGTGGAGGAGGTGGTGTTTTTGATACTGTTTTGTTAAAGGAAAAAATTAGCTGTGGCCGATCATCACCCAGTAAAGGATTGTTTGATAAAACTAAGTTGTCGGAGTCTTTTTTAGTACCAGCAGTCAAACTGAAACCGGCTGTTTTTCAGCTGATCAAAAGTTTAGGACCGCACCTCCAAAAAAAAACTAAACCCCCCCCAAAACAGAAATCCAACTTCCAAACATGAACTCAGTAATGAGTAGCTCCGCTGTTATTGTTTCGGCATGCTTGATGCAAGCGTTTCCATGAGGTGAGTGGGAACATTTCTCCAAGTGGTGAAGACGGCCGCACGAAGGCCATCTACTGTCTGGAGCTGTTGTCAATTTTTGTAAACTTCCCTTGCCATCCATCCCCAAAGGTTCTCAATTGGATTTAGATCAGGGGAACACGCAGGATGGGCCAAAAGAGTGCTGTTATTCTCCTGGAAGAAGTCCCTTGTCCTGCGGGCATTGTGTACTGTAACGTTGTCCTGTTGAAACCCCAGTCGTTACCACACAGACGAGGGCCCTCAGTCATGAGGAATGCTCTCTGCCACATCTGGACATAGCCCGCGGCCGTTTGACGCCCCTGCACTTCCTGAAGCTCCATTGTTCCACTGAAGGAAAAAGCCCCCCAGACCATTATGGCGCCCCCTCCACTGTGGCGCGTAGAAAACATCTCAGGTGGGATCTGCTTGTCAGGCCAGTAACGTTGGAAACCATCAGGACCATCAAGGTTACATTTTTTCTCATCAGAGAATAAAACTTTCTTCCACCTTTGAATGTCCCATGTTTGGTGCTCTCTTGCAAAGTCCAAACGAGCAGTTCTGTGGCGTTCAAGGAGACGAGGTCTTTGAAGACGTTCTTTGTTTTTGAAGCCCTTCAGTCTCCGATGCCGTCTGATGGTTATGGGGCTGCAGTCAGCACCAGTAAGGGCCTTCATTTGGGTCGAGGATCGTCCAGTGTCTTGACGGACAGCCAATTGGATCCTCCGGCTCAGTGCTGAGGACATTTTTGTTGGGTCTTCCACTTGACTTTTTTGTTCCATAACCCTCAGGATCATTTAAGAAATTCCAAATGACTGTCTTACTGCGTCCCACCTCAGCAGCGATGGCGCGCTGTGAGAGACCCTGCTTATGCAGTTCAACAACCCGACCACGTTCAAAAAGGGAGAGTTTTTTTGACTTTGCCATCACAAAGTGTGACTACCTGACAGAGAATGACAATGAATCCACATCTTTGCACAGATTTGGCCTTTTAAAGGCAGGTGGTCCTAAAATATGGATCAGCTGAAAAACAGCCTGTTTCAGTTTATTCGTTGTTTTCATTAAATTGAATGCTCAAAAAATGTTCTGTCTCCCTCCCATTTCTTCTTGTTGCATGTTGAAGCTCCACTTGGAACCTTGTTAAGATCCAACAATGTAAAATAGGATTTTTTGCCATTTTTCAAGTGGTCTTAAACTTTTGATCAGGACTGTACTATTTAATTGCAACCTGGCTGGAATAGGTTAAGGGGTGCTCTGAATTCTACATATTGTATGGCAGAAATGTGGGTGACACGACCGGATGGCTCCCCTACTGTTCTAGTCACCCTGCCGGAGAGCCTAGCATGCTGCCCATATCGCTACTCCATTATTATAGATGTAGCAGAGCTCAATTTGTTATTATAAGTGATCCCTGAGCTAAGTATAATATTATACGGTGACCATTCAAACCAGTGGGTGACCATGTACTATATTGGTGTGGGCTCCGTGGGGTCCATATAGTCTTATGGGGCATATAAGGACAACCTCTTAAAGGGGTATTCCAGTAAAAACAACCCATACCCTATTAACTGGCTAGGAGATACAGTAACTGTTAGAACAGTGGGGATCTGACCGCTGGGACCCCCAACGAGCATGAGACTGGGGGTCGCGGGTCCCAATATGAATGTAGCTGCGGCAGAGCATGCGCACTGATGCTCCATTAACTGTCTATGGGAATGTCGGTGACAGCAAATACAGTACTCGAACTGCGCCAAATGACACTGTCAGCTCTGCTACACCTACAAAAGGTAAAAAAAAGGTGAACTTTGCCATTTAAATCAATAGGAATTAATTATTTGAGGTTCATAAGAAAATCATTGCCTTCACATAAAGTAAACTTGCAATCCGATGGAAAACTGCGCCGGCTCTGCTACACGTACCCGTATTAACTCCAAGGCCTGAGACTTTTACGTGTCATTTGAGATCATTTGTCAAGTCCCGGCTTTGGACAAAGTAGAACTGACTCTGAGGTCTATAATCAAATACAAAGGGAGCGTCTCTGCAGAATAATCGGGTGAATGCGCTTCTCTCATAGAACGCAATGCTTTTAGCGGACAGCGATTTCTTAAAATGTTCCCGATTACACATTAAACTCCAGTGATTGAGATCTCACTGTCCCCGGGGAATGGTCGCGACAGTCTCGCCAGCGTTTTGACCGTAGGAATTTCTCTCTTTAATCGTCCCCTCTGTAAACAGTTTACAATATGGCGGCTGCATCACTAGTGACCTCTCCTTGTATGCTGGACCCGGGGGGAGGGGGGGTTGGGGGAGAGTATCTGATCCAAATGTTCCCCAGGCTACAGGGGAAAATACAAACTTAGAGGGAATCTGTCACCCCAATTTTAGACTATAGTATTAAATGCGTAGTACTGCAGATAAGGAGTCCAGATCACTATTTTTTATTTGCCTACTGCCCTTTATTACCCCGCCGTCAGCACACAGAGCTGCATCAAAATACATTGTCAGGACTGCTGTGCATGTGTCTAGGAGGCGAGTCCTCTCCGGACTGTGTATTTCAGTGCAGCTTTGAGTCCTGACAATGGGGGAACCGAGGACAAGTAGGAATATAAAAAATGGTGATCTAGTATTATAGTAGTTATATTCTTGTACATAGGAGGCAGTATTATAGTAGTTAAATTCTTGTATATAGAAGCAGTATTATAGTAGTTATATTCTTGTACATAGGAGCAGTATTATAGTAGTTATATTATTGTACATAGGAGGCAGTATTATATTAGTTATAGTCTTGTACATAGGAGCAGTATTATAGTAGTTATATTCTTGTGCATAGGAGGCAGTATTATAGTAGTTATATTCTTGTACATAGGAAGCAGTATTATAGTAGTTATATTCTTGTACATAGGGGCAGTATTATAGTAGTTATATTCTTGTACATAGGAGGCAGTATTATAGTAGTTATATTCTTGTACATAGGAGGCAGTATTATAGTAGTTATATTCTTGTACATAGGAGGCAGTATTATAGTAGTTATATTCTTGTACATAGGAGGCAGTATTATAGTAGTTATATTCTTGTACATAGAGGCAGTATTATAGTAGTTATATTCTTGTACATAGGAGCAGTATTATAGTAGTTATATTCTTGTACATAGGAGCAGTATTATAGTAGTTATATTCCTGTACATAGGAGCAGTATTATAGTAGTTATATTCCTGTACATAGGAGGCAGTATTATAGTAGTTATATTCTTGTACATAGGAGCAGTATTATAGTAGTTATATTCTTGTACATAGGAGGCAGTATTATAGTAGTTATATTCTTGTACATAGGAGCAGTATTGTAGTAGTTATATTCTTGTACATAGGAGGCAGTATTATAGTAGTTATATTCTTGTACATAGGAGGCAGTATTATAGTAGTTATATTCTTGTACATAGGAGCAGTATTATAGTAGTTATATTCTTGTACATAGGAGCAGTATTATAGTAGTTATATTCTTGTACATAGGAGCAGTATTATAGTAGTTATATTCTTGTACATAGGAGCAGTATTATAGTAGTTATATTCTTGTACATAGGATCAGTATTATAGTAGTTATATTCTTGTACATAGGAGCAGTATTATAGTAGTTATATTCTTGTACATAGGAGCAGTATTATAGTAGTTATATTCTTGTACATAGGAGCAGTATTATAGTAGTTATATTATTGTACATAGGAGGCAGTATTATATTAGTTATATTCTTGTACATAGGAGCAGTATTATAGTAGTTATATTCTTGTACATAGGAGCAGTATTATAGTAGTTATATTCTTGTACATAGGAGCAGTATTATAGTAGTTATATCCTTGTACATAGGAGCAGTATTATATTAGTTATATTCTTGTACATAGGAGCAGTATTATAGTAGTTATATTCTTGTACATAGGAGCAGTATTATAGCAGTTATATTCTTGTACATAGGAGCAGTATTATAGCAGTTATATTCTTGTACATAGGAGCAGTATTATAGTAGTTATATTCTTGTACATAGGAGCAGTATTATAGTAGTTATATCCTTGTACATAGGAGCAGTATTTTAGTAGTTATAGCCTTGTACATAGGAGGTAGTATTATAGTAGTTCTATTCTTGTACATAGGAGCAGTATTATAGTAGTTCTATTCTTGTACATAGGAGCGGTATTATAGTAGTTATATTCTTGTACATAGGAGGCAGTATTATAGTAGTTATATTCTTGTACATAGGAGGCAGTATTATAGTAGTTATATTCTTGTACATAGGAGCAGTATTATAGTAGTTATATTCTTGTACATAGGAGGCAGTATTATAGTAGTTATATTCTTGTACATAGGAGCAGTATTATAGTAGTTATATTCTTGTACATAGGAGCAGTATTATAGTAGTTATATTCTTGTACATATGAGGCAGTATTATATTAGTTATATTCTTGTACATAGGAGCAGTATTATAGTAGTTATATTCTTGTACATAGGAGGCAGTATTATAGTAGTTATATTCTTATACATAGAAGCAGTATTATAGTAGTTATATTCTTGTACATAGGAGCAGTATTATAGTAGTTATATTCTTGTACATAGGAGGCAGTATTATAGTAGTTATATTCTTGTACATAGGAGGCAGTATTATAGTAGTTATATTCTTGTACATAGGAGCAGTATTATAGTAGTTATATTCTTATACATAGAAGCAGTATTATAGTAGTTATAGTCTTGTACAGTATATTATAGTAGTTATATTCCACAGTATTGGCATATCTATAACAATTGTCTATACATATACAGTATAGTTGTAATATTGTATTTAACTGGTGAACTCTGACCCTTACATTAGCACTGGGGACCCTTCATTCTAAGGATCAGTGGGGGTCCCAGTGGTTAACTCCCACTGACCATAAGGCAAGGGTCAATATTAGCACTTTACAAGATAGAAATATCCCTTTAACTTAAGAGTCAAATTCATAAGATTAGATAACAAGAAATATCAGTATAAATAATTGTAAAACAACATTTGGATATGGTGTTTGCAAGGTACCTGCAAATGGTTTCCTCAGTACCCAAATTTCCTCCGGCGGGGCCACAGAAGTGGGGCCAGGAGACATATGAGACGGACTGGATTCTGATCCTCGAGAACCTTTATAAAAACATGTAGACATAAGTAAAGATCTAAAAATATAACATGTGTGCAAGGAATTGACTAAAACCTGATAATTGCATAGATATAGAGATATGAAACCAAGAACTGTATTTCTTTCCACTCGTCTGCAATGTTTCCCCATACAGAGCTCCATTCCTTGCATCAATATATTAAATTATACAATTCTGTATGCCTGCAGCCACCACTAGAGGGAGCTTAGGCGCTTACTGAGGAGTTCAATACATTGGTTGTATGTATGAAAGCACCTCAGCTCCCCCTAGTGGTGACTGCAGTCAGGCATAAATTTATCGTTTACTTGCAAAGACTGTTTGGAGCCATGGATTAGAGACATATATTCTTAGATGTTTTTTGAGGTCTGGAAATGCCAGCCACTCATTCTTTCTTTGTCTGGCACGGGCCCTTCTCATCATTACATAGCACTAAACCCATTATCTAAACGCTCTTTGCAGTCACAGTGGCTTTTAGAATGCAATGTCCCAGACCACATCATTGATCGACTCCATTTCTAAAGTCTTTCTGATAAGTTGTTCTCGGAGTTCTAAGCTAACAGGGACAGTGCTAAAAATGAGGGGAAAAAACAAAGGCCTTGGGTAATCATTTAGAAGTAGGCCGAGTCTGGATGCAAGAGGTAACACCACAGTTTGAAACTGAAATATTTCTTACATTTGCTGGTCCCTATAACTTAGGACATCTGAATAATAAAACAAGTCAATGCTTGTACTCACCACTGCTGAGCGCCCCCTAACTCCCAATTGAAGGACTGCAAGAAACTTCTTCGCCTATGCAAGTTTAGTGTCTCGCACCCAGTTGTGCTCACACAGCTGCAATATGTTACATAGGCTGCATAGAGCAAAAGGCCCCTGTGCTAAAAGAGTATTTGGGGCCCTAAATCTCCAGCAGCTTGCAAAGAGAGGGGTATTTGTCATAGACCTCCTCCATTATGACTTCCCTAGTAATGTTTCTCACGTGTTATCTAGTGCCTTAGCTCTCAATGTTGCTGAAATGTTAATCAGTTTGCTCCCAGAAATCAATTTCTTGCCCTGTACATGGGTATTGTTACCTTGTGTTCACTTGTATGTGCTTGAAAAACATGCTCAAGCCAGCGTGACCAGAATCCTTATATACCCACGGACCTAAAAACTGTTCTTTGCTCTACTTTATCAGATTTTTTAGCTTTTTTTTTTCCAAAAAAGGAGAACATAAAAAGCAACAATGCAACAAATAAATAAAAACAAACAAACAAAAAAAGGAAAGAAAGAAACAATACAAATATGAAGCACAAAAACAAGCAGAAAGATGGCGGCATGGACTACCTGGTCCGTAATGCGGTTTCCCTGCAGGAAAGCAGGACTTTTGGTAACCAAATGTACTGAAAAGCATTGGATTAGAATGTGGTGGCGGCATCAGGCAATGGAAGGAGTGGTGCAGGTCACCATTAGATACTGGTGCCCTTTGGACGGTGGGCTGTGGCCTGGGGTTTTCTATGTGACATGAGCCCCATGAACCTAAAGGTGAAAATGGTAACAAAACATAACAACAACAAAAAACAAACAAAAAAAACATGGCAATAAAAAAATATTTCCAAAGAAATAAAACGTAATTAATAAATAAATGAATGAAAAGCAGCTCATGATACAGAAACAACTCAACTGTGATATGTATGAAATAAAAATAATGTAAACTATATGGAAAATCCTCACATGGGTGGTGAGTATCCGAAAACATAGGACTTCCACGTGTCACTGGGTTATAACTCTATTATAAATATAATAGATGGCTGCTTCCAGGGAGCAGTGCATTGTGGGAGCTCAGTCACACAGTTAGGGCGCATTCACACGACCGTATCCGTTTTGCGGTCCGCAAATTGCAGATCCACAAAACACAGATACCAGCCGCGGGCATCTTGCATTTTGCGGTCCCACACATTCCACCCTTTGTTAGAAATGTCCTTTCCCTTAAGTCCTAACCAGCAGCACAATAATGAGGTATTTAATCCCCCTGTACTAGTAGGACAGATGGAATTTTTTAGAGACCCCTGAGCCTATATAAGGATATCTAGTCCCTCCTACCATAATACTCCAGAGTGGTATTACCATTCCCTTACCCTGCTACTGTCTCTAATGGTCTAACATTAATGCCATCTGTGTATTTATTTCACACTGTGCATTTCTATTATTGTTATGAAACTGTTATGTTAATGTAATATACCTGGTTCACCAGCATGTGGCAGCAGGTATGGCAGAGCTATCTATAGATAGAATGGAACTTACCATTCCATTCTCCCCATTTTGGGCAGAGGTGGGCTAGTCCTGCTTCCTGCCAGAAGAAGGGGTTGCAGTTCTAGTTTGTTGCAGTTTAGACTCCAAAGTGGAGCTGAGAAGACATGAAAGATGGAGCAGCGAGGGGAAAGTTCTACCTTTTGCAGCAGAAGTCTCAAAAGGGAAGTAGCTCATAGAGCGCCATGACTTCTTACAAATCAACAGACAGAGTTTCACTAGGGGGTCAGCAGCCAGAAGCACCCCACTCCAGAGATATCAGAACAGTCCTAAAGTTCAGCTGCAGACTTAAAGCAGAGTTTAGCGCGGCAGAGAGAGAAAGCAGAGTACTCAAGTTTGCCTGCCAGTTTATGCCAATGCCTGCTGGAAGAGAAAGCTGGAAAATTGTCTGGATGTAAGTTGATGCGAGTAAGGCCTCATGCACACGACCGTTGTGTGCATCCGTGGCCGTTGTGCCGTTTTCAGTTTTTTTTCGCGGACCCATTGACTTTCAATGGGTCCGTGGAAAAATCGGAAAATGCACCGTTTTGCAGCCGAGACCGTGATCCGTGTATCCTGTCCGTCAAAAAAATAGGACCTGTCCTATTTTTTTGACGGAAAACGGTTCACGGACCCATTCAAGTCAATGGGTCCGTGAAAGAACACGGATGCACACAAGATTGGCATCCGTGTCCGTGATCCGTGGCCGTAGGTTAAGATCCGTCTGCATAAAAACTTTTTCAGAGCTGAGTTTTCACTTCGTGAAAACTCAGAACCGACAGCATATTCTAACACAGAGGCGTTCCCATGGTGATGGGGACGCTTCAGGTTAGAATATACTAAAAGAACTGTGTACATGACTGCCCCCTGCTGCCTGGCAGGTGCTGCCAGGCAGCAGGGGGCAGCCCCCCCCCTGTAGTTAACACATTGGTGGCCAGTGTGGCCGGCCCCCCCCTCCCTCCCCTGTAGTTAACTCATTGGTGGCCAGTGCGGCCCCCCCCTCCCCTGTAGTTAACTCATTGGTGGCCAGTGCGGCCGGCCCCCCTCCCTCCCCTGTAGTTAACTCGTTGGTCGCCAGTGGGCCCCCCCTCCCCTGTAGTTAACTCATTGGTGGCCAGTGCGGCCGGCCCCCCTCCGTCCCCTGTAGTTAACTCGTTGGTGGCCAGTGGCCCCCCCTCCCTCCCCTGTAGTTAACTCGTTGGTGGCCAGTGGGCCTTCTCCCCTCCCTCCCCCTCCTAATTAAAATCTCCCCCCCTATCATTGGTGGCAGCGGAGTGTACCGATCGGAGTCCCAGTTTAATCGCTGGGGCTCCGATCGGTAACCATGGCAACCAGGACGCTACTGCAGTCCCGGTTGCCATGGTTACTTAGCAATTTGTAGAACCATTATACTTACCTGCGAGCTGCGATGTCTGCGTCCGGTCGGGAGCTCCTCCTACTGGTAAGTGACAGGTCCGGCCGGGAGCTCCTCCTACTGGTAAGTGACATGACCTGTCACTTACCAGTAGGAGGAGCTCCCGGCCGGACCTGTCACTTACCAGTAGGAGGAGCTCCCGACCGGACGCAGACATCGCAGCTCGCAGGTAAGTATAATGGTTCTACAAATTGCTAAGTAACCATGGCAACCAACCGAGACTGCAGTAGCGTCCTGGTTGCCATGGTTACCGATCGGAGCCCCAGCGATTAAACTGGGACTCTGATCGGTACACTCCGCTGCCACCAATGATAGGGGGGAGATTTTAATTAGGAGGGGGAGGGAGGGGAGAAGGCCCACTGGCCACCAACGAGTTAACTACAGGGGAGGGAGGGGGGGCCCACTGGAGACCAACGAGTTAACTACAGGGGAGGGAGGGGGGCCGGCCGCACTGGCCACCAATGAGTTAACTACAGGGGGGGGGGGCCCACTGGCCACCAATGAGTTAACTACAGGGGAGGGGGGGGCCGGCCGCACTGGCCACCAATGAGTTAACTACAGGGGAGAGGGGCCCACTGGCCACCAATGAGTTAATTACAGGGGAGGGGGGGGCCGGCCGCACTGGCCACCAATGAGTTAACTACAGGGGAGGGAGGGGGGGCTGGCCACACTGGCCACCAATGTGTTAACTACGGGGGGGGGGCTGCCCCCTGCTGCCTGGCAGCACCTGCCAGGCAGCAGGGGGCAGTCATGTACACAGTTATTTTAGTATATTCTAACCTGAAGCGTCCCCATCACCATGGGAACGCCTCTGTGTTAGAATATACTGTCGGATTTGAGTTTCACGATGTAACTCAAATCCGACGGTATATTCTAACATAGAGGCGTTCCCATGGTGATGGGGACGCTTCAAGTTAAAATATACCATCAGATTGGAGAAAACTCCGATCCGATGGTATATTAACTCCTGACTTTACATTGAAAGTCAATGGAGGACGGATCCGTTTGAAATTGCACCATATTGTGTCAACTTCAAACGGATCCGTCCCCATTGACTTGCATTGTAATTCAGGACTAGAGATGAGCGAACTTCTGTTTTAAGTTCGGCGTCTAAAGTTCGGCTTCCGGTTAGCGGAGGATCCCGATATGGATTCCGAATTCCGTTGTGGTCCGTGGTAGCGGAATCAATAATGGCCATTACTGATTCCGCTACCACAACGGAATTCGGAATCCATATCGGGATCCTCCGCTAACCGGAAGCCGAACTTTAGACGCCGAACTTAAAACAGAAGTTCGCTCATCTCTATTCAGGACGGATCCGTTTGGCTCCGCATGGCCAGGCGGACACCAAAACGACTTTTTTTTCATGTCCGTGGATCCTCCAAAAAACAAGGAAGACCCACGGACGAAAAAACGGTCACGGAAAAAACGGAACCCCGTTTTGCGGACCGCAAAAAAATACGGTCGTGTGCATGAGGCCTAAACCTGTTGAACTTTATAAGAGTCTAGACTCGACTTATTCTCCACCATTACTCATCTCTTTTATTGCTTCAGAGCCAAACCCAGGTTGGAGCACCGTGTGTCACAGAGACTATTAAGGGCCGCACCACACCACTCAGCATTCCTATAGACCTAGGACACGATCGGCCCTAGGGGGCCGCACGTTGCACTACCATGTGTTTTTTTCTGTCTTGTGTGGACTTGGACAGATGGTTTTCTTTGCTTGTGGATAGAATTAAAAAGTCAAAATTTTAGCCATGTCTATTCTTTGCATGTATCCTTGTCAAAGAGTCCTTGATAAAAAGGTTCCTGAAAGGTTTGCCAATGTGTGGCCTTAACCCTAAAAGTCATCTCCCTTTAATAGCCACCATACATACCCTAGGTAGATAGTTTATGGTTGCCATTAGACTGGTTTAGGCCCAGTTCACACATCAGTTATTTGGTCAGTTATTTCCTTCAGTTTTCGTGAGCCAAAACCAAGAGTGGAGTCTACACAGCGATAAGGTATAATGAATAGATCTGCACCTGGTTTTGGCTCACAATAACTGATGGCAATAACTGATCAAATACCTGAGGTGTGGACTCAGCCAAAGGCCTCATGCACACGACCGTTGTGTGCACCCGTGGCCGTTGTTCCGTTTTCCGTGATTTTCTGCGGACCCATTGACTTTCAATGGGTCCGTTGAAAACTCGGAAAATGCACCGTTTGTCATCCGCCTCCGTGATCTGTGTATCCTGTCCGTCAAAAAAATAGGACCTGTCCTATTTTTTTGACGGACAACGGTTCACGAACCCATTCAAGTCAATGGGTCCGTGAAAAAACACGGATGCACACAAGATTGGCATCCGTGTCCGTGATCCGTGTCCGTAGGCTACTTTCATACAGACGGATCCAAAAATCCGTCTGCATAAAAGCTTTCGTGAAAACTCAAATCCGACAGTATATTCTAACACAGAGGCGTTCCCATAGTGATGGGGACGCTTCAAGTTAGAATATACTACGAACTGTGTACATGACTGCCCCCTGCTGCCTGGCAGCACCCGATCTCTTACAGGGGGCTGTGATCCGCACAATTAACCCCTTCAGGTGCGGCATCTGAGGGGTTAATTGTGCTGATCACAGCCCCCTGTAAGAGATCAGGTGCTGCCAGGCAGCAGGGGGCAGTCATGTACACAGTTCTCAGTATATTCTAACTTGAAGCGTCCCCATCACTATGGGAACGCCTCTGTGTTAGAATATACTGTCGGATATGAGTTTTCACGATGTAACTCATATCCGATGGTATATTCTAACATAGAGGCGTTCCCATGGTGATGGGGACGCTTCAAGTTAAAATATACCATCGGATTGGAGAAAACTCAGATCCTATGGTATATTAACTCCTGACTTTACATTGAAAGTCAATGGGGGACGGATCAGTTTGCAATTGCACCATATTGTGTCAACGTCAAACTGATCCGTCCCCATTGACTTGCATTGTAAGTCAGGACGGATCCGTTTGGCTCCGCACGGCCAGGCGGACACCAAAACGACTTTTTTTTCATGTCCGTGGATCCTCCAAAAATCAAGGAAGACCCACGGACGAAAAAACGGTCACGGATCACGGACCAACGGAACCCCGTTTTGCGGACCGTGAAAAAATACGGTCGTGTGCATGAGGCCTAACCCTGTTGAACTTTATAAGAGTCTAGACTCGACTTATTCTCCACCATTACTCATCCCTTTTATTGCTTCGGAGCCTAACCCTGGGGAGTGACAGTATCCAGGTTGGAGCACCGTGTGTCACAGAGACTATTAAGGGCCGCACCACACCACTCAGCATTCCTATAGACCTAGGACACGATCGGCCCTAGGGGGCCGCACGTTGCACTACCATGTGTTTTTCTCTGTATTGTGTGGACTTGGACAGATGGTTTTCTTTGCTTGTGGATAGAACTAAAAAGTCTAAATTTTAGCCATGTCTATTCTTTGCATGTATCCTTGTCAAAGAGTCCTTGATAAAAAAAGGTTCCTGAAAGGTTTGCCAATGTGTGACCTTAACCCTAAAAGTCATCTCCCTTTAATAGCCTCCATACATACCCTGGGTAGATAGTTTATGGTTGCCATTAGACTGGTTTAGGCCCAGTTCACACATCAGTTATTTGGTCAGTTATTTCCATCAGTTTTCGTGAACCAAAACCAAGAGTCTACACAGCGATAAGGTATAATGAATAGATCTGCAACTGGTTTTGGCTCACAATAACTGATGGCAATAACTGATCAAATACCTGATGTGTGGACTCAGCCTTACTTTGTTCAGAACTTGGGTCCGTCCAATTTTGTTAGAGGCCCTTTTAGAAAAGTGTCCACATCTTGGGCTGATAAAATCTGATCTTGCTGGATCAGATGTTTGCGTGTAGCATATAGCTCACACTTGCATGTTGAATTTACAGTTCTCAGAAGAGACTGCACTGTGGCGGTCTATTTGAGTTCTACCACACAAGACGGCACTCCCTTATGGGTATACTTCTGGTTAATTCCCCATTATTGTGCTGCTGGTTAGGACGTAAGGGAATCGTTGATTTCTAACGTTAATCTGTTTTCCCTTAATCCTAACAGCAGCACAAGCTTCCCTCCCTAAGTACATTACTTCCTTATAATGAACACATGGTAGGAGGGACCAAAAATCCTTATATAGCCTCAGTGGTCTCTTATTAGTAATTAATTTGATTAAATAAAAAATTCCATCTGTCCTACTAGTACACGGGGCAGAAATACCTCATTATTGTGCTGCTGTTAGGACTAAGGGAAAACAGATTAACATTAGAAATCAAAGAATCCTTGTATGCAAAATGGACAAGAATAGGACATGTTCTATCTTTTTTGCAGGGCTGAGGAACGGACATACAGATGCAGCAAGGTGTGCTGTCCAAATTTTTTGTGCCCCCACTGAAATGAATACACGTGGTGAAATTCTGTGGATTTTCAGCAGTGGAATTGAAAATGTGCAGCAGTTACAGTAGCAGCAAAATGGAAAAATCTCATCCACATGCTGCGGAAATTCTCTGAATCAACATCCGCACATGACTTGACCTATGGTACGAATTTCCACGGCACATCAATTTATGCTGCTCATTTCCACCGTGGTTTTCACCTTTTGCAACGCAGAGTGTGAAATCCGTTGCAAAATGACATCTAACTGGGATCCACAGTAGATTTTCTGGATCGAATACCTTACATGTAGATGTCCCCTTAGTGCTAAGCTGTTAGGTCACATGTCTGACAGAGGGGTGGAGCTAAACTGCTGTCTGTTTCCAAGGACAACCAGCTCTCGGAATGAAGAAAATAAATGAAATAACTCAAAATCATTAAAAATAAATAAATATGTGGTGTCATTTTTATGCACCTCTGAAATGTCTCTTTTAGTAACTACTTGCATTCCCCGTGTCATAACAATTCTGAAGCATCTATTCTTATGACTCTGTGTTGTGCCGTTTCTCTATTATTCCTACTAGAAGTTATGAATGAATTGCCGGCAGTCTGCAATGAAGGTCCATCTGGGTGTTACCAGTTTGGGGTGTGTCTGATACTATCCAATTAGCACCGCTAGTGTGCATAGACACGCTCAACTGGTAACACCCAGCAGGACCCTCACTGCAGACTGCTGGCAATTAATTCATAACTTCTAGAGGAATAATAGAGGAGTGGCACAACAAAGAGTCATAAGAATGGATGCTCCAGAATAATAAAGCGAAGTTGTAAGTAAAAGAGACAGGTCAGGAGAGGGGACGGGTTCTCTTTAACTTATGAAATGTTTTCAAAGGAGAAGGTGTTTTTGTAATCCGTGTTGCCATCTGGACATGTATAACATACTGACGGGATATGACATAAATGACTGATAGGGGACCTGCACCCATCTCAAGAACTGAGACATGACACGCATGCGCAGTGTCCACTCCTTTCGCTGTTATGGGACTTCCAGCGCGTTCGGCTATATTTGGAAGTCCCACAGCATTGAATGGACAGGACACAGCAAATATGGGACCTCTTCCTCCATTCACGCTATGGGATTTTCGTAGAACTTGGCTATATTCGGAAATCCCACTGCAGTGAATGGCGAAAGCTGTCGATGCACAGCGTACTCTCCATTCACATCGGGCGAGCGTGCTCGGCTATTTCCAGAAGTCCCACAGCATTGAATGGACAAGACACCACACATATGTGGCTGGCCAGCCCTCCATTCTCCGCTATTGGACTTCCATAGAGCTTGGCTATTTTCAGAAACCCTATTGCAGTGATTAAAGGCTATGTACACATTTTTTAGGATTGAATTTGACTAATTTTGGGCTAAAAATCATTTATTCAGCCATTCTGTCACAAAGGGTTAACTGCTTGTCTGGCGGTGTCACATAAACCTTGTGTCTCTAATAACCCTTATCTCTAAATTACTAAAAGGTCATAAACACTTATTTAAGCCACATTCTTATCAGTTAGATAAGGATTGAGCTATAATGAAAAGTTTAGGAGGTCAGAGATCAGAGATAAGGAGCCGTCAGCTGAGCTGCCTGACGGAACAGAGTAAAAATACAGAGCCTGCTACTAAGGAATCTCAAGGCTGTACAGAGAAAGAGGCTCAACATTTTTAATAAAGACCAATTGAAAAAGTGATTTTTATCTCAAAATTAGTACAATGCAATAATAATTTAAAAAATTGCCCCCAAAAGTGCACATATAGCCTTTAAAGAAAGCCATGTATGAGTGACATGCTCTTCATTCACGTCAGGGCCCTGTTTTTGCGATAGGTGCTGGTCCTAAAGGTGGGACTCGCACCTATAACACATTTATGTCCTATCCCATCAATATGCCCTCAAGGTCCAAATGGGACAACCCCTTCAAGATAGTCAGATGTGCAAAAAATGCTGCCCAGTTGTATTCTACTGGAAATAATCGGATAAACCCGTCACCACGTGTGTAACCACAATCACCGGCCTCACATGGGAATAATTTTAGTGTCGGTGTTATACAAAGCGCTATAATGGCCGAGAAAATGGCCACTGGGTGTGACAGAGCAGGTCCCACAGGTTGTGGTCACTTCTGTGAAGGAGACCAATCAGGTTGCTTCTTTCATTTTCCCAACAGCCTGTGAAAAATGTGAGCTGCAATCTGATTGGTCGCTATAGGCCACTGCTCCACTTCTCCTCTATGGGCCCAATTCAGATTTGTCTGGATAAAGCTGCCCACTGGCTGATGACACCACATAATTAGATAAGCTGCCATTGTGAAGAATGTTTCCTCCCGTCTGTATGGCGGCATTGCGCGCGCTGCCAATCTAATCTGGTCGCGTTCAATCCAACTATAAAAATAGTTTACGCTGTAATATAATGAGGCTGCGGATTAAAAGGGACAACAGGATGTAATTAAACTGTTTACTAAAGAATCCGTTGATGTTCGGATGCTTTCTTCCAAAAACAGCGCCACGCCTGAACGCAGGTCGCATGAGGTATTGCAGCTCAGCCCCATTCACTTCAAAGGAGCTGAGTTGCAATGCCAGACTCAACCTGGGGACAGGTGTGGTGCTAAGTCTGTAAGGAAGCAGCCGTGTTTTTGTGATACTGGACAGCCCCTTTAAATATGGATAACACATAGCCGTACAATACTGCATAAAGAGAGGCTTTGCCTGTTCGCTTGCTGATGGCCTCCACCAGATTGGCCGGGAAGTAGCCCACTCTATCATTGCCCGTCCTGTTGTCATGAATGCAACCTTTCCACCGACCGTCAGGATGCTGCTCCAAAACCTGCCCATAGGGGGAGAGAGAGAGAGAGAGAGCCACGGTGAGAACACGAACAAGATGGACTGTGCCGCCAAAGGGCAGATTCACGTGGCCATAAGAAGGACACCATTTTAGCCTTTGCATTATGGACCCTCCGTGGTTTTACTGGACCTGTCTTGGTTCTATTGTGACCCAAGCAAGGCTCAGGGGTGGGAGGGGGGTCTGGGGATTGCGGTTTAAAGGCCTCTTTCACATGAACTATACGGATTGTGTCCGGATGCGTTCACTGAAACTCGCACCATTACGCTAGCAAGTTCAGTCAGTTTTGCCTGCAATTGCGTTCAGTATTTCAGTTTTTTCGGCGCGGGTGCAATCAGCTTTTGGCCTCATGCACACGACCGTTTTTCGAGCCGCTCTGGTGCGGACCCATTCATTTCAAAGGGTCCGCAAAAAATGCAGACCACACCGTGTGCTGTCCGCATCCGTATATCCGATCCGTAGCCCCGCAAAAAAAATAGAACATGTCCTATTCTTGTCCGTTTTAGGCATTGTTACAATGGATCCGCTAAAAAAAATACGGATGTCATCCGTTTTTTTTTGCAGATACGCAATTTGCGAACTGCAAAACACATACGGTCGTGTGCATGTAGCCTTAATGCGTTTTTTTACAAACATCTCCTAGCAACCATCAGTGAAAAACGCATAGCATCCAGACTGTATCCAGGTTACATCCGGATGCGATGCGTTTTTCACTGAAGCCCCATTCACTTCTATGGGGCCGGGGCTGCGTGAAAAACGCAGAATATAGAACATGCTGCGATTCTTCCGCAACGCAGAAATGATGCGTGAAAAAAAAAAACACTCATGTACACAGACCCATTGAAATGAATGGGTCAGGATTCGGTGCGGGTGTTCTGCGTTCACTTGACGGATTGCACCCGCGCGGAAAACTCGCTCGTGTGAAAGAAGCCTAAAAGTCTTTTCTGAGACTTTACTACTGATGACCTATCCTCAGGACTGATTAGTGGGGGTCGGAAAACCCCCACAGGATTAGAAAAAACGCTAGTGTGTGGTATTACAGCACAGACCTTCAATAGAGCCGAACTGCAATACCAGGCACCGCCTGTGGCCAGGAGTGGCGCTGTTTTTAGAAGGAAGCAGCCAGGTTTTTTCTAATCCCGGACAAGCCCTTTAAGGACTCATAGGACTCATGCACATAAAAGTATTTTCTTTCCGTGTCCATTCCGTTTTTTTTGTTTGTTTTTTTCGGACCGTATGTGGAACTATTCATTTCAATGGGTCCGCAAAAAAAACAGAAGTTAGGGCTCATGCACACAACCATATGTATTTTGCGTTCCGCAAAAAAATGGATCAGCACAAAATATGGATGACGTCCGTGTGTATTCCGTATTTTGCAGAACGGAACAGCTGGCCCCTAATAGAACAGTACTATACTTGTCCATAAGGCTACATGCACACGACCGTATGTGTTTTGCGGTCCGGAAATTGCGGATCCGCAAAAAAAAAAAACGGTTGACATCAGTTTTTTTTGGGCGGATCTATTGTAACAATGCCTAAAACGGACAAGAATAGGACATGTTCTAATTTTTTTGCGGGGCTTTGGAACGGACACACTGATACGGACAGCACACGGTGTGCTGTTCGTATTTTTTGCGGACCCATTGAAATGAATGGGTCTGCATCCTATCCGCAAAAAAAACGGAACGGACACAGAAACAAACAACGTTCGTGTGCATATAGCCTAAGGCCTCATGCATACGACCGTTGTGTGTTTTGCGGTCCGCAAATTGCGGATCCGCAAAACACATATGGCGTACGTGTGCGTTCTGCAATTTGCGGAACGGCATGGACAGTCATTGATATAACTGCCTATTCTTGTCTGCAAAACGGACAAGAATAGGACAGGTTATATTTTTTTTGCGGACCACGGAACGGAGCAACGGATGCGGACAGCACACGGAGTGCTGTTCGCATCTTTTGCGGCCCCATTGAAGTGAATGGGTCTGCATCCAAGCCGCAAAAACTGCGGTTCGGATGCGGACCAAAACAACCGTCGTGTGCATGAGGCCTAATGTGCACAATAATAGGACTTGTTCGTATTTTTGAGGAAAGGACATATATACGTACGGAAACGGAATGCACACAAAGTAACTTCTGTTTTTTTTGCGGACCCATTGAAATTAATAGTTCCGCATACGGTCCGCTAAAAAACCCAGAATTGACACGGAAAGAAAATAAGTTTTTGTGCATGAGCTCTTACTCTGTGTGCATTCCGTTTCCGTATGTCTATATGTCCATTCCGCAAAAAGATAGAACCTGCCCTGTTTTTGCCGGCAAATCACAGTCCGTGGCTCCATTCAAGTCAATGGGTTCGCAAAAAAAACGCATGACATACGGAAACCATACAGAGTATTTTTTTGCAGGATTACGGAACGGAAACTATATGGAAACACTACGGATACAAAAAACCGAAATACCAAAAGACGTGTGCATGAGGCCTAATAGTCTGTTACGGCTGCGCTGGACGTAGGCTTAAGACTCACCGTGATCACGTCTCCCATTTTAATATTGAGACTGGTCAGATCGTAGTTATTGCAGTAATCCTTTAGCGCCCTGACCTGCAGAGCTGCCGAGGCATCTGGGAAAGACGGCAGAGAAATAAAACGGTCACCAAATTTATAGTGCAATCGTGTCTCTACATGTATGACCTGCTGTCCATCCGGAGACCATACCGTGGAGGTAGACTAGATGACCACCATTGGGCCCATTCCCACCTCCACTGTGCCAAATGGCCAAAACCTGTGCAGGATCCTGATCTCTGAACTGAATTTTTGGAAAACTATGGGTCGGGGATTTGGCATGGAAAGGGATGAAAGGTGACAACCGCCAAACCGTTCTTGGTGGCCTCATACTGGCGGGCCGGGAGAAGGGGTGTAAAGAGGTGGATTGGCAGATTGGCTAAGAAGGGTCAGATGACCTGCAATGTGACTCCTTGGGTACCAGGTCAATGGCCAATCAGAGAGGAGAGCATTCTATCTCTGATTTTGGGGTCATTCTTGGGGCGATATAGCCATAAAGTGGGGGTTCCTTACCTCGTAACATCTGCTTAATCTCTTTGCTGGCCTGAGTGCCCGTAAACTGATTGACGATGTCCAGGGCTGACTGATTGTAGGTGTTCCTCACGTGAGCATTGATCCCACTCTGCAAGTGAAAGCAGAAATTAGATCACGCAGCGCGCAGGGTCGTCAATATGGAGGAAATCGAGTCCTTACAGGACATGTAATAAGATGTGGGGAGGACAGGGTTAAAGCAAATAGAAGAAAACCGCAGGGACCGCATACCCTATGGCTGCCCGTTTTATCTGACACGGTCCCTCAGGGTTTATCTTTGAAGTGGTGAGAATCAGCCGGGCCCCTGAGGAGTCCTGGACTCTTGGGACCGCCAGATCAAAAAGCATTAAACGTCTCTCTACAGGATCCAAACCTCCGGGGCATTTACAGCCGCACGAAACTATTAGAATACCATGCTCTACATCTGCAAGACGAGAAGAACTCAACTATTGCGGTCAAAAATGACCAAAAAATTCCATTCGTCTGGTGGCATGTGTGGCGGTCTAGTGGAAAATCTGCTAGACTTGAACCATGCCAATCCTGAGCTTTCCAGATTATTGGAACCAGGGGTGGACTTTACCACCACACAAACCAAGCAAGTGATTGGGGCCCCAGAGATCAGGGGAAGCCGCCTGTGCAGAGGGGCCCAGACGGGTTAGGGGATCAGTAGTAGAAGTGCCCAGGCGTATTAGGTTGGTGAATTATAGACAAAGGGCCCCCGTCCTGGGAACGACCCCAAACCACATGGGAACTCCTTTTTTATAGGCAGGAATTATAAAACCCCCTGACCATTTTTGGAGAGGAGCAATCCAAACTTGCAGGGACGCTCTATGAAAATGATGGACTGTCCCTGCAAATTCAGGGCTTTTGGGAAGTATACTCAGGCTGCACTGCTAAGCTGATAGTGAGGCTTAGCGGTACGATGGGGCGGAGCTTAGCGGTATGTTGGGGCGGAGCTTAGTGGTACAAAAGGGTGGAGCTTAGTGGTACAAAAGGGTGGAGCTTAGAGGTGATGGGAGCTTGAGGCACCAGAAATGCCAAATGCGCCCCTTCCCCCCCCCCAATTGGAACGTATGATGGCAAATGGCGGGACGTCCTAATAGCGTACACCATGTGTTACCTCCAGATACCTACATCCAGAAGGAGCCGCACCACCTCCGTTTTCCCGCACAGGGCCGCCTCGTGTAGAGCTGTTCCCGATTTGGTTTGACGATTAATATCAATTCCCGCTTGCAAGAGGAGCCTGGAAATACACAGAATAATAAGAGAACTAATTCGTAGGACTTTATAGCGAAGTCTAGGGTAGTGGAGCCTCACACGAGATGTGGAGAGACCCAGTAGAAATGTAAATGTCACACCAGAGAGGAATGCTGGGAGTTGTAGTTCTCACAGTGCACATCCCTGGTGTATATGGTCATTCAGTCAATACAGGCCATCACGGGCAAGCACTGAATCCCGGGCGGCCGAGAAGGTGACCACCCATGGGAGCTTCTCCCTCCCCGCTATCACATCATCTGGGTGAGATTCTCCCTCCCCGCTGGAACGTCTCACAGAGACAGACTCGCCTTCCATACATGGGCAGAAAACGCATAAAAAATAGTTAAATAATAAACGTCAACCTGATATAAAATAGTCATGACAACGATAGGTAAAATCAGGAGGGAATATCCGTTAAAACGTTGGTAAATATAAGTCGCGCTGTGTTGTCCGGATGAGGCAGCTTCGGGGGTTTTAGAAACATGAAGAGAGCAGTTCAGGTTGTAACAGCCGCCAATATTTCACAGTTATTGGCGGCTTACACCAGCAATATACGGGGCAGTGTTACTCCCGATGCTGCTGTCGGCTGAAAGTAAGAGAAATGCCTGGGTTTTATTACCAAATATTTCTAGAATTGAGGAGATTGAGGCCGAAATGCGTCTGACAACGTCTTTTGTCATGTACAATACAGGAACTCACAGCGTATAACAGCTCTGTACCCAAAGTGTCAGCGTCATTATCCTGTACCCAAAGTGTCAGCGTCATTATCCTGTACCCCAAGTGTCAGTGTCATTATCCTGTACCCCAACCGGCAGTGTCATTATCCTGTACCCCAAGTGTCAGCGTCATTATCCTGTACCCCGAGTGTCAGCATCATTATCCTGTACCCCAAGTGTCAGCGTCATTATCCTGTACCCCAAGTGTCAGCGTCATTATCCTGTACCCCAAGTGTCAGCGTCATTATCCTGTACCCTGAGTGTCAGCGTCATTATCCTGTACCCCGAGTGTCAGCGTCATTATCCTGTACCCCAAGTGTCAGCGTCATTATCCTGTACCCCAAGTGTCAGCGTCATTATCCTGTACCCCAAGTGTCAGCGTCATTATCCTGTACCCAAAGTGTCAGCGTCATTATCCTGTACCCCAAGTGTCAGTGTCATTATCCTGTACCCCAACCGGCAGTGTCATTATCCTGTACCCCAAGTGTCAGCGTCATTATCCTGTACCCCGAGTGTCAGCATCATTATCCTGTACCCCAAGTGTCAGCGTCATTATCCTGTACCCCAAGTGTCAGCGTCATTATCCTGTACCCCAAGTGTCAGCGTCATTATCCTGTACCCCAAGTGTCAGCGTCACTATCCTGTACCCCAAGTGTCAGCGTCATTATCCTGTACCCCAAGTGTCAGCGTCATTATCCTGTACCCCAAGTGTCAGCGTCATTATCCTGTACCCTGAGTGTCAGCGTCATTATCCTGTACCCCGAGTGTCAGCGTCATTATCCTGTACCCCAAGTGTCAGCGTCATTATCCTGTACCCCAAGTGTCAGCGTCATTATCCTGTACCCCAAGTGTCAGTGTCATTATCCTGTACCCCGAGTGTCAGCGTCATTATCCTGTACCCCAAGTGTCAGCGTCATTATCCTGTACCCCAAGTGTCAGCGTCATTATCCTGTACCCCAAGTGTCAGCGTCATTATCCTGTACCCCAAGTGTCAGCGTCACTATCCTGTACCCCAAGTGTCAGCGTCATTATCCTGTACCCCAAGTGTCAGCGTCATTATCCTGTACCCCAAGTGTCAGCGTCACTATCCTGTACCCCAAGTGTCAGCGTCATTATCCTGTACCCCAAGTATCAGCGTCATTATCCTGTACCCCAAGTGTCAGCGTCATTATCCTGTACCCCGAGTGTCAGCGTCATTATCCTGTACCCCGAGTGTCAGCGTCATTATCCTGTACCCCGAGTGTCAGCATCATTATCCTGTACCCCAAGTGTCAGCGTCATTATCCTGTACCCCAAGTGTCAGTGTCATTATCCTGTACCCCAAGTGTCAGTGTCATTATCCTGTACCCCGAGTGTCAGCGTCATTATCCTGTACCCCGAGTGTCAGCGTCATTATCCTGTACCCCAAGTGTCAGCGTCATTATCCTGTACCCCAAGTGTCAGTGTCATTATCCTGTACCCCAAGTGTCAGTGTCATTATCCTGTACCCCAACCGGCAGTGTCATTATCCTGTACCCCAAGTGTCAGCGTCATTATCCTGTACCCCGAGTGTCAGCATCATTATCCTGTACCCCAAGTGTCAGCGTCATTATCCAGTACCCCAAGTGCCAGTGTCATTATCCTGTACCCCAAGTGTCAGTGTCATTATCCTGTACCCCAAGTGTCAGCGTCACTATCCTGTACCCCAAGTGTCAGTGTCATTATCCTGTACCCCAAGTGTCAGCGTCACTATCCTGTACCCCGAGTGTCAGCGTCACTATCCTGTACCCCGAGTGTCAGCGTCATTATCCTGTACCCCAAGTGTCAGCGTCACTATCCTGTACCCCAAGTGTCAGCGTCATTATCCTGTACCCCAAGTGTCAGCGTCATTATACTGTACCCCAAGTGTCAGTGTCATTATCCTGCACCCCAAGTGTCATTATCCTGTACCCCAAGTGTCAGTGTCATTATCCTGTACCCCAAGTGTCATTATCCTGTACCCCGAGTGTCAGCGTCATTATCCTGTACCCCAAGTGTCAGCGTCACTATCCTGTACCCCAAGTGTCAGCGTCATTATCCTGTACCCCAAGTGTCAGCGTCATTATACTGTACCCCAAGTGTCAGTGTCATTATCCTGCACCCCAAGTGTCATTATCCTGTACCCCAAGTGTCAGTGTCATTATCCTGCACCCCAAGTGTCATTATCCTGTACCCCAAGTGTCAGTATACCATATGTTGCACTGGTCAGATACACCCCATGATCAGGGAGCTGCAGCGCTGGTCCAGTTACTTCCTTACCTGATAATATCGATGTGACCGTTCTTGGCTGCCAGGTGCAGGGGGCTGGTCCCGTTGGGGTCCGTACTATCTCCGGGCTTTGGCTCTAGCAGCGCCGCACACATGTTACTGTTTAATAACAGCTGAACGACCTGCAGATGATAGAGGTGGATCCTGCTGTTAGAGGATGAATAATTCAGCGGCAGGACAAGTCCCTTGGCATCAATGTCAGATATCACAACGCTTCTCCATCTCATCTATGCCGCTGGCTCATTCATGGGGCGGCCCCTTTATTCTAACAATGGATTGTGATGAACATTTTAGTATCCTGGCGGCAGGTTTCTGGTGGACAGCGTTTACTGAAGATAATTCTGAACTTATACAGCCTTGTAAAAACTTCATGGTTTAATGGCCGCAGGGAAGCCAAAAATATTCTAATTCCAAAGTAATGATCCAGTCCTGCCCTAGAGTAGCCTACAATTCTCTGCATGATCACCATCTAGTGGCCAGAAACGGTACTACCACAGATTACAGCATTGGATTTCAGTGTCAAGACTGCTCTCCAGAAAACAGCAAAAACTTACCCCAACTCTTCCAAACTCACACGCCAAGTCCAGAGGAGTTTTTCCAGAGATATCCATGATACAGGGGTTAGACTGGTGCTGAAGTAACATCTCAGACTGGAAATCAAAGGAAGAAAATACATGAATCAAGAATCATTTCCAGACAAAGCAACCTAGAGTGGAAAATGTACCTAGAAATGCAGTGATATGTCTGTTATTTTACAGCTGATCTGTCAGAAGAGGACACGCCTCATATAAAGCGGTGCTTTTTGGATTCTATCTAACAGTTAAAGGGGTATTCCGGGTGTTAAACATTGGACAGTCCTTGGGATAGGCCTCCTCTGAGCCATTGCTAACCATTAATCCGAGTAGAGACGTTCACAACAGAAGGGGAATAACGTTCCGCTTCTGCCTCCTCATTTCAGTGGTCAGTGGACCCCCACTAAAGCTTCTGACATGTCTCTTTATGGAGACTATGGAGAAAGGTCCCTCACTTGAGTACCCTCTCTATGAGACTCTCTAGGTCAGGGATTCTCAACCTGCGGCCCTCCAGCTTTTGTAAAACTACAACTCCCATCATGCCCTGCTGTAGGCTGTCTGAGCATGATGGGAGTGGAAGTTTTGCAACAGCTGGAGGGCCGCAGGTTGGGCATCCCTACTCTAGGTAGTCGCAAAGCAGAAGCTCTGGTGGATTTAAAAACCACCATTTTCTACTATATAGTGGGGGGGGGGGGGGGCTAGGTTCAGACTTGTTGTTTATGAGACAAACCCTTTAACACCAGATTGCTAACGGGTTCATACATTTATATGAAATAAGAAAAGAAATATTAAAAAAGATTGGTTGCTGCACAGTAGTCTGGTTGTGTAGTCTGGACAGCCCACCTAATGACAGCTGTGAGGGGGCGGTCCAGACTACAAAAACCTGACTACATCGCAGAAACTAAGTGGAGAAAGAAATCTAATCAAAGTAGACGACTAATTATTTTTAGATTTACCATCCATGTATGGAGTCATTTTAAAGTGAACCCACCCCTTTAGGGCTCCTGCAGACGGCCCGCAAACAGCAGGTCCGCAATATATGGGCCCCAGCCGTTTGTGCACCGCATCACGGTTGCGGACCCATTCACTTGAATGGGTCCGCAATCCGGAAGGTGCGGCACGGAACTTGTTATATTTTTTATAACTTAAATGGGTCTGCATCCATCTGTGGAAACCGCCCTGATGTTGCAAATTGCTGTCCCCAATGCGCGGAACGGCCGTGTGCATGAGGCGTTAATGTGTGAAACTGAACGCAGCTTCCTAAAGCTCCTCCGACCCCTTTATCTCTCCTCCGAGCATTTAACACCTTTTGCAGCATCTCCCCGCTTTCTCTCGTCCGCACATCTTTTCTATGAACCGAGATCGTCACATTTTAATAACAGACCTAAATACACGGGTATTTATAGCGCATTCGGCGCTGGCGTTATCACAAAGGAAAGAGGGGATTTCATCTTTCATAAAAACGCCGACTACCTTATCTGAACCCTGAAAAAAAAAAAGAAAGGGGGGGGGGGGAATCCTCTGCATCATTAATATTAGGTTCCATAAAATATTCCCTTTTATGCATGCCGCGCAACATAGATGCTCGAGCGTCAAGATTCAGTCACACCCTGGGAGATCAATCCGGAAACGGAACCGATAATTCGAGGAACAGAAGACTGCTGATTTAAAGGCCAACTCCATACAAAGTCTAAAAATTCAGGGGTGACTGCAGCGAACCTCGATATCCCTGAGCCCTTTATGCCCCACACGTGTGGGTTAAAGAGGATGAGATATGAGGAGCTGTTTCTGGGGGTCCTCATACAGTGGATATAAAAAGTCTACACGCCCCTGTTAAAATGTCAGGTTTCTGTGATGTAAAAAAAATGAGACAAAGATAAATCATTTCAGAACTTTTTCCACCTTTAATGTGACCTATAAACTGTACAACTCAATTGAAAAACAAACTGAAATCTTTTAGGTGGAAGGAAACAAAAAACAAAAATAATGTGGTTGCATAAGTGTGCACACCCTCTTATAACTGGGGATGTAGCTGTGTTCAGAATTAAGCAATCACATTCACAATCCTGTTAAATAGGAGTCAGCATACACCGGCCATCATGTAAAGTGCCTCTGATTAACCCCAAATAAAGTTCAGCTGCTCTAGTTGGTCTTTCCTGAAATTTTCTTAGTCGCCTCCGACAGCAGAAGCCATGGTCCAGAGAGCTTCCAAAGCATCAGAGGGATCTCATTGTTAGAAGGGATCAGTCAGGAGAAGGGTACAAGAGAATTCCCAAGGCATTAGATAGACCATGGAACACAGTGAAGACCGTCATCATCAAGTGGAGAAAATATGGCACAACAGTGACATCACCAAGAACTGGACGTCCCTCCAAAATTGATGAAAAGACGAGAAGAAAACTGGTCTGGGAGGCGACCAAGAGGCCGACAGCAACATTAAAGGAGCTGCAGGAATATCTGGCAAGTACTGGCTGTGTGGTACATGTGACAACAATCTCCCGTATTCTTCATATGTCTGGGCTATGGGGTAGAGGGGCAAGACGAAAGCCTTTTCTTACCAAGAAAAACATCCAAGCCAGGCTACATTTTGCAAAAAAACATCTGAAGTCTCCCAAAAGCATGTGGGAAAAGGTGTTATGGTCTGATGAAACCAAGGTTGAACTTTTTGGCCATAATTCCAAAAGATATGTTTGGTGCAAAAACAACTCTGCACATCACCAAAACCCCATCCCCACAGTGAAGCATGGTGGTGGCAGCATCATGCCAAGGGGCTGTTCTTCTTCAGCTGGAACTAGGGCCTTAGTTAAGCTAGAGGGAATTATGGACAGTTCCAAATACCAGTCAATATTGGCCCAAAACCTTCAGGCTTCTGCTTAGACAGATGAACATGAAGAGGAAATTCATCTTTCAGCATGACAACGACCCAAAGCATACATCCAAATCAACCAAGGAATAGCTTCACCACAAGAAGATTAAAGTTTTGGAATGGCCCAGCCACAGCCCAGACCTGAATCTGATTGAAAATCTGTGGGGTGATCTGAAGAGGGCTGTGCCCAGGAGATGCCCTCACAATTTGACAGATTTGGAGTGTTTTTGCAAAAAAGAGTGGGCAAATCGTGCCAAGTCAAAATGTGCCATGCTGATAGACTCCTACCCCAAAAAGACTGAGCGCTGTAATAAAATCAAAAGGTGCTTCAACAAAGTATTAGTTTAAGGGTGTGCACACTTATGCAACCATATTATTTTATTTTTATATTTTTCCTTCCCTCCACCTAAAAGATTTCAGTTTGTTTTTCAATTGAGTTGTACAGTTTATAGGTCACATTAAAGGTGGAAAAAGTTCTGAAATGATTTATCTTTGTCTCATTTTTTTACATCACAGACACCTGACATTTTAACAGGGGTGTGTAGACTTCTTATATCCACTGTATAGACAAGCTGTCCCTGTGCTGCCTGTGACTGGGAGATAAACTGTGCTCAATAGGGACTTTGGGTGCCGCAGGTTTAAAGAGTCACAAATTTTTTCACGTCTGTTCTAGGGTTCTATCTACCGGGAGTCCATTTTTATGTGGGCCTGATTTGTGAACTGGGCTTTAAAGGGGTGTGGCATGGACAGATTTGTATAGAGAGGCCGTTTTGGGGACATCCCAGGGCCTAAGCAGGGGTGGCGCTTACAGCTATATACACAATTTGACCCTAGATATTTTGGGTATGACAAGAGTCGGACTGAAGTCTTCTGGGCCCACCAGAGGAAATTATACTGAGAGCTCACCCACTGTGCATATAGGGCCTTGAGGCCCCATTATTGTCATAACTTGGGCCCACGGAAGGATCCTCTGGTACTCTGGTGGGCCCATCCAACCCTTGGGAAGACACTGGGGGAACAGGATGATATGCCTCCAAAGTGTCCCTCTTTTGGAGGGACAGTCCCTCTTTTTGACCCAAGTCCCTCTTTGATCCTTAAATGTCCCTCTTTTTGACCTGGAGAATTAATTCATAAATGCAGTTCTGACGGAGTCAGTAATTACGCTTTGGGCGGAGTTTGACACATGGCCTGGTATAAAAAAAAATGCGTTGGGAGGTATGGGATGATGGCTGAACCTAGAGGCCTACTTGGATTTTCTTAACCTGCAAAACCATATACCTATCTACAATCCTGGATTTTACAGGACAATGGAGGCATAGAAGATACCATAGGAAGACTAACCATAGCAACCAACACGATCACCTTAGACATATAATAAAGTATATTAGACACTTTTTACCTACCACATCGTAGTGTCCATGCTGAGCCGCCTGGTGCAATGGGATCTGCCCCTCGTCTGACTGGATATTCACCGCAGACCCAGACTTGAGAAGCAGCTTCATAGGTTCCTTCTTGCCCTGCCAAGCCGCGTAATGGAGCGGACGCATCCCTGTGTGACAAATCCAACACTGATCAGTGCCCTCTGCCGGCCAGTGCCTCATGGGCTAACAGTCCTGTGAAGGTGGACACCACGATGGAGCTTCTGGTGTAACACCTAAACCTAGGCCCAGCACCTGGCCATCGATGACATCACTATCTTACCCCAGCAGTGATCATGGGCCATAGAACACACTGGTGATCCATATGTCAACTAATTCATATGAATCATATCTTTTAAGGGGTTCTGCACATTTGTCCATGTCCAAACTAAACCTGGTCTCCAAAAATACTTCTATCCCCTTGTCTGCATTACCCCCAAAGGATGCATTTATGGTAGACCCAGTTGACTACTTCAACCATGAAGGAAAAGGCAACAGAAAATGTCCTAAAAAATTGGCTAAATTTAGAGAATGGAAAGCAATTCCCCATAAGGCAACATCTCAGGTCCTTGGAGCTTCCTAAATTACTAGATCCTTCTGTGGTCTAGATGTTCTCCAAGAACCTACATCAGCTTCCTGGGTTCTTTCTTGACCACAGATTGTGTGAAGATCAGTGCAACTAGAGGGACATTGGCCGGGCATAAAGCTGCACCCTACGCCTCCAGTTCTATTATCGGCATCCCATCCCTGACTCGTGTCCTCACCATTGACTCGTCCTCTCACCTTTGTTATCTTTAATGTCCACAGCGGCCTGTGCTTCCAGGAGCAGAGAGATTAGCTCAGTGTTCCCTATGAGGGCCGCATGGTGCAGGGCCGAGAACCTGCAAGAGACAACATCCACACAATGACATTCGGCGGTGCTGTTCCTCGGCTTCCCCTGTGAATGAATTACTAGCAGTTTGCAGTGATGGTCCAGATGCTTGTTACCAGTTGGGGGTGGGTCCCTGCACAGTCTGACACTGTCCAATCAGCGCTGCCAGTGACTGCACACCCTAACTGGTAACACCCATCTGGACCTTCACTAAAAACTTCTGGCAATTCATTCATAACTTCTATCAGGATTAATAGAGGAATGGCACAACACAGAGTGATAAAAATAGATGCTTCAGAATTGTTATTACATGGGGGATGCAAGTAGTCATTAAACAGACATGTCAGGAGAGGTAATAGGGCGTCTTAAAAAAAAAAAAAAAAAAAAAAGAGCTGTGCAGTTCTTCACCTCCCCTGTGGTGGCGCTGCAGGGGAATTCAGCACTTACGGATTGGTTCCTAATAATTTGCACAGCATCGCATGGAGATACTGTGAGCCGCTTAGGGTGGATTCAGACAATAAGCAGGCGGATTACAGAACCTGGCAAGTGCAAGAGACTTTACGAACCTCAACCACATGCCACTTCAGGGTCGGGGGGGAATCTGCAGCGAATCGGTAGTACATTCCGCTTGGTAACACTTTGGTGCGGATTTGTGGAGAGTTTCACTGCAGAATATTTCCGCAACAATGAGGACTTACCCCTAGGGTATGCCCACATGTATGGGAAAATCACCCCTAGGGTATACCCACATGTACTGGAAAATCACCCCTTGGGTATGCCCACATGTACTGGAAAATCACCCCTAGGGTATGCCCACATGTACTGGAAAATCACCCCTAGGGTATGCCCACATGTACTGGAAAATCACCCCTTGGGTATGCCCACATGTACCGGGAAATCACCCCTAGGGTATGCCCACATGTACTGGAAAATCACCCCTAGGGTATGCCCACATGTACGGGAAAATCACCCCTAGGGTATGCCCACATGTACTGGAAAATAACCCCTAGGGTATGCCCACATGTACTGGAAAATAACCCCTAGGGTATGCCCACATGTATCGGAAAATCACCCCTAGGGTATGCCCACATGTACCGGAAAATAACCCCTAGGGTATGCCCACATGTACCGGAAAATCACCCCTAGGGTATGCCCACATGTACTGGAAAATCACCCTTAGGGTATGCCCACATGTACCGGAAAATCACCCCTAAGGTATGCCCACATGTACCGGAAAATTACCCCTAGGGTATGCCCACATGTACTGGAAAATAACCCCTAGGGTATGCCCACATGTACTGGAAAATCACCCCTAAGGTATGCCCACATGTACTGGAAAATTACCCCTAGGGTATGCCCACATGTACTGGAAAATAACCCCTAGGGTATGGCCACATGTACTGGAAAGTCACCCCTAGGGTATGCCTACATGTACTGGAAAATCACCCCTAGGGTATGCCCACATGTACCGGAAACAAATGTGGACTGAGTTAAACCAGGACTACACCTACACGGGCCGAGCTGCCATGAGCATCCACTGCGCCAGTCCTGTGTCAGCCCCCCCACCAGCGTTCCAGGCCATAGCTTGCCCCAGTGCCCAAGTGGTGGAGAGGCCGCAGGTAACGGCGCGCCCCTGAGTCAGCTTATTATAATTAGGGGCGCGCCGTTACCTGCCGCCGCTGTTTTGATGCTGATTAGGACATCAGGGCGAATGTTAGTGAATTCCGAGCCACGCTGGAGTAAAGTTGTACTGGTTACTGAAGCAGAAAATCACTATGGAGATTTCCCCTCCGCGCCTCCTGCCCGATACTGCAAAGTCAATGCCAGGCAGCGATGCAGAATTACATGCTCCGCTGCCAGGGGGTACAGTAATTTATGTAAAGCAGCCAGGAGCCAGTGCCAATAGACGAGCCCTGATGTACGGTACACTGTGTATAGCTCAGCACAGGGACTGGATCCGAAGGATCTGACAACAGTGACAGATGTGACGCCTGACAACACCTGCAAATCTGTTAAAGGGGAACTCCACTCATAGTGTATGTGCTAGGACTTTGCAATAAACTTCATCCACTCTGTAATTTGTGTGAGGTGTTCAGTTTCCCTGCAGAGCCCCCGCAGGTGAGATGAAGTATTACACAGGCAGCAAGGGTTCAGTTTCTCTGCAGGTAACTAGTCAACGAGTGTTCAATTCCTCTGTAGAGCCCCCGGTAGGGGAAATAAAGCATTACATGGGCCGCAAGGGTTCAATGATCCTGCAGAGCCCCCACAGGGGAAATTAGGTATTACACAGGCGGCAAGTGTTCATTTTCCCTGCAGAGCCCCCACAGGTAAAATGAAGTATTACACAGGCAAGTGTTCAATTTCCCTGCACAGCCCCCACAGGTGACATGAAGTATTACACAGGTGGCAAGTTTTCAATTTCCCTGCAGAGCCCCCAAAGGGAAAATGAAATATTACACATGTGGGAAGTGTTTAGTTTCCCTGCAGAGCCCCCGCAGGGGAAATGAGGTATTACACAGGAAGCAAGTGTTCAGTTGGCACCAATGTCGGAAACCTATAAGCACCAAATAACACCAGCTTAGGGACCATATCCCTAATATTTGGTCCCTGGGTTAGGATCATTTATTAGGCCTTAGCGCTACAATTTTACACAAGACTTTGCTCCAGCTTCTGGAGCTGGTCAACACTACTACTACTTCTCCATTCTTCCCACCATCTCCCTATCATCCAGGGGTTTGTTTCCCATAGCTATGCTTGTGGAGAGGAGATCTCAATGGTGGTTATCAAGACTCACAAGTTGTTATCACCCATTATAATATGAAATGCAGCCATCTTGATCTAGGCCCAGCTGCAGCCTCTCATTGCTGCCCTCTGGTGGCTAAACCTCTGCGCCACCGGGTAAAGAGCTTTCTCATATATAGTGATTTATTTTAAGTTATATAAAAAGAAATAAAAGCGGGAAAATATAAAAGTGTTTGCAATAAAAAAAAAAAGAAAAAAAAAAAGCAAGTTAAAATGCTGCCCGTCAGCGCTTGTGTATGCAAATCAGGTAATTAGCATTCTGGCAGAAGCAGAGCACAGTGACTTATGTGCCACATTTGGAGATGCTCTCCAATTAGCTGGCCAGATGTGCTTGCTTTAATCAAAAGCAGCTCATGAGGACAGAGGCCTCTAGGTGGCGCCCTCATACATTGACAGAAATCTGTGTGCTGTTATAGGCCTGCATTGCAGGTCCCACTGGGAGCGTAGCTGACATTTGTATCTGACAGTCTGATGTAGTGCGGGCTTTGTATCCTCCGGTACATGTCAGGTCTGACTTGGACATGATGCTGGGGCAGTAGGATGAATTCGGTGACTATGACAGAAAAATGTACATCCTGCCCAAAAATGGCCAGTTCTCATATCAGCCTCATACACTGGTGATGTCCATCTGTGTGTCATCATCACAAGAGGCATTGTATACTAACCCCCCTGCATCATAGGAGCCTAGATGACCTGTCTATCAATAAGCTTGCTGACTGTTTCCAACCTTACTGATTGTTCCTAATAACAAATGGCTGAATTATGAGTGCAGCTCTGGAGTATAATACAGGACGTATGTCAGGATTAGAGATGAGCGAATTTCATGTTTGGTAGTAAAAGCGCCTCTATAACAGAATGCCTTAAGTGGCATTCCGTTATTCATTCCGTCATAATAGAAGTCTACGGCCTGCATAACGGATCCGTCCCGTTTCCGCCATGCAGGAGAGGACTCCCCTGCATAACGGAAACGGGACGGAACCGTTTTGCAGCCCATAGACTTCTATTATGACGGAATGAATAACGGATCTGCCTCTAAAGGCTGGACAGTGACTGTACATATGTGGCTAGGTGTAGCTGCGGGGGGCTGGCAGGGCACATGCACAGGGTGCCGGAGGACATTTCATTCCCTGGGTATTTATACAGAGGCCTTGGGCAGCAGACTGAGCCTTTGACGCGGAGAACAGCTTTAACTAATAAAGGGTTAATTGTGAGCCCTGTGGATTACTAGTGGTAAAACCTCACATCTCTATCAGTATATCTGCTCAGCCCTATGTAAGTGCCAGTCTTTACTGATGTCTTGGCATCCTATTCCTGAAGCAGGAGTCTCTGGATGAGCAGGGGCCTTCAGGCTGTCTGACTGTAAATGAACCTTAACAGCTAAAAACAAATTCATGCTAAAAGAAAACGAGTCAATGAATCACATCTACGCGATCTTCCCGAAACGCGCCTGCCATGAGGTAAATGGCCTCTCCGGCGCTAGTTATTCTCCAGCAATCAAAATTGGCAATTAAAACAATGTTATATTAATTAACCGTCACAAATCCTTAATCCGGAGGCTGGACCTCTGTCAGGAACCGGTGCTGATCTCATGAAATGGCAAATATTACTCTGGATGGGAGCGGCGAGTATATCTGGCGGTATAAGAGGCGCGTTGTAATTATTTACATTCATGAGGGGCTCAACTTACTCCGGAAAAAAACAAAAACCCTTAAGGTTTCCGAGCTGAAGAATCTCATTCCCTTTCAGAAAGTAATTATTTCTGTGCAGTGCGGTCCGTTATCCCCGGCCTCATTAACACCTCTTCTCTAGCTGCGCTCTCATGCATTTGTTAGTGTAAGTGTTGACTATTCGACTTGTCTTTTTATTTAAAAAAAACATCTGATGTCCTATTTTGTTCCTGGTTATTCTTAAAGGGACGCTATCACCATTTTTTGTGGAAAATTAAACATTATTTTTGTGGATTTTATACTATTGCTATTTATGTTTATTATTTCCCAGTATTATTTGCCTTATGGAAACAGCCGTGAATGACAGAATGGTCCGGCCCTAGCAATCACATTCTGTTTTACTGTAGGCTGTAAAATGAGATGCTTTTCTACAGCGTGTATAAAGGTAACATCGACATCTAGTGGCCAACATGAAAATTGCAAGGTTTTTTTCATTAACAGTCTCAAAGGACTCATGCATGTTGGCTGTACAAAGGCGCACTGGCCCAGATTTACTAAGCCTGTAGGTGGCGTAAACCTAGACAGGCTGCCTAGACCTGCACCAGATTTATAACAAGGGCTCAGGCTGGAAATTAAATCTGGTGCAGGGATTGGCGCTCTTGTCTAGTTCTTTACCAACTATTGATGGGCTTATTTTGAGACAGAATTTTACACCAGAATTGTGGTGCAATTTTGGGGCAAAATGTTGCATCTTAGGTCACGCCCCTTTCGTCATGACGCTCCAACCTCCCTGTCAAGCCACACCCCTTTCAAGCAAGCATGAAAAAAGGTGTGCAAACAAATGCCAAATTGCGCCATTTTAAGTGCAGACACATTAGTAAATCTGGGTCATGGAGTTCTCAGGGCCTCCGTGTATGATGCCCCCTTATGGCACTATATATGGAAATGTAAGGGTTAACACGATGCTTCTAGTTTTAGAATACCTCTATTTAATGTTATCCAATGGAGCATAGGGTGATTCCTTTTTTAGGTATATTCCAGACTCAACAGAACAAAATCTTAATGCCTTAAGAGGCATATAAAGAGAGGCATATGTAGACGACTATGGGTGACGTATTATGGTTCCATACAATATATGGAGGTTGTACGGCACCATAAAGTGCCCGTGTCCCTGATGCTTTGCTGTAGGTTGTAAAGTGAGGTGCTTTTCGGCAGCGTGTGTAATGTAACAGCGACATCTAGTGGCCAATGTGATAACTGCAATGTTTCATAAACTGTTTTCTTCAACAACAGTCACAATAAAAAGCAATTAAAGAAAAAATGTCTTAAAGAGGACCTTTCACCGCTCCTGACATGTCTGTTTTAATAGCTTCATGCATTCCCCATGTAATAACAATTCTGGAGCATCTATTCTTATGACTCCATGTTGTGCCGTTCCTTTATTTTTTTCTACTAGAAGTTATAATTGAATTGCTATTAGTCTGCAGTAAGGGTCCAGAGGGGCGGTAACCAGCTGAGGGTGTGTACCTGCACAGTCTCACTTTATCCAATCAGTGCTGCCCTTTTCAGACTGTGCAGGTACACACCCCCAACTGGTTACCTCCCTCTGGACCCTTACTGAAGGCTAATAGCAATTCAATTATAAATTCTAGTAGAAAACATAAAGGAACGGCACAACATAGAGTCATAAGAATAGATGCTCCAGAATTGGTATTACATGGGGAATGCATGAAGATATTAAAACAGACATGTCAGGAGCGGTGAAAGGTCCTCTTTAAAATATACCATTAATAAATGATAATATAATATAGTAAAGGATAACAGTCTTTCTTTATGCCACACGTATAGCTTTCGCTGCTTACAGTCACACTTTGTAGTACTGGGATTTCATCCGCTCTTAGGATATTATCTTTGGTATACTTTGTTATATGGGTTGTTGTTTGTGTGAAAAGACGTTTCGCAGGTGTAACCTGTGATAATTTGTGCTGGTTCTCCCTATGGACCTCGCTTCATATGGAAGAAGAGAATGGTTTTGCCCTCAAGACCCTGGAAGATCTCGCACTTGTTAAATAAGTGAAACGCTCCCCTGGCCTGTATATCCTCGAGATGTCAATCCTGATAGCAGCAATGTGAAGAGCTGAGATACAGACAGGTCACACATCGATATACAGGGGGTGCTGGCATCATGTTTAGGTACAGGCCTTAGAGGAATTATTCGGGGATCAGTATTGGCAAAAATAATAATATTTATTATCTTGCCCAGGTGGTTGGGAATGGCCATAGGCAGCGAGGGTTTCATTTCACTGCAGAGCCCCCACAGGTGAAATTAGGTATTACACGGGCAGCAAGTGTTTAATTTCCCTGCAGAGCCCCCACAGGTAAAATGAAGTATTACACAGGAGTTAGCACAAAGAGAAAATATATCTACGGTAATTTATCCTGGTTTAGGTATCTTCAGTTACGTTCGGCACTTTCTTGTATTAAAGAAAAAAATTGCTTTTTGTTATAGACACCTCCACATTTTTGTGCACGATTTGATAGTAAAGACAGCACAGAGGGTTAAAATTTCTCAATGTTATAAATATTTATGAATATATATATATTCCCCTGGGCAAAATGCCTGGAGAAGGGATTGCCCAATGATTCAATCGGATGATTGGGAGAAATATATTGGTGAATGTGGGATTACTTTCTCTATATTTTAATCACATATTGGTTCAATTTAATATTTTACACAGAATTTATGTTACACCTTTATGGCTTAACAAACGGCCCGCGGTGTGAGTCTCCTGATGCAGATTATTTACGTATGTTTTGGACTTGTCCAGAACTAAAAGAATATTGGGGGGCAATACATAACTATATTACCCAAAAATTGAAAGTGGTGATTCCAATTGTGGTGGAGTGTTGGATTTTGAGTGATATATGTGGCATAAATATAAAAGGATTTTTTGGTTAAAATACCGTAATGTTTTTGGCAAGGCTCCTGATTGCACGGGCTTGGTTTTCATCTAAGGCCTCCTGCACACGAACGTATTTTTTTGCGGTCCGCAAAAACGGGTCCCGTTTTTCCGTGATCCGTGACCGTTTTTTCGTCCGTGGGTCTTCCTTGATTTTTGGAGGATCCACGGACATGAAAAAAAAGTCGTTTTGGTGTCCGCCTGGCCGTGCGGAGCCAAACGGATCCGTCCTGAATTACAATGCAAGTCAATGGGGACGGATCCGTTTGACGTTGACACAATATGGTGCCATTTCAAACGGATCTGTCCCCATTGACTTTCAATGTAAAGTCTGGAGTCCCTTTTATACCATCGGATCGGAGTTTTCTCCAATCCGATGGTATATTTTAACTTGAAGCGTCCCCATCACCATGGGAACGCCTCTATGTTAGAATATACTGTCGGATATGAGTTAGATCGTGAAACCTCATTTCCGACAGTATATTCTAACACAGAGGCGTTCCCATGGTGATGGGGACGCTTCTAGTTAGAATATACTACAAACTGTGTACATGACTGCCCCCTGCTGTACTGCCGCACCTGAAGGGGTTAATTGTGCTATCATCTCCCCCTGTAAGAGATCAGGGCTGCCAGGCAGCAGGGGGCAGACCCCCCCCTCCCCCCTCCCCAGTTTGAATATCATTGGTGGCCAGTGCAGCCCCCCCCCCCTCCTCCCTCTATTGTAATAATTCCTTGGTGGCACAGTGTGCGCTCCCCCCCCCCCCTTCCTCCCTCTATTGTAATAATTCCTTGGTGGCACAGTGTGCGCCCCCCCGCCCCCCCCCCCTTCCTCCCTCTATTGTAATAATTCGTTGGTGGCACAGTGTGCGCCCCCCCCCCCTTCCTCCCTCTATTGTAATCGTTGGTGGCACAGTGTGCGCCCCCCATTGGCCCCCCTCCCTCTATAGCATTAACAACATTGGTGGCCAGTGTGCGGCCTCCCATCTAGCCCCCCCCCCCATCATTGGTGGCAGCGGGTTACTAGCAGTAGTGATTCATACTTACCTGGGAGCTGCGATTTCTGCTTCCGGCCGGGAGCTCCTCCTACTGGTAAGTGACAGTTCATTTAGCAATGACACTTACCAGTAGGTGGAGCTCCCGGCCGGACACGAACATCGCAGCAGCCGGCCCGGTAAGTATGAATCTTCTACTATTGTACTATTGCTGAGTAACCATGGCAACCAGCGTCCTGGTTGCCATGGTTACCGATCGGAGCCCCAGCGATTAAACTGGGACTCCGATCGGAACTCCGCTGCCACCAATGATGGGGGGGGGGGGGGGAGATGGGAGGCCGCACACTGGCCACCAATGTTGTTAATGCTATAGAGGGAGGGGGGGGGGGGCGATGGGGGGCGCACACTGTGCCACCAACGAATTATTACAATAGAGGGAGGGAGGGGGGGGGCGCACACTGTGCCACCAACGAATTATTACAATAGAGGAAGGGAGGGGGGGGCGCACACTGTGCCACCAACGAAGAATTACAATAGAGGGAGGGGGGGGGGGCCGCACTGGCCACCAATGATATTTAAACTGGGGAGGGGGGGGGAAGGGTCTGCCCCCTGCTGCCTGGCAGCCCTGATCTCTTACTGGGGGCCGTGATCAGCACAATTAACCCCTTCAGGTGCCGCACCTGAAGGGGTTAATTGTGCTGATCACGGCCCCCTGTAAGAGATCGGGTGCTGCCAGGCAGCAGGGGGCAGTCTTGTACACAGTTTGTAGTGTATTCTAACTAGAAGCGTCCCCATCACCATGGGAACGCTTCTGTGTTAGAATATACTGTCGGTTCTGAGTTTTCACGAAGTGAAAACTCAGCTTTGAAAAAGCTTTTATACAGACGGATCTTCGGATCCGTCTGTATAAAAACTAACCTACGGATCACGGACACGGATGCCAATCTTGTGTGCATCCGTGTTCTTTCACGGACCCATTGACTTGAATGGGTCCGTGAACCGTTGGCCGTGAAAAAAATAGGACAGGTCATATTTTTTTCACGGCCATGAAACACGGATCACGGATGCGGCTGCAAAACGGTGCATTTTCCGATTTTTCCACGGACCCATTGAAAGTCAATGGGTCCGTGAAAAAAAGCGGAAAACGGCACAACGGCCACGGGTGCACACAACGTTCGTGTGCAGGAGGCCTTAGTTCTATATAAACAAAGAAACTCTGAGGATAAGGGTCCATTCACACGTCCGTATGTGTTTTGCGGATCCACGGATCCGCAAAACACGGACACCGGTAATGTGCGTTCCGCATTTTGCGGACCGCACATCGCCGGCACGTAATAGAAAATGCCTAATCATGTCCGCAATTGCGGACAAGAATAGGACATGTTCTATTTTTTTCGGGAACGGAATTGCGGACCCGGAAGTGCGGATCAGCAATTCCGGATCCGGGCAGCACATCGTGGGGCCCCATAGAAATGAATGGGTCCGCAATTCCGTTCCACAAAATGCGGAACAGAATTGCGGACGTGTGAATGGACCTTAAATGGCTTAAGATATGGGGAGAATGGAATTTTTTATTTTCTTGCCTCTCCACTCATTATTCTCATTCCTTTTTTTTTTCTTTTGTGGTGGGGGGGGGGGGGGGCTATGGGAGACGCATCGCAAAGGGATGGGAGTTTGGGAGGGAATTGGGGAGGTAAGATTTACGAAATGGAAATAATAATAATATGGATGTTTTACTTTGTATGGTAATATCATTGTTTAAAGATTGAAAATAAATATTAAATATAAAAATTATATAAATATATACAGGGGGTGTGCGGCACATGAGGGATGCCCGCTCTTCATCCGAATCTGCCTGACCAGGAGTAAGTATATGAGATTTAGGAAGTCTAAGGCTGCATTCACACGTCCGTGCTGTGTTGCGGACCCGCAAATTGCGGATCCGCAACACACCCGCCCGGCACCCCTATAGAAATGCCCAATTCTTGTCCGCAGCTGCGGACAAGAATAGGACATGCTCTATCTTTTTGCGGAGCTGCGGACCCAAAGATCGGGGCCGCGCTCCGCAAATGCGGATGCGGACAGCACACTGTGTGCTGTCCGCATCCATTCCGTCCCCATAGAGAATGAATGGGTCCTCACCTGTTCCGCAAAATTGCGGAACGGATGCGGACCCATTTTGCGGACGTGTGAATGGAGCCTAATGGATTTTGATGGGTGAATCCTCCTCTATGGATGTAAATGAAGGGGAGTCCAGGAACAGACGATGTGAAACCCGGGCCTATTTTAGTATCTAGCCATTTTCAAGATCTCTGCTTGCAGTCAGTGAGTGCATGCAAAGGGACAAACATATATTACATATTCCACATACCAGGAGAAAGTGCAAGTTACTCACCCATCAGTGTCTTGAAAATTTACATTCACTCTTTTGGCGGATCCGAGGAGCTCTGTGACAAGGAAGGAGAAAGGAAATAATTGAGGACTGATGTAATTCATGAAATAAGAGCTCATGCTGAACATGGCAGGTATGACACAGGTGTTTGACTAAATTTGATATCAGGAAAGGCATGTAATAAATCATGCGACATGCAAGGACCTACAAAAGTTGTTTTTTCTTCACTAGGATGGTAATGTTGCAGTTCTGAGTGTGGCCAGCAGTGGCTGCTAGAGAGCTCCCTCCTGGTCTGCCCCACAGCAGATTGTTACCTAGGTCTCCCATCATTCATAACATAAAGCATACAGATAATACCACAATACAGAGACCAGGGAATACCGCCTTACATGATTTATGTAATACATAATACTGCCTTATACAGGCCATATAATACTGTCACACTGAGCTTGCATAATACCACAGTACACAGCCCATGTAACATCACTGTAAATAAGTAATGACCACATACACAGCCAGCTTAATACTGCCAGACACAGCCCACATAGTACCAGCATACACAGTCGACATAATATCCACATACACAGTTCATGTAAAACTGACATATTGTCTGACTTGATACTGCAATACACAATTCACAAAGTATATTGCATCATAACCCACGTAATACTGCCAGACACAGCCCCCGTAATATCGCCACGCATCTCATGTTATACTGCTGTACACAGCCTCCTAATACTTTCATATACAGCCCACACAATACTGCCATACACAGGCCATGCAATACTGTCACACAGCCTATGTAATACAGCTATACAGAGCTCATGCAGTACAGCCATACACAGCCCACATAATACTGCCATAAACTGTCATGTAATACTGCAATACACAGCCCATGTAATACTATTATTAACAGAAAGTGACAAGATCTTCAGCTCACCAGCACATGGCCATTATAAGAAAGACTCTAGGTGACAAGATCTTCAGCTCACCAATGCACGGCCATTAACAGAAAGACTCTAGGTGACAAGATCTTCAGCTCACCAATGCACGGCCATTAACAGAAAGACTCTAGGTGACAAGATCTTCAGCTCACCAATGCACGGCCATTAACAGAAAGACTCTAGGTGACAAGATCTTCAGCTCACCAATGCACGGCCTTAAACAGAAAGACTCTAGGTGACAAGATCTTCAGCTCACCAATGCATGGCCTTTAACAGAAAGACTCTAGGTGACAAGATCTTCAGCTCAACAATGCACGGCCATTAACAGAAAGACTCTAGGTGACAAGATCTTCAGCTCACCAATGCACGGCCATTAACAGAAAGACTCTAGGTGACAAGATCTTCAGCTCACCAATGCACGGCCATTAACAGAAAGACTCTAGGTGACAAGATCTTCAGCTCACCAATGCACGGCCTTAAACAGAAAGACTCTAGGTGACAAGATCTTCAGCTCACCAATGCATGGCCTTTAACAGAAAGACTCTAGGTGACAAGATCTTCAGCTCACCAATGCATGACTATTAACAGAAAGACTCTAGGTGACAAGATCTTCAGCTCACCAATGCATGACTATTAACAGAAAGACTCTAGGTGACAAGATCTTCAGCTCACCAATGCACGGCCATTAACAGAAAGACTCTAGGTGACAAGATCTTCAGCTCACCAATGCATGACTATTAACAGAAAGAGTCTAGGTGACAAGATCTTCAGCTCACCAATGCATGACTATTAACAGAAAGACTCTAGGTGACAAGATCTTCAGCTCACCAGCGCATGACTATTAACAGAAAGACTCTAGGTGACAAGATCTTCAGCTCACCAATGCACGGCCATTAACAGAAAGAGTCTAGGTGACAAGATCTTCAGCTCACCAATGCATGACTATTAACAGAAAGACTCTAGGTGACAAGATCTTCAGCTCACCAATGCATGACTATTAACAGAAAGACTCTAGGTGACAAGATTTTCAGCTCACCAGCGCATGCCCATTAATAGAGAGACTCTAAGTGAAAGATGTGACGCATGCGGCTCGCTCCCTACGTGTGCCCACGGTATAAAAACCTGGCTGCTAAATAACCTCCCATCTTTACTCAAGCTGCTTCATTATAGAAGAGAGCATCTGATTGGCACCATTACCCAGACTGCAGTTGCCAAACTTCTTGCCAAAATCAGACACCTATATTCGGCCTCCTCTCCCTTCTCGGTGGGGCCTCGTTCCTTGAGATAGAAGCAGCTCTCGCTAGTAGGACCATATCCTGTGGCTATGCCATAAATATCCGGGTGGGACAACCCCTTTAAAGGGGCTTTCCAGGAGTACAATATTGATGATCTATCCCCAGGTGAAGTCATCAATGGGTGGGGGTTCGACTCCCTGCAACCCCGCAGATAAGCTGTTTCAAGAGGCCACAGCCTCCTCTCAGTTTACCAAGCACAGCGCCTTACATTATATAGTGGCTGGGCTTGGTAGTGCAGCCCAGGTCCATTCACTTGAGCTACATACAGGCCATGTGACCGATGGATGTGACGTCACTGGTCTGGAAAGAGGCCGCAGTGCTCACCGAGGATGGTCCAGTGATATTAAAATCCTACAAAGGCCCCTGAGGTGACCACAGAAGATCTTTATGCTCTTTAGGAGACAACAATGGTCACATTCTGGATTAAACCATCATCCCTCCAAATACCTGCAGGAGAAGACGCCTGCTACAGACAGTACACAGGCTGCCATAAACAGCGCTCTTTTTTCTGCTGACTGCAGCCAATGAGAAGGAATCGATTTTACCGTTTTATCAGGACATTAACACAACCGATACCGATATAAAATGCATTTCTGGGATTTTAAGGGGTCACATACTCTCGGGTCTTCGTCTGCACCTCCACATTTGACAGATGTTCGTTTCATCGAGTTGCGCCATGATAAGAAAAACAATGTCTCTGGATGATGGTGGTGGTAGTGGTGGGTAATTACCCGTCCTCCCACCCACTTTCCACACCAGTCTGCTCCCTTCTATTTTACTTGCAATTAACAATGCAAATTAGCACATTACAGAACCTGTCAGCTCCTGACACATGGGACGCTCGGCTCCGCACGGAGAAACGGCAGGAAATGGGAACGGTCGCCTTGCAAACAGCGATGATGGTGCAGAAAACAGCTGTCTGCCATGCTGAGGAAAAGTGCCAAGAAAACCTGGCAAAGAAATGAAGCCACTCAGTAAACGTGATGGAAAGATGATTCGGCAATACAACCAGTATACATATAGTACAGCACAGTATACACAGTATACATATATAGTAATAACCAGTATGTACTGTACAGGATTCACTGCACCCAGAGTCAGGGACCCCACAGCAAACTCCCAATAAAGTGCAAGCACAGAACCCCGTGACATCCATCATAGTGCGTCCATACAGTGCCAGTCAGATTCTCCCATACAGTGCCAGTCACAGAGCCTAATATACAGTGTCACATAGAGGCCCCATACAGTGCCAACCACAGTGCCCCTACACAGTGCCACCACATAGCCTAATATACAGTGCCAACCACTGAGCCTTCTATATAGTGCTAACCTCAGTGCCTCCTCTACAGTGCCAACCACAGTGCCTCCTATACAGTGCCAATCACAGAGCCTAATATACAGAGTCACATAGAGGCCCCTATACAGTGCTAACCACAGTGCCACCACATAGACTAATATGCAGTGCCAAACACAGTGCCTTCTATATAGTGCCAATCACAGTGCCCCTATACAGTGCCAACCACAGTGCGCCCTATACATTGCAAGTCACAAAGCTAACTATTCACTGTCAATCATACAGCCCCCTGTACAGTGCCTCCTATACACAGTGCCACATAGAGGCCCCTATACAGCGCCAACAGTGCCTCCTATACAGTGCCAACCACACAAAGCCCCCTCTATAATGCCACTACATAGCCTAATATACAGTGCCACATAGAAGCCCCTATACAGAACCAACCATAGTGCCCCCTATACAGTGCCCATCACAGAGCTTACTATTCACTGCCAATCACAGAGCACCCTATACAGTGCCACCACATAACCTAATACACTGTACAGTACCCCATAGAGACCCCTATACCGTGCCAACCACGGTGCCTCCTACACAGTGCCAGCCACATAGATCCCCCTATACAGTGTCAACCACAGTGTTCCTTATACAGTGCCAGCCACCAATCCTGGATATAGCCCTGGCCACCTACTTCTCCACTAATTCTCCATTGAAAGGATATCCAATATGGTTGAGGAGCACTATAGGACAGACGCATGGTTATCTAGGAGCAGCAGGACGATACCCCTGTGCCCCTGTACCCCTGCTAGGTATTTAGTGGTTCTTTCGCTTTAATTCATTGTCATGCAGTTGGTTAGTAGTACCAGGGACAAGGCTGCGTTTCTGAGGTCTGTATATGGAAGACCTTTAGGAGGGGCCAGGAAGCTAGAAGAGATCTAGACGTGTAAAACAGAGGGCCACTCCATTGAAGACATCCTCAGGGTAACATATGTCTTGCTACTACCACCTCTTTTCGTAACATACGGGCGTCGGCCAGGTGCTTTGTTGGAAACTGGTCAATGAGGATCTCACTCATTTGTCCACGGCTTTGGTGACTGTTACTTACATTACTATCATAGTTCAGTAAACCTTTTATGCCCCTAAGCCTTGTTAAGCCTATTTATTCCCGGATTTCTGAATTCACAGTAATTCAGTAATCATACCTCCGGTAAAGAGTCTCAGTTCTGAAGGTACCATCTACCTATCAACATATCCACTTCTAGGGATTTGCCATAAAATAAGCCCCTCAGGAGACCCTCCTTACAAAAACAGAAAACAAAATGCGTCACCCAGCTTTTCCACAAACAAATAAAGCTATAGAAATAAAATAATGGAGAGGATGTGTGAAGAATGTAACAGCTCCGGTGACGTGATTTGATGATAAGATTATGGCCGGATATTTATCGGATATTATAATTTATGCATAAAATCTGTAAGATTCTTCGAAAAATGAAGTATCAGTGTCAGTATATCATTTGGCACTCGTGTCATTACCACATGCCATATATAAGCTGATGAGGAAAGTGTGCACAATTGAGAGGTGATCACGACACAAGGGGGGCTGTTGCTATGGTAACAAGAGCGCATTAGATGGGAAGTAGATGGTAGAGCTCAAAAGGTCAGCCTTTGACGGCCCGTGAAAAAAAAAGTGATAATGGAAGTGAAGAGAACAGGCCTATAGAGCAGTCATTACCGCCTAGCCCAAGGCCATTCCTTAGTAACTGCCTCTTTTACTGTAGCAGAATATCACTTAAAGGGGAAGTCCATATAAAAATAACTATCAACAATAGCATTGGTAATGGTCTCTGTGCTGGAGCCTTTGCCAGTTCCCAAAGCATAGCTGACCCTTCTCAGGTCCTGAATGGTGATGACATCATAGCTAAATAGTGACAAATGCTCTAAAGAACCCTAGATGATTCTCACTAATCTTCATCTATTCTCAGGATCAGTAAAGGATAAGTATAGTAATGTACGTACACAGTGACTGTACCAGCAGAATAGTGAGTGCAGCTCTGGAGTATAATACAGGATGTAACTCAGGATCAGTACAGGATAAGTAATGTAATGTATGTACACAGTGACTGCACCAGCAGAATAGTGAGTGCAGCTCTGGAGTATAATACAGGATGTAACTCAGGATCAGTACAGGATAAGTAATGTACGTACACAGTGACTGCACCAGCAGAATAGCGAGTGCAGCTCTGGAGTATAATACAGGAAGTGACTCAGGATCAGTACAGGATAAGTAATGTACGTACACAGTGACTGCACCAGCAGAATAGTGAGTGCAGCTCTGGAGTATAATACAGGATGTAACTCAGGATTAGTACAGGATAAGTAATGTAATGTATGTACACAGTGACTGCACCAGCAGAATAGTGAGTGCAGCTCTGGAGTATAATACAGGATGTAACTCAGGATAAGTGATGTATGTACACAGTGACTGCACCAGCAGAATAGTGAGTGCAGCTCTGAAGTATAAGTCAGAATGTAACTCAGAATCAGTACAGGATAAGTAATGTAATGTATGTACACAGTGACTCCACCAGCAGAATAGTGAGTGCAGCTCTGGAGTATAATACAGGCTGTAACTCAGGATCAGTACAGGATTAGTAATGTAATGTACGTACACAGGAGCTGCACCAGCAGAATAGTGAGTGCAGCTCTGGAGTATAATCCAGGATGTGACGCAGAATCAGTACAGGATAAGTATAGTAATTTATGTACACAGTGACTGTACCAGCAGAATAGTGAGTGCAGCTCTGGAGTATAATACAGGATGTAACTCAGGATCAGTACAGGATAAATAATGTAATGTATGTACACAGTGATTCCTCCAGCAGAATAGTGAGTGCAGCTCTGGAGTATAATACAGGATGTGACTCAGGATCAGTACAGGATAAGTAATGTAATGTATGTACACAGTGACTGCACCAGCAGAATAGTGAGTGCAGCTCTGGAGTATAATACAGGATGTAACTCAGGATAAATACAGGATAGATTAACTCTATCTGTACATCATGTTCAGTTGGACATACATTATGACAGCTTCTGTGAATAAATAATTGAAAGATAGAACTTTTCATCTGCAACAGATCCACCTGCAAAAAAGATGCCAAAGATACAGGGGGCGGTATTCTTCCATATGCACATACGTAGGAGCCCCAGGAACCCAGCGATCACAATTTATCAGCACACATTGCAAATATGAGCCCAAGAAATGCTCATTTACTAGGCACGAGATCCCTTTAACCAACATATAGATTTCAAATTTTTGATCAACTACACAAGTTCTTGATGACACAGAAATGCTGGTCACGGATTTGGGCGCTTACTCCGGAGTGTGAGCCATATATCAGGCAGTGAACGGCCCCCTGCAGGTGACAGGCGGTACAGAGGTGCGTCTGCATGCTGAACACGAGCCATCTCCAATCACTACAAAGAGAGTGCGCGTCTAAGAGGCAGAACGATAGAATCCCTGCAGAGCTGGATTCGCACTCCCACCGGGCACAGTCACGCTTTCCTACACGGCTCTGGACCTCCATTTAACCCCGCTGCCATTGTGGCGGACCAGCTCTTCTTTCACCTGGACTATGTGATCATATTAGCTAGTCATTTCCATGAAATGGCCATTAGTAGGAACATGAGGAAACGGAAAAACAAATTCTAAAGCTTGACTAGGATTAGAAAAACATGGCTGCTTTCTCCTAGAAACAGCGCCACCCCTGTTCACAGGCTGTATCCGGTACTGCGGCTCAACTTCATTGAAATGCGAAATCATTCTGCATTTATGCGCGACCCGAATCGTTCATTGTAACGCGTTTTAGACTGCAGTACGTTTCCTATACTGTACATACATTACAGTGGAATTTCATTACAATGCAGTGGGCAGTAGTTGACCTGGATGTGCTCGGGCATAGCTGTGCCAATTTGCAAATTATTACCTATGCATGGATCAAAAAAGCATGGGAGGATTATTTTTTTTTTTTCATTTCTGCTTTCTTGTTTTTTTCGTTCAGGTTATGGCCCTGACATTATCTGATGTGGTGGTCTGGACAAGGGTGCTCCTAGCCTTTCTGCTGCCTGAGGCGAAAACTGAAATGGTGCCCCCCACCCCCATGCCAATTTCTTAACCTAACCCCTTTGCCACAATGAAAGCGCTCTTTGCCCATGGCCCTTCTGCTGCCCCCCTTGCCCTTTCCTGGTGCTGCCTGAGGCGATCGCCTCACCTGGCCTCATCGGTGGTGCACCCCTGGGTCTGAATACACGTCTACTCGTTTGCCATGCCAGAGGCGCACAATGGGAGAAGGTTGGCACATAAGGCGGGGGTGCTAGAACAGTGCCCTGAAACTTTGCCCAGTTCCTCCGTTCTCCTTTATTCTTAATGAAAAGCGAAGACAGAGACATTTCTATTACCCCCGACTATTACTCCTGGCATACTCCCATCTAAGCCTTGGCTGCGGCTCGGTGGGAGGATAAATGAGATGTCAGGCATCGCACCTCTCGCTCCACGCCGCGCTGAAGTTAAGATCCGTCATGTAGCACGGGAGGGGTGGGGGGGGGGTCATTTGTATTTTCTTAGAGGCGGGCATATGTTTAGCGGGATAAGGATTAAATCTTGAGAATTAAATTAGGCGAGAGATTAACTGCGACTAATATAAAACATGTCTGAACGGATCGGCAGAAATTCTGCAAGTGATGAGTGTCGTGGCCTGTGGACGTTCACATTTCCATAGGACGCATGAATATGGTAATGAGTTGAACATTTCAATGGCGGGGTGTGGAACGCGTTGGAGCAGCTCATTATCAGGGTTAGATCATTTCGCTGGCAAGGGTTAAAGGGGTATTCTCATCTCAGACCATGGGGGCATATCGCTAGGATGTCTGATAGGTGCGGGTCCCACCTATATCGAGAACGGAACCCCGAAGGTGGTGGAGGGCGCACTGCGCACGGGCAGCCGCTCTCCATTCATTTTGCTGGCTCGGCTATTTCCGTTGGGCCCATAGAAGTGAGCGGTGGCCGGTCATGCGCGGTGCGCTCCCATTCACTTCTATGGGGAGAGCGCTTGGTGGTGGCCGGACCAGAGTCCTCAAGCCACCACTTTGCGGGGCTCCATTCCCCATATAGGTGCAGGTCCCAGCGACGGGACCCGCACCTATAAGACAATGGGGACATATCCTAGTGATATGCCCCCATTGTCCAAGATGAGACAACCCCTTCAAAGAAAATCCGGCACCCCTTCTGACTTGTCTGTTTTAGTGACTACTTGCATTCTCCATGTAATAACAATCCTGGGGCATCTATTCTTATGACTCTTTGCCGATCCTCTATTATTCCTACTAGAAGTTCATGAATGGTCATCAGTCTGCAATAAAGGTTCAGATGGGTGTTACCAGTTGGTGGGGGTGTCCCTGAACAGTCTGACACTGGCAGCCCTGTTTGGATGGTGTCAGACTGTGCAGGGACACCCTCCAGCTGGTAACACTCAAATTTATTCATAACTTCTAGTGGGAATAGTAAAGGAATGGCACAACACAGCATCATAAAAACAGGTGTTCCAGAAATATTACATGGTGAATGCAAGTAGGTCCTCTGTAAATAGCTCTATTATATCTCTATTATGGACTCAAAAAGGTTACCCTATTATATATGAGATAATAGAGGGGTCCTCTGTTCAGGACCCTCATTTCTTGGAGTAGAGAGGTTACAAAGAGCGTCTCTTGCTCTGGAGGACCTGTCATCATGGGCGGATTAAGTGCATGATAGGCCCGGGCTGTCTACCCAACTCGGACCCCTTCCTTCATTTTAGGCCTCCTGCACACGACCGTATGGCTTTTTCAGTGTTTTGCGGTCCGTTTTTCACGGATCCATTGTTCCGGGGTTTTTTTTTGTTTTCGTTGTGTTTCCGTTTTTCCATTCCGTTTTTCCGTATGGCATATACAATATACAGTAATTACATCGAAAAAATTGGGCTGGGCATAACATTTTCATCTATTGAAAATGTTATGCCCAGCCCAATTTTATCGATGTAATTACTGTATACGCCATACGGAAAAACGGAACAGAAACGGAAACACGACGGAAACGGAACAACGGATCCGTGAAAAACGGACCGCAAAACACTGAAAAAGCCAACGTTCCGTTGAAAGATAGAGCATGTCCAAATCACATTCCGTGGCTTCATTAAAGTCAAAGGTTCCGCAAAAAAAAAAAGAACACATACGGAAATGCATCCGTATGTCTTCCGCATCTGTTCCGTGTTTGCTGAACCATCTATTGAAAATGTTATGCCCAGCCCAATTTTTTCTATGTAATTACTGTATACTGTATATGCCATACGGAAAAACGGAAAGGAAACGGAAACACAACGGAACTCAAAAACGGAACAACGGATCCGTGAAAAACGGACCGCAAAAAACTATAAAAGCCATACGTTCGTGTGAACTAGGCCTAAGTTAAATTTTTTCTGTATGAAGAGGCGGCGGTGCTTCGTGAGCGGCACAGTCTCTTCCTAGGCCATATGACATCACATTCATCGGTCACGTGGCCCATCCGAGTGATTGGGGCTGAGTTGCAGTACAAGCGCAGTGCTATCAAATGGACAGCGCTGTGCTTGGTAAGGAGCAAGGAGGCTGCTGCGCTCACCGGGACATCGCGGTCTCCTCAAACCAGGAGTCCGACTCCCACCATCTCATAACTCTGAGTACAGATGTCATAGATGTTATCTGCAGTCCTATGTAACACCCCACATAACACAGTGAACTATTGTGTTATGTGGGGTGTTACATAGGACTGCATGGAACATCTACTACATTATCTGCACAAAGAAAGCTATCACTGTTATCGGGGCTGTTACATAGGACTGCAGGTGACAAATAAAAATTTTAGTTGCCAAATGTAAAATATATATGATTATGATAAAAAAGACTTGGAGGAGAAGATGAGACGCAGGTCACAGTAGTGAGCCAGCTCCACATACACACACTGCGTGCAGAATTATTAGGCAAATGAGTATTTTGACCACATCATCCTCTTTATGCATGTTGTCTTACTCCAAGCTGTATAGGCTCGAAAGCCTACTACCAATTAAGCATATTAGGTGATGTGCATCTCTGTAATGAGAAGGGGTGTGGTCTAATGACATCAACACCCTATATCAGGTGTGCATAATTATTAGGCAACTTCCTTTCCTTTGGCAAAATGGGTCAAAAGAAGGACTTGACAGGCTCAGAAAAGTCAAACATAGTGAGATATCTTGCAGAGGGATGCAGCACTCTTAAAATTGCAAAGCTTCTGAAGCGTGATCATCGAACAATCAAGCGTTTCATTCAAAATAGTCAACAGGGTCGCAAGAAGCGTGTGGAAAAACCAAGGCGCAAAATAACTGCCCATGAACTGAGAAAAGTCAAGCGTGCAGCTGCCAAGATCCCACTTGCCACCAGTTTGGCCATATTTCAGAGCTGCAACATCACTGGAGTGCCCAAAAGCACAAGGTGTGCAATACTCAGAGACATGGCCAAGGTAAGAAAGGCTGAAAGACGACCAGCACTGAACAAGACACACAAGCTAAAACGTCAAGACTGGGCCAAGAAATATCTCAAGACTGATTTTTCTAAGGTTTTATGGACTGATGAAATGAGAGTGAGTCTTGATGGGCCAGATGGATGGGCCCGTGGCTGGATTGGTAAAGGGCAGAGAGCTCCAGTCCGACTCAGACGCCAGCAAGGTGGAGGTGGAGTACTGGTTTGGGCTGGTATCATCAAAGATGAGCTTGTGGGGCCTTTTCGGGTTGAGGATGGAGTCAAGCTCAACTCCCAGTCCTACTGCCAGTTTCTGGAAGACACCTTCTTCAAGCAGTGGTACAGGAAGAAGTCTGCATCCTTCAAGAAAAACATGATTTTTTTATGCAGGACAATGCTCCATCACACGCGTCCAAGTACTCCACAGCGTGGCTGGCAAGAAAGGGTATAAAAGAAGAAAATCTAATGACATGGCCTCCTTGTTCACCTGATCTGAACCCCATTGAGAACCTGTGGTCCATCATCAAATGTGAGATTTACAAGGAGGGAAAACAGTACACCTCTCTGAACAGTGTCTGGGAGGCTGTGGTTGCTGCTGCACGCAATGTTGATGGTGAACAGATCAAAACACTGACAGAATCCATGGATGGCAGGCTTTTGAGTGTCCTTGCAAAGAAAGGTGTCACCTGCACACACAGATATCCCCCTAAAATAGCTAAAACTAAAAACAAACTAAAAACTACTTCCAAAAATATTCAGCTTTGATATTAATGAGTTTTTTGGGTTCATTGAGAACATGGTTGTTGTTCAATAATAAAATTAATCCTCAAAAATACAACTTGCCTAATAATTCTGCACTCCCTGTATGAGAATACAGCACCACATACCTGTTACATCCAGTGACATCTCCTGTCATGTAGATCTTCTCTTTCCTCTTCTCCTCCGTTTGACCCAGAACGCCATGACTAATTCTTGTAGCCGCATCTCGTCTCTGTAGAGTTTGTTACACAGACACGTTAGATTTCTCATAATTGGGGTCATTTATCAAACTGGTGTAAAGTAGAACTGGCTTAGGTGCCCATAGCAACCAATCAGATTTCACCTTTCATTTTCGAAAGGAGCTGTCAAAAATGAAAGGTGAAATCTGTTGCTATGGGCAACTAAGCCAGTTCTACTTTAAACCACTTTGATAAATCACCCCAAAGGTCCCTATGGTGTCTACAGCAGCTATAATGTCCCCTAGAGTCCCCCCTGTAATAATAACACCCTCTATTGTGCTCCAGGCAATAATCCCTGTATAGTGTCCCCAAAAATAATGTCCCCTAATAGCAACGCCCCAACACTGCCCCCATATAGTAATTCCCCCCACACTGCCCCTATATAGTAATTTCCCCCACACTGCCCCATATAGTAATTTCCCCCACACTGCCCCATATAGTAATTTCCCCCACACTGCCCCTATATAGTAATTTCCCCCACACTGCTCCATACAGTAATTTCCCCCACACTGCCCCATATAATAATTTCCCCCACACTGCCCCATATAATAATTTCCCCCACACTGCTCCCATATAGTAAGTTCCCCCACAATGCTCCATATAATAATTTCCCCCACACTGCTCCATGAAGTAATTTTCCCCCACACTGCGCTCCCATGAAATTATTTGCCCCCATGAAGTAATTTCCCCCCATGAAGTAATTTGCCCTCACACTGCACCCCTATGAAGTAATTTGCCCCATGTAGTAATCTGCCCCCAATGAAGTGATTTGCCCCATGTAATAATCTTCCCCCATACTGGTCCCCCTGAAGTGATTTGCCCCCATGTCCTCCTTTGCCCCCCAAAGTTGGCACACACCGAAAAAAAAAACTAAAAGCTAATACTTACCTGTGTCCGGGATGGTGAGGCAGGCCGCAGGCATGCAATCCACATTGTCCTGCGTCCCGGCGCAGGCGCGCGATGATGTCATCACGCACACCTGCGCTGGGATTATACTACCACATAGGCCTCAGGCCTACTAGGCCTGAAGCCTATGGCATTGATCGGCGGTGGGGCAGGGAACTATGCGCTCCCGTGCCCCGCCGCAGTATGTTGGCGTTCAGTGTTAGGCCCCCCAGCGATGCCAAGCCCGGGGCTGCCGACCCGAACGTCCCTATGTTAATCCGCCACTGCCTGTCATGCCTGACAACCTATTAATATGAATGGACATTGTGCAATACTTCATTTCTCCTGTGGTGGCGCTGTAGGGCAAGTGAACAATTACTGCCAGGTTTCCCCACAGATAACAGCTGATCTCTGGAGGTCTTAGCAGAAGGACCAGGGGCCTCACTATAGGGGAAGAAGAGGAAGCGGCTCTTTTGGGGGATCAGACCCACAAGGGGTCCCCTCAGGAGGAAGACTAAAAGATTTTATTGTCAGGGCCCCCTCAACAGCATTAAACAATGACATTATATACAGTACCACAGGACGGAGTGGCTGCTGGGCCTTGTCTGAGAGCTCAGTCTTGACTAGCCACAGGAGTGGGGGTTGCACATGAGATGGAGGTAGCGATATGCCCCCATTGTCCATGATGAGACAACCCCTTTAAAGGGGTTGTCCAATAGTACAAATACAACCCACCATGCCCGGGCCCCTCATATAGACGAAACTTACCCGGTCCCTCTTGCACCCATGTCCTTCCGATTCCCTGCACCGCCAATGGTGCATCTCCCCATCGCGCGGATCAAAACATTCAGCCATGGGGGGAGCAGCCAATATCAGGCCACAGCGGTGACCAGCCTCCCTAGCGTCACCTGCGATACTAGGGAGGTTGGTCACCATTGCGGCCTGATATTGGCTGCTCCCCCATCGATGGATGTTTTGATACACCCAACAGGGAGATGCAATGTTGGCCGTGCAGTGATCCGGAGAGGACGGGGGTGCCAGGGACCGGGTAAGTATCGTCTATAGGAGGGTCCGGGGGTGGTGTGGTGTATTTGTACAATTGGAGCACATATATAAACAATCAGATCCCTTCTTTCAATTCAAAATCTGAATTGAAGATATGAAAGCTGCAATCTGATTGGTTGCTAGGGGCAATAACTCCATTGTTGTCTTTTGAGGCTCAATATAGTTAGAAAGGGACAATATAGAACATTTAAAGGGTTTGTCCAGGACTCCTAACCCAGTGGGGACGACATCCATACTTACTTGCTCCTTGCCACTCCATTCTGGCTCCCAGGCTGCCTTCCCCGAACTTCTGTAAACCTTCTTCAAGGGTGGGGGTCACAGGAACTGCTGCAGCCAATGACTGGCTTCACCAGTCCCCAAACCACACGTCACCTCACACACTGCTGAGGCCAGTCATTGGCTACAGCAGCCCACATGACTCCATTCGCGTAGGAAGTTCATAGTACACACTTTGTAATTGGTAAATTTGGGACAAACAGGCCCCACCCCAGGAAAGACTAATAAAGTGCAGGGCCGCCCATTTATGGGTGGGGCTTACATAAGCCCTGCCCATTTTGGTCTAAAGCAGCGCAAACTTGCAGGGACTCTCTGTGAAAATCAGTGACAGTCCCTGGAAATTCATCTCGGGAGCCACGGAGCCCGAGTGGAGCGGAGCAGGTAAGAAGAGATCTCTTCATGAGACTTAAAACCACAATCCTGGACGCCCCTTTTAAGGTTATGGCGGAGGTTGCTATGGACACTGAGTGCAAGGAAGAATGCGTAAGGCTCTTGAGACTCACGAAAAGGAAAGTAAATGATGATGGAGAAGAAAGTTAAGACGTGCGCAAGTTCCTTTCATCTCAGTGAGACCAGAGCGGCTCTTCTCCAGATCGTGCGGCTGCCGCGTGTTATCTGATGTCGCTATGGCGGTATGGCGGGACCCTGTCTATAGGCTTTACCTTGAGAAGAGACGGCAGTTGCTAGGTTACCAGCTTCTCTCTTCCCTTCCGCCATCCGACATAAAGAAATGGCACAGAGATCTAAAGGCGCCCGGGCTCCCTGCAAGCCTCGCATCTTACTTTATAATGCACAGTGATGAAACCTGGCCGTCAAGGACACGCCCCAGGTCTTCACTCTCACCCTGCAAATCTGGGAAGATTGGGGCCCATGTGAACATGCCCTTAAAGAGAACCTGTTGCCTGGGGCCACTAAACTACCAGCATGCCACTATGCAGTTAGGGTTCAGGGTAACGGACCTGCCCACAGCAAACTCCTCCGTAAACGGCCAAGAGAAGAGACCAGGACTCTTCTCCAGCGGCATAGGCTGCACCAATGAAGTGGAAAATGGTACACTTTGCTTCAATGTAGGCAGACAATGTAACTGCTAAGGGGCCCTGGGAAAAGGGGGCCCGATGCTGAACTCCTTCCTCTTCTCTGGCAAGAAAGCAGTGTTTTGTTTTTTTTCATGTAGTGGCCACTAGGTGGAGCTCGGTGCAATGTCTACATTTCTATGTACTGAGCTCCCCCTAGTGGTGGCTGCAGGCAAACAGCTTTGTAATAGAGGAGAAGCAGATTTATCTGTGTATATAGTGAGAAATATGGCGGTCAGAATGAGCGAAATAGTTGCGAAGCACTAGGTGGAGGACAACGTTTTTCATTAACAATCTTTTTATTAAAATTTACTTCACTTAAAAAAAAAAAGTAAGGCCTCTTTCACACGAGCGTGTCCGGATAAGGTCCGGATGCGTTGCGGCAAACCCGCGCGAGTAGGTACCCAATTGCAGTCAGCTTTGACTGCGATTGCGTTCCGTTGTTCAGTTTTTATCGCGCGGGTGCAATGCGTTTTGCACGCGCGTGATAAAAAACTGACTGTGGTACCCAGACCCGAAGTTCTTCACAGAGGTTCAGGTTTGGGTTCAAGGTTGTGTAGATTGTATTATTTTCCCTTATAACATGGTGATGGATCATGTGACGGACCATGTGATGGACGCAGTGACGTCATCAAAGGTCCTATTCCTCACAGATGAAGACAGAAGAGATGCCGGCTGCGCGAACAAGTGGATTAAGGTGAGTTAAATATTTTTTTTATTTTTTTTAACCCCTCCAGCCCTATTGTACTATGCATTCTGTATTCAGAATGCTATTATTTTCCCTTATAACCATGTTATAAGGGAAAATAATACAATCTACACAACCTTGAACCCAAACCTGAACGCTCGTGTGAAAGAGGCCTAATGGGAAATTGGGTAGTGCGAGGCCTTTTTGCTACGGGCCCTGTGAGATCTGTGTACACCCCTGCTTGCTTCACTGCGCATGTGCAAATGCTTAGTGTAGCAAGGTGCACCATCCCTGGCTTCAGCATGCACAGTGTGTATCATCATCATCATCATCATCATCATCATCATTTTTCAAGACCTCTGATTGCCATCAGGGAATGGGAACATTACTGTTTACATCCAGAGGCTGAAAACTTATAGAGGCCTAAGGGTATGCTCACATGGAGGGTTTTGCCACTGTAAAAACCTTGAGTTTCTGCCGCCGTTTTGCATTGTGCATGCCGGTGGTCAGGCCCGCAGTTTGAGCCCCATTCAATGGAAGGGGACACCCCCTGCATCCGAGCCAACAAGAAACAGATATCCCTTTTTGACATGGTTGTGAAACCCGCATGGAAATAGTCCATGGACCCCTACTGAGTGAGGACTAATAGTTCTCACAGCTGAGGGTTTGTTACAATTGTTTCCAGCCTACATGATCCAGTCTAGAGTGAAGTGAAGTGAGTAAAAGCACAGAATTCAGGTTAGGCGTCTCTGTTGTAGATCAGGGACACCATGACGGACCCCAATGGGATCTATCGGGTCGGTCAGCCGCCGTTGGTGTCCGTCTTGTCCTATGACGGTGCAGCACAACAGAAATAACAAAAATGGGAACATGTTATTTTGCTACAATGTATCAATGCAGCTAACTACTAGCTCGGCCTTAACCCCCCCTAAAGATGTGCGGCACTAGCTCGCCCATAAAACACAAAGCTACTGTGCACCACATGGGTTAAATCTAGTTCTTGCTCGCATGGGCAGAGCTGTGAACAGTACATTCCAGGGAGGGACTGACACACTGTGATGGACTCCTCTGCTCCGAACACCTCCTCTTCTCCACACTGCCGCTGGCAATTGTGATTAGTCAGCCAAATGGCCTGCATCTCTCCATACCCCGTCATCACCTCTTCCTATACCAGGGGGGACCATGCTGCCGAGAAGGCGGCGCTAATCCCCCCCAACAGCGGCCTGACCTGATTAACAGCAACAGACACAACTGCCGTCTGATGCCCAGCGCGTTCTGTCATACATCGACATGCAGAACCCGTACGTGGAGCTGCCAGGCGCCCCTGATCTCTAGGGTGGTCCCAGATTTTTACAATCCCTTTGTTATAATGTTGTGCCAGTGAGTGTAAAGCTTTCCCACAGCACTCCCGCAGGGAAAATGAGGCATTACATGATGTCCACTGAAATCAATGGTCTGTCCTTGTAATGCAAGAATGTGCAAAGTCCTCCAGAGGGAGAGAGGAACCCCTTTGGCACAGCTCAGAGATTTCAGATTCTAAGCAAAGGTTCAAATTTAAATCACTGATACTTTGTATCAGATTTCTGGATACCTTTCCATAATGTAACAAAGTAACTGGCACTGACTAAAGCGACCAATCATATTTTATCGTTTCAGGGCTATAGCCCTGCAATGTATTTATATACCAGGTCAACTGTAATTGAAGGGGTATTCCCATCATTTTCGGAACCCATAGAAGTCAATGGAGAAAGATGCGCATGCACAGCAAGAGGCAGGGACCACGCTTGAAATAGGAGCAGGTGTCAGAGGTGGGACCTGCCACTATCGGACATTTATGGCATATCCTATGGATATGGAACAACCCCTACCCGCTCTGCCATTTTCGGAACTCCTATAGAAGTGAATGGAGAAAGACACCGTTGTGGATATTTTATTAGGATGTGTAGTTAATATATTGTGTATTGTCATCATGTCTCTCAGTGTAAACCATAATATTTCTACAACAACACGCATGCGCAGCAGGAGGCATGGACCCGTGTTTGAGATAGGAGCAGGTGTCAGAGGTGGGACCTGCGACTATCGGACATTTATGGCATATCCTATGGACGTGGAACGACCCCTGGCCGATTTAGAACAACCCCTTGGCGCTCCCATAGAAGTGAAAGGAGAGAGCCGCGCATGCGCAGCCACCTCTCCATTCCCAGCGGAGTGAGATAGGGGCACCGTTCTTGAGACATGAGCAGGTGTCAGAGGTGGGACCTACACCTATCCAGCATTTATGGCATATCCTAACGATATGGAGCAACCCCCTTAATTCGTCTAGGTTCACTCAACGCCAGTCCTAGTTACGTATAGGGGGTCCCCATGCGCGGGGGACTCAACATGACCAAATAATAATTGGATGGACACTATATCTAGATGGGTACTATTTAGCTTTGTGCTAAAAACTGCAATCTGATTGGTTATTATGGCCCACACTTCCATATCACTTTTTTTTTTTATACCTGGGGTCCTTTTTAGGACGGTACCTATAGGAGGTGTAGAGGTAGTGGTAACAGCCAGGCCCTGGTGGAAAACCATGGCAGCTTTCCTGCAGGAACAGCGCCACACCTGTCCTTTGGTTGTGTCTGGTATTGCAGCTCAGCTGAAGTGAATGGGGCTGATCTGCAATACCAGACACAACCTGTGGACAGGCGTGGCGCTGTTTTGGGAATGTTTAAGAAATCGTGAATTCCCCTCAGGTCCTCCTTGCAGCACAGTTTCTGTTCGGGGATCTGTGTTGCTATACTTGGTAAATCTTCTCCGTGGTGCTTTCTCCCAAGGGCACTATATGTGTATTTTTGGAGCTCGCATGCGAGTTGTTTGCTGTGAGTTATTAAAAGCAACTTCAAGGGAACACCAGAATTTAGTAAAGCCTCTGCCCTCCTGCCGTCCGGCATAGTCAGTCTCCAGTGAGAGGGGCACATGGACCCGTCTCATCTGGTGGCCAAAAGTCATTTAAGCACCAGGGCCCTTGCAAAATGTCCATTCGGCTAGGCTCCATGAACGAGACTAGGTTTCTGGTAGATCCTATACTCAGAAGTATATATATATCTATATTTATATAGCTAATTTTACCGGAGAACTTACACTTTATCTGAGATTTTAATTTATGACATCTCAGTATGGGCAAAGACCGCCAGTACACATCTATCGCTATGGACTATGGAAGGAGAGCACAGGACACTGGTTGTATTATTTAGTCAAAGTAGGGCAGTATTATGGAGTCACCATATAGTGCTGTTTAGTCACAGTATGGCGGTATTCTTTAGCTATAGTAGGTATGTATTATGCAATCATTGGATGGTGGTCTATTTAGTCACTGTATGGTGGTACTAGTCAATCACTACATGGCAGTATTATTCAGTCACGGTATGGTGGTATAATTCGGTCACTGCATGATGGTATTGTTTGGTCATTTTATGGCGGTATTATTTATTCCCTGTATGATTTTACTATTCGTTTGTTGTAAGCTAATGTTATTCATTCACTACATTATATCATAATTCAGTCACTCTATGGTGGTATTATTTGGTTACTGTATGGTAGTATTATTCAGTCAAAGCATGGTGGTCCAGTTTAGTCATTGCATGACAGTATAATTTGGTTGCTGTCTGATGAGATGGTTTGGTCATTTACTGTGCGATAGTAGAATTGGGTTACTGTATGGCAGTGTCATTCATAAGTCAATCGCTCTGTGATGGTAGGATTTTATTACAGTCACTGTATGATGGCATAATTCAGTCAATGTATGGTGGTACTGTTCAGTTGAATTTGTCCAGGCACTGTAAGGAAATATTATTTGGTTACTATATGGACGTATTATTCAGTCACTGTATGATGGTATTGTTCAGTTACTGCATGTGGGTATTATTCAGTTACCGTAGAGTGGTATTATTTATTGTAGGGTTGGTGGTATTATTCATTCACTGTATGACGGTATAATTCAGTGATTATATTATTCAGTCATGTATGTTGATACTGCTCAGTCACTGTGTGGTGGTATTATTTATTATAGGGTTGGTGGTATTATTCATTCACTGTATGATGCTATTATGTCATTACTAAACAGTACTTTTACGTGGGCACTGTATGGTGTTATTATTTAGATATCATGAGCAGATACTACTATTTTCCATTTTATATTTCCTCTCAAAAAAAAAATGTGAAGGGCACAGCCAAACACTTTAACCAAGCCCTAAACAGTCCCAGTATTCCATGTACCGGGCCATAAGGGCTCCCATCTGGCTGCTGCTTTTACCAGATTTCATAAATGAACTCAACTGCATAAAAACTAGAGTGTCTGGTAACATGGTGGCGGGGGTGGCATCCGGATGGTTCAGCATATGGGACTGAAGCTTACCCACAATTCTACCACCTTAATGTCCCTTACAAATAGGAAAGAGAAGTTAGAATCTGGCAGAACCCCCGGGGTCCATATTATTTATTTCTTCACCATGTATACATGTATTTCTTTAGGCCTCTTTCACACAGGCGTCATGGTTTTGGGCCGGATAAGATGCGAGTGCGTCGCGGGAAGATGCGCGATTTTAATGCGTTTTGCACACGCATGAGAAAAATCGGCATGTTTGGTACCCAAACCCGAACTTCTTCACAGAAGTTCGGGTTTGGGTTAGGTGTTATTTTCCCTTATAACAAGGTTGCTAGGAGACGATCAGGATGGAGACCCGAAGTGAATGGGGTTGCGTGAAAATCGCAAGCATCCGCAAGCAAGCGCGGATGCGGTGCGATTTTCACGCACGGTTGCTAGGAGACGATCGGGATGGGGACCCGATCATTATTATTTTCCCTTATAACATGGTTATAAGGGAAAATAATAGCATTCTTAATACAGAATGCATAGTACAATAGCGCTGAAGGGGTTACAAAAAAAAAATATATATATATAACTCAGCCCGGCATCTCTTCTGTCTTCTTCTTTGCTGTGTACAGGAAAAGGACCTTTGATGACGTCACTACGATCATCACATGGTCCATCACATGATCCATCACCATGGTAAAAAAAGATCATGTGATGGACCATGTGATGAGCGCAGTGACGTCATCAAAGGTCATATTCCTCAAAGAAGAAGACAGAAGAGATGACGGCTGCGCGAACAAGTGGATTAAGGTGAGTTAAAAAAAAATTATTTTATTTTTAACCCCTTCAGCCCTATTGTACTATGCATTCTGTATTAAGAATGCTATTATTTTCCCTTATAACCATGTTATAAGGGAAAATAATACAATCTACACAACCTTGAACCCAAACCTGAACTTCTGTGAAGAAGTTCGGGTCTGGGTACCACATTCAGTTTTTTATCACGCGCGTGCAAAACGCATTGCATCCGCACAATAAAAACTGAACAACGGAACGCAATCGCAGTCAAAACTGACTCCAATTGCGTACCTACTCGCGCGGGTTTGCCGCAACGCATCCGGACCTTATCCGGACACGCTCGTGTGAAAGAGGCCTTAGAGAGCACCAAAGAAAAGCTCAGTGTCATGCTTCGCCCCCTCAGGTCATGATCTAGGCATAACGTCCATGTGTCCGTTTTGTCTTTAGTGTTCCTTTAATCACTGAAAATGCTTGAAAAAATTGCCCTTTTAATTTACGCCCATAGGGTCCTCACAGTGAAACATTTTCTCAAGTCGTCATGAATATTATAAAGGAGCATTCCGGGCAAAACTATTGGTATTCTTAGCATTGGACATAGAGGGGCGGGGCGTTGCACAGGGTTTCTCCTTTTGGTGGCCCTTGGATTCTTGCGTCAAGCATTTAGGGATGTGCTCTGTAGTCTAAATTCATTTTAGGAACTGATCTGGGGGCTGATTATTTTAGGGGTGTGTTCTTGGGTCTGAATACATTTAAGGGATGGGTCTGAGGTCTGATTAATTTTAGGGGTCTAGTCTAGAGTCTGTTTAATTTAAGGGGTGTCTTGGGTATGATTCATTTCAGGGGTCTGGTCTCTGGTATGATCAAGTTAAGGGGTCTAGTCTGGAGTCTGCCTAATTTTAGCGTTGTAACTTGGCATCTGATTAATTTTAGAGGCCTGGTCTTTGATTCATTTTAAGGGTATAGCTTAATTTTAGGGGTCTAGTCTGGAATCTATTTAATTTAAGGGGTGTTTTCTTGGGGATAATTAATTTTCATGGGTCTGGTCTGGAGTCTGCTAAATTTTAGGGTTGTAACTTGGGATCTCATTATTTTAGAGGTCTGGTCTCTGATTAATTTTATAGGTCTAGTCTGGAGTCTTCGGGGTGTGGTCTGGGGATCTTATTAATTTCAGGTGTCTGGTCTCTGGCCTAATTAATTAAAGGGATATAGTCTGGAGTCTACTTAATTTTAGGGGTATGTTCTTGGGTCTGATTAATTTCAAGGGTCTGGTCTCTGACCTGATTCATTTTAGGGGTCTAGTCTTGAGTCAGTTTGTCTGATCTGAGGTCTGGAGGCCCGCTAGATCCTTGCAGGCAACCCTGAAGTGTCTGATTGGTTATGCAACCATTGGAAGTATAGCCTGCAGCTGTCCAATCTGCTAATTTACTAAAGTACAAATTCCTCTCCTTCGCTTCTGACAGAGAGACATAGACACAGTCTGTGCAGTCCATAAATGCTGCATTAATCGGTCGCTTCCACCTACAGGATATCCACCAAAAAACCGAATACTAAGCCGGGATTCTGGTTATGAAGGGGATTCGCGATGGACAAATATTTCCTTCAGTTCTATGGACCGTACCCAAACTTTTCCGGTAAAAAAAACTTCTCTCTGCACATTACTCATTTTTCTATAAAAACATCCAGACTGGGATAACAAGCTGCGTTCTCCTCGAACGTCTGGATGTGTGATTTCTGCGAAACCATGTCTGTTTACCTCTACAGATTTGTAGGCCGGGAATAGAAGCATCATCGTAGCCGTCCTCACACGTCCTCCCCTTATGTAACATATTTCATCTTACTAGATATTTCTACAAGCAAGCTGCCATTAAAAAAACATGAAAGGAGAACTCCGAAGTTATGTCTGATGTGTTACTTTAATGAGTCTTATGTCATCGAGGCCATGTGATAATATTTTTACTACGTGTCCCCATGCTACGACTTGCGGTTCCTGTGCTCTAGCAGTGTTATCACGTGTTATTACTGTTATCACAGAGAGGGTTTCTTTGTGCGTTAAATTTTTTTGGGGGATACAATATTGATGACTTATCCTCAGGACAGGGCATCAGTTTCTGATCGGTGGGGGCCCACCTCCCGACAGCCTGACCAACCAACTGTTTGAAGACCCTGCGGCGCTCCAGTGAGCGCTGCAGCCTCTTCCTAAACCAGCGACGTCATGTTCATCGATCACATGGCCTAGGCACAGCTCAGCCCGATTGAAGTGAATGGGTCTGGACTGCAATACCAAGCATAACCATTATACAGTGGAAGGCGCTGTGCTTGGTAAGCTTTGAGGAGGCTGCAGCACTTACTAGAGCATCGCCGCCGCCTCGCTACAGCTGATCGGCGAGGGTGCCAAGAGTCGGATCGCCACCAATCAGATATTGCTGATGTATCCTGAGGATAGATTGTCAATATCGTATTCCTGGAAAGCCCCTTTAAACAAGAGCTAGAAATCTGATTGGATGCACAGCCATACCCATTAGATAGCTGATGTCTGACAGCTATCCCTCCCGTTGCAGACCCCCATATTGCACATGCTTAATTCAATATCACCGCTGCACGCGTTTCAAACCAAAGAGACGCGCAAAACAACAACCTGGCTGCAGCGAGAGAGAAGTAATTGCTATTACTGGAAGGCCACTGGATGTTTTCCATAAACTCGTAAAATGGCTGCACGTTCTGCTGTGGAGAGCGTAATAATAAAGTATGGAGACATGGTGAGGATCAGCGGGAGGCCGTACAGCTGGAAGAAGTACAGCTTTGAAGCACAAACTGCTGCTTTAGCTTGCAAAATAGGGTGAAGGGGGCATGCTCGACCACCGCTCTATTCAAACTCCTCACTACAGTGGTGCAGGGAGGAAGAATGGGGGCCTCGGGACCCCTGTTCTAGTGATCGGAGGCGGTCCCAGAGGATACGGAGGGGAGAGCAAGTAAGTGTCAATGTATACTTTTTTTTACAGGTGACTGGATGACTAAAGACAGTTGTCCATAACCTCCAAAATGGCAGTCAGTAGATGTAATTTATTAATTTCTTGTCTCCAGTAGGAAGTACAGCTCTGAAGCACAAACTGCTGCTTTAGTATGCAAAAAATGGTGAAGAGGCCTGCTCGACCACCGCTCCATTTGAACTCGTCCTCACTGCACCACTGTGGGGGGTTCAGGACCCTGCTTGGATAAGGGAAGAAGTCAAGGAAGTGCCAGTGTATACTTTGAAACAGGTAAGTGACTAAAGACAGTAGCCCTTAAAGGGAGTGTCCAGGAATATACAACATGGCTGCTTTCTTCTAAAAAACAGCATCACCCCGATGGAGTCAATGGGGCAGAGCTGCAATACCACACACAACCTGTGGACCAGGGGTTGGTGCTGTTTTTGGAAGAAAGTAGCCATGTTTTTTTAATACAGGACACCCCCTTTAACCTCCTAAAGCGCTGACTTTAGAGGCAACTTCTGCAGTAGGAAGAACAGCTCTGAAGCGCAAACCGCTGCTCAGCATGGGGGAGGCTGGAGAATATTGGCAACGTGACCTATTAACCGGAGACAGTTTGGGTCAGCAAGTAGTCCTGCGAAGACCTGGAATGAGATCCAGCACTTGCAGCAGTAATTCAGCCGTCCTGGGGTATCTGGCACCAGCGCAGGAGATCTGTGGGATCTGACAGCTGAATGCAATAGAATGATACAAATGTAGTTCATATGGAGACAATATGAAATGAGACCATCTCCCGGAGCTGGTACGTGCCACCACCAGATATAAAAATTTGGTCATAAACATGGGGTTGTCTTCTGCTAGACCTTTGGGGCCAACCAGAGGACTGACAGACACGGAGAAGAGAAGCATCTGTGTATATTTTTTATGTAGGTGAGTGACTGGGTGACTAGACAATGGGTCATAACCTTAAAAATGGCTGACAATGGATGCAACTTCCTATTTCCACCACCAGAAGGAACAACAGCTCTGGAGCACAGACTGCTGCTTTAAAGGGATTCTGTCATCAAGATTTTCGATATGGAGCTGTTCATATCATCCTCTCAGTCTCCATTATCTAATGAAAAATATACTAGTTTTACCCCCACCTGTCCTTTCATTTTGGATAAAAATCGGTTTTATGAATATGCTAATTACCTTACTAACCTGCCCAAGGGGCTGTCCCTCCGCCCGTTTGTGCCCAGCCGCGCCCCTTGTGTCATAGCCCCGCGCCACCCCACTGCTAATTATGCACTACTCGCATCGCCGATGGTGCGCCGTAATCTTGCGCATGCGCCCTAAAAAACTGATTTGATACATGTGCAAATTAACCTGAGATGAGTCCTGTAGGTGAGATCAGTCAGGGACAGGACTCATCTCAGGTTAATTTGCATATGTATCAAATCTGTTTTTTTTACACAATAAAAGCACACAGAGCTATGGGGACTGGGTATTGCGGATGTACTAGCGGCCATCTAGCAACCCATGTCCTCAGCTCTATACACAAAATCCCGGTGACAGGTTCCCTTTAAACCCATTAACTACTCTAGTTAATTATGGCAAATTATTTGGCGATATAAAACAGCAACCAGATCCCTAACCTTCCCACTCAGTAGCTACAAAGCCTAAAAGGGAACTTTGTCCATCTCACCTTCCCCCATTTACTCCTTCATTAACAGTAAGATAATTTGGTAACATGGGCAGTGCCTGTGGAGGAGGATAGGCTTCTTCAGTCCACTTCAAATCCAAAGAAACCTCTTCAAGTCGAGCATGTTCTTCTACCTGGTTGGAGAATACTGAGACAGACTGACGACTGCCCAAGAAGCATTGGTCTCCTGGTTGGAGATTATGGAGCTAGAATGGTGACCATCCAAGGAGTTTAGATCCTTCAATCAACCTACAAGTGATTGAGCCATGTGAATATTGTAGAGCCAGCCTTACATGACTGGAGTCTATGTATGGAGAAGAACCAGAACCCTCTAGACAAACAGAAAGAGATTTGTAAGATGCTTTAGTCCTTGAGCAGATGGAAGATTTTACTTCTTCTCTGCCCAAAAATATATTTACCACAATAAACCCGAGTGCATTGCAATGGCTGGTGAACTGAATCATTCAGCCTGAGGGACTTTTATATAACCAAAACCCACAGAGACAACAGCGATAGAGATCTAGACAAGACAATACCCAGGCCACCGGACTGTGATGGCACACAGGTGGAAACCAAGCATGTGCTGAGCAAGCAGAAATCTGAGGAGGCGGCAAAACAGAGCAGGCACCATGTCTGTGCTGGCTCATCGTGAGTTAAGCATAATTACCAAAATGTAAGAAATAATTTACAGGACATTTGATCCCTGCCCCTCGGACCGCCTGGAAACATCCACATCAACACCCTAGACCACTTACAAAATGACCACTTTGGTGTAGGACTTGTATAAGTCCTGCCTCTTTTGTGGCTCCTTTTGAGGGATTTTCAAGCAAAATCAGGACAGTTGGCAAGATAGATAGATAGATCAATAGATAGAGCCTGAGCCGCCACAGACTGAGTGCCCACTACAAGCCGAGGGAGTGCAGACTGTGCCAACAGCGAGACCAGGAGGCTGTGGAGGATGAGGCCCACTTACTGCTCCGGTGCTCCAAATACTCAGCCATGACGGACACCCACTTCAGGAGACTGTCTGATCTCTGCCCAGACTCTTACTCCAAGAAGGAAGAAGAGAGACTCTCCATACTGCTGGGGGAAGAGGAGAACACAGCGGCCATAGCAGCACAATATATTACTGCCTGCCATAGACTGAGAGGAGCCTTATATACCATGGACTCCTAGACCCCCGCCCTGGACGTGTCCCCATCCCCCAGCCCTACCCAATTATTTCCCACTTGCTTTAGCAATGATAATATGTATTTAGTCCTGCCAATAAAGCTGATTTGAACTGAATTCATAGATATGATAAATAGATAATAAATAGATATATTATGGAACTTGTGGGGGCACAGACAGGGAGACGTCGTTGTTTCGGTGCAGTATATTTGGCATACGCGGTGTTTGGTTTGGTTAGGTATTGGTGGCACACCCCGGAGGGAGCAGCACAAGCATGTTACATAAGGTCTGGTAAGATGGGTGTGAGACATAAGGCTGAGGTCACAGTGCCAATACCAAGGCACGTCACCCACACAGGGCGGGCACCATTACTAGGAATGAAGCCATATACATGGTTGTTTCCATGTATATCATAGCACCTTTAATGGAGTTTTTCCTCCAGAATCCACCTCAGTATGTTACACTACAACACATCCCAGGGTGTGAATACTTTTTACAGGCACTGTACAGGTACATACGGTATACATAGGATTGGTCTTTCATTGGACATTGCCCTGAGTTATACCGTCGTCCACCCCTCATTCTGTGTACCGTCAAAGAGCATTCAAGTCACCATACCAAAAAGAGCCCAAGAGTGCCGCACTGCACGGGGCCAAGGTAACCATGCTACACATGGCCGCCACCACCAGCGCGCTCAGCAAACAGAACATATCGGGGGAGATTTATCAAAACTGGTGTAAAGGAAAACTGACTCACCGTAGTTGTCCCATAGCAACCAATCAGAGTCCACCTTTTATTTCCCAGAGGAGCTCTGACAACTGAAAGGTGGAATCTGATTGGTTGCTATGGGACAACTACGGTGAGTCAGTTTTCCTTTACACCAGTTTTGATCAATCTCCGTCCACCGCTCCATAGTGTCTAAATAGGAGCGCCACACAATGCCGAAAGAAATAACATCACACAGTGACCAAATAATAGCGTCATCCACAGACCAAATAACAGCTCTGCACACAGTCTGTGGTGGTGGCAAGCCTCAGGTGCCAGGCCATAGGTAGCGCCCCCTTCAGCACGGACAGGTGATGGCACTGAAGATGTTACATTGTCCGCTGGACTCAGTCACTGCACTAAGCTTTGGATCCCGTACTTGGATGTCAGCCGCAGATCCCCCCTCCCCCACCGTCCTCCTTCCCCGTCTCTTGCGCTGTTAAATTATTTACATTAACAAGTATTTTGTTCCGGTCCTCTTCTAAGACTCAGGGGGAGCGGATCCAACACCTCCGCTATTGGTGAATGCCAGCAGTCATCTTGTGCCATTCACTTCAGCCGATGACTATGAGCTGCTTCAACGGGTGAGGTGGCAATCCCGTGTGAGTCTGCTAAAATTCACAGCCCTCTGGGCATCCAACATAGAAAGCAGATATCTCCGCTACACAATATAAAAATATATAAATCATCTACTATCTGTTCCTGGAAAAGCTGGGTGATATATATGACCATTAGTATAAATGCCGCAGCAATGGTCGGCCCGCTGCGACCTACCTGCTGCCCTGAGGATGGGATTCATGGACAGAGCCTGGCAGATTATTGCATTCAGGGATCAGGGAAAGCTGAGTGCCACTAGGACTACCCTCACGAACGTCACTCAGCTTTTCTGGATATAACTTCTAGAAACGACAGCTGTGACTAAAGGATCGACATACTATTCTGGTTTTGGAGAATGAGTGCCGCCGCCTTGTCTGTGTAACCTTGGACAAGGTCACTGATGAATTTTAAGCACATTATTTCTAAAATTAGATTGCGAGCTCTTCTGGGAAGCGGCGACAGACAGATGGTAAAGTTGCTGATTATTTTAACTGTGTGATAGCACAGCACAGTGCAACCAACTTACTGAACCAATCGTACATTATGTGCTAGGACTGCCAGATATGACGGCAAGGAAACTGGACATATGGGAGAAGCCATGATCTTGATAAAGGCCTGAAAAAATATATACTGCCCCCAGGAACATGAATGTAATTGCTATAAAACTCTCCCATGTGTACAGGGGCGGATTGGCCATAGACCTTACAGGGAAATTTCCCAGTGGGCCGATGCCCAGAGGGCCGTCCGAGCCCTCCTCACGGCCGGCCAAAGTTTTTGGGGATGTAATGTGCTGGCAGTACTTTGTGATGGACGGTGGCTTTGTTGGGGTGGTATAATGTGCCACAATATGGTATTGCTGGACCTGTCTACTTGTGTTGGCCCTGCCTTCCATCAATTTGGACCTGACTACAAAATGGGGCCACTTTTTGTATTTTTTCCAGGGCCACTTTAACTTCCCTGTCTGACCCTGCATGTGTACAAGAATAACTAAATATATACTGCTTTCTGTGTACAAGAATATAACTACTATAATACTGCTCATATGTACAAGAATATAACTACTATAATACTGCTCCTATGTACAAGAATATAACTACTATAATACTGCTCCTATGTACAAGAATATAACTACTATAATACTGCTCCTATGTACCAGTATATAATTACTATAATACTGCCCCTATGTACAAGATTATAACTACTATAATACTGCCTCCTATGTACAAGTATATAACTACTATAATACTGCTTCTATGTACAAGAATATAACTACTATAATACTGCCCCCTATGTACAAGAATATAACTACTATAATACTGCCCCCTATGTACAAGAATATAACTACTATAATACTGCTCCTATGTACAAGAATATAACTACTATAATACTGCCTCCTATGTACAAGAATATAACTACTAGAATACTGCTCCTATGTACAAGAATATAACTACTATAATACTGCCTCCTATGTACAAGTATATAACTACTATAATACTGCTTCTATGTACAAGAATATAACTACTGTAATACTGCTCCTATGTACAAGAATATAACTACTATAATACTGCTCCTATATACAAGAATATAACTACTATAATACTGCTCCTATGTACAAGAATATAACTACTATAATACTGCTCCTGTGTACAAGAATATAACTGCTATAATACTGCCTCCTATGTACAAGAATATAACTACTATAATACTGCTATTAAGTACAAGAATATAACTACTATAATACTGCTCCTATGTACAAGAATATAACTACTATAATACTGCTCCTATGTACAAGAATATAACTACTATAATACTGCCTCCTATGTACAAGAATATAACTACTATAATACTGCTATTAAGTACAAGAATATAACTACTATAATACTGCTCCTATGTACCAGTATATAATTACTATAATACTGTCCTCTATGTATATATTTGTTATAAAACTTTTTTAATGGAAATACATTTTCCCCACAAGAACTAGTCACATTCCTGCCATACTCCCAGCAACACCTTGATGTGCTAAGCTATTTACAGAAGAGCAAACATATTCCCGCGACATCAGCAGTGAGGAGGCGATATCTTTATTTCCCTAATGCATTTTTCTCACATTCATAAATCCATTATAGCGCATATAAGATAAAAGCAGCCGCCTGCGCTCTCATGTAAAGGCTTATTTGTCAACTTGAATGTATCTGCATTCTTTGCAAGGTACGGAGTGCAGGCTGTAAATATACACTGGAATACCGGGTATAATGGAATGTGTTTACGTCAGTGTAGGGGTCATTACATTTCATTGCATTGGCTTATGTATTAAATCTCCACTGTCATCATGCATTTGGTTAATTTTAAATGAGAACTTCAAGATCTCTACTAACCTCCTCCTACTATGTTGTATTCCAGTGCTGAGCTATCAATTCCACAATGCTTGTGACTAGTGTCGGACTGGGGTACTTAGGGCCCACCAGTGTAACTGATTCTGGGGGCCCACCTTAGGGCTCCTGCACACTAACTTATATTTTTTCCATGTCCGTACCGTTCACTTCACTTCAATGGCGCCGCAAAAAAAAAAAAATATGACTCTGTGTGCATTCCATGTCTGTATGTCCGCATGGCCGTTCTGCAAAATGATAGAACCTGTCCTATTACTGTCCACATTACAGACAAGGATAGGACGGTTCTATCAGAGGCTGTTCTGTTCCGCATAATGTGGAATGCACACACCCGGTATCTATGTTTTGCGGATTCGCAATTTGCAGACGGCATGAGCCCTTACAGTGATAACAGGGATATTACAGATGAAGTATGATGGCCGACACTCACAGCACAATGCACAAACATACATGTGGCAGGATTTACACATAGATGGATATCCTGCACTTAAGTCAGTCAGAAACAAGACGCATGCAGCGCACACCGATCACTCATCGGACACATGTGGCGCACAAGACACTTCTACGTGGCTCACATGCCACTGATACATATGTCACATACTGCACATACACCACTGATACATAGAACATATATAGCACACACCAATCACACATAGGAAACACGCAATACACACACCAAGACATTTATGCCTAACCCTATTAAGTATAGCACACTTAAAGGGTTAAAGGGTTTGTCTCACTTCAGTAAATGGCATTTATCATGCAGTTAATACAAGGCACTTACTGATGTATTGTGATTGTCCATGTTGCCTCCTTTCCATCACATTATACACAGCACTTATCCGTGGTTATTACCACCGTGTAATCCAGCAGCGGTGGCCGTGCTTACACACTATAGGTAAAGGTGTTGGCCTATGCGCACTTCCAGCCTTTCCCTATAGTGTGCAAGCACGGCCACCGCTGCTGGATTACACGGTGGTAATAACCACGGATACGTGCTGTGTATAATGTGATGGAAAGGAGGCAACATGGACAATCACAATACATTAGTAGGTGCCTTGTGTTAACTGCATGATAAATGCCATTTACTGAAGTGAGACAAACCCTTTACCCCCTTTAAGCATAAATGTCTGGCATGAAATTTACCAAATCGTAACCTCCTCAAATTGCACAAAATCTACATTATAATTAAAAGGGTTCTCCTACCATAATGACCTATTGCCTATCTACAGGATCGGTGATAAATATCAGATTGCTGGGGTCTGACTGCTGGAACACCCACTGATCATGAAAAAAGGGGTCTCCTAAGAAACAATAGAAATAATTACTCCTCCGTCTTATCTCCGGGCACAGGAGACTGGGGGCCTACCGAGGAAACCCCCGGCCTCCCCGGTGGGCCAGTCGAAGCCTGCTTGTGACAATAGCTCTGCCCATGACAACAGTTCTTGGTACATTGGTACTTGCAGGCTCGGACTGGCCCACCGGGGAGGCGGAGATAAGACAGAGGAGTAATTATTTCTCTTGTTTCTCAGTAGAGATAATTATTGTAACCACTAGGTGGCAGTATCGCACAGTGATGCAGCCTCCCACTGGTGTAAACTGTACAGGAGGCCCCGCATTATCTTCTAAGCTTCCCGGGCTGCTGGCAGTGAAGGAGGAGAGAACATGTCTGGCCATCCTCCTGCCCTCCCTGCTGTTAGAAAACTGTGGCTGTTGGAGAGAAGGACTCCTCTGCGGTGCTGGGCTGATTTCTCAGGTGTGTGACAGTAGTGATCTGTAGGAGACTGTAAGGGGGAAATAGGGGATTTGTTTATAGCAGACTCAGATCTGTGTATGTGTGCTGCTCTCTGCTGGGACCCCCATAATCAAGGGAACTTGGTCTTAAGACCCTTGTGTACGTAGATTGGTGGTAATGTAATTGAACCCCTTTTTTCATGATCAGTGGGTTTTCCAGCAGTCAGACCCCAGCAATCTGATATTTATCACCGATCCTGTAGATAGGCAATAGGTCATTATGGTAGGAGAACCCTTTTAATTATAATGTAGATTATGTGCAATCTGAGGAGGTTACGATTTGGTACAAGAATATAACTACTATAATACTGCTCCTATGTACAAGAATATAACTACTATAATACTGCTCCTATGTACAGGAATATAACTACTATAATACTGCTCCTATGTATAAGAATATAACTACTATAATACTGCCTTCTATGTACAAGAATATAACTATTATAATACTGCTCCTATGTACAAGAATATAACTACTATAATACTGCCTCCTATGTACAAGAATATAACTACTATAATACTGCTCCTATGTACAGGAATATAACTACTATAATACTGCTCCTATGTACAGGAATATAACTACTATAATACTGCCTCCTATGTACAAGAATATAACTACTATAATACTGCCTCCTATGTACAAGAATATAACTACTATAATACTGCCTCCTATGTACAAGAATATAACTATTATAATACTGCTCCTATATACAGGAATATAACTACTCTAATACTGCCCCCTATGTACAAGAATATAACTACTATAATACTGCTCCCAGCAATCGCCTATTCGCTAGCGGAGGAGACCACTGCTATTTCATGCAACAATCTCCTCCGCAGCATCGCTATGCCATCGCTCGTCCCCATGCTGTATAGTGGGCGCTGGTGGCAGATCGTTATTAGACACCACGATCTGCCAACTGCAAACAATAATTTTGTTTGACATGTCAAAAAAATCTGAATTGCCCAATGAACAAACGTATGCGGTATTACACTTGCAGCGTCCCACAGCTTCAGATATTACCAACGTCGAGGGCGACTTATATTTTACCATGGGGGTATGCAGCGTCCCACTCAGGACACGTGGGAACTGCAAAATAGCTTTAAAACGGTATTATCATCTTGCATGTCATTTTGTATTACAACACCTATTGTATCCCTGTTCATAGGCTGGTCTGGTGTAATTTATACATCCAACCACTAGATGGGGATAGCACTTAGGTCATATAAATACCTAGGTCAGGCCTAGTGAGACAGTTGGGAGTTAGTTGAGAGATGGTTCTCAAGTCTTTAGGAGGTTAGTGAGTAGCAGAGTCAGTGGTACTCTAAGGCTACACACCACACATTAGTGGGTGAAGCCAAATGCAGAAATGAGGTAGAGCCAAGGTATGAGGCGCAGGAGAGCGTTTTCCTCCTGTGAACTTCTTAGATCCCAGAACCTACAACCAGAGGATAGCGTTTTCGTCCCTGGAAGAAGTTAACCAAGCTAAAGAGAGACATGGGTGATAACAGCCATTACTAAAGGCTTAATGGACACCTTTGCGCATGGTGGAGGACAATCTAGCTACAGGCAGCCTCACCATACATTGAAGAAGACAGATTAGCTACCTGTTCAAGGGCTTGGAAGTTACAGAAACAGAAAGGACTAAGCATCCCAGATAAGTACTGCAGGCAACCTCACCAAATTACACCGATACAGAACCTTCAAGCTAAGCTAAACCTATTAACAGTGGATCAACAGGATTCCTTTTACACTGCAAAAGACTGCACTCTGTTTGATGTACCTACTGCAACTGGACCCAACATCAGTAAAAGCTGTGAGTTGTATCCTACCACTGTCTACTTCATTCTTACCATTGGTTGTACAACCATTAACGGTACTGGCGTCACGACAAATACCATCAAGGGACTCAGCCGCAACAAGCACCCTAAGCACCCCTGACATCAAGGGCACCTCAACCCCCATCTTGGCTGGTGCTTCCCTACCACAGAGCGTGCCCCGGAGGATTTCGTGCTGTCCACCTCAACACTGTGCTGCCGGCCCAGGGAGGCTTTCTGCTAACCGTGAGTAAACCGATGAACCGTGTTGTTATTTGGCGCCTCATCGGCCCACCGCGCACCTCACGTGCTGCCGCTGCGGTGCTGGCTGGCTGCATATCGTATTACACGCCGGCAGGTGTAATACAGGCTTTAGATTATTCGTGCAGGATTAACTCCTGGTATAATACAACTGTGATGTAATTATCTATACGCACATCTACACATTAGATCTGTCCCAGCACGTTGGACATGGAGAAGACATCTTGCTGATCAGCTCTGATAGCCCCGCGCTCCTCAGGACATTATCTCTCGTCACCCGTTTCCACTTCTTCTGTGACAGTGATATAAGTGCATCGATGAACTTCATGTGGCCGGTACAAATGACTTTGTAATTGAATAATAAGCCACAATATTAACGTTCCTCTCATTTTAATATGACTTTTCTTGGCGGCGAGCGCAGAGAGGAGACCATTGCTGCCTGAATTGATGAGAAGCGCATCAATAAAACATGTTCTTTCAAAAGGATGTAACGGCGACTTAGCTGCAGAAATCCACCCGCTACATCATTCTGTCCGAGCATGGATTGTGTTATTCCATCCATGATGAGAAGACGTCAGTCAGGCTCTGAAGATACTGAGAAGGGATTGTCCTGAGATACTAGAAGATAATGGCCGGGGCAAGTAATGCTTTCTGTCACCATTGAACAGGCCTCTGTGTGACATAAAGTTATTCCCACTGCCTGATAGGTTTTGGGGTCCACCTGTCCTCCGTAGAGGGGGGATGCCCCATTCTAGATCCTACAAAAAGCATCTCTCGCTCTGGAGTACCTGTCCTGCATGATACAATCCATCGATATGAATGGGCACCGTGTAATGCTTTATATCGCCTGTGGTGGCGCTGCAGGGAAATTGAACACTTGCTGTTGGGCTCCTCTACAGATTAACCGTTTAATTGAAGTTTTGATGGCTTCAGGGTCACATCATAAAATTAGAATTGTCTCAGCTATGAACATGTCCTTGGGAGACAGTTGACGTGGCCACCCCTTTAATTTTAACCCAGCTTTCCTAAATAGGAGAAGGACATGGCTAGGTAATGTGCTACTCGACTTTTCCAGGAACAGATGGCTAAGAGAACAACTAAACCTTCCCAACGATAGATACTAAGGGGGTCATTTATTATTGATTATACGCCACTTTTTCGCTTATTTTTGCAACAAAATCTGCAACTTTTCCCCACTCACTTTTCCTAAGTGGCGAAAAAGGGGGCATGGCATGGGCAGAGAAGAGGGCGGGCCAGCCTGTCTCATCCAACATTTTCCATGCCAGTTTATGGCGTGGAAAATGGCCTTAAACTACGCCAGCAAGGGAGCTGGCGCATTTTAAAGCACGTCGCACGGCCGGCGGCACAAAGGTCTGCGCCTCTACATAATTAAGGCACATCCGCCGCCAGCACAAGACCGGCGTCTTAATAAATGACCCCCTAAATTCTTATATTTATCACAAATTCCTGAAACTGGCAGAAAAATGAAATGTTTAGCCATATGCAAGAATATATATGACCCCATAAATGTGGAGGACGAGTAAATAAGAATAAAGCACGCATCCACCGAGCTGACGGGTCTACGAGGAACGGGCCGGAGGAAATGTGTTTTCATCTTCATGAATAGATTATAAGCTTCTGCAGCCGGGGATTTTCCTGTTTTCCTAGACATACAGGGCTCAGAAGAGGATAGTCCCAGACCGGGTACTGTCTATATAACATTTAGACCAAAAGGGACAATGGAGGATCAGACAATGAGGAGTTTGCCAACATTTTAAACAACTTTATTAAACGCAGCGCTAGGACAAGAGCGAGGCAAAGGACACGGAAGCAGTACTATGTCTGCCTACATCATTTACAGGGGAGGCAACACTATCTGTACATACATCATATACATGGAGAGACAGGGAGGCAGTACTATCTGTATCTACATCATTTATAGGGAGCGACAGGGAGGCGGTACTATCTGTATCTTCATCATTAGGGAGAGAAAGGGAGGCAGTACTATCTGTACCTATATCATTTACAGGGAGAGAAAGGGAGGCAGTACTATCTGTACCTATATCATTTACAGGGAGAGACAGGGAGGCAGTACTATCTGTACCTACATCATTTACAGGGAGAGAAAGGGAGGCAGTACTATCTGTACCTATATCATTTACAGGGAGAGACAGGGAGGCAGTACTATCTGTATCTACATCATTTACGGGAAGATATAGGGAAGCAGTACTATTTGTATCTACATAATTTACAGAGAGAGACAGGGAGGCAGTACTATCTGTACCTACATCATTTACAGGGAGAGAAAGGGAGGCGGTACTATCTGTATCTTCATCATTAGGGAGAGAAAGGGAGGCAGTACTATCTGTACCTATATCATTTACAGGGAGAGAAAGGGAGGCAGTACTATCTGTACCTATATCATTTACAGGGAGAGAAAGGGAGGCAGTACTATCTGTACCTATATCATTTACAGGGAGAGACAGGGAGGCAGTACTATCTGTACCTACATCATTTACATGAAGAGACAGGGAGGCAGTACTATCTGTACCTACATCATTTACATGAAGAGACAGGGAGGCAGTACTATCTGTACCTACATCATTTACAGGGAGGCAGTACTATCTGTACCTACATCATTTACAGGGGGAGACAAGGAGGCAGTACAATCTGTACCTACATCATTTACAGGGAGAGACAGGGAGGCAGTACTATCTGTACCTACATCATTTACAGGGAGAGACAGGGAGGCAGTACTATCTGTACCTATATCATTTACAGGGAGAGACAGGGAGGCAGTACTATCTGTACCTACATCATTTACAGGGAGAGAAAGGGAGGCAGTACTATCTGTACCTATATCATTTACAGGGAGAGACAGGGAGGCAGTACTATCTGTATCTACATCATTTACGGGAAGATATAGGGAAGCAGTACTATTTGTATCTACATAATTTACAGAGAGAGACAGGGAGGCAGTACTATCTGTACCTACATCATTTACAGGGAGAGAAAGGGAGGCAGTACTATCTGTACCTATATCATTTACAGGGAGAGACAGGGAGGCAGTACTATCTGTACCTATATCATTTACAGGGAGAGAAAGGGAGGCAGTACTGTCTGTACCTATATCATTTACAGGGAGAGACAAGGAGGCAGTACTATCTGTACCTATATCATTTACAGGGAGAGACAGGGAGGCAGTACTATATGTACCTATATCATTTACAGGGAGAGAAAGGGAGGCAGTACTATCTGTACCTATATCATTTACAGGGAGAGACAGGGAGGCAGTACTATCTGTACCTACATCATTTACGGGAAGATATAGGGAAGCAGTACTATTTGTATCTACATCATTTACAGAGAGAGACAGGGAGGCAGTGCTATCTGTATCTACATCATTTACAGGGAGAGAAAGGGAGGCGGTACTATCTGTATCTTCATCATTAGGGAGAGAAAGGGAGGCAGTACTATCTGTACCTATATCATTTACAGGGAGAGAAAGGGAGGCAGTACTATCTGTACCTATATCATTTACAGGGAGAGAAAGGGAGGCAGTACTATCTGTACCTATATCATTTACAGGGAGAGACAGGGAGGCAGTACTATCTGTACCTACATCATTTACATGAAGAGACAGGGAGGCAGTACTATCTGTACCTACATCATTTACAGGGAGGCAGTACTATCTGTACCTACATCATTTACAGGGGGAGACAAGGAGGCAGTACTATCTGTACCTACATCATTTACAGGGAGAGACAGGGAGGCAGTACTATCTGTACCTACATCATTTACAGGGAGAGACAGGGAGGCAGTACTATCTGTACCTATATCATTTACAGGGAGAGACAGGGAGGCAGTACTATCTGTACCTACATCATTTACAGAGAGAGAAAGGGAGGCAGTACTATCTGTACCTATATCATTTACAGGGAGAGACAGGGAGGCAGTACTATCTGTATCTACATCATTTACGGGAAGATATAGGGAAGCAGTACTATTTGTATCTACATAATTTACAGAGAGAGACAGGGAGGCAGTACTATCTGTACCTACATCATTTACAGGGAGAGAAAGGGAGGCAGTACTATCTGTACCTATATCATTTACAGGGAGAGACAGGGAGGCAGTACTATCTGTACCTATATCATTTACAGGGAGAGAAAGGGAGGCAGTACTGTCTGTACCTATATCATTTACAGGGAGAGACAAGGAGGCAGTACTATCTGTACCTATATCATTTACAGGAAAAGACAGGGAGGCAGTACTATATGTACCTATATCATTTACAGGGAGAGAAAGGGAGGCAGTACTATCTGTACCTATATCATTTACAGGGAGAGACAGGGAGGCAGTACTATCTGTACCTACATCATTTACGGGAAGATATAGGGAAGCAGTACTATTTGTATGTACATGATTTACAGAGAGAGACAGGGAGGCAGTGCTATCTGTATCTACATCATTTAAAGGGAGAGAGAGGGAGGCAGTACTATCTGTAGCTACATCATTTACAGAGAGAGACAAGGAGGCAGTACTATCTGTAACTACATTATTTACAGGATCTCTGCTTTCATTCAATGGTTGCTTTTATTAAGAGGCTGAAAACCTGATTATGTCCCAGTCACACAGGGTTTGGACCTGTTTCAGTTGAACACAATCAGGACAGGATTTCTGCCTCTGGATGTAAGAAAATGAATGGCTTCATTCACAGACAGCAAGCAGCTATTTTGAAAACAGTTAAGAATGTAAAGCATTGAAGCATGTCCCTTTCACACAAACTCCACATGTAATCTGTGTCACAGGCCTGAGACAGCGTCCGCCTATTGATATTCCCCTGCCCTGCGCCCACAGATCTCAGAGGTATTACCTTTCCGCAGAGCGCTGTGTAGATGGCGGGCCGGCCTGGCATTCTGATGACTGAGTCGACATTACTTTGGCAGAGAGCACAGCGTACAAACAGAATACATTAGATTAATAATGGATCCAGAGGAGCACAGCAAGAGGAAGAATTACAGGCTCTATCAATTGTGTGAACGCAGTGCGCGGTGGCCTCGTCTGTCCTCGAGGGAAAGGGTCTTAATAACATCCTGCTACCAAGACATGGCATTCAGTCTGGGACTAACCTAAGGGACTGTTATTCACTTATTCATTCCTACAGTCTGTCAATTTCGCAATTCTCCTAAAAAATGAATTGAAAAAATTCCACATAAAACTTTTTGAACAGAAACCGGGGTTGGTGATCAGCTGATCGCCAAGGGGGCAGGTGTGGCTTCCCCAACTCATTTTAGCCAAGCGTTTTTCCCCTGTGGTGGCCAAAACAATAGCTGTCTATAATGAACGCCTTACACTGTGATTTCAATGGACGCCATGTAATGCTTCATTTCCCCTATGGGGGCAGTGTGGGGGAATTGAGCACTTTCTGACAGGTTCCGCCAGAGATTACAGCTGATTGCTTTGGGTCACAGCAGCAAAATATATTGTAATGATACTTCCAGGATCAATCATGGATGGCATGTCTTGGGGTTGGCCTATCTCAGACCGATATGCCATCAAAGTCAGATAGGTCCCAATCCTATCTCCAGGAAGTGGGCCCCCGAAGAAAAGGAGAGCGCACCGCGCAGGCACGGCCACCTCCCCATTCACCTCTACAGGACTACTGGAAATAGCCAAGCCAACTAATTTATGGAACTCTCATAGCGGTGAATGGAGCATGGCCGTGCTTTCCTTCACTTCCGAGCTGCACCTATCTGACATTGATGGCGTATCCTAGAGGTGTGCCATCAATGTCTGAGATAGGAATACCCCTTTAAGTACCCTGGAATACGCCAGCATGGAATAACTGCAGTGTGATCATGCGGAGCTTGGCGATAGAGCGTACTCTCACATGATCTGCTAGCGCGACACCTTCACAATCTCATTAGTGCAGCCTCTTCTTCCCGCTCCACAGTCATGTGCTGCTTCGGATCTGTCGTATTAACAGTTCCCCCTCCGCGGGGGATTCGGCCGGCGTTCAGGACGACACATGGCACTCAGCGAAATTAATTTAGCTTTGGATGTGTGAGGCGCCGCATGCAGAGAGCATCATGGGATTACTGAAGAGGACAGCCTCTCAGCTCTAAAGGATACATTGTATTCTTAGTGTTTACAAAACAAATTGTACACAAAGTGTAGAAAATAATACATTCTTTTTTTTTTTTTTTTTTTTTTTTTTCCCCCCCATCATGCCTCAGGAGGGAACACAGATTTCATATACAGGGTAGTCTGCTTCCTCCAGTGCTCATTGTCGCCCCCTACAGAGCAATACACAATGAGGTGCCCTGGGAGTGGGGGAAGGCAAGAGACAACTGCTCTGATCGGGATTATCCAAATGGTTGTCACTGCTGGTAATTAGAATGTATATCAGCTGTAACTCGTATAATACTGCCCCCTATGGACAAGAAACTGGATCTGAACAGGAGGGAGAAGTTTCCCATGCTAATTTGCCTTCAATAGGGCGTGGTGTCTGGGCAATTTTGAGGGTGTTCTTGAGATTTTTGGGTTCCAGACTAAATAGAGGACCCTACAAGAGGTGACAACCAGCATGGCTGCCCTTGCAGGTCCCAGAGTGGTTGTCGCCTAGCTCTATGATCTATTCATGTAGTACCCAAAAGCAAAGCGGATGGGACCAATCAGGGTGGGACCCCTCTTTCCAAGGGCCCCATAGTCTGCATTTATGTTACATGAGCCTTGCCTATGGGAGAGTTATGGCAGCCAATAGAATCAGGTAAGTACACATATCTACCTCTACACCCAGCATCAGGCGTCCTGCTAATATCCCCATGGACCTAGAACACGGTGCCCAGCCAGTGACACCTGCGCCAATCTCTGTGCAACGAAACGAGACTTTGACGCATTACAAAGGGGATTACATGGCATTTGTGGGATTACTGAAAGCTCTGGGACACGAGGCGTTTTGAACGGAGACAATAAAGGACTGCAGAACCTAATATATTAAATGGGATGTCAGATCAATCCCCGTTCATATGCCCCATTAGGGCAAAAGGGCGGCATGGAGGGGGTTCCTTAATCTATGAGCCAGAGTGCGCTTGCTCAGCATAATTGGGCTGAAAGATATGCCCATTCACCTGCAGGGGGCCCCAGCAAAATCAGCTGTCTCCCTGGGGTCTCAAGACGCGATCAGCTGATTGCCCTGACTGCTCTGCTGTTAAAGGGATTTTTCTTATATGCAGGGACATAAAAAGGCCCCCTTAGCAAACCAGTATGAGCCCCACCATTCAGAAAAACCAACATTTCACTCTTAGTAATTTCATAATATTTCGGTTTAAAGGGGCTGTGGTTTTCCTGACTTAATAAATGCTATCATTGTGGCTGCCTGCGGTCACCACTAGGGGGAGCTCACTACATATGAATTTATACAACTAAAACTGAATGGTAGCTGTATACATTTGTACTTAGTGAGCTCCCCCTAGTGGCAGTTGCAGGTACTCCTTGTGACAGTGCTGGGGCACCCTCATGCAGAAAATCTACCATTTTATTCTTAGTAATTTAATGTTTCTCTATAAGGAGCTCTGTTTTCCTGACTTAAATAATGATATAATTCTGGCTGCCTGCAGTCACCACTAGGGGGAGCTCACTGTATATGGATTTATACAACTTGCGCTGTATACACTTGTACTTAGTGAGCTCCCACTAGTGGCAGTTCCAGGTACTCCCTTGTGACAGTGTTAGAGCACCCTCATGCAGAAAATCCACCATTTTATTCTTAGTAATTTGATTATATTTCTGTATAAGGAGCTCTGTTTTCCTGATGTAATAAACTCTATAATTCTGGCTGCCTGCAGTCACCACTAGGGGGAGCTTACTGTATATGGATTTATGCAACTTGCCTTAAACTGAATGGGAGCTGTATACATTTGTTTTTAGTGAGCTCCCCCTAGTGGCCGTTGCAGGTACTCCTTGTGACAGTGTTAGACATGCAGGAGAAGCTCCATACTCCAGTGCACATATGCAGAATCACATCTCATTTCAAATATTGACTTTGTCCCTACCCACAATTCCCTGCGTCCTTCACTTCCTATCCTTCACTGTACTGACAGCTTTAATTGCTTTTCTGATAGATGACAGTGACACTAGAGCAGCGTCCTGTGACAGATAGAAGAGAGGAAGAAGCCTGAGGACCATAGCGGTGACAAATCAATTATATCGCTCATTGTATGTGATCCTGCATCCCAAGGAGGGCGCTGAAGACGTGAGGCCGCATGCATCCCACACGTCACCTATGCATCCATACCCCGCCCTGACATATATGCCGATATACATCATTATTAAAGTGATACACAGAATTATATTTCCTTTCGCTGTTCTTTTACCTGACTACGTGCCAGTCTTCACTGTCACCTTCGCATTCTATTCTTTTACAATTATGCAAGTGATTCAGGGTCATTTAATAGCTAAATCTCCCACGTTCTTCCAATGCATTGTGGTGGATTTTTTTTTCTCACTTCAAGGCCACTTTCAGTGTTTGGTCAGTATTTGTAAGCCAAACTGAGGAGTGAAAAGTATAATGGGAAGACCCGCGCCTCTTCTGTGCTTTTTGTGTTCCTCAATAGTCTCATGAAGGCGCAACTTCACCCTCATGCAAGTTTCACCCATTTCAATGTCGCACATTATGATGGAAGGAGGTTTACTCCGTCTGAAGTTGTTTTCTTATTTTAAATTTGTTAAAAACTCAGAATAGAAGAAATATGAACAGGAGGGACCTGGAGAAGTAATTATGGGTCTGAAGTCGGAGTCTTGTCGCAGCGACGGTGACACATGTGAGGTCTGTGGAGTCATGGATTTCATCAGTGTAAGTAGCTGTTAGTATGGGAGACCTGCCGAGACCTCCACAATGGCCGCGACTTTACCCTCCAATTACTCTAATAGCAGCACCAGGTGGGAAGACGATGACTACTTTTACATGTAATAAATAGATTACAAGCCGCTCGACATGCAGGCTAACACAGCGTCAATGAGAGCGACTATAGGTCACCATCCATCATATTCATCGCAGGCTCCAGGCGCGGTCATATAGGTAAAGCCTATATCTATCTATCTATCTATCTATCTATCTATCTATCTATTATCTATCTATTCATCTATCTATCTCATATCTATCTATCATCTATCTATCCTTCTATCTATCCTTCTATCTATCTATCTATTATCTATCTATCTATCTATCTATCTATCTATCTATCTATCTATCTCCTATCTATCTATCTATCTATCTATCTATCTATCTATCTATCTATTATCTTCTATCTATCTCCTATCTATCTATTATCTCCTATCTATCTATCTATCTATCTATCTATCTATCTATCTATCTATCTATCTATCTCTCATATCTATCTATCTATCTATCTATCTATTATCTATCTATCTATCTATTATCTATCTATCTCATATCTATCTATCTATCTATCTCCTATCTATCTATTATCTATCTATTATCTATCTCCTATCTATCTATCTATCTATCTATCTATCTATCTATCTATCTATCTATCTATCTATCTATCTATTATCTTCTATCTATCTCCTATCTATCTATCTATCTATCTATCTGTCTATCTATCTCATATCTATCTATTATCTATATATCTATCTCATATCTATCTATCTATCTATCTATCTATCTATCTATCTATTATCTTCTATCTATCTATCTATCTATCTCATATCTATCTATTATCTATCTTTTTCTTTTCAATTTTCTTTTTATTGGTTTTAAAATTAATTCCATTACAAAACCAGAATATATAGGAAACAAATAAACATTTGTGACACAAGATACATAATCAATGAGGCATTATGATGTTACAATAAAAGAGCTTGTGAATGCCATATCGATGCGCAATATCTATTATCTATCTATCTATCTATCTCATATCTATCTCATATCTATCTATCTATCTATCTATCTATCTATCTATCTCATATCTATCTATCCTTCTATCTGTCAACCGTTTTTTTGCGGATTAGATGCTGACCCATTCACTTCTATGGGGCCCTTTTCTATTCCACGGTTCCGCAAAACAAAATCAGGACATGGCCCCATTGAGGTCTAGGGGTCTGCAAAAATACTGAATGCTATCCGGACAGCGTACGGCCGTCTGAATGAGCCCTAACCATGATGAATGTGCACTTCCTGTCAGGGGAAGGAGGTGATCATTTTGGGTGAAAGCAAATGACCAGCAGTAGTCAGAGGTTTTAGTGGGTGACAACTCCAAGTAGCTTCCTTTTTTTTTACATGACTTTTAGACCCAGAGAGGAAAGGGATGCAAATGATCTCTTAACAAGCTCGGCCTCTGATGCCACCAGATGTAAGGCAGCTATCTTATAAGTCAATGTTCAGCTCTTTAACTAAGCCTTGAGACATGACTTGGATATTGAATAAGCCAGCATCTCATCTGCAGACAGCTGTTTCAGGGTGATTGCGCCTCATCAGTGCAGAGTGTAGAGTACTGGCTTAACTGGGTGAGAGGCCTGTTCGGGTTAGGAGGGAACTGTCTCCCCTTAGGGAGAGCGCACCTTAATCAGTGTGAGGAGACTTATAGGCCATACACGCTCCTCTGGAATTCTGGGAGGGAAGGGATGCAAATGAGCTCTTAACAAGCCCGGCCTCTGATGCCACCAGATGTATTTTAGACCCAGACATATATAAAGGCACTTTGAAACAATTTTTCCAATTATTCTAACAGACCACTGTTTGCTTATTTTATCTAATAAAACTTCAGCACTGTTGTACTTGGTGCTATAATATTTGTGGTTGGAGACTGGTAGCCGCGCGCTGGCTCCTGGCTCTTCTCCTTAGGGCTCATGCACACGAACGTGTGCGCCCCGTGGCCGTGCTGCGGCCCGCAATTTGCACAAACACCAACCGTGGGGCAGCCGCAGCAGATTGCAGACCCATTGACTTTAATGGGTCCGCGATCCGCCTGTTCCGCAAAAAAATAGAACATGTTCTATCTTTTTGCGGAACGGAAGTACAGGACGAAACCCCACGGAAGCACTCCGTAGTGCTTCCGTAAGGGTTCCGTTCCGTGCTTCCATTCCATGGTGATGGATCATGTGACGGACCATGTGATGAGCGCAGTGACGTCACCACAGGTCCTTTTCCTCAAAGATGAAGACAGAAGAGAAGCCGAGCTGCGCGAATAAGTGGATTAAGGTGAGTTTAATTTATTTTATTTTTTTAACCCCTCCAGCCCTATTTTACTATGCATTCTGTATTAAGAATGCTACTATTTTCCCTTATAACAATGTTATAAGGGAAAATAATAAAATCTACAGAACACCGAACCCAAACCCGAACTTCTGTGAAGCAGTTCGGGTTTGGGTACCAAACATGCCGATTTTTCTCACGCGCGTGCAAAACGCATTAAAACGTTTTGCACTTGCGCGGAAAAATCACGCATTTTCCCGCAACGCACCTGCTTTCTATCCGGCCCTCACACGCGACGCCCGTGTGAAAGAGAACTTATAGTACCATATAGGATGGATCTGATTGACACTGACTGGAACTTCTCACTGCTATGAAGAATAATATTATAATAACACCAGTGATTCTACTTGAGTATGAATTTAAAACTGTACATGATTGCATTAATCGCGCTATGAAATACATGATCAGGTTAACCAATTCTTTTATTAATTCATATATATTTCATTACATTTTAATACTTCATGATTATATGAACGAATGCATCTTACATTATGCTCCAAATCATGATTAATATTATAAACTAGCAGAAGGTCCCGGCTTCGCTCGGGTATATTTAATCTATTTCATTTAATGTTTCTGTGTGTCGTTAAAAGATAGACAGTATCCCCCATAACAGTGACCTCTACAGCACCCCGCCTCCTTAACAGTTAATTCCACAGCCCCCACCTCTTAACACTGACCCCCACCCCACACAGTGCCCCGCCTCCTTAAAATCAGATCTCCACAGCAGCCCGCCCCTTTAACAGTGAGTTTCACAGCACCTTACTCCCTTGACAGTGACCTCCTCAGGGGTCCGCCCCCTTAATAGTGACCTCCGCAGTGCCCGCCCCTTTAAAAGTTACCTCCACAGCGGCCTGCCCCTTTACCAGTAACATCCACAGTGAACGCCCCCTTTAACAGTGAGCTCTACAGCAGCTGCCCTTTTAATAGTAGCCTCTTAACCCTTAACAGTAACCTCTGCAGTGCCCGCCCCTATAACAGTGACCTCTACAGCAGCCTGCCCCCTTAACAGTGACCTCTGCAGTGCCCGCCCCTATAACAGTAACCTCCACAGCGGCCTGCCCCCTAAACAGTGACCTCCACAGTGCCCACCTCTTTAACAGTGAGCTCCACAGCAGCTGCCCTTTTAATAGTGGCCCCTGCCCCCTTAACAGTGACCTCCACAACAGCTGCCCCTTTAATAGTAGCCCCTGCCCCCTTAACAGTAACCTCCACAGCGCCCTGCCCCTTTAAGGCTAGGGCTACATAACAACATGTGTCGCGCGACATTTTGTCGCACCAATGTCGCGCAACAATTTTCATAGTGATTTTCTGTGACTGTCTCAGTCGCAGCATGTCGCATGTCGCAGTGCGACACCATAGACTATATTTATAAAAATTGTCGCGCGACACATGTAGCAGCGTAGTTGTGCCCTATGTGTCGTGCGACTTGTTGTCGTCGTGTAGCCCTAGTCTAAAGCTGACCTACAGCAGTGAAGAAAAATGGCTGGGTTGTTATGGAAACCTGGAGTAAAACTGTGTGTATGTGGAGACTAAGAGCCTGCGAGCTTCTATTGGCTGATAAGGGTCATGTGACCGTGTGTATGGCAGTTGGGATATGAAGTGAAAGACTTGCAGGCTTGTATTGGCTAATGCAGGTTATTTTGTGGGAAAATCTCAGGAACGGTACGTCCTAGAGACCTGAGACCCCCGCAAAATTTATTTCCAGGTAGCAAGGGATGTGTATACCAAGTGTCGTTGAAATCGATGGTTGCGTTTTTCAGTGATCGCGGAACATACATACAGTATATACGTCCTTCTTTATATAGATTATTATTATTATTTTCCGATCATGTATTTACAAATCCCTCATAGTTAGGCCTCATGCACACGACCATAGTTGTGGTCTGCATCCGAGCCGCAGTTTTTGCGGCTCGGGTGCGGACGCATTCACTTCAATGGGGCCGCAAAAGATGCAGACAGCACTCCGCATCCTTTGCTCCGTTCCGTGGCCCCGCAAAAAAAAATATAGCATGTCCTATTCTTGTCCGTGATGCGGACAAGAATAGGCATGTCTACAATGGGCCGCCCGTTCCGTAAATTGCGGAAAGCACACGGGCGGCTTCCGTTTTTTGCGGATCCGCGGTTTGCGGACCGCAAAAAAAACGGCACGGTCGTGTGCATGAGGACTTACCCTATATTTACAATCATGATTCCAAATTCATCTAGGGCATATTTTATTATTTACAATTTACAATGTTCAAGTCTAATAACCTTATGATGGTATTCTATTCTCAATCATGTCTTTGTCATAACCTATTTAATGTTCACAATGATGTATCTTTATCCTAACCCTAATATTCTGATCATGTCATATCCTAATACATTTTTAATAAATCATTTATCCCCCCCTCAAAAAAAAAAAAGAACAAAAAACTTTCAGTACAAAAGTGAAGAGTAATCAAAGGATATTAATTAAAAAAGCAAAAAGATAATATAATAAAATAAATAAATATATAATAAAAAATATTAAAATGTATCACGGTCATCTGCTCAAAAATAAATGGACTCACTGAATAAATCATCTTGAGAATTTCAGACAAAAAAATGACAGTGAATAAAAACAAATTGATGAAAAGGCACAAGAATAGATAAAAGCTGTTTTACAATGATCTGCTCGGGAATGTACTCACTATATGAATAATCTTGAGAATCTCAAACAAAAAGCACAAAGATTAATTAAAAAAACCTGGATGAAAAAGACACATAAAGGATGTAAAAAAATAAAAATAAAAAGTATTACAATTATCTGCTCTGGAATGTACTCACTGAATGAATCACCTTGAGAAAAAAAAGAAAACGAATGAATTGAGAAAGAAAGGCACAAAAATATATAAAAATTGTATCACAATTATCTGTTCAGGAATGTACTCGCTGTATTAATCTCCTACGAAAAAAGGAAGAGTAATCAAAAAAATACTGATAAAAAAAGACAAAAATATCTAAAGTGTATCACAAGTATCTGCTCAGTAATGTATTCACTGCGTGAATCTCCTTGAGAATTTCTGATAAAATATAAAGATTAAGCAAATACCATTGATAAATAGGCACAAAAATATGATATGATAAAATGTATCACAATCATCTGCTCTGTAATGATCTCACTGTATAATCCATCTTGCGAATTTGCCCAAAAACATTGATGAATGTTTAATAAAAAAAACTAAATAATTACAAAAATGTATCACAATAATTTCTTGGTTTGAGAGCAGGACCTTCAGGGACCACCCTCCAGACTACTAGAAGTTCTACTGGTCTTACATAGTAATGTAGCCTGAAGGTCCAGCAGAAGACAACCCCCTATGGAGGTGACATTGGAGTTGACCTCATCGCCAGGGTCCATTTCATATGGGATGAATAATAATTCATCAGATGATATATCCTGTGTGTAACTATATGTTCTATATAGATGGATGGTGGGCTCACAGAATCATCTCTTCTGATGGGCCCAACCAACCCTAGTCTGATGCTGAGGAGCTTCTTCAGCCTTATGAGATGTGGTGTTGAGTATCCCGACAGAAGTTGGGAAATGTAACCCCTTGTTGTATTCCTTTTCTCAGTGTATTTCTTGCGCTGTATAAATATCTCTGGCTCCAATTGTATTCCCTCTGTTGACTTCTCCTCACAGAACAGCAGTGAGGCCTCCAGGAGACCATGTTTGGTGATGCTCATCAGATAAAGATAAACTATTCACTTTCTATTTTTTTTTTAACTGACCTAGAACGCCCTTTACGTACCATGCCTGATGATGCTACACTAGGAAAATTCTGCCGAGGGATTATAATACGAGGGAAGTAGAAATGTGAACAGAACCCAATTCTAGAGGAAATACAAGACATTGGACCATGTTCTTGACCCTTCTATTGGATGGCCAGATTTGCACGTGATATAGTAGGATTAATTAAACATAACCCAGTCTTGGATATACTTAGGTTGCAATGTTTGGTATAAGAGCTAGATGGCTACAGAGGGGACGTCATGTATCTAGACAAAGGAATTCCTTAGCTTTTGTTTTCCCATGCTAGAATATCTTGATTGCGTCCGGATGCATACTATGGGGATATATACATCCCTGTTTGTTAAAACATGCCACAATCCTATAGGCTCATTTGTATTTTTAGGTTGTAAGGGTGACACCCAGGTGTTTGCTAATAAAAGTGGTCTTTTGCTGTTTGGGATCGGAAGAGGAAGACCCAAATACCATCATGAGTCACGTCTAGAAGAGAAGAGAGTCCCATAGCAAAGACCAAACTGCACCTTCTTTGTTACCCCCATGAGCTCTGGCCAAATTTGCACCCTTTGCTCACTAATAATAGGGTTCTTTTGGAGAGGAGAGCCCTGAACAGGTTCTCAACACCCAGGAGCATAGAGGATGAAACCATAGAGCTCCACATATCATGGACGCCTCTTGGAGGAGGTCTCTAAATTTTTAAATCCCAAACAATTAGAAATACCCTCAAAAAAATTACTGCAATTATATCAAGCGTGTATATCAATACTGCCCTATAAGAAATAGACATCATGGCTGGCTGAAGGGTCTTCCAGTGGGGTAACTAAATGAGGTTAAATTGTTTTCGTGACACAAGCCCTTATGCCAATTTTTCCATCACAAAGATCAAGTGGCTATCCCCTTCGCATAGTTACCAACACTCAAATTACTAAACTAGAGAAATTTAAAGGGTTTTCCAGGAGTTCAATATTGATAACCTATGCTCAGGATAAGTCTCCAATATCATATCAGAGGGGAGACCAACACCTGGCACCCCTACCAATCAGCTGGTTGAAAAGGTTGCGGCGCTCTGGTGACGTCACGTTTATTAGTCACATGGCCTATGTGCTGCTCGGTCCCATTCAAGGACTGAGCTGCAATACCAAGCACAGCCACTATAGATGGTATGGCGCTGTGCTTGGTGAGCTGTGAAGAGGCTGCGGCCCTCACTGGAGCACCAAGGCCTCTTCAAACAATTGATTGATGGGGATTCCGGGAGTCAGACTACTAGCAATGAAATATGGATGACCTTTCTTCCTGGAAAACCTCTTTAACCTCTTCCCCCCCCCCCACCCCCCCAACTATCATGCTTCATTCACATACTGGTCTTTTCATATGGGAAGTGAGACCTTATCGGCTTCCCAGACTTCACGGCCTAGGTGCACCCCTAGAGATACGCATCCGCCGCCTCCTAAACACACACTTTGGAGTTAGGTTTGCATAAAATTTAGACTGTTGACAAGTATGGCTTTGTTATTGGGTTGCAAATACCTGTACAGGTCTTTACCTCTCCCGAAGAACCACATCAAGGTGAGGGAATGGCATAAGGGTCGTGGAAGGGGGGAGAAACACTAGGACCTTCTGTCCTGGATGGCACGTTTGATCCTTACTATGGGTCCCCTCTCTTCTTTTTACACCACTGACAATAACATGCTTCTTTGGGTGGATTCTTACATGCAATTACAAAGGTGTCGGTCATGGACAAAATGGCGGACTCTGCCTGATAGGGTTGCTCCTGCTGATCAAAACGATACCTGTGTTGTAAAAATTAGTTACAGCGTTCCCGAGAAAAAATACTTTTATTCTTGAAGCAGGTGAGAGCTTCAGTGCATCAGTGGGCGGAGCCTAGCTTTCCAGAACTGACCACGCCCCTCAGCACACTGAAACCCTCAGCTGCATAAAAAATAAAAGTATTCTTTTCATGGGAACTCCACAACCGATTCTTACAAGACAGGTATCATTTTAATCAGCAGGATCAATCCTATCATGCAATGTGCCTGGTTTACTAAGGTTGATCCTGCTACAAGTGCTCTTTAAAGGAAGTAACCAATACATAAGCTATTTGCTGACTGATGCCAATGATTTCACACGTAATGTAATCCCTGTGGGGCTTTCCTGACCTTTGCCAGGTGTCTAATGTTAGAACGAGGAAAGTAAATGAACCCCCACGGAGCTGACATGCACATTCAGCAGAGCCGGGTTTGTATGTTTTTCAGAGGATTCAGCTGGTTTATTTATTTAATGCTTTGCTGACAGGAAGTGCAATTGTGCGTAGGAATATATCTTCCCCACCACACAACCTTAACCTCCCACGTCCTGACATTTCATCTCCATAGTGCCGACCGTAATAACGTGTTTATACCTTTAATAAATGACTCAGGTCCCAGTCTGTGAAAGATAGAGAGGATCTGCGATGTATCATGCTATTATATTAAGATAATATACGGTAAATGGCGGCCTGTGGGTCCGGCTTTTGGATCAGCTCCAGTAACAGCGCAGATCTGCGTGCATGCGGGTGCGCTCGGCCATGTGCTGTATAATAAATGTTCCAGAAAGAAAGCTTTATGTAGCGTTCTCATGATGTTCATGGCCCCTCGGGGGTACGGGCTGTATATTGCGCCACTTATTACATTACCCGGGTCTGTGCTGCTGCGACGGCGGAAACAATATGGAGCTCAGAAATGACTTGGCGGGATGTACAGACTACGTGCAAGCTATTACAGGCTTCTATCTGCTCCATAGTCAATCTGAACAACGGCAGCTTAGCAGCTTGGCAAATGGGCCCTTGGAGTAAAGTGCAGCGAGTTAAACACATCAGGGGCCAATACGCCAAATGCTGATGGCGCTCCACGAGCGGTATTTAACAATGGAAAATGTGGCCCAGAATGCTTGTCGATTGATTTAATGTGGCAAGAAGACCATGCGGGGGCGATCAAAAAGGATGCCGCGCGATTTAAAATGGCTTTCCCTCTTTGCCGCTGTATGTATGCAGAAGATTGCAACCCAAAAACTTGCAGTTTTTATAGTTAAAGGAATTCTCTACTTCTTTGTTAGAAAAAATACTTTGACAAAGAGCTGATCACAGGTACTTCTGCTGCTGGGACCCTCAGCGATCAGCTGTAATCTGTGCAGGAACCCAGCAACAAGTGTACCCTTCCCCTGCAACGCCACCACAGGAGAAATTAAGTATTACACATTTTGGGTCCTCCAGGGTTACAAATGTTGCTATGGTCGATAGGTGCGGGCTATGAATGACAAAACTTCACTGTGCTGGGGTATTTGAAAATGGGGTAAGTGCCCCTTGATATTGTCCGTACAGTACTAAGGACCCCCCCCCACCCCAAAAAAAAAAAAAAAAGAGCAAACGCTTGTTCATTGGGTGATTGCATCTTTCACGTGAGCATAAAAATGCATCTTGGTCAACAGCTCATCACTAGTGTTGATCGCAAATATTCTAATTGCGAATTTTTATCGCGAATATCCGCACGTCAAGAATTCGCGAAGATTTAGAATATAGTGCTATATATTCGTAATCGCGAATATTCTAGATTTTTTTTCATCGGTAACCTCCCTTCTTGCTTGTGGGCCAATGAGAAGGCTGCAATGTCTTTGGCAGAGCTTAGCAACATCCCTAGCAACCAATAGGAAAGTTGCCTACCCCTTACTATATAAGAACCTCCCCAGCAGCCATTGTATGCAGTATTTTTGCAGTTCTGAGAGAGAGAGCAGTGTCATTGCTGTGCTCTGTGCTTTGCTGGGTCATTACATTAGTTAGTTAGCTCATATATATAATACAGATAGTTAGTGGGAGATAGTCAGTGTAGGTTAGATAGTGATATAGTGTAGCGGTTCCAGTGCAGGGTGTTAGGTAGTGTGATAGGGATTACTGTTTCTCTGCTGTCCATACATACAGGCTACAGACTGTGATGTCACAACAATACTTAGTGCACTAAACAGTAATATCTACTCAGACCTGATAAAATGTGAAGTTGCATGTATTGCGCAAAAAATATGCACATCATTAGTGCCGATTTGTGCAATCGCGAAAATAATGACGAGATCACGAATTCTAGAATTCGCGAATTTATTGCAAATATTATGCAAAAAATTCGCTAAATATTGCAAAAACGAATATTGCCTATGCCACTCATCACTACTCACATCACCCTTGCAACAATTTACAATCTGAAGGGGGATGAATGATCGCGCTAACGATCAGTCGTCCCCCTTTCAGGATGTGTTGGCTGATATAAAGGTCCTTTAACCGAGTGCCAGTTGGCTTGTTATATCATCTGTTGTCGCTCATTTTAAAGGCCTGTGTAAAAGCACCTAAAGCCAGGGGCGTAGCTAAAGGCACATGGGCCCTGATGCAAGAGTTCAGCTTGAGCCCCCCTTCCCTCAGTGCTTTGTGGCCAGGGGCAGGGAGGCACATGGCTTTAGTGCTGCCTAAAGCAAAAATTGAAACGGCAGCCCCGCAATGTCAAATTCCTGTCCTAACCCCTTCCCTCCAGCCAGAGATGTCACTTGACCAGCATGCACCTCCTGTGGCACAAGGGTCTTTGGGCCCCCTCAGGCTCCTGGGCCTGGTTGCGGCTGCTACCTCTGCACCCCCTATAGCTACGCCTCATGTAATTAGGCGCACGCAGAAGAGACCGCTCAGTGACATCTGCATAACAGGAAGGTGCACCATAACTACGTGTTACCAGGTGAGCGGACGCGCAGGATTTGTGCCAGGGCTGGCGGCATCTCCGACTGCATAAATCGTACAATGACCATCTATCAGTGCTCCCCACAGTCTCCATCTTTAGACAAGTGGAAAAGATCAGAGTGTACGCTGCATTTATCACAAACTTCCAGCTTTTGCCAAGATACTGTGGCACTGGGAAGTTAACAGGTTGTGCGCTGGAATCCGCTAAAGTCAATCCTCCCCGCACACGGTCTGAACGAGTACAGGGAACGTGTCTCAATTTTTAAAAGGGCACAAGACCCCGTCTATCTCCCTTTGCTGTGCAAACTACTGCATCTGCTATTTTTGGCTTGGGAAAGGCCGAACTTGGAAGAAGGAGTTCATGATTTCAAGGATAAACCCATTCTGTCATAAAACATAAGGAAAAAAGGTGAATGCTGCTTTGCAAACCCGGAATAACAGAACATTGTGCTTGGCCGGGGCTGAGAATAAGAGGGCATTGTGATCGCCGCTTTAGATAATTCTCATAAACCTCAAGGACATGGAAACCTTGTGCTATCATGATGTGGGGAGAACACACTGCGGAGATATCACAGGGACTATGGCTCCTGGACTTTAGGGCCTTTTCTGCAACCTCTACACCCCCACGCAGTTAAAGGGGTTTTAAATATTGATGGCCTATCCTCTGGCTTGGTCATCGGTATCTGATCTGTGGGCATGCAGGTGAACACTGCGGCCTCTTGCCCTGTGATGTCACATTCATGGTTCATAGGGTCTTTGTGCAGTTCAGTTCTATTCAAGTGAATGGGACTGAGCTGCAACGCCAAGCACAGCCACTACACAATGGATGGCGCTGTGCCTGGTGTGGTATGAGGAGGCCGCAGCGCTGCAGCCCCTTCAAACATTTGTACAGTTGATTTGGTGCCAGGAGTTGGACGGATTTTGATGCATTCTCACCACGGATTTCCCCCATCACTTTGAATTAAAGGGGTGGCGCGAGCAATGTGCTGTCTATGGCAGAGCAAGTGCCGTCTCCTTGTGCAGTTGATCAGCGGGGGTGCCAGGTGTCGGACCCCAACCGATCTGATATTGATGACCTGTACTGATATTATAATCCACGTAGTGTTTACAAACGTATCCCATGTTGACAAAACACTTTTTGATACAAAATGTCCTGTTTATAAACATCCCTGATGCAAGTGCTAGGCACGGCAGGTAGGGGGCGTCCCATCAGGACCCGAGGAGTCATCATAACATGATGCAGGCAAATAAACAGAGATTAGTCCTGCAAACCAGGAGGGTGCGGGAGCCTAGGAGATGTTACAGATTAACAGGATTAGCTGCTGTCCTGAACTCTCTGCAGTAAAACAAAGACATCATTTCACATGAGCAGGGAACGCTCCAACCACAGGGATGAATGTTACTGTTTTGGGAGCCAGGGGTCTGAAAATAATATGTCTGGGGTCAGCAAATCTGCCTTGATGCGCAAAGGCACGTAGACAAGGGATTCATCAATGCCTAAGCAGGTAAACTTGCCATTCAGAGTCTGGGAAAGTTGGGTGAGAAGCAGGAAAATAAACAGGGGGTCTCATAGCAAAACTCATCCCCAAAAAGAGCAGGGGGGGGCAAAGAAGAAACATGCTATTGCAACCTAACCTGGATATATAGTGTGTGCATGAGTGTACAGCTACCATTAGGAGCATATCAGATCCTTGGCCACCAGACAAAAGACCAGAAATGTCTCCCTACTACTTACTGCCAAGATTTATAAAAATGATATGGATATTTTAACACAGAGCTCAAAATCTCTAGCTCTACTCTAAGATGAAATAATTCTGACTTCCTGCAGCTACCACTAGGTGGAGCTCACGGTATACAGACTGATTCAACTGCCATTGAACTCATAGGGAGAGGTATAAAACTGCATGCAGTGAGCTCCCCCTGGTGGTGGATGCAGGTAGGCATATTTTATGATTTATGTAAGCAGCAGGAGCTGTTCAGATCCCCACTCTCCCTCACAATGGGCCCTATTGCAACCCACGCCCTTGCCTCTATGGGGGCCATATTGGTTGTCACCCCATTGCATGAATTAACATGATTTTCAACGCCATAATATTCTCAATGTAATTTAGAGAGCCTGCGAATGAGCTATAACTAGGATTGATTTCATGTTACATGGGGGGGGTGGGGGGGGGGATGTTATTCAGGTCACCGTATGGTCTGATTGCTCAGCTTGTTCATGTCTTTCCTCGTTCTCCTCCATGAAGAGCTGATAAATGACCTCTACGACGAGCTGATGCCGAAATTGACAACAAAGAGGCAATCGCTAGGTGTAAATGTAGAGCAAACACACTGCCAGCTGCCGCTAACTGGGACGCCTGTCATGGGGCTGACTATATAACACATCCAGAGGAGAGGGCAGGGGGGCATCGTCAGGTATCGTCCAGGGACACACAGCGGAGTCAACGTAAGGACGTTTTCAGGTATGTTACAAAGAACCAATCTAAAAAACATTAAGCCTTAAATAACAGGAATAAAAATGCGATAAAATATCAGCGCATTGAATATCCATTCCTAGTCTTTAGGCCAGTCTGTCATCCTGGCACGTGGTAGCAAGTGAGTGAGGACTGTGGCCAAATATTGGCTTATTGGTTTTGCCATTTCTGCTGCATTTTTGTATTGGCTTTAGACGGATCCTTTTTTTATCTGGGAGGGTTGTCCTCACCCATTTCCCTCTTTAGCACCCTGAAAAACCCTGCACCTGAGGGAAACGCGTCGGGACAGCGTAGGTTGTTTGTAAGGTACACACAAGGATAGGTTCCAGTTCTGTCCTTTCTTTATCTTTTATTATCTTATCCTGCCTGTACACCTGTTTTTGATTGATCTACTCCACATGATCTCCCCAGCAGCAGGAGCAAGGAAGTGATGTCATTGCGCATCCTGTGCGGAGCACAAGAACGCAGGGATCGGGGAATGATCATCATTGTAGACCTGCAGGAGCGATGAGAGCGCCAGCAGTTAAATGATGAAGCAGGGAGCAAATGGCTCCCTGCTTCCCCGTTGCACTCAACTGTCTCTGCATTCTAAACTTAACAGTTAAGAAAGGGATATACTGCAGCCTTCCCGGGACAGAAATCAGATATGGTTGGAAGGTATGTGGTAGGTACTTAGCCCCTGCTGGGGGTGGGCACTAAGCAGGGCTTGCTGCAGCAGCAAGTGAACTAAAAGAGAATCTTTTCTAGCCATCAGGAAGCAGGTGAAAGTGCATATAATATCTACTACAAATTTAACAAAAGATTTTCCCTCCTACGTGTACATGGGAAAAAGTGTCACGGTTGTGCCAGAAGTTGTGTACATTTCCCTCCCGGTGGTGCACAGAAAACCAAGAGAGTGAACACCAGGCCAAGCAGGGATGTGGAGCGGAGGTCACTAAGGTTGCTGTAACAAGAAGATGGACGCATGTCGCTGCAGTGACCCACAGAGCATATAAGGTAAAACGTCTACTTCCCCTGCAGATCTGTGATAGAGGTGGCAATGCAGCTCGTGATGTGGAGCACTGCTGGAGGGCGTGTGTGGGATGATGTTCCACCGATGATGAGATGACCCTGCAAATGAGACACCCGTCGATGACGACCAGCAGCGACGAGCTGACACAGATCATGGGAGGAGATGGAGTCTCTCTCCCAACCAAAGTGCCAGGTGAGAAGAGATAGGTCCCGGGAAAGAAGAAGCATTGAGGCTAGTGCTGCCAGGCTAAATAGGAGCCAACACCTGGTCTGTGCGTCAGCTCCTCAGGCAAGTGTGAGAAGCTGCAACAGGAAAAGGAGAGACCTGGAGGCCAGAACATCGCTCCTGGATCAGATAGGTCCCGCTTGGGATTTATGGACTGTATATAGTTGCAGAGACTGTACGTACATAGAGGGACTACAAGTGATGCACCTTTAAGAGATTGTAACCAAAAAGAGTCTAGTACCCTCATACTGAGTGACGTAACCAGCAAGCCTATGTACCCGCAATACAACATTGAGAAAAGTACCGTGCCCTCCAGTGGAGTGAATATATGTATATATTGTACAGTAAAGTTCAAGTTTATGTGCCTCCGCCCGCCTTATATTTTACCATCTGAACAACTTGCAAGAGGGGTGTGCCCTCCTCGAAGGCATGCCCCTGGATTAGACTGAATCTGGACGCTCTGGGTGATATAGGCGGCGCCTCCATGCTTATGAAGGATTGCTGGGATATTCTGATAGCGATTTCATGCATTAAGAAGTTTATTGAATTAATCCCATTACATCTCGCGGACGCACAATCAGTGCTGATCTTTTCTGGGCCGCGTTCACAAGCGCTATTCAGACAATTTAATTAATTGCTCCGGTTGCTGAATTAATTATTATTATTTTTTTCCGCCCGTTCCTCAGCCCTGGGTTTAGAAAATTAGCATATTTTAGTACTGCAGTCTAATTACACGGCCCAAGTTTCCATGGAAACGGGGATAAGGAGGGAAGTTTTAATATGTAATATATTGAGATCCTGTTGGAAAAGAATCTATCTCGGATAAAGAAGAAGAACCTGCGTCTGCATTACAGATGCCGGGGACGGGAAAACAAATGGTATTCAGTCCAAGCAATATGTTCCGGTCAGTCCGAGGAGCAGGAGGCCATATAAATGTGCAGACATCCTGCGCTCGTATAGCACCCAGGGATCGTTAGAGACTATTCAACAGCTGTCACCTCCCCTGACATGTCTGTGGTAGAAAATACTTGCATTCCCCAATTAATAATAATTCTGTTATTAAAACTCTGTGCTGTCCTTCTGTTACTCCTCCTGGAAATGCATGAATCAATTGACAACTAGGTGTTACCAGTAAGGGGTGCGTCCCTTCACAGTCTGACACTGTCCGAACAGTGCTGACAGTATTACACCCCTCTGATGAGGGGAGAGGCGAGGAGCTGCGCCTGGTGGTGGACGGACCCCAGGAAACCCGGGGTCCTCCAGCCACAACTCTCCCCGGCTCCGTTCTCCTTGTAGGTGTGGGTCCCAGAGGTGGGACCCGGAACCTATCAGACAATGGGGGCATATCCTAGCGATATGCCCCCCCCCCCTTGTCTAAGATGGGATAACCCCTTTAAAGGGATTTTCCAAGACTTTAATACTGATGACCTGTCCTCTGGTCATCAGTATCTGATTGGTGGGGGTCTGACACCCAGGAACCCCCACCGATCGGCTGTTTGAGAAGGCACCGGTTCTCCTGTGAGCGCCGTGGCCTTCTCTCTGCTCACCAAGCACAGCGCCATACAATGCATAGTGGCCGTGCTTGGTATTGCAGCTCGACCCCATTCACTTCAATAGTAGCTGAGCTGCTACTAGGCCGTGTGACTGATGAACGTGATGTCATATGGCCTAGGCGGGAAAGCTGTAGATGGCCACGGCGCTACTGAGAGCCAGTGCCTTCTCAAACAGCTGATCGGTGGGGGTCCTGGGTGTCGGACCCCCACCAATCAGATACTGATGGCCTATCCTGAGGATAGCTCATCAGTATTAAAGTCTTGGAAAGCCCTTTTAAACTAGTATCCCAGCTCATAAGATTCTGCATGGAATCCATCTCCCATTGTGGGAGGCCATGTTGTCATTCATGTTGCTGCGGTTTATGGCCACGACTGCACCAAGAAAGGACACGTCCCTTTTTTGGCGCAGTCACGGTCATAAACCGCGCCCCCCCCCCTATTGAAAACAATACAGGGCAGAATTCGTGCGGCCGCCTTTTTTAATGAACTTTTCAGTTGCCCTATAGTTCCTTTGGTAAAATACCTTCCTTTGAATAGCGGCCATAACTGGAATTCTATGAAGATCAGGTTGCGTCGCTGTGTGCCAGCTCCTGAGCGAGGAGATGACAGCGTCTTTATCTCTGAGCACCAGCTGCTAAATACCCTCCTGTATGTGCAGGACGCCGAGCTTCCTCCTGTCCATGAGACACCATGCAGCAAACACATCTTGTATTATGTATGAAAATATGTGAGGAATAAGGCGCTATGGTGGGACAACCCTTTTAAAGGGGTACTCTGCTTTTGCAGTGTCCCACTCCAGAGTCATGGTACATTGCAGAGTGCAAAAGAATATAGTTCTGTGTAAAACATGGATTTATGATATTTATGATATTTCGACCATGGATACAAAATACGGTCATGTGCACGAGGCATAAGTTCAAGTCAGTCTAATTAGAGAGTTCGTTCAGACAGTCTGAGCTTAGACTCAGTAGTGAGAGGAGAACATGTTGACAACTCTTGAGCCAGCCTGGACCCGGATCCATCCAGGACAAGGCCAGAGAAGAAAAATTCAGAAGCAGGCCAGATGTAATAGAGAGGTGTAGAGAAAGTACAGTAGAGATAACTTGTCTGCAAATTATTCTATGGCATATGTGTTCAGGAACTGCCTCCGTGCCTGAGCATACTTACTAACAGTTTGACCCACTGAGAGAAATATACACAACCCAAGGTGGATTATGGGGTTGTAAGTATAGCATCCTGTTCAAAAAACGAGCAGAGTTTTTGCCTGCTGTTCCGGAGAACCACCCTGCTGGTTGCATCGTACTGCCTAAAGTGTACATCCCATGCCTGGATAGTTATGTGTACAAGTTAGCTAGTGAAGTGCAGAGTAAGGAAGAACACCTTGAAGAGACACCTTTTTGGCCTGTGCAGCCGGGACACCTGTAACAGCCGTGAAAAGAGCATTTGGCGTATGAACTGGGGGTCCATTGCATGTTAAGAACTGTCCTGATCTGTTTGATTTGAATCCTTCAGTAATGTTCTGCTGCACAACTGCCTTATCATTGCTTCCTGCACCGCTACACTGCAAAGTGTTCTCCTCACGACCCTGCCTTGCCCCTCAACCGTCATCAGGCAGGAGAAACAGGTGCATCCTTCCTATCACTGCACGCCAGCCCAGGGAGTATCAGAACTGTGAGCACCACAACTACTAGCACCATGCGGCCACCCTCGCCCTAGAGACCTGGTCACTGCACATTGAACAATCGCTTTTAGTTAGGTGTTATGCTGGAGGTCTGCGCCTGTTGCCCACATGTGTCCTCCTGTTTTCTCCCAGCCGGCCACTGGAGCAATTACAGCTCTGTTCATTACACGTAGGCTGAGGCCTGCTGCTCGCTTGCTCACCTGTAGGGGACATGCACGGGTCTAGACTGCATTCATACGAACGTGAAGAATGCCTGTGTGACAGCCGATTTTGTAAGTCAATGGGGCAAATCAAATGGCTAGTGAATAGTGGCCGTCAAAAAAAATAGGACGTCCAATTTTTGTTTGCACTGCCAGATGGACGCCACTGAAATCAAGAGGCCTATTTTTAAAAGCCATTTAGACAGGAGTTACCCGCCTAATGGCCAATAAAAACTAGTACACTCAGAAAAAAGGGGCTTTTAAGGGTTAAAAAATAATAATAAAATTCCTCATCCACTTACATGACATGGATCATGCACTCTGCAGTGGAGGCAGCAGGACCTGTGCTCCCAGTGTTGTGACCATGCCGGGAACCTCAGGTCCTGATGCCTGCAGGGCAAGTGGTCCATTGGAAATAAGGCCATAAAATATGTATGGGGGAAGGGGGGCACAAATGGGGCCAATATATATGTATAGGGCCACAACTGAGGGCAATATCTATACTGGAGCACAACTTGGGGTTGGGGTTTTAACTTAAAAATCCAATAAAATGTATCCGTTTTAAATGGCCGTTAAAAATAGATGTTAAATAGTCAGACGGACAGAAAATGGATGTACAAATGGTTGAAAAATGGCCATGAAAATCTGATGGTGTGTCCGTTTTTAAAATACTTTTTTTCAATGTTGTGTTCATGTAGCCTTAAAAGGCTAGTGCCCCTACACCTCTGTCTTCCCCAGCTGGTCACCTTAGGATATTTAAGGTACCTCCCCATGTGGGAGGGTGCCAAAGCAACAGGTTTTAGTTGTCCAGTGTCCTGCTTAGGTGCGCCATCGTCTTGTTTTGCCTGTCTGTGTACTGACCTCTGCTTGTCTCTGGATTTGACCCTTTGCTGCCTGACCTGACCTCTTCCTGTACCTCATACCAAGTCTGATCTGCCTGCCCTGATGCTCAGACTGACTTTTGATTGCACTAACTCTGCCTGCCCTGACCTTGGCCTGTGCCGGACTACAGGTTGGCCTGCCCTCCGACCCCTACCCCGATGCTTTGCTCCAGTGTCTCTTGACACTCATGGATTAGCCGCCCTTTGTACGGAGACCCCTCCAGGAGGTAGAAACCTGGTGCTTCCTCTGCAGCAGAGTCCAGATCCTTGCATAATGGTGAAAGGGTGAAGACCAGGGGGCTGCCGGGATGACGCCCTTAGTAATTGTCCCAAGCCAAATCAGTTTAGTAGGTAAAGTGGATCTACATCTGCTTCCATAACAGAAGCATCCCAAAAATAAGCTGGTCATAAGTGCTCTGCTGCTGAGACCCCCAGCAATCAGCTGTAATTTGCAATTCAGTTTCCCTGCAGTGCCACCTCAGGGCAAGAGCAGCATTGCAGAGTGCCCATTGAAATGAATAAGCTATGGACGTACCAGGTCCTCCAGAGCATGAGATGCTCTTTGTAGCTGCTCTCTACTCTGGCTAGTGATGAAGATTATAAATAATGCCCCCCAAATTAATGATATGACGTCTACCTGGAGGATAGCTACATCACGTAACGTCACCGCAGAGTTCGAGCCTGTGAGGGAGCATTTCCGTAAAGCTGCTATCACTACATTTAGCGGCATAAAAGTTATTTTTTCTGCAATTACAGGATGAGAATATCGGTCTCGCAGTTCAGACGGGATTCCTGCATTGCGGATGATGAAATACCCGACTTACCTTGAAACCCTGACAAAGGGAAACAGCAGCAAATAATCTCCGTAATTATCATGTAGGAAACGTTAGGTCGGCTTTTTGCTGAGATGGAATTTCTAAATAACTACGTGAACGAGTAAAGATGGAGACAAATTGCACCTTAGTAACAAGTCCACCTACACAATTGACCGCAAAGAGCCTCAGTCCTGCCATCACCTTCCTGCAAACTCTCAATAAACAAGCTTTATTGACCCAGCATGTACATCGGCGCACACTTCACGGGGTGACGGGGGTAGGTATTTATTTACCCTATTAATTTGGGAAGCCCAGATGAGTCGACTCGTCACCATTGTGAAGTTGGCATGTAAATAACTCCTGCAAGCGAAATACAGTATAGATCAAGGAGAAAAAACTGCACAGAGCTCTATTATGGCACTCCAGTGCAAGCATGGTTAGGAAACCCTAATGTGTGCCGCCACCACCAGGTCGCCTGACACTTGGGGCTTGGAACCACCATCATTTTGTTAAAGAAAAGAGTAAAAAAAGCTTTAAAGAGCACCTGTCTGCAGGATCGAATTAAACCAGACATACTGCCTGTTAGGGTTGATTCTGTTGAATAAAATGATACCTGAATGGCGAAAATCCGTTGCACCATTCCAGAGAAAACAGAGTTTAATTCCATATGCAAATTAGGGAGGTAGTCCAGTGCAGCGATTTCCGGAATTTGCCACTCCCCTTCTCCGTTCCTCGGTGATCTAAATATCTAAGTTTCATAAGGATTTTCTCAGGAACACAATAACAGATTTTTGCCATTCAGGTATCATTTTGATCAGCAGGATCAATCCTAACAGGCAGCATGCCTGGTTTAATAGGTTTGATCCTGCTGATAGGTGTCCTATAAAACAACAACTAAGTATTACTCACATCCACCAGTGCCATTCCATCACTAGTCTGCTCTTCACATCCTGGTCATTCCTCGGAAATGCTAGGAAGCACCCGCACAGCCAATCACTAGGTGATACCATGATTAGTGACTTAATGGTGTAAAATAAGTCAATACGTCACCGATCCCCCACCACTCCCATTCCAATGCTTTCCAGTTTACTGCCTTCTTTCTCACCACAAAGGAAATGTCTGCTCAGCCAATCACTGGCTGAGGGAGGTCACCTCTGTGATCTGTGATTGGCTGAGTGGTCATTTCCTCAGTGTTGGGAGGGACCAGGAAGTAAAGACCAGTGGGGATCCGTGAAACATTGGAACAAGAGCGGTAAGGTGAGTACTGAATTATTATTTTACTCCATTCTGAGCCTTTTTGTCAAATATCTTGTCCGGACAACCCCTTTAAGCTCGGTACACAGCAGAATTATAAATGCTGCTCTTGCAGACATCAGGCTAATTCTGTCATTTGAGATCAGTACAAGGAATGTGATGTTAGGACTAAAAGGGTTCTCTGAGATTTTTATACTGATGACCACTTGGAACCGAACCTGAGTTCGGGAAATGTTTTTTTTACTGTATAAATCAATTTCTGAAGTTATTATGCGAAGTCTCGCGAGACTTCGCAAAGTAATAACTTTGGCTCATCGGAGCCAATACATTCTAATACTGTACGGAGCGCTCACTGCAATATTAAGCACGGCCACTATACAATGTAAGGCGCTGTCCTTGATGAGCACAGAGAAGGTGGCGGTGCTCACAGGAGCGCCGGTGCCTTTTCAAACAGTTGATTGGCGGTGGGCCTGGGTGTTGGATCCCCACTGATCAGATACTGATGACCTATCCAGAGGATAGGTCATCAGTATTAAAATCTCGGAAAACCCTTTCAATGTCCACAAGGTTGGTTACTTCTCCTTCGCCTTTGGAGGTGTGAACTTCTACGAGGAGTGGAGCCATCATGAATCGTGGGGAATGGCAACCAAATGTGGCCCATGTAGACTCTAGGAGAGGGTACTGTATAGGTCTAACTTTTCTATTGTTTAAATTGTAGCACAGACCGTACCGCGTCATGTGACGTTGCACAGTACTCGCGGCATACTTGCGGCAGCAGGGGCTGCGTACACAAGCAGACACATCATGTATCCTTGTATACTAAATGTGCGGCCTGCGCCTCTGTAAGCACAGAGCCGCTCCCGGACCAGCAGTGAATGATGACTTCCGCCGCCCGCGCTGACGCGTCTGCTTTTTTTAATGACTTGCTAAATGCGTTTCTCATAGATTCTCAATATCAATGCAGGAGACCGAGGTGCATCACTAGAAGTAAGGGCAGGAGCGTAGCTATAGGGGTAGCAGTCGCTATCAGGTCCAGGAGCCTGAGGGGGCCCAAAGACCCTTGTGCCACATAAGAAGACACCAGTATTATAGAAAGTGCATGCTGGTCAAGTTACACCTCTGGCTGGAGGGAAGGGGTTAGGTCAAGAATTTGGCATGGGGCGGGGGGGCCATTTCCATCGTTGCCTCGGCCAGCACGAAGGCTATGTGCCTCCCTGCCCCTGGCCACAAAGAACTGAGGGAAGGGGGGCCCAAGCTGAACTCTTGCACCAGGGCATATGAGCCTTTAGCTATGCCCCTGAGTAAGAGGGTCCCATTACAAAGACAGGAATGGGCCATGGAGCAATGGAAGAAGGCGGCGCTATCTGATGAATCACATTACGTCGTGTGGACGGCCGGTTGGGTGTGGGTCACTTACCTGGGGAAGAGATGGCACCAGGATGCACTATATAAGTAAATAAGTAATTCTGGCGGAGGCAGTGGGCATCATGTGGATTTGACACCATCTACCTAAACATTCTACAGATAAGTACCCACTCCCCTTCGTGGCAATGGTGCCCCCTACTGGCAGTTTCATCAGGATGAGGGCTTATGCAAACGAACGTGTGTCGCCCGTTCCGTGCATTGGGGATGCAAATTGCGGTCCGAAATGCACGGGAACCGTCCATATGGCTGGTGCAGACCCATTAAACTTGAATGTGTCCGTGATCTGTCCGCACCGCAAAAAAATAGAAGAAGTTCTATTTTTTTTTGCGGTGCGGAGGCACGGACTGAAAACCGTTCCGGACCGTCTTCTGTGCCTCCGTTTCAAGTGAATGGATCCGCATCCGTGATGTGGTGCACAAACGGCCGGTGTCCTTATATGGCAGATCGGCTGTTTGTGGGTCCCAATACGGGCACCGGCCAACAGCGGTCATGTGCATGAGCCACACTGAAAAAACTGTTAAGGCGAATCCTTATCTCCAAATTCCAACGATCTCCTTCTGATCGTCATCTGTGGGATCCATGGAGGCCGCACCGAGAAACTTACAGGATCTCTTGCACCAGATCCCACAGGACAGAGCCCTTTTAGCAGCACAAGGTGGAGCTGCCCAATATTAGGCGGTTCACGTCCAGTTGTGCTATCTTCGTTGCGACATTATGATATATACGGTAGATAACAGACAGTATAAACTAAGAGCGCTGCCAGTATAACATTTCTAGAATTCCTATGACCCTCCGACCCCACCCCCCAGCATACTGGTTCTCCCCAGTCTCATTATCTACCGTCCATCCATGGTGACGCCTCCCAGGCGTCGGTATCCGCTCGCCTATCTGTGATCGTTCACAATGTAGCTGATCAATACAATATATGTGAACTGAACTTTAATTGACGCAGCTGGAGATCATCCAACCAAGAGCGTACAATTTCACGGTGAGAGACCACAAACGATAGAATTGGGGGCCGCCACTGACTTCAAGGCGGAGATCAGACCCCTTTGGTACTGCTCGGAGATTGCTGTGTCACACAACATTCAAATCAATGGCAGCGAGAGAAATCTCTGAGCAGTGCCAAAGGGGGTTGGGGTCGTTCAGAACCCAAGAAATCAGTCACGGCGCCAGATTGCAGACTGGGGTCTAGCCATCGGTGACCTGTCGGAAGGGTATTTCCACTAGACTTCCCCTTTAAGCAAGTTTTACCATGTTGTGCTTCTATAATCAGATAAACAGCAAAGTACATTATCAATACTGAAAATGACTCGTCGATACAACGGTCATTTTCCCGTTTTAAGCTAAATTGTAGCAATTTCCGCCAAAAGAGAGCTGAACGTGATGCTTCAGAAATCAATGGCGTGAAAGACGGCCGCGATTTTTACAGTACAAACCAGATTCTTATAGAGACCTGGGCAGATCCGCAAAACACGGATACCGGCCCCTGCTACCCTAGAAAATGCTAGTTCTTGGACAAGAATAGGACATGCTCTATCTTTTTTGTGGGGCCGCGGAACGGAACTACGGATGCGGACCTGTGTGCTGTCCGCATCTTTTGCAGCCCCATTGAAATTAATAGGTCTGAATGAGGCCTTACAGTGTATTTCCATCGGAGAAAGATACTGGAAGACTGCTGACACTCCATGTCTATCTGATAACAAAGCTTTGCCTTTTTTTCCCATCTACTTAGGTCAAAATTTTGCACAGATCCATTTCTTAAAACATATCCAAAAATGAATAATAAATATAGAGTGAAATGATAAAGGTCTGCCTGCAGCCACCACTAGGGGGAGCTCAGGAGCTTACTGCATTCCTTTGTATTATTGATTGTATGCAGCAAGCTCCTGAGCTCCCTCTAGTGGTGGCTGCAGGCAGACAGAATCTTATCATTTGACTCTGGAGTTATTATGACTGTGATAAAGATATATTAAGAAATTACTTAGAACAGAATGACAGTGTGGACCTGCACTTTAAAAGCGTATTTAGCATGCATTTTGGTATGGTATCAGCAATACTTTCTGTACCCAACTCCACTTGGATATATTCACATTTAGTTACTTCGTAAATATCAGAACACAATATCATCTGCAGCCCTCACCCCCTCCCAAATTCCCACACTTGTGATGCAAGCTGGATGCCCCTTTCACAGGGTACTGCACAAGTAGCAATCCCGTAATGCTTTGCTATCAGAACCCCTGCCTTTTGCAGCTGACTACAAGTCCCAGCCTCACGAACTGACAACATGGCTTACCTTTACAAATGCAATCATTTAAAGAGGAGCCGTCCCCTCTCCTGACAGGTCTGTTTTAGTAACCACTTGCATTCTCCATGTGATAACAGTTCTGGAGCATCTAGTCTTATGGCTCTATGATATGCCATTCCTCTATTATTCCTGCTAGAAGTTATGAATGCATTGCTAGCAGTTCACAATGAAGGTCCAGATGGATGTTACCAGCTTGGGGGGGGGGGGGGGGGGGTGTTGCTACACAGTCTGACACAGTACTGATTGGATAATCTTCATTGCAAACTACTGCACTTTTTGTACAGTTTTGGACCTACTTAATAAAAGAAACCATTGAAAGATATGCTGACGTCGCATGTCTTTTCTGGAACTATTCTCAGGATAGGTCACCAAGATCTGACACCTGTCGCCCCCATTTTCATCAGGAAACAAAACAGCGAATGCAGCTGGAGCTGAGTTGCAGTACCGTGCACTGCCACTGCGCGGCGGAGGGAGCTTCCTTGTTTCTGGCTCCGCCCGCTGTGTTGCGCCGGGCAGCTGATCCGCGGATTTGCCGGCTGTCAGACTCCCACCATTCTGATATTGATGACCTATTGATTGATTGATTGATGCACGGTCCTCAGCAACCACTTTGCATTTAAAATCAGAGCACATAAGAAGCCGCCATTGCAGATGCCGGGATCCTCTGATGGCCTCCTCCCGCGCTGCACGTCACATTTATTTCACGATAAGCAGCACTTAATGAACGGTTTCAGGAATACGTCTCCTAAGTGTTTCCATATTTGGAGAGAAAGCAGCTGTTTCTGAGCAGCGGCGCGATAGACGGCGCACAACACCACAAGTGTCAGAGATCAGGAGTCTAAATACTCATGTAAGAGGATAAGGTGAATTTATCTATCCTACTTAAATCTCAATTTCCCGACCAGCTGTGCCCGCCGCACATTGCCCAGCACCGCCGCTGAGGTCAGGTAGTGTGGCACTGCTTCCAGGCGTGGTCGTTTAGTCCGAAAATCAGCCACAATTGCTATATCGAGGCACTGGTCTAATAGGAGGCAATCATGATTGGGGCTGAGCAGCTATGGAGATCCGAACTTAAAGGGGTAGTCCATCATATAATCGTATGGTATCAGGAGGATATGCTATAACATGGTGATCACCCGATGCCCGATCTCTAGACCCTTTGCTTTGTCCCTTAATGATAATCTAACAACGAACTGCGCGGACCTCCAGCGATCAGCTGTGATCTGTGGGTAAGTGTTTAGTGTACCTGCAGTGCCCCCACTGGCGAAACTAAGAATTACAGGTCTTTCACACTATAAGGCCTCATGCACGCGGCCGTTGTTTTGGTCCGTTTCACTTCAATGGGGCCGCGAAAGATGCGGACAGCACTCCGTGTGCTCTCCGCATCCGTCGCTCCGTTCCGCGGACCCGCTAAAAAACAATATAACATGTCCTATTCGTGTCCGTGCTTTGCGGACAAGAATAGGCATTTATATTAAAGGCTGTCCGTGCCGTTCCGCACATTGCGGAACGCGCGCGGACGCCAATCCGTGTTTTGCGGATACGCGATTTGTGGACCGCAAAACACACCACGGTCGTGTGCATGAGGCCTAAATCTACACTTTGCTTTATTGTTTTCATACCTATCTTGAGTAATTTTTTTTTCTCCATCCATATGCAAGGTGTCTTTCAATAATCCAGCTGGTCGCCCCTGGAAACAGACAGCAGCTTAGCTCCACCCCTCTGTCAGACATGTGACCTCTCAGGCCTCACAACTGATGTGTAACCTGAGCTCCCACAATGCTGTGGAATTCAAGGGTGCTCTGAATTTAGCTTTAGACGTGACTGGAGAGGGGAAACGGGATCCTGGATCGGGATTTAAAAACCTACTCCTCAACATTATCTGTGAATTTTTGCTGTGAAATGTTGTAAAATCTTGATTCGCAGCAAGAAGTTTCTGGTTCCTGGGAAAAGCTGGGTGACTACCAATATCTCCATCAATACGGCATGCACAGGAACTGTCACCCAGCTTTCCAAAGCTCCTGAATAAAACAAAACATCCGTAGCCAACTGAAATGTCCGCTGACAGGTAGCAGAGTTGTTATCTGGACTTCCCCCCATGACCAGACCACAAGTCTCAGGGTTCAGAATGAAACACTACAGGGACCAATCACAGTCCCGGCTGCCATTTTTAGCAGTGATCTGATTGGCTACTACACATTTTCAAGAGACGGCCCCTCCCCAATGTCTGACTAGTGCACCAGTCATCATCTGCAAGGTGAACTAACTCCGCCCACGCAGATTCTGATTGGAGGAGAGGTGGAGTCAGGCAGGACTCTCCTCACAATGCAGGAAGTGTGGAAGCTGCCTACAGCCCCCCCTAGTGGCTCCTTTTTAAAATGCAGGTGCACTTTAACATTGCACAATGCATCGCTGATCACCTCCTCGGCAGACGGCCGACACACCCAAGATGTTTCCGCCAGTTTAATAAGAAGTCTTATGACTTACTAGATAAGATGCACCGCACTGACGCCCCCATGGCGAATTTAACCCTATAGTGGACAGACAAGTCACATGTAATAAAATAACAGACATCGGTAACATCTACTCCTTGATGGAGTCCCATATGGGGAGGAATTTAAAGGGGAACCCCATCTAATCTAAATTTTTATACATCTGGAAGATTTCTCCTTTATTGTTCCTTATTGGAAATTTCAGTTTGTCCTACACATTAATGTTGGAAATGACACCCACCCCACAGTCACTGATGCTACACATGTCGGCGGACATCTTGGCAACTAAATAAGTTCTACAGCAGTTTGGCATCCATATTTCATCCGAGAATGGGAAGGGGGTGGAGGGGTTGGAAACCATTGGGACCCTCTCCAGACCCTTGAAATGACTACAGCTCCAGAAGCCCATTTATCTTTTTGTCCTCAAACATGGCAGACCCTTCTTCCCAACTTCCACCAATGATATCCTGTCAATTTGCCATCAATTTTTACAGCGTGTAAACCCCGCAATTCTGTACCACCGGACTGGGTAAAAAAAACCAAAGCAATGCGATTGGTCCTATAATCATGAGTGCAGCCAACATCCATATAGAAGATAAAGGCGTACATAGATAAGGGGGCCACGTACCCCTTTCCCGTGCCCCCTAGCTATTGCTGCCTTTAAGGTAGGTACACTTTTACACATTAAACCCTTCGCTATAGGTAAGTGACATGAATGAGAGCTCAATGCCAGGCAGCCCCCCGTTATACGGGAAGCATATCGTGCTGGTGGCGGATACGCTCTCACTTCTTATGCATTCTCCATATCCTGTAATAGACATCATTTTTCACGCTTCTACACTGATAGGCGTTATACCCTGCTCAGTCAGGCGAGATTTAAAGGGACGCTAAAGCTTAAAGGGACACTCATGCTATATTTCTAGAATATGAGGGATTAATGTGGTCACCCCTGACAATCTCTAGAGTGACGGTATCTCCTATGGGTTTCTTCCTATGGCTGCACACTCAGCTTATGACTGCAATGGCCTCCGATGGGAGACAAACTGGCCACCGCTACCCCCACCGATCAGAAAGTGGGTGGCGTATCCGGTAAACGTCTTTCCTGAAACAACATGCCCACCTTACCCACTTGCCAAGCCAGTGAATGAAATCTATTGCTCTCTCTTATCAACCATTTCAGGCTAACAGACTGACTGAATCCCTGACCCCCATGATTACTACTATGTCACCCAGCTCCAATGCTGAGATACATTTACATACACAGCTGTGACACAGAAATCACCCACTGCTGAATTTCAGTTCGCCGCTGGCCCTTTAAGCAGGGGTTCTAATGACACTGCAATTAAGGTGGGGTCTAGCGGCATTAATAAGCAAATTTACAGTACTCCGCGGATCCCTATCGGATTTGCTTCTTATTGCAATGAATTTCGATCAGATAACCCGTTAGATTGCAAGCTCTTGAGCACCCACGTGAGTCAACGGTAGATGATACTAGTAACAGCGGTCGGTCCTCATCTTTATGGCAGAGCTGACTTGTACGGTTTGCTCAGCGCTCACTCCGGGGAAAACGGAGATTGCTCACACGGTGCCCAAAGACATTGAGATGACCCATCACCATACCAGTGCCCAGCTGGTCGCCTCAGGAAGGGTAGACCGAGGGGTTAATTCCAGCCACCCAAATGGGTATGTAGCCCATACCCAGCTCTTGTCCTGGTCCAAACTGAGGTGTGGTGCCATCTCCCTACCAGGAAGAGACCCCCAAAACTATGACTTTTGATTAAAAAAAATTTTTTTTTTACCCCAACGTGCCTGTATTACAGCCGGTCCCCTCCCACCCCTGCATCTTGCAGCAATCATCTAGCATCTGTAGAACGCCCATCACCCACCACCGATGCAGATGAGGGTCCTTTCACCCCCTTTCTCCGTCTCAGGAGGTACCAGCTGAGCGATGTGATGGCATTAACCCTTCAAGCACTGCACCCCCTTCCATCGTGATGGATGTCAAGCCATGACCTTCTTGGATTCTGCGACCAAGCTGGACACGGACAGCTCACAATTGCTGCAAATGACACGTGTTACATGGCATGCATACGTATGTTACATCCGTCGCCACTTTTTGCACAAGGGTTTGAGCCTTTGCATCCCGGAAAGAAGGGATGCTCTGCAGACACCCCCTGGATTTCTGATACCCTCCCATTCCCGTGCTGCGTTCCCCATCCATGTCACATTTTTAGTGCATTCCAGGACGATACAATGTATCAAGAGCTAATTAATTCTTTGTTGATTTAATCCCTTTAAACCACTGAGCCAATTAAAAGCATGAAGGTCCTACTCACTGGCTTTGCCCGCTTTGGGTCTCTGCAGCAGCTTCTGAACCGTGCTCAGGTCCTCGGCTTTCACAGCCTGGAGCAGCTCCTGGTCCTTCCCCATCCTGCTTCCTTGTGGAAGGATCAGCCGGGGGTTGCAGCAAGGAAGGGGGTGATCCTGCGAGGGCTCGGGTAGGTCCTTATAGCCAGAGCATCCTTTTTGGAAGAGGTGCTGATGATGATGATGAAGAAGAGGAGGAAGAGGAGGAGGGGAACACGGATCAGACACCCAGCAGCAATGTAGGGGGAGATGGGGAGAGTGTGTCAAATGTGCTGGGGGGGAGCACAGACACCTCCAGCCAGGAGGAGCCAGGGAGAGACTAAGAATACCAGGGATGCAGGAATCATCATCCTGGAAGGGAACGGATAAGGGGGGTCCTGGGGCTCGAATTCAGGGCTGGGGTCCTGCAGGTCCCCAGAGGAAACCAGGGTGAAGATGGGGAGGGGGGGAGCCAGGGATGCAGTGTGACAAGAGATGACAGTGTGTCTCCAGGAGGGGAGGGAGTGGGTCTCTGGATGTGTGTGCCGTCTCTCTCCCCCGTCCCTCTCTCGCTCTGTCTCCTGATCCCTCCTCCCATCCGTCTATTCCTGTATTGGCTGCACAGTCTCTGAGCTGCATCCAGAGGCGGAAGGAGGGAGCACAGCACCACACAGCAGCAATCACAACCGCACACTGCGCGACGCTACAGCGCTGCTACACTACTACCACAGCAACGCTACACTACTACCACAACACTGCTACACTACTACCACAACACCGCTACACTACAACCACAACACCGCTACACTACAGCGCTGCTACACTACTACACTACTGCCACAACACTACTACACTACTACCACAGCAACGCTACACTACTACCACAACACTTCTACACTACTACCACAACACTGCTACACTACTACCACAACACTGCTACACTATAGCGCTGCTACACTACTACACTACTGCCACAACACTGCTACACTACTACCACAACACTGCTACACTACTACCACAACACTGCTACACTACAGCGCTGCTACACTACTACACTACTACCACAACACTGCTACACTACTACCACAACACCGCTACACTACAGCACTGCTACACTACTACACTACTACCACAACACCGCTACACTACTACCACAGCAACGCTACACTACTACCACAACACCGCTACACTACTACCACAACACTGCTACACTATAGCGCTGCTACACTACTACACTACTGCCACAACACTGCTACACTACTACCACAACACTGCTACACTACTACCACAACACTGCTACACTACGACCACAACACTACTACACTACTACCACAGCACTGCTACACTACTACCACAGCAACGCTACACTACGACCACAACACTGCTACACTACTACCACAGCACCGCTACACTACTACACTACTACCACAGCACTGCTACACTACTACCACAACACCGCTACACTACTACCACAGCAACGCTACACTACTACCACAACACCGCTACACTACTACCACACAGCAGCAATCACAACCGCACACTGCGCGACGCTACAGCGCTGCTACACTACTACCACAATGAATTGATCAGAGCACCGAAACAGTTCAGGCTATGAAAAACACTCCAACTAGATAAGCAGACAGTGGGCCCCAAGGCAGGAGGGGGGAGTATAGTTATTTAAAATGTAACTTTTAATAAGGTCAAAAAATTGTCAGACTAATAAAACTCACTACATAGATAAGACATACATACACATAGACAACCAAAAATGGTGCCTGGCTGGTATAAACAATATACCGTTCCGTCCGGGGAGACGTGAACAGTCTTACCAGACCCTTTGTAGATGGTGGTGGAGGTCCTTAGGTACAGGAGGCAGGAAACGTAACAATCAAGCCATGTGGGGATGGTTGTGGTTGTAGAACCGCGTAGATGGAGCAGTAAGGAGTGTCCTGAGTAGCCCTGCCTCGGATGGCAGGATAGCAGAATACAAGCTTTTACCTTGCTTCATTCATCCCCAGTGTGTTATTGAGCCACAGGCCATATACCTGCGGCCTTCCACTTACTGTCTTCCTGCAGTCTTTCCCTGAAGAGTCACGGACAGAAACGTGCCACGTCGGAAGACCCCCGGAAGCACTTCCCATCATCCTATCCACTGGCATCTATCCTGTAGTTTTAGGGTGAGGTCCACTATAGGGACAGGCTACCGGACGGGGTCGCCTTTCTCAAGGCGAGTGCTCCGTGTAGATAGGTAGCAGCATAATAGCCCCCTTCATCCGAGGCAGGGCTACTCAGGACACTTCTTACTGCTCCATCTACGCGGTTCTACAACCACAACCATCCCCACATGGCTTGATTGTTACGTTTCCTGCCTCCTGTACCTAAGGACCTCCACCACCATCTACAAAGGGTCTGGTAAGACTGTTCACGTCTCCCCGGACGGAACGGTATATTGTTTATACCAGCCAGGCACCATTTTTGGTTGTCTATGTGTATGTATGTCTTATCTATGTAGTGAGTTTTATTAGTCTGACAATTTTTTGACCTTATTAAAAGTTACATTTTAAATAACTATACTCCCCCCTCCTGCCTTGGGGCCCACTGTCTACACTACTACCACAGCAATGCTACACTACTACCACAACACCGATACACTACTACCACAGCAACGCTACACTACTACCACAACACCGCTACACTACTACCACAACACTGCTACACTACTACCACAGCAACGCTACACTACTACCACAACACTGCTACACTACTACCACAGCACTGCTACACTACTACACTACTACCACAGCACTGCTACACTACTACCACAGCAACGCTACACTACTACACTACTGCCACAACACTGCTACACTACTACCACAACACCGCTACACTACTACCACAGCAACGATACACTACTACCACAACACTGCTACACTACTACACTACTACCACAGCACTGCTACACTACTACCACATCACTGCTACACTACTACCACAACACTGCTACACTACTACCACAACACTGCTACACTACTACCACAACACTACTACACTACTACCACAGCAACGCTACACTACTACTACAACACCGCTACACTACCACCACACAGCAGCAATCACAACCGCACACTGCTCGACACTACAGCGCTGCTACACTACTACACTACTACCACAACACTCCACTACTACCACAGCAATGCTACACGACTACGCTACTGCCACAACACTGCTACACTACTGCCACAACACTGCTACACTACTACCACAGCAACGCTACACTACTACACTACTACCACAACACTGCTACACTACTGCCACAACACTGCTACACTACTACCACAGCAACGCTACACTACTGCCACAACTCTGCTACATTATTGCCACAGCAACGCTACACTACTACACTACTACCACAACACCGCTACACTACTACCACACAGCAGCAATCACAACCGCACACTGCGCGACGCTACAGCGCTGCTACACTACTACCACAACACCGCTACACTACTGCCACAACTCTGCTACACTACTGCCACAACTCTGCTACACTACTGCCACAGCAACGCTACACTACTACCACAACACCGCTACACTACTGCCACAACTCTGCTACACTACTGCCACAGCAACGCTACACTACTACCACAACACCGCTACACTACTGCCACAACTCTGCTACACTACTGCCACAGCAACGCTACACTACTACCACAACACCGCTACACTACTACCACACAGCAGCAATCACAACCGCACACTGCTCGACACTACTGCGCTGCTACACTACTACACTACTACCACAACACTCCTACACTACTACCACAGCAACGCTACACTACTACCACAGCAACGCTATACTACCACAGCAACGCTACACTACTACACTACTGCCACAACACTCCTACACTACTACCACAACACCGCTACACTACTACCACACAGCAGCAATCACAACCACACACTGCTCGACACTACAGCGCTGCTACACTACTACACTACTACCACAGCACTGCTACACTTCTACACTACTACCACAACACTGCTACACTACTACCACAACACTGCTACACTACTACCACAGCAACGCTACACTACTACCACAACACTGCTACACTACTACCACAGCAACGCTACACTACTACACTACTACCACAACACTGCTACACTACTACCACAGCAACGCTACACTACTACCACACAGCAGCAATCACAACCGCACACTGTGCGACACTACAGCGCTGCTACACTACTACCACAACACTGCTACACTACTACCACAGCAACGCTACACTACTACACTACTGCCACAACACTCCTACACTACTACCACAGCAACGCTACACTACTACTACTACACTACTACCACAACACTGCTACACTACTACCACAGCAACGCTACACTACTACCACAACACTGACACTACTACCACAATGCTGCTACACTACTACCACAGTACCGCTACACTACAACCACAGCACTACTACCACAAACCTACTACACTACTGCCGCAATACTGCTACACTACTACAACAACACTGCTACACTACTACCACAGCACCGCTACACTACTACCACAGCAGTACTACACTACTACCACAGCACTGCTACACTACTACCACAGCACTGCTACACTACTACCACAACACTGCTACACTACTACCACAACACTGCTACACTACTACCACAACACTGCTACACTACTACCACAACACTGCTACACTACTACAATACTGAGACACTACTACAACAACACTGCTACACTACCACAGCACCGCTACACTACTACCACAGCACTGCTACACTATTACCACAGCACTGCTACACTACTACCACAGGAGTACTACACTACTACCACAGCACTACTACACTACTACCACAACACTGCTACACTACTACCACAGCAGTACTATTCTACAACCACAGCACTACTACCACAGCAGTACTTCACTACTACTACAACACTGCTACACTACTGCCGCAATACTGCTACACTACTACAACAACACTGCTACACTACTACCACAGCACTGCTACACTACTACCACAGCACTGCTACACTACTACCACAATACTGCTACACTACTACTACAAAACTGCTACAATACTACCACAACACTGCTACCCTACTACCACAGCACTACTACACTAATACCAAAACGCTGCTACACTACTACCACAACACCGTAACACTACAATGCTGCTACACTACTACCACAGCAGTACTTCACTACTAACACAGTACTTCTACAATACTACCACACTGTGGCAGGCGCAGCGCTATGAAGTGCCTTTTGCTCTGTGGCAGTAGAAGAATTTTGATATCTCTGACTGTCTATTACTCTGTAATTACTCTAGCGCCGGTCTATGGAAACAGTAGGTTTAAAGAGCACACCAAATGCTTGAAATAACTTCTTTATTAACTTCAACTTTTCTTCATATATAACACTGCTGCCTCCGCAGCAGATAGTCCATGTACATAACATGTGTTGAAAAGATATCACAAAATGGCGGTATGCATAAGATGGTGGTTCAACTGTTCAATCTTGTCATTCAACATAAAATGGTGGATATATTTCTCTCTTCAGTATCTGTATTCTCACTTTAAGTTATTTAAGCACTTTATCATCTTTCTGAGAGGTATATCTGAGGTCTAACTGATAGTTCTACTTGCTGAATTTGGTTGCAATTTACAGTATGCAGTTAGCAGTAACTATTTGCAGATTGGTTGAGTATGATCTGATATGGTTGTATGCAATTTGGATTGCAATATGGAATTTGAATTTGGATTGTGAACTTTGTAGTTTGCAATTGGTGGAACTGTAAGTAAACACACACATATAATTAGTTCAGTATACAGTTCTAATCACTATATTAACAGTAGGAACATTATATAACGGTTTCAAATACCTATTTTGACCTCTCTGCTTCATTAAAACACAGCTCTTAGTGGAGTGAATGTCTGTTCAGCTCCTCTCCTCTGGTGTAATGATTCTAGCAGCTCGTGCTAGGGGAATTTCCCACACAGGCTGTGTGAGAAGCTGGCTGTGATTGGTCTAGACTCATGCCCAGCAACAACAGCTTAACTCTATGCTTATTGTTGTTTCTGCTGTGCCATTGAGCTTACCTTACATCCATATAATCAATCTTAAAGGCATATTATCTTTTCTGCTTCTGTGAACACAATATATATAACAGTTATATGACATCCAAACATTAAGTCACTGTAAATAACTCTGCTTTTGTCTTTAACACACAAACATAGGAATTGTATAAACATATAGGCTATATTAGCAACCTAGGACAGGTCTTAGATGGCCAGCTGCACACAACATCGTAACACTACTACTACCACCACAGTACTGCTACACTACTACCACAGCAGTACTACCACAACACCACAGCACTACTACCACAACGCTCCTACACTACTATCACAGCACTGCTACACTACTACCACAATACTGCTACACTACTACCACAGCAGTACTACCACAACACTCCTACACTACTATCACAGCACTGCTACACTACTACCACAATACTGCTACACTACTACCACAGCACTACTATACTACTACCACAGCAGTACTACATTACTACCACCACAACACCACTACCACAATACTGCTACACTACACCAACAGCAGTACTAAACTACTACCTCAGCACTGCTACACTACTACCACAATACTACTACACTACTACCATAGCACTGCTACACTACTACCACAGCAGTACTACACTTCTACACTACTACCACAACACTGCTACACTACTACCACAACACCGCTACACTACTACTATAACACTGCTACACTACTACCACAACACTGCTACACTACTACCACAACAATACTACACTACTACCACAGCACTGCTACACTACTACCACATCACTACTATACTACTACCACAACACTGCTACACTACTACCACAACATCATGACACTACTACCACAACACTACTACACTACACCAACAGCAGTACTACACTACTACCTCAGCACTGCTACACTACTACCACAATACTACTACACTACTACCATAGCAGTACTACACTTCTACACTACTACCACAACACTGCTACACTACTACCACAACAATACTACACTACTACCACAGCACTACTATACTACTACCACAACACTGCTACACTACTACCACAGCACTGCTACACTACTACCACAGCACTACTATACTACTACCACAACACTGCTACACTACTACCACAACATCATGACACTACTACCACAACACTACTACACTACACCAACAGCAGTACTACACTACTACCTCAGCACTGCTACACTACTACCACAATACTGCTACACTACTACCACAGCAGTACTACACTTCTACACTACTACCACAACACTGCTACACTACTACCACAACACTGCTACACTACTACCGCAACACCGCTACACTACTACTACAACACTGCTACACTACTACCACAACACTGCTACACTACTACCACAACACTGCTACACTACTACCACAGCACTACTATACTACTACCACAGCAGTACTACACTACTACCAGAACACCGTGCCACTAGTACCACAACAGTGTGACACTACTACCACAACACCGCAAGTTAAACGCAAGTTAAAGCGGACCTGTCACCTCTGTTTTAGTAACTACATGCATTCCCTATGTAATAACAGTTCTAGAGCATCTATTCCTATGACTCTATGTTGTGCCATTACTCTATTATTCCTGCTAGAAGTTATGAATGAATTGCTGTCAGTTTACAATGAAGGTGTTACCATTTGGGGGTGTCCCTGCACAGTCTGATACTGGCAGCACTGATTGCATAGCGTCAATTTCCCCCCTCCCCCCCTCCAACTGGTAACACCCATCTGGACCTTCATTGCAAACTGCTAGCAATTCATTCAGAACTTCCAGCAGGAATAAGAGAGGAACGCCAAATCAGAGAGTCATAAAAATAGATGCTTCAGAATTCCTATGATATGAGGAAGGCATATAGTCACTAAAATAGACATATCAGGAGAAAGGACGGGTCCTTTTTAATGCACAGCAAGACAATTGTAAGCAAATTAACCCTTGCATGGCAGCCTTATATCACAGGAGATGCATGTATTGTCAATTCTCAGTGGGAGTAAGAAGGGAAAAATTAAATGGCTATTCACTAAGCAATATCACAATTATAATAGGCTCATTTCACACGACCCCTGATGACCCTGCCAGCCAGGGCCTTCAATAATCCCTCGACTGCTGGGCCCGGCCAATGCAGGAATTGATCCATCTGCTCATGCACAACACGCCTCAGTGATCTGCACTACTGCTCTGCTGCCCCGAGTCAGTGGGCTGCACCAAAACTACTGCCTGAGACCCTCCCACTGTGAACTATAAAGTAAATGGACCACCTTTCAGCTCTGCTACATTATGGATCAGCTTTGTCAGCGACTAGAGCTTAGCGGCATTGTCTATTGGAGATTCAGGTTGTCCAAAATCTAACTTTCCCCCATACTTTACACCACAGCTCCACTTCTTCAGATTAGATTTTGTGCAAAAGGGCAAGGAATGTGCAGAATTATATTCTAAATAAAAGACAGACTGCTCGTCCATGTGCATCATTTATAAACCGTACACGAGGCACTTTGTATACTTTTTGATCACAATGCATAGGTCCACTCACCCCGTCACGGTGACCTCCTTCAAGTGGGTTCCTACTTTAATTTGGGACAGCGCTACATGCAGTATTCTTATATAAAGAGAACATGGATCGCATATTCACATGTGGTGGTCGCACATGTTCATACAATATCATTCCGTTACATGCAACGCCTAAGCTTTATCGCCATTCAGCAACTATAAGTAATACTGCCATACTGTGCCTCAATAACAACACCATACAGTACCAAATGGTCCCCACATAATAGTGGTATTCAGTAACTATGTAATGCTACCATATTGTTCCTCAATAATACCACCATACAAAGCCAAATAGTGCCCACATAATACTGCCTTCAGTAACTATGTAATACTACCATATTGTGTCTCAATAATAACTACATACAATACCAAATGGTGTCCATATGACAATGCCATTCAGTAGCTATGTAATAGTGGCATTCTGTCCCTAAATAATACCACTATACAAAGCCACAGTGCCCACATAATACTGCCTTCAGTAACTATGTAATACTACCATTCTGGGCCTAAATAAAACTACCATACAATGTCAAATAGCATCCATATAATGCTGCCATTCAGTAAGTATGTAATACTACCATATTGTGTCTCAATAATAACATACAATTCCAAATGGTGTCCATATGACAATGCCGTTCAGTAGCTATGTAATAGTGGCATTCTGTCCCTAAATAATACCACTATGCAAAGCCAAATAGTGCCCACATAATACTGCCCACATAATACTGCCATTCAGTAACTATGTAATACTACCATTCTGGACCTAAATAAAACTACCATACAATGTCAAATAGCATCCATATAATGCTGCCATTCAGTAACTATGTAATACTGCCATACTATCCCTCAATAATACCACCATACAATGCCATAATACTACCATACAATGTTAAATAGTGCACACATAATACTATGTAATACTGCCATATTGTGCCTCAGTAATACCATCATAGAATGCCAAATAGTGCCCATATTGTACTGTCATTCAGCAGCTATGTAATACTTTTATTTTGTCCCTAATACCACCATGCAATGCCAAATAGCACCCATATAATACTGACATTGATAAGTTATGTAATACTGCCGTTCTGGCCCTAAATAATACCACCATACAATGCCAAACAGTGCCCATAAAATACTGCATTCAGTAACTATGTAATACCACCATTCTGGGCCTACATTATACCACTATGCAATGCCAAATAGCACGATATAATACTGCCATTCAGTAGTTTTGTAATGCTTCTATATTGTACCTCAACAGTGCCACCATACAATGGCACCATCCAAATGGTGCCCACATAATAATGCTATTTAATTACTATGTAAGACTGCCATACTGAGCCTCAATAATACCACCATACAAAGCAAAATGGTGCCCACATAATACTGCCATTCAGTAACTATGTAATACTACCATATTGTGCCTCAATACCACCATACAAAGTAGTGCCTACATAATGCTGCCAATAAGCCAAGATCTAGGGTGAGGGGCAGTGATTGGGCTCCCGGCTGCCGTGTGCTCACAGGATTTTTCTGCCGGCAGCAGACATGGCCGCTCGTCTCCTGGAGGCAGAGGACAGGTAATCATTACGCAGCAAACTGAGAGGAATCCGCTCCAACTCTCCACTTTCCACTATTGATTCCTTCCAGGTGCAGGAACTTAAAACCACAGAGAAAGAAATATCGAGCCCCACAGCAGTGCAGGGAACAGTAAATGCTGATCTCTGAAGTGGGCAGTGCCACCCTGCAGTGCCACCCCTCATGGCTGCAGAAGTCGGTGCTGAGGTGGCCAATACCTAACGTGGAAGTCATCTTTCACACAGTCAGCGTTTGGTCAGTGATTCCCATTAGTGATTTTGAGCCAAAACCAGTTGTAGGTCTTTCCCTAATACCTCATGTCTGTGGAGATTCCAGTCCTGGTTTTGGCTCACAATCACTGATGGAAATAACTGATCAAACACTGATGTGTGAATGTGGCCTAAGTGACAGAAATATCCGAGCTCTGCGTCTTCAGCGACAATACTTTTTTTTCTATCAAACATAAAGGGAACTCTGCCATGCACAAGGGCCACACAGCTCTGCAGCCGGGCATGTAATGTAATCACTATATAGCATTATAATGTAAGCACTATATGGCAGTATTATGTAGGTACTATGAGGCACATTTATTAAGACCGGCGTTTTAGACGCCGTCTTAAAGCCCCATAGCTGGTGCTGGCCTCTCTATAACTTTGGCGCATCCAGCGCCAGTTCTAAATGTAAGACAACCTCCGAGGTGTCTTACAGTTAGACCATTTTCTACGCCTAAAACTGGCGTGAGCGAAGCAAAGTTGCAGATAAAGTAGCGCAACTTACTGTTGCGCCGCCATCTGTGTCTGAAATATGCCTATATGTCATCATAATGTAAGCACTATATGGCAGTATTATGTAGGCACTATATGGCATTACAATGTAATCACTATATGGCAGTATTATGTAGGCAATATAGGGCATTATAATGTAAGCACTATATGGCAGTATTATGAAGGCACTATATGGCATTACAATGTAAGCACTATATGGCAGTATTATGAAGGCACTATATGGCATTACAATGTAATCACTATATGGCAGTATTATGAAGGCACTATATGGCATTACAATGTAAGCACTATATGGCAGTATTATGAAGGCACTATATGGCATTACAATGTAATCACTATATGGCAGTATTATCTAGGCACTTTATGGCATTATGTGGGCTGAAACTATATGAAAGGCTGTCTATATGTGTCTCAGGGGCTGTGGGGGTCAGGACAATGTTTGCTGTGTAAACCAGACAAGGAGGTGATGTCCCGCTTGCATGTGAACATCTCACACCCCTGTGAACACGCCGCAGGCGACACATCTGTCCTGTGTGAGGTCAAACATCAGCTGACAGGCCGCCTGATAACGGTAATGATTCAGGTTACAGCTTTAGAAGGTGCCCATAAAGCCTACAGCAAGAAGAGGAGCAATGTCACCGATCGCAGAAAATCAGACCCAGAGTTGGGGCTGAAGGACACGTAGACCCATAACATTACCAACTACAGTGCCCCCATATTGTTAGCTGGTACATAAAGTACTCCCATATCACTGCATGCTACATAGAGTGAACTCATAGTATTGCTGGCCATGGTGCCCCCATAACTTTACCAGCCTTAATACTGCCTTATATCATTTGCAGCCACGTAGAGGACCCCATATCGCTGGCAGTCCTAGACGGTGCCCCATATTATTATCAGCTACAAACAGTACCGTCATATCATTGGCAGACATAGACAGTGCCCCATATCACTGGCAGCCGTAGACAGCGCCCCGTATCACTGGCAGCCGTAGACAGCGCCCCATATCACTGGCAGCCGTAAACAGTGCCCCGTATCACTGGCAGCCGTAGACAGTGCCCCGTATCACTGGCAGCCGTAGACAGTGCCCCGTATCACTGGCAGCCGTAAACAGTGCCCCATATCACTGGCAGCCGTAGACAGCGCCCCATATCACTGGCAGCCGTAGACAGCGCCCCATATCACTGGCAGCCGTAGACAGCGCCCCATATCACTGGCAGCCGTAGACAGCGCCCCATATCACTGGCAGCCGTAGACAGCGCCCCATATCAATGGCAGCCGTAGACAGCGCCCCATATCAATGGCAGCCGTAGACAGCGCCCCATATCACTGGCAGCCATAGACAGCGCCCCATATCAATGGCAGCCGTAGACAGCGCCCCATATCACTGGCAGCCATAGACAGTGCCCCATATCACTGGCAGCCGTAGACAGTGCCCCATATCACTGGCAGCCGTAGACAGCGGCCCATATCACTGGCAGCCGTAGACAGCGGCCCATATCACTGGCAGCCGTAGACAACGCCTCTTAGCGCAACCAGGCTTTAATGACTAATTTGCTCCACCCAGGGTTAGAAACACCACCCCTCACGCCACTAGTGCCCATGCACCAACTATGGCCGTGCCTCCCCGTCGCCATATTGGACTGGGCACAACCAGCAGTGCATACAGTTAGAACTACCAGAATCCCTACAGGATCCCTACACAATCCCTTAACTGGATCCTTCTCCATGTGTTAGACCCTACTCACATTAGAATCCGTCCAATGTATGAGATGCTCTATTATATACCCGTATATATTGTGCGGTATAATATGGCTCCCCAACCACTGTACATCCCAAGTCATGTTTATGACCAGAACTGCATCGTCTATAGAATATTCCGAGTATCTGCCGACGCTAGAAGGAGCGGGGACATCAGCATGAGCCGGACCGTCCTGGGCTGTTATGTGGCAGACATTTCTACATTTCACTTCTGACGGATGTACAGGGCCAGTTCAGCAAAATATGCAGCCGGAGGCGAAATTAAACACCCGGGACTTGGGGGGGGGGATTCCCCTCACTGTTTAAAAAGGCAGAGTAAACGATCCCCGAGGCTGTGGGGGGCTCCGTCCTTTGCGGTCAGAAATGCCAACATTCAAATTCCAACAGAAGCAGCATTTTCTGGAGCTCATTGTAATTTCCTTCCCCTGTATGGAAACCTATGACCATTAATAGCCGCCCTTTACTTTTCTTTCTCTCTTAAAGGGATCATCCTGTAAAAAGTCCCAAAATGTATATTTTTTAAATTTCTTTGTATCCCTCTCAGTACTGCTGCTAATCTGTGCTACTGCGGGTGTGCTGCCTGGCAGTCTCCCAAATCTTCTTGCCTGCACTTTGTATGTCTTTCACTCTCTTCTGCTCCATATCACCAGCAGGTCCGTTTCTTTCCCCCTCTGGTAGCTGCTTATATAGTCCCAAGTTCAACCACTTTACTCCCCTGGTAGCTGTTAACATAATCTCAAGTAAATTCCCTAGTCAGACTCTTCCCCCTCTGGCAGCTGTATATACAGTCCTATGTAAGTTCCCACTCAGTCTCCTTCCACCTGTGGTACTGGTATCTGTAGACACCAGTATGTTTCCAGTCTCCAGTAATATCCCAGGTAGTCTCATTCCTCCTGTGGCAACTGTAAACATAGTCCCCAGTAAGTTCCCAGTCAGTCTCCTTCACCCTCTGGCAGCTTTAAACATAGTCCCCAGTAAGTTCCCAGTCAGTCTCCTTCACCCTCTGGGAGCTTTAAACATAGTCCCCAGTAAGTTCCCAGTCAGTCTCCTTCACCCTCTGGCAGCTTTAAACATAGTCCACAGTAAGATCCCAGTCAGTCTCCTTCACCCACTGGCAGCTTTAAACATTGTCCCCAGTAAGTTCCCAGTCAGTCTCCTTCACCCTCTGGCAGCTTTAAACATAGTCCACAGTAAGATCCCAGTCAGTCTCCTTCACCCACTGGCAGCTTTAAACATTGTCCCCAGCCAGTCCCTTTCCCCTTCTTTCTACTCTAAATATAGTCCCAGCTAGTTCAAAGTCAGTCTTCTTCTCTTTTATCAGCTGAAAAAATAGTATCTAGTCAGTCTCCTTACCCACTTTGGCAGCAATAAATATAGTCCCATAAGTTCCCAGCCAGTTTTCTTCCACCTATGGCCCCTATAACTGTAGACCCCAGTATGTTTGAAGTCTCCAGTAAGATCCCAGTTAGTCTTAATCCTTCTCTGGCAACTTTAAATATAGTTACAAGAAGTTCTCAGTAAGTCTCCTTCGCCCTGTGGCAGCTGTAAAGACTGTCCCCAGTAAGTTCCCAGCTAGTTCCTTTCCTTTGTGCTGTAAATATAGTCCCAGCTAGTTCAAAGTCAGTTTTCTTCTCCTTCTTGAAGCTGCAAATATAGTCCCCAGGCAGTCTCCTTCCCTACTTTGGCAGCCATAAAAATATAAACTCATACATTTCCAGGCACCTTTGATGCTTGCAAATAAAGTCCCAATGAATTCTGAGTCAGTCTCCTTCCCACTCTGGCAGCCATATAGTCCCTAGTAAGATCCCTTGCAGATTCCTTGATCTGGGATCAATAGATCTTAAAGTTGTCAGATTATCAGATATTTTTGGAATTTCCTGACTGGTTTCTGATTAACAAGCAGATTCCAGATTAAAGAAATTTTACAGCAATGGTTTCTAAAACACTGGCTGAATTTACATCTTCTCCAGATTAAGGAACGCCAAAGATGTTTCGTATTGCAGATTTACTATTCAGAAAGCTAGGTGACAACCCCCATGTGACCTGTTAGGTAACCAAATTGGTGGTCACCCAGCTTTTCCAGAAACCTACCAATTTCATTGGGATTGGCCAACCACCTCATCTGATAATCTGGAAAATCAGTGCAGCAGTAAAACCACAGTGCTGATTCTACAGCTTGCAGGAGCTCCTCAGGTTCATGAGAGCCTCCCATGGAGTCATGCATGGTGCCACCTGTCCCACCGGTTGTGTCACAGAGAATGTGAATTGTGGCTTTAACAACATGTATATCACAAAGTAGTGAAATCCAAACTTCACTGTGACATTGAAGGGGCCGCGACCTCCGGACTGAGCTATTGGAATCCAACATCTCGTTAGATGGGACCTGCATGGGCTGCCTGGACCCAGAAGGACCTTCCATTTTGGGGCACATGGTTGACAGAATTGACAGGATTCTGGGACAGACAAGCAGTTTAAAAAAAAGCTCATGGCTCCTTTCTTTCAAAAACAGCACCACACCTGGTCTGTGGGTTGGGTCTGGTATTGCAGTTCAGTGAAGTAAATGGAGCTGATATGTAATAACAGAAACAACCTGCGAACAGGGGTGGTGCTGTTTCTGGAAGAAAGAAGCCATGTCTGCCATTCTGGACAACCCTTTAAGAATATAGAAAATCACTTGGATGACCTCCCCATTCTGTATGAAAGCAACAGGACTGTAAGGACAATGGACCTCTGTGTGATGGACTGTCCCATAGTTACTTAGCCCTGAGTGGGACATGTGTCAGAACCCTGTAATGAGAAGCATCCCCCACATGTCATGGGAGCAATGTTCTTCCTGCTATCTGTCCCTCAAAAAGTAACAAGACAGATTTATTACAAAGAGGAAACACAATGCAGATCCGAGGAATGACCTCAGTGTCTCATCCATTGTTTGTAGGTTACAATAAAGATACAGAAAATATAAAACGTCTCCTAATCTGCTCATATTTATGTAATACAAAGGAATATCAGATAGATAGATAGAACAGGGAAAGAGACTACCTGACCACAGATGGAAACATCTATATATATATATATGGAGCACAGAGTGACAGCTCAGTACATACAGAGAGGAACAGTTACGACAGCACGGTAAATAAAAGTGGCAAAAAATTGCTGAATCTTTGCCGAAGCCTAGGACTCCACATCCTCAAGGGTCGCACCAAGGGAGACTCTCTAGGCAGGACTACATTTAACTCCCATGTGGGTAGCAGCGTAGTGGACTACACCATCACAGACATGGACTCCACAAACATTGGGGACTTTATAGTCAGCCCACAATCGCACCTGTCTGATCACATCCAAACATCCCTATATATATATATATACTGTATATATAAGTCCACAAACAAACCACCAGGACAAATACCTCAGCAGGCCGGGCTCTTCACACTACCTCCATCTTATAAGTGGTCCAAGACATTGGCTAAGAAATATAAACAGGTGCACAATAAACCAGAAATCCAAGGGATGCTCTACTACTTCAACAGCAAGGTGTTTGAGATAAACCCAGAAGGAGTCAACCAAGCTGTAAGAGATCTTAATAATATGTTTTACACCATGGCAGAAATGGCTGACCTGAAAAAGTATAGCCACCTGAAGAAAAAAGAAGATAACCCCAACACTTGGTTTGATGAGGAGTGCAGAGTTGTACGGAAAACCTTGAGATTGGCCTCAAATAAAATACATAGAGATCCCAACAACACCAACCTACGGGAAGTCTACGACACAACACAGAGCCAATACAAACCCTCCTCAGAAGGAAAAAGCAAGAATATACCTCAACCAAACTTACACAGCTTCAAGATGCCCTCCAAGATAACTCCTTCTGGGAACTATGGAACCACCTGGGCACAAATGAGAAGAACGGCAACATCTGGCTCCAGTACTTCAGAGACCTCTACAGAGACATCCCAAAAGAAGAACGTAACCCAGACCAAGAACAAATGAGGTCAAAAGAGTGAAGAGCATGGAGGAGATACTTAAAGGGAGTCTGTCACCTACCTGACCGGTTTCAAACAGGTGACATTGTTCAGTGGGGCACAAAGACATGATACAGATGTTACCCGTATTTAGTTCTTCAGATGCTTCAAATCGCCCAAAAAGTTGTTTTTATCATATGCTAATGAGCCGTCGCAAGTGCCCAGGGGCGGATAGTTTTCTGAAAGTGCCCAAGTTCCCCCGCCTCACTCGCGCCTAACTCCGTCCCTCACTAAGCTCAGGCCAGCCCTGTGGCTCTGTGACATCATATTTCCCTATAAGCTGTTCGCGCATCACTGCCGGGCTCGGGCATGCGCAGTGTTCTGCCCACTGTGGGCAGAGGGACAGGATTATGGAGTGCGCATGCACCAGTACATGTACATTGTATTCTATGAGAATTTGAAATTCTCAATGCACATGATGCAGATTTTTTCCACACAGATTTTGACCTGCGGTGTGGATTTTAAAATCCGCAGCATGTCAATTTATTTTATTTTCCTGACCGGATTTTATTCATTCACTTAGTAAAATCTGCATGCGGAAAATCCACACCGAATCCGCACCAAATCCGCATGCAAATCCGCACCAATTGATGCAGATTGACTGCACAGATTTGCCTGCGAACACCTGCGGATTTCAGTGCGGATTCTCCGCGCATGAATCCTGAACATATGCATGTACCCTTAAAGTAAATGTTTTTCGTGACGCCAGTTGCAGTGAAGCAACAAGGGCTCAGGGCCCCTTTTAGTGATACTGTGGATGGTTCCCAGATGTAAAAATACCAGGTGTAGGGTAGCCTATAATATCCCTTAATGTTGCTGCACGTGTCACAGTACTCCTACCTGGATACCCTGGAACCCAGGCATTGTCGTCCAAAGCAGACAAAGGGGGTAGTTGAATGATGGGATGAAGAATAAATTGAGTCCAGACTTTGTGATGAAGTTGAAAAGCAGCTTTACTTGGCATAAACATTTCTCCAAACAGTTTACAGGCTTTATCTTGGTCCCCAGCAGGTTTTGGCATTAACTGTGCCAGGCAAACTCCTCTCTACTATGTCTGTTGCTCTCTGGCTCTGCTGTACTGTCAGGGTAGCTGTATAACTTAGCTTTAGCTGAAGGCTGCAACTTCTTTCTTTGTAGTCTGTCTCTAAACTGGTCCAGGGAACTTTACTCCTGGCTTCAGGAGGCTTCCAGCCTCTGCCTCCAAATCCAGCTGAGCTGAAGGTGCTCCAGCTGGCCTGGGCAAGGCCACGTCCAACAGGGACGTTCACCTGCTGCACACCCTACCCCTGTCTAGGGAAGACCTAAACTGCCACTAACTGGTCCCCACCCTTCCTGCAGCCAGTCGGACACACCCACCACACCACAGAGGGGGGTGTTAGAATGGATGGAAAGGTTACACTCTATGTAACTATAGCTCTGCCATTTATGCTGCCATCTGCTGGTGAACCAGGCATATTACAATTGAACATAACAGTTACATGGAAAGAGATATGCACATTATATAGGATCTGGAAATAAATGCATAATGTAGGTTAACCAATAAAGACAGTAGCGGGTGCAGAAGTGGGAATGCCACTCTGGGGTGTTACATACACCCTTACTTAAAGACCTACCCGCCCTGCCGAATCGGGTAGACCAGGGAAACTTCTGGCAAGAGTTTATACCTCTCCTCATGTACAGACATCACCATTAGGCTCCTTCTCCTCTTCACTCCGGTCCAATCCTGCACTGGTCACATGATGGTGACATCATCCAGGTCATCCTATCACAGCTTGTTTTGCTGATCACATGACCTGTGATGTCACCACAGGTCCTTTATCTCTTCCCAGTGTATTAGATTCAATTGTATTGCCGTTCTGTTTACGGAAATACAGTTGTATCTAGCAGGCAGGCAGGACATTCGGGGCATGGGAAGAAAAAATCCGGGGGCCAGGCCCCGAATGTTATAACCTAGCGACGCCCCTGAATTCAGGAGCAAAAAAAAGAGATAGTTAGTATTTGTTCACTAGAGGGTATAATCACTGAAGACCAAGACTGCATTAAGGAAGCGTTTTTGAAGCACTTTTCGAAATTGTATAATTCAGATAGGGTCATCCCATGGGCGGAGCTATAGGGGGTGCAGAGGTAGCAGTCGCTACCGGGCCCAGGACCCTGAGGGGGCCCAAAGACCCTTGTGCCGCATAAGAACACACCAGTATTATAGAAAGTGCATGCTGACCAAGTTCCACCTCTGGCTGGAGGGAAGGGGTTAAGTCAAGAATTTGGCATGGGGGAGGGGGAAGGGGGGTGCCATTTCAATTTTTGCCTCAGGAAGCACGAAGGCTACGTGCTTCCCTGCCCCTGGCCACAAAGCACTGAGGGAAAGGGGGCCCAAGCTGAACTCTTGCACCAGGGCCCATAGGCCTTTAGCTACGCCCTTGGGTTATCCTAGATGAAGAGATGGACTCTTATTTGGATTCTCTCTCTCTTCCAACTCTAACAGAAACCCAAAGAGAATTCCTTGATGCAGATCCTTCCCTAGAGGAGTCAGAGGCAGCATTGAAGACATGTTCTGGAATCTCCTCCCCTGGGTCCGATGGATTCCCATATGAATTTTATCGTAAATATAGAGAGGCTATTTTTCCTCATCTTTTGGACGTGTTCATTGGATCATTGGAGGAGGTTAGTCTTCCAGTATCAATGACACAGGCTATTATAATATTAATATTGAAAAAGGGGAAGGACCCCTTAGATATGGGGTCATATAGGCCAATCTCCCTATTGAACACCAATATGAAGCTTCTCTCAAGGATCTTCACTACAAGGCTATCCAAGGTTATTTTATCAAATATGCATCCTGATCAGAATGGGTTCATTCCTAATAAAGGTACTCATTTCAATCTACATCCGCTGTATGCGAATATACAGGTCTCCCGCTCCATTCTGTCTTTGGACGCCTCGAAGGCGTTTGACAGGGTGGAGTGGGGGTTCTTCTGGAAAGTCCTAGGGAAAATGGGATTTGGCACCAGATTTATAAACATGATTAAGCTTTTATATAAGCCCCCTATAGTGTGAGATTGAATATTAATGGAAGCTTGACAGAGTTTTTCCCTGAATAGAGGAACCCATCAAGGTTGTCCACTTTCTCCATTATTATTTGATATTTACATTGAACCCCTAGCTGCTAAGATTAGGCAAGACTCTAGGATTGAAGGGTTTGGGATATTAGGAGCAGAGGACCATATTTGCCTATACGCAGATGATGTCCTGTTCTTTATAAACCATACTAATACGGTACTTCCAGAACTTATCCAAATAGTTCACTCTTTTGGAGCCGTCTCGGGCCTAGATATTAACTGGTCAAAGACAACCCTTATGCCTGTAGATAGACCTGAATAATCTATTGATGGCCCCCTGAGTATGTTAAAAAATTGCAGACTCATTTGAATACTTGGGTATGAGGATATCTCCCAGGATTGGAGATTTCATACAGCTCAATCTGATTCCTTTGATTTGCAAATTGAGGTCTAAAATTACAGTATGGCTTCGACTTCCTTTACCTAGAGCTGATAGAATATCCCTAGTGAAGATGGTGATACTACCCCAATTCCTATATGTCCTTAGGAACTCTCCAATATGGATTGAGGATAAGTTCTTATTAATGACTTACTTTGGGGAAGAAAGCGGGTAAGGCTAAAGTTGGAGTATCTTTATAAGTCCAATGGAGCGGGGAGGGCTAAATCTTCCCTAATTTAAGGGCTGCTTTATAACGACACAGTTATGGTCTTTTTGCCAATGGGAGAAAATCTTACTGTGTCGGACCATGGTCAGCAGTACTTTATATGATAATATGTTTACGCTACTGGAGTCTGGTCGGCTATCCACTATCCAACAGGAATATAGAGAGTCTAGGAAGCTATTTACTAAAGCCTGGGCTACTATTAAAGGATGGTTGGGAATAAGGGGATCCCTTTGCTATACGCCTCTCTGGCATAATCATTATTTACAGGAACTTGACAATTTAGCGGGGGATAAGTATTGGCAAAAAAACAATATTCTTTATGTTGCACAGGTGGTGAGAAACGGAGTTGTACTTGAGTTGGCACAAAGGGAACACATAGTTAACTTATCATGGTTTAGGTATTTCCAGTTCTGTTCTGCACTTTCCACTGTAAACGATAAGTCTATAGTAGAGATAGACACCTCTACACCTTTGAATGATTTAATGGGAAATTTGGGTCGGAAGGTTAGGATTTCCCAAATTTATAGATTGTTATTGGAAGCACTATTTATTAATATATGCTCCCCCGGAAAAAAAGGCTTGGGGAGTGGATTGTTCAACGACTCAACTGGGTGATTGGGAAAAAATATTGGGTAATCTAAGATTAGTGTCTCTGGTGGTTCAACTTAACACTTTACATGGAATATACGTCACACCAGTATGGCTTAATAAATGTGGCTTAAGAAATACCTCCAATTGTCCACGGTGCGATTCACCTGGAGCCGATTATGTACATATGTTTTGGTCCTGTAGAGAATTGATAGAATTTTGGAGGGCAATTAAAAATAACGTTGCCCAAAAAATGAAAGTAGCGATTCCGTTTACGGTACAATGTTGACTACTCAGTGATCTTTCCCAAGTTAATTGTCATAAGTATAAAAAGATTCTCTTAACTAAAATAATGTTTTTGGCGAGGCTCCTGATTACAAGAGTTTGGTTTTCACAAAATACAACTAGTGTACACACATGGTTAAATCTGGTCGATAAGCTCAAGAGATACGAAAATATTCTATATAAGCAAAGGAATGCCGAGGAGAAATGGAATAGGATATGGGGGAAGTGGAAGTTTTGTGCATCCCTGGTTCCTCCTCACCCAGATTCCTCCTCTGTCTGATGGAGGGGATAGGAGATGCATCGCAATCGGGAGGGTGGGTTGGGGGAAGGTTGGGGGGTAAGGGCTAATTGGGTGGGGAAAAAAAGAAATTAAATAATGTTAATGGATTCCTTTGTATGGTCATTTATATTTGTCTTTCATTCTTCTAATAAAAATGATGTTTAAACAAAAAAAAAAAAAAAAACCCTCGGCTTTTGCTTAGGGTATATATGCTCTAAGAGTACCTGGTAAAAATGTAAGTGTTGCATGAAAATACACATACATAGACTGACATATAAAACTGCTACCTATGGATTCCTGCCTGAGTAGGGTGTCTAACCACGGTTTTCCCTCCACATGCTATGATACGCCCGCAAACAGAATGGGTGGCTTCATCCTGTAATCCCTTCCTAGCACCAAGGCCTTATAATGCTTTATGCTTCGTCACCTTGATGTCTGACCAGGTAGCTTTTACACAGTTTCCTTTGGCTTGGCAAATCACAAGACCTAGGGATATAAATAACCTTGGCAAAGCACAAGGCCTTAAAACATATACACATTAGGAGGATGAGGCCGTGCTCTCCAATCTCTCCAGACACGTTAGCAGCGGGTTACCCTTGATGGTGTTAGATCTGCTTGTGATTTACCACTTGGTTCCCCCTGTGTAGCAATACAATATAATGTATACCTAGGCTATACCTATACCTAGCTAACACAAGTTCACATAAGAACCATTAGTATTTAATGTCCTCAGAGGCAGTCCATAATGAGCAATAGAGATGGAAGACTTGCTTGTGATGTACCAGACGTCTTCAGAGGCAGTCCATAAGAAGCAAAGAAGTAAGGTGCTGACTATCTGGCTAACGGTATTATTTTACCAAAATCCATACAAAAAGGGCATATAATCACATTGTGGCACCTGCAAAAGAATACACACAATGGCTACAATACTTAAAGGGATTCTGTCATGACATTTTAGGCCTAGACCCTAAACATATGGCCAGGTCCGTACAAATAACATGAATCCGAAACTGTACTTATTAAATCTGCCTGTGGCTCTATTAGCACATAAAACAGGTTTTTATATCCGGTCAATCGCCTACCTAAGGTGCCCTAGGGGACGTCAGTTAATACAGGGTGCCCGGCTGTCTGGTGCCCAGTGCCTCCTTCCCAGTCATAATCGCCGCCTTCCTCACCTCAGCACCGCCTCCACTAGATCCGGACGGCCCGGGCGCATGCGCACTTCGCTCAACGAAGCCGCTGCCAGGAGTGCGCGCCGCATCAGGCTGAGCCTAGTGCGCAGACGCCAGATCTAGCAGAGGATTAAACTTTGTAAAAAGGATTAGTGCAGAAATAGTGCAAATATTTAATGCAATCAAATAAGGTACTTATTCAACGCAATCGGGTAGTGCAATAAATTTACTTTAGAGTCTCTTCTTCTTTGTTGGCGGATGAAGTGCACCACACTGGAATCAAATAGTGCAAAAGAGTCCCTTGTAATCCATGGGAAATAAGGTAAGGTCATTATTTGTAATCCAAGACAACAGTGTCATTTGTAATCCACATGGGTAGCAATATAGAATAGCAGCACGGGTCTTGAGAACCTTTTTAACAAAAGGGGTCCCAAATCAACCTGAGAATAGGAAAAAAGGGAATGGGCGCTGTTGAGCGCAACTTGGAGGTAGTTCCAGAGAATGGGATAACTGGCAGTTGGGGGGAGTCCTGACTAAACGTGACCATCCGGGTGAGGACTAAAAAGGGCAACACAAACATAAAACAATGTCAACAGGCCCTCACCCTTTAGGAGTAGTCCACACCGTGGCTCCCAGAAGTCCTTGGTCAGCCCAACACCGTGCAGGACGTTTGGCATTTGCCAGAGAACACCAAGATTTGCAAATTCGCCACTGGCGCCCTGTGCTCTTCACAGATGAAAGCAGGTTCACACTGAGCACATGTGACAGACGTGACAGAGTCTGGAGACGCCGTGGAGAACATTCTGCTGCCTGCAACATCCTCCAGCATGACCGGTTTGGCATTGGGTCAATAATGGTGTGGGGTGGCATTTCTTTGGATGGCCGCACAGCCCTCCATGTGCTCGCCAGAGGTAGCCTGACTACCATTAGGTACCGAGATGAGATCCTCAGACCCCTTGTGAGACCATATGCTGGTGCGGTTGGCCCTGGGTTCCTCCTAATGCAAGACAATGCTAGACCTCATGTGGCTGGAGTGTGTCAGCAGTTCCTGCAAGACGAAGGCATTGATGCTATGGACTGGCCCGCCCGTTCCCCAGACCTGAATCCAATTGAGCACATCTGGGACATCATGTCTCGCTCTATCCACCAACGTCACGTTGCACCACAGACTGTCTAGGAGTTGGCAGATGCTTTAGTCCAGGTCTGGGAGGAGATCCCTCAGGAGACCATCCGCCATCTCATCAGGAGCATGCACAGGCGTTGTAGGGAGGTCATACAGGCACGTGGAGGCCACACACACTACTGAGCCTCATTTTGACTTGTTTTAAGGACATTACATCAAAGTTGGATCAGCCTGTAGTGTGTTTTTCCACTTTAACTTTGAGGGTGACTCCAAATCCAGACCTCCATGGGTTAAAAAATTTGATTTCCATTTTTTTTTTGGTGTGATTTTGTTGTCAGCACATTCAACTATGTAAAGAACAAAGTATTTCAGAAGAATATTTAATTAATTCAGATCTAGGATGTGTTATTTTTGTGTTCCCTTTATTTTTTTGAGCAGTGTATGAAGGAAGCGCTGGACATACTTCGCTACTGCTGATTGCTCGGGGTGCAGGCAGTCCCGGTATAAGAGGCTCCGGTTGGGGTTTGTCTCCGAAGCGCAGCACTCCCCCTGAGGTCTCTCCTGCAGGCAGGGGACGCGTCCAGCAGCTGCTGGGTCCTCCTGCCAGCACTCTGGCGCTGACACTGGCACAAGCGGCTTCTCCAGGAGCGTCACTCCGGTAGCGAAGGGGCCTTTTGGAGACTTCATTGGCGTATACTCCACTTGATCCCCTTTGTACAGGCTGTGACGGGCCTGCAATAAATAGGGCCGCTTAACAGTGTGCCGGTTCACAACTAGCTCCGTCCCGGTCTAGTCGTCCTGGATGAACCCACTGCCCCTCTCAACAGAGAACCAGATCACAGTCCCGGTCCTCCTCTCCAGCACTGGGTCATGGGGCAGCGGTCGTTCTAGTAATCGGACCACCCAATCTTCTATGGCCTTGCGGTAATCCCAGGTGAAGGTTGCATAGGCTGTGACTCCTTGAGGCACCATTGGGTTTAAACTGTCATAGGCCCCACTCTTCTTGGGCGGCGGAGTGGTAACTCCTGCTGTCTCCGCTGCGCCAGCCCCCACGGGAAAAGCTCCGGACCCTGGCTTGGATCTCCGGACTATTTGGGACACCGCTATCTCCTGCAGGTCATCGCCGCAACGCATCTCTCTCCAGTTTGGCTTTGGGAGCGCCATCTTGTTCTCCCTCACGCTAGCACAAACTGGTGACGAAGGCGGGGCTTTAAGGGGGAGGAGTCGCCACTTCCTTTCCCTGCACTGAGATTGTGCTCCATGTGGGCAGGGCTGGTTTTTCCCGCTTTAGATAGGGGCGTTCCTCCTTTACATTCCCGCTCTGACTATGCAAGAAGATGATGCGCCACAGCTGATAAAAATGGCGGATTAACCCTTGGGATGCCGACGCGCACAGTTTTGCTCCTGTCGCTCCGCAGTAAATTCAATAAAGTCATTTTTACAGGTATTTTGTTGATTCCGTAGGCATTATAATCCAAGGGCACACAGATTTATCCTGTTCTATAGGCTTTGTGGTACAAGGACACACACGTAAATCCTGTTTGATAGGCTTTGTGGTACAAGGACACACGCGTACATCCTGTTTGTGACGCCAAATGCGACGCATGTGCAACAGCCATGGGTCCCTTAAAGTAAGTGTGTTTTGTGACGCCAGTTGCAGTGAAGCAACAAGGGCACAGGGCCCCTTTTAGTGATACTGTGGATGGTACCAAGGTGTAGGAATGCCATAGTGGTGTAGGGTAGCCTATAATGTCATCTGAAGCAGACAAAGGGGGTAGTTGAATATTTGGATGAAGAATAAATTACAGCTTTACTTGGTATAAACATTTCTCCAAACAGTTTACAGGTTTATCTTGGTCCCCAGCAGGCTTTGGCATTAACTGTGGCAGGCAAACTCCTCTCTACTACATCTGCTGCTCACTGGCTCTGCTGTACTGTCAGGGTAGCTGTACAACTAAGCTTTAGTTGAAGGCTGCAACTTCTTTCTTTGTGGTCCGTCTCTAAACTGGTCCAGGGAACTTTACTCCTGGCTTCAGGAGACTTCCAGCTTCTGCCTCCAAATCCAGCTGAGCTAAAGGTGCTCCAGCTGGCCTGGGCGAGGCCACGTCCAACAGGGACGTGCACCTGCTGCACACCCTTCCCCTGTCTAGGGAAGACCTAAACTGCCACTAACTGGTCCCCACCCTTCCTGCAGTCAGTGGGACACGCCCACCACACTACAGAGGGGGGGTGTTAGAATGGATGGAAAGGTTCAACTCTATGTAACTATAGCTCTGCCATTTATGCTGCCACCTGCTGGTGAACCAGGCATATTACATAACAGTTACATGGAAAGAGATATGCACATTATATAGAATCTGGAAATAAATGCATAGAATGACATTAGGTTAACCAATAAAGACAGTAGCGGGTGCAGAAATTGTAATGTCACTCTAGGGCAGGCATCCTCAAACTGAGGCCCTCCAGCAGTTGCAAAACTACAACTCCCAGCATGCCCGAACAGCCTACAGGTATCAGCCTACAGCAGGGCATTGTGGGAGATGTAGTTTTACAACAGCTGGAGGGCCGCAGTTTGAGGATGCCTGCTCTAGGGCATTACAGCGGCGGCCCTGGAGTCCTCCTCAGCACCTGATCTCACCCTCCATGACATCAAGGTAAAATTTCTCCTTTATGCAGATGATCCTCTGCTACTATCGCCAACTGAGAAAGGTCTCCAAGATAACCTGAAGATCCTGGAGAAGTTCAGTAACATGTGGGCACTGCCCATCAATCCAAAGAAAACCAACATCATGGTGTTCCAGAAAAGAAACCGGAAAGCAGCCGGGCGTCCTTCCTTCCTGCTAAACAACCGTCCACTTTCAGAAACCGACAGCTACACCGACCTGGGCCTAGAAATCAGCCAATCAGGGAGTTTTAAGAAAGCCATGGAAACACTGAAAGACAAGGCGAGCAAAACCTTCTATGCCATCAGAAGGCGTCTGTATCATCTTAAGGCACCAGTGACCGTCTGGCTTAAAATCCTTGACACCATCATCGTCCCAATCCTCCTGTATGGCAGCGAAGTCTGGGGCCCAGACATATACCCAGACCGGGCAAAGTGGGACTCTGGGCCAACAGAACTATTCCACCTAGAACTCTGCAAACACTTTCTCCAGGTCCACAGGAGCACCTCAAACAGAGCCTGTCGAGCAGAACTGGGCAGATTCCCACTTTACTTTGCTGTCCAGAAGAGGGCGCTATCATTCAGAGCCCACCTGCATAGCAGCAGTCCCAGCTCCTACCATCACAAAGCCTTGCTACACCAAGAAGCCCCAGAAAAACAAAGCACCCTGCAACAAGTCACCCAAGCCCAGCCTGCCCAAGCCACCAACCAATACAGCCTGGCAAAGGGGGAAATCCAGAGGACGATACATAAGGGCAAAGAGTATATCAGGGTCTGGAGGAACGACATACGAACATCACAGAAGCTGACAGTATACCAGAGCCTGCAGAGGGAGTACAAACTGGCCCCATATCGGGAGAAACTCCCCAATCCAAGAGACTGACAGATCCTGAGCCGGTACAGACTGAGCGCCCACAGCCTGCTCATTGAATCCAGGCATCACCGACAGAGGTACATGCCCAGGGAGAGCAGACTGTGCCAGCAGTGCGACCACGAGGCCGTGGAGGATGAGGCTCATTTCCTGCTGCGGTGCCCCAAATACTCAGCAGTGAGGAAGACTGACTTCAGGAGACTGTCTGATCTCTGCCCAGACTTCACCTCCATGGAGGAGGAAGAGAGACTCTCCATACTGCTGGGGGAAGAGGAGAAGACAGCGGCCATAGCAGCACAATATATTACTGCCTGCCATAGACTGAGAGGAGCCTGATATACCATGGACACCTACAGTATATCCCCACCCTGGATGTGTCCCCAATTATTTCCCACTTGCTTTGGCAATGCTAAAATGTATTTAGTCCTGCCAATAAAGCTTATTTGATTTTGATAGATAGATATGAGATAGATAAATAAATAGACATGAGAGAGAGAAAGATATGAGATAGATAGATATGAGAGAGAGACATAGATAGATATGAGAGAGATAGATAGGATTTTGTACATAAAGCCTCCACATGCCTTTCACAGTTCGGGATCAGTACAAATCGATATAGCTCAGATGAGCTCTTGTAGATGCAGCACAGATTGACGGCATTAATGATCTCAGCACAGATAGGGCAGGGCGGGCGCTGCGCTCCTATAGGGACAGCTGGGATGAATCGAACGGTCGCCTGCCTGGGCTCTGCATACAGTAACACAGCAGAGTATCTATTTACACAGAGACTGTGGTGTGCCTACCATTGTAGCAGGCCGTTATTATGAGGTCCATGGTGGGAGAGAGCGCAGCACTGAACTGCTCACCCTGCCACAAGGGGGAGCTCACTGCACATAGATTTATACTGCCTCTATACAAAGTCATAGCAGCTATCTGCCGCTAGGGGAAGCTCACTGCACACAGCCCCCATACACTGTCATAGCAGCTAGCTGCCACTAGAGGGAGCTCATTGCACACAGATTTATACAGTTGTATAAATCCATATGCTGTGAGCTCCCCCCAGTGGTCACTACAGGGAGACAGAATTATGTAATTTATCACAGAATTCTGGATCAAAAAGCTGAATGATGGACACTAACTTTCATAAAGGCCTATTCTAAGTCTTGCCATGATTCCTGTATAAATCCCTACTGTGACGACAGTCTAGATGTGACCTTGTTCCGTACAGGTACCATAGGGTGCTATGATTAGACATTGTATTAGGTCTAGTGCAGTGTCTGAGGGGGTGGAGCATGACTCAGATTCTTTATTTGATGTTCTATGTATCTTTGTGTCATGCTCCACCCCTTGTATCAGTTTTGCACAGACTGTTTAGTTGATCTGTACAGAGCGTGATAACATAGTGGATTACGGCTACGGAGCGTTATAATTGTGCTCCATCACAAAGCTATAAGAACATCTGGAGATGGGTGGGGAGCTTCTATGGGGGGAGTCAGAGCGCACGGTCTTCAGCCTGTTTGTTTTCCACATAATAATAGAAGATAGCGTTATAAATGACGGGTTAAAGTAATAAGAGGTCTTGGCAGCCTGAGCGTGTTCATAATAATCATCATTAAGTAAGGAAGGGATAATACTTTCCATTGTCGTGCAGGAATGAGAGTAGGGTAAGGAGTAGGGAGACGTGTCAGTCGCCATTCTCTGTGCTACACTGACTCCTCTCAGCTGCCTGTCAGGACAGATTTGCTGTCATACTTGGTCTTATACAGTTCTGAGGAAGGACTGCCACACTGTGGTCAGTGGTGGTACTGCAGGAGAAGAATTTTATATTCTATAGTTGGTGCTGCTCCTGCAAATGAGTATGTAAAAACTGCAACATGTCCTGAAAACCCAAGCAGTTTCACCCCCAACTGTATGAATGGGACTATAAACAGCATATGTGAACAGTTTTCCAGGACGTTTTGTGGATATTGATGACCTATCCGCAGGTCTGACACCAGGTACCTCCACTAATTAGCTATTTTGGGCAGCCGTTCGCACCAGAAACTATATAGTAAATCTATAGTTTCCAGCGATTTAATTTTCTAGTTTAGGTCTCTTTCAAATGAATGGGAGCTGATCTGCAGTACCCCAGAATGGCCACTACAAGGTGGAGGGAGCCTTTTCCCTCCAGCTCCGTCCACTGTATAGTTTCCAGCAGATGCTTTAGATAAACGATTGGTGCGGTGCTGGGTGCTGGACTGCCACCGATTTGATACTGATCTTGAAGTCCAGTAAAATCCCTTTAAAGGGCATCTATCAGCAGTTTTCGACCTAGGACACTGGCTGACCTGTTACATGTGCGCTTGGCAGCTGAAGGCATCTGTGTTGGTCCCATGTTCCTATGTGCCCGCATTACTGAGAAAAATGATGTTTTTTTTATATGCAAATGAGCCTCTAGGAGCAACGGGGGCGTTACCATTACACCTAGAGGCTCTGCTCTCTCTGCAACTGCTGCGTCCTCTGCACTTTGATTGACAGGACCAGGTGTGATGATGTTTACACTGCCTGGCCCTGTCAAAGTGCAGAGGCAGTTGCAGAGAGAGCAGAGCCTCTAGGTGTAACGTTGCTCCTAGAGGCTCATTTGCATATAATAAAACATCATTTTTCTCAGCAATGCGGGCACATAGGAACATGGGGCCAACACAGATGCCTTGCACATGTAACAGGTCAGCCAGTGTTATAGGTACAAAACTGCTGACAGATGCCTTTTTAATAGCTAGCACATTTTGCAGCCAAGGTCTTTACTCCACAGGGCATTACATTGTTAATTAAAAATATTTAAAAGCATAGCCTTTTGCTAAAAAGAAATGTGCATGTGCAAAAATCAACAAGACATCGACGCGCTTCAGATTTAAAACCCACAGAGCGGGTTTTTCCCACTGCACGTTCAAATCTCACCCATTTTGCTGCTACTGTAATGTGCTGGGGGACAGAAAATACACTAGGTGTGAGCACACCCCAAAGGTTCCAGTGTGAATGCCTCTCTGGTGCCCTCTATGGACCTTTCATCCTATCCAGGCCTGAGCTGTGGATAGCAGATTGGACGTATGTAATAAGTTGTGTGCAACGCTGAATAAACTGCAAGTTAATTAAGAAAATATGATTTATTTAAACCACCACAAAACAGCATTAAAAATACTAAATTTACATAATGTACGTCAATTAATTTAACAATTTAAAAAAATATATAAGAAGCAGAGAAGATAAAATCACCCAAAACTCCATTGAAAAGTGGTCTTCGGAGGGGGGGGGGGGGGGGTGTCAAAAAAGATGATTAGCATGCATAATTTATGGTGGTACCAAAAATCGGTCTCAACCGTGTCCGTTTTTTGCAGTCCGCAAAACACAGAAACCGCGTGCTTTCCGCATTTTGGAGAGACGTCCAGCCCTCAGTAGAGCAGCCCTATCCTTGTTCTGCTCGGATGCGGACCCAAACCACGTATGCATGAGGCCTAAATGGGGTCTGGATAATGGGGGTGGTCTTCTAAAAGAGGAGGTTTCATCACCTTTGAATAACATGAGAGCGCCGACCAAACCAAAATACCCGTTTTACTCACAATTTTTTTATTAGAATATCAGAGCATACAACATCTTCCATAGTGTCCCAGTACAATGAAATACAATAGAATTTGCGCATCACAGTACAAACTCTTAAAATAGAAGACATTGGATCCAAAATACCTGTTTTAACCCATGAAGGCAGAACTAAAAACGATTTTTATCAGTCCATTGTAACAAAAGTTTAAAGTTTAAAAAAAAATAAAGCAACTTTGCAAATTAATGCGATTTAAATCTTACCGTTATGTGTACACAGCTCCTATGCAAACCTATGTGTCTCCATGATTACAGGCTGTAAGCAAACCCCGTCTAGCCTGAGGCTCCTTGCCGTCTTAGTCTTCCCCCTACTTCTTGCTATGTGATGAACTAGAGACCAGGAGGGAGTAGGACTGCACAGATCAGGGTACACAGGGTTTGTATTTAGTGTGTAACCATGGAGACACATAGATCAGTAGGGGAGCTGTCAACACAAAACGGCAGATTTTTAATCAACACCATTCTTTTTTTATTTTCTTTTTTTGGATGCACTGTAGCAAAGGTTGGACATGCCTTTCAAGGGGTTGTCTCATCTGAAACATTGATGGCATATTGCTAGGGTCCCACCTCTGAGACCTGCAACTATCTCCAGAACGGGCCCCCCCCCCCAAAGTGAACAAGAGTGAAACGCGTTGGCACAACTGCCCTCCGTTCATTTCTATGGGAGTTGTGAAACAAGCCAAGCTCGGCTATTTCCGGCAGTCCCATACAATTAAACGGAGAGGTGGTTGCGCTTGCGCAGTGTGCTCTACATTAATTTCTATGGGAGTTGTGAAAATAGCCCAGCTCGGCTATTTCCGGCAGTCCCATACAATTAAACGGAGAGGTGGTTGCGCTTGCGCAGTGCGCTCTACATGCATTTCTATGGGAGTTGCGAAAATAGCCAAGCTCGGCTATTTCCGGCAGTCCCATACAATTAAACGGAGAGGTGGTTGCGCTTGCGCAGTGCGCTCTACCAGCATTTCTATGGGAGTTGTGAAAATAGCCAAGCTCGGCTATTTCCGGCAGTCCCATACAATTAAACGGAGCGGTGGTTGCGCTTGCGCAGTGTGCTCTACATTAATTTCTATGGGACAGTAAAAAAAAAAAAAAACGACAAGCTACTGTATTTTCGGAACTCCTATAGAAATTCATGGAGAACACGCCACGCGTGCGCCCTTTCTGGGACCCGCACCTTTATGACATTGATGGCATATCCTAGCATTATGCCATCTATCTCCCAGATGACACAACCCCTTTAAGGGTCTCGATTCAACAGCCACTTCTTTGCCAGCCATTACTTACCCTCAAACTTTTGTTTTTTGCTTTTTTCTGACCAAACTGAGAGGGGCAAGATATTAGTAGTCAGGATCTTATAAAATAAAAAAAAATCTATTTTTGTTATCGGCATGGTTAGACACCGGATTATATGATTTTTCTGCTGTGTATGGACTGGAATGCATTTTGGAATGTACATAAAGTATAATGCAGGAGGCAGTCCTGAGCTACTACTAACTGTATAATTTGGAGTAAAGGCCGTTCCCAGACCCCTGCTTTTGTTCCGTGTATGGCAGGGGTCACCCTTGCCTGGTTCCGATTTCAAGCAAAATCCAGTCTGCAGTGTTCTCGGCGGGAACCGGTGTCCTTCACTTGGTCACCATGACCTTTGGGCGGGCATTGAGTGGTAGAATCTCCTGGAAATCTTTTGCCAGTTCTCGTAGGGAGTCCATGTACGGATTCACATTCTCTTCCATCCACTCTTCCACCGTGTCCTGGAAATAGATGGAATCGAGCTCGGATCGCAGGGCGTGTATGTGGGATTCCCATTCTTCATTGGCTCTGGAAGAGAGAGGAAGAGGTTCATGAAGGACATCACGCTACCTGGGGGTCATGCTGTTATTTCTGGCCATTCGGCCTATGAGACCTCTTGCGCTACAGTGTTTTAATTTTACATAAACAGCGCCACTTATGTCTATAGGCTGTCTCTGGTATTGCAGTTAAAGGCTGTGTAAGCTTTCTGGGGGGAAAAAAAAATTTGTGATTGCATTTTACTCATTTTGGGCTTTAAACCATTTTTCCAATTGGTATTTATTAAAAATGCTCAGCAGCTTTGTCATAAAGGGTAAACTTCTGCCTAGCTGTTAGATTCGTACTTTCACTTTGTGCCGGTCATCTAATAACCTTTATTTCTAAATTACTAATAGCTCAAAAACACTTATTTAAGCCACATTCTTATGAGTAAAATAACAAGTGAGCTATAATGAATTTTTATAAGGTCAGAGATCAGAGATAAAGAGCCGTCAGCTGAGCTGCCTGACGGAACAGAGTAAAAATACAGAGCCTGCTACTAGAAAATCTCAAGGCTGTACAGAGAAAAGGGCTCAACATTGTTAATTAAGACCAATTGAAAAAAAAGTAAGAGGTTAACAGGGAGGGAGCTCCCTCTCCCATCGGGGGGCTGCTGTGCCTTTGCAGCCCCCGGACAGGATGGAGTCACAGAGGGAGGGACCCCCCCCCCTCCCAGTCTGCTCAGTTGTGGCAGACGGGGAAGGTTCCCATGGCAACAGGACGCCTTCTCAGGTATCCTGCTGTCCATGGTGCTGAACAGATCTGTGCTAAAGGCAGATTTCTGTTCAGACAAAGTGTAAGTGAAATACAGTACACTATATAGTGTACTGTACTGTATTATACAGACATCAGACCTACTGGATCTTCAAGAACCAAGTGGGTCTGGGTAAAAAAAATATGTTAAAAAAGTGAAAAAAAAGTAAAAATAAAAGAAATGTTACATTCCCCGCACGGTAAACGCCGTAAAAAAATTAAAATAAAAACTATGATTAAATTGAAATTTTGCCCACCTTACTTCCCAAAAAAGGTAATAAAAGTGATCAAAAGAGTCATATGTACGCCAAAATAGTACCATTCAGACCGTCGCCTCATCCCGCAAAAAATGAGCCCCTACATGAGACAATGGCCCAAAAAATAAAAAAACTATGGCTCTCAGACCAAGTTTTTTTGGTTTCAAAAATGATATTAATGTGTAAAACCTTAATAAATAAAAAAAATGTATACATATTAGGTATTTCCGTGTCCGTAAGAACCTGCTCTATAAAAATATCACATGATCTAACCCCTCAGGTGAACAACGTAAAAAAATAAAATAAAAATGGTGTCAAAAAAGCCATAATTTTGTCACCTTACATCACACAAAGTGTAATAGCAAGTAATCAAAAAGGTATACGCACCCCAAAATACCTTTACATACCATTAAAACAGTCATCTCATCCTGCAAAAAATGAGACCCTAACTAAGACAATTGCCCAAAAATTTTTAAAAAAAACTATGACTCTCAGACTATGGGGACACTAAAATGATTTTTTTTGTTTCAAAAATGATATTATTGTGTAAAACTTAAATAAATTAAAAAAAGTAAACATATTAGGTATCCCTGCTTCCGTAACAACCTGCTCTATAAAAATAGCACATGCTCTAATCTGTCAGATGAACGTTGTAAATAAAAAATAGAAACGGTGCCAAAACAGGTATTTTTTGGCAAATTTTCAATTTTAATCAATTTTTTCCCATAACAAAGCAAGGGTTAACAGCTAAACAAAACTCTATATTTATTGCCCTGATTCTTTAGTTTACAGAAACACCCCATATGTGGTCGTAAACTGCTGTACGGGCACACGGCAGGGCGCAGAAGGAAAGGAACGCTATATGGATTTTGGAAGGCAGTTTTTGCTGGACTGGTTTTTTGACACCATGTCCCATTTGAAGCCCCCCTGATGCACCCCTAGAGTAGAAACTCCAAAAAGTGACCCCATTTAAGAAACTACACCCCTCAAGGTATTCAAAACTCTGTTAACCCTTTAAGTGTTCCACAAGAGTCAATGGCAAATGGAGATGAAATTTCAGAATTTCTATTTTTTGTTACTTTGCTTCACAAAAAGTGTAATATAGAGCAACCAAAAATCATATGTACCCTAAAATAGTACCAAAAAAACTGCCACCTTATCCCGTAGTTTCCAAAATGGGGTCACTTTTTTGGAGTTTCTACTCTAGGGGTGCATCAGGGGCAGTGCAGTTTCTAGGTAAAATTTCTCTCAGGGCGAGTGTCAAAAAAACTCCCCCCCCCCCCCCCCCCCCTCAAAACTGCTCGATGAAATAAGTGTCTCCCCATTGTAAAAAATGTGGAACCACATTGCACGGACGGTCACAGTGACGCACCCAGTGACCCACTGTCCCATAGACTCAGGCTCTCACTCACAGCAGGCTTCTTTTTCAGCACTGCTCCGGGCGGGCGGTAACAGGCAGGCAGTGCGGGCAGCGGTGCTCACCTCACTCACTGTACGTCCCGCTGGGTTAATATAACTAAGGGGTATCAGGGTACATTATTATACAGGGCAGGGTAATATAACTCAGGACTAGGCCTATCAGACATTATACAGTTATAATGAGTAATGACACCCACAGCAGCCTCCATTCTAAATAATGTCCATAGTGATCCTTATTAAACTTAATGTCCCCCCACAGGCAGGCTCTGCGGGCGGCGGCGCTTACTCACTGTACCTCACGCGCCACCCTCCTTTCCCTCTACGCCCTGACGTGGGGCCACATATCGGGTGTTTCTGTAAACCGCAGAGTCAGGTCAATAAATAGAGTTTTGTTTGGCTGTTAACCCTTGCTTTGTTAGTGGAAAAAATGGATTAAAATGGAAAATTTGGCAAAAAATTTAAATTCTGAAATTTCATCTCCATTTGCCATCATCTCTTGTGGAACACCTAAAGGGTTAACAAAGTTTGTAAAAATCAGTTTTGAATACCTTGAGGGGTGTAGTTTCTAGAATGGGGTCACTTTTGGGTGGTTTCTATCATGTAAGCCTCACAAAGTGACTTCAGACCTGAACTGGTCCCTAAAAAGTGGGTTTTTGAACATTTCTGAAAATTTTCAAGATTTGCATCTAAACTTCTAAGCCTTGTAACGTCCCCAAAAAATAAAATGGCACTCACAAAATGATCCAAACATGAAGTAGACATATGGGGAATGTAAACTAATAACTATTTTTGGAGGTATTACTATGTATTTTAGAAGTAGAGAAATTGAAACTTGGAAATTTGCACATTGTTCCCAAATTTTGGAAAATTTTGTATTTATTTATAAATCAAAATGAAGGAGTGAGATTCCAAAGAAAATAAAGTAAAGTAAAAGAAACACAAAAATATAGGTGACAATGAACATAGAACATTTTACCACTGTCATGAAGTACAATATGTGAAGAAAAAACTCTCTCAGAACGGCCTGGATAAGTAAAAGCGTTTTAAAGTTATCAGCACTTAAAGTGACACTGGTCAGATTTGCAAAAAATGGCCTGGTCCTTAAGGTGAAATAAGGCCTTAAGGGGTTTTCCAGTATTTCAAAATTGATGGCTCATCCTTAGATTGGCCAATCAGCTCTCCAGCTAGCGCCACTTGCCCTTCATTGTTTACCAGGCAAACAATGAACTCAGCAGAGCACCACCACCCCTTCCCAAAAGCTGCTTGGCAGGGGTGCTAGCAGTAAGGATAGGCCATCCAATATAGAGCCCCGGAGAACCCCTTTAACCTACACAAGGAAGATATCTATTAACACATGTCTATGACATTTCCTCATGTGTGATTTATTTTTATTTTTTTACTTACTTTAAGATTTTTGCACTGAATGTCTCCATTTTATGTGGATTGCCAAATCGGTGCACCCTGTGGTAGCGTGAGAACCAGCCACTGATTTCACTGCACAAGAAAAAGAAAGAAAGCATTATCACACTGTAATACAAAAGTGCTCCATAGCATATAATACATGATACATATAAGGCCTCTTTCACACTTGCGTTTTCCGGATCCGGCGTGTACTCCATTTGCCGGAAGTGCCCGCCGGATCCGTAACACCGCAAGTGAACTAAGTCTTATACTGCTCCCCTGCTCCCCACTACTACTATGGCAACCAGGACTTTAATAGCGTCCTGGCTGCCATAGTAACACTGAACGCATTTTGAAGACGGATCTGTCTTCAAATGCTTTCAGTTCACTTGCGGTGTTACGGATCCGGGGCCACTACCTGCACCTCACCTCTAAGGTGGCATTTCAAACCAGCTGGGCCCTATAGCAGGGGACTTCTGAGTTTGAGCACTGTTGCGCAGACGCCAGTACCCGGCTCGCACTGGAGTTATATAATAGGGATTTTAAGAATATGACCAGGTCAAGTTACTCAGCGTTTCAATCAGGGTCTCCGTCACCAGTTCATACTGCCCTCAGATAGACATAAAACTGGTGACAGATGTCCGCTTAAGTTTCCGGTGTAATATGATCATGACACATGGACAGGAGAATGAGGTCTAAGTTTTCAGCCTGCGCCATAGTGCATCCCACGTCCGTAAGTTATGCCCGTACTGCCCTCATATTGCACAGCACAGTTGACTAGAAGGTACTTGGCTCAGAAACATTGAGAAGCACTGCCCTCATACTGCCCTGTGCCATGCTGAAGGCTGTGGTGGTGATGCCCTGCCACACAGTGTTGGGGATACAACAGCATGTACCATATACAGTATTGTGTATTAATATCACTTGACCAGTAGATGGCACTGTATGTTAAGGCTACCAGTTGTGTATATCTGTAAAACTTGTTGGTTCTCTCTCTCTCTCTTTATACCAAGATGGCTGCTGTTACAGTTTGCTGAAATGTCTTGGATGTTTGGAACTTAATCCACCAAGTAAACCAAGTTCTGCCTCATCACAAGCTCCTAGTGTCTTCTCTAACCCACAACCACCACGCAGCTCATACATCATCAGGTCCCGTACCAGCGCCCCTGTATTAGTTTGATGCTCGTCATTCATTCCTTACCTGTCTCCCTCAGTGATTTCACGGACCTTTTTCAGATCACTGTGGATTTTTCTCACCATGTTATAAATTTCAGCTCCAGGAAACGCACCGGTCCCTTCACTGCAAGTAGCAAATCATCAAATATTAGATTTCTGCCCTAAACCTAATTATGAAGCCTCAAATTAAATAGAGAACTGGGACTGCAGCCTCACTTAACCCCTTAAGGACCAGGCCATTTTTTGCAAATCTGACCAGTGTTACTTTATGTGGTGATAACTTTAAAACGCTTTTACTTATCCAGACCATTCTGAGATAGTTTTCTCATCACATATTGTACTTCATGACAGTGGTAAAATGGAGTCCAAAAAATAAATTTTTATTTATAATATTTTTTTCCAAATTTACCAAAAATTTGGAAAAATTAGCAAATTTCAATTTCTCTACTTTTATAAAAGATAGTAATACCTCCAAAAATAGTTATTACTGTACATTCCCCATATGTCTACTTCATGTTTGGATCATTTTGTGAATGCCATTTTTTAAATGACCAGTTCAGGTCTGAAGTCACTTTGCGAGGCTTACATAATAGAAACCACCGAAAAATTACCCCATTTTAGAAACTACACCCCTCAAGGTATTCAAAACTGATTTTACAAACTTTGTTAACCCTTTAGGTGTTCCACAAGAATTAATGGAATATAGAGATAAAATTTTAAAATTTCACTTTTTTGGAAGATTTTCCATTTGAATCCATTTTTTCCAGTTACAAAGCAAGGGTTAACAGCCAAACAAAACTCAATATTTATGGCCCTGATTCTGTACTTTACAGAAACACCCCATATGTGGTCGTAAACTGCTGTACGGGCACACGGCATGGCGCAGAAGGAAAGGAATGCCATACGGTTTTTGGAAGGCAGATTTTGCTGGACTGGTTTTTTGACACCATGTCCCATTTGAAGCCCCCTGATGCACCCTAGAGTAGAAACTCCAAAAAGTTACCCCATTTTTGGAAACTACAGGATAAGGAGGCAGTTTTGTTGGTACTAGTTTAGGGTACATATGATTTTTGGTTGCTCTATAATACACTTTTTGTGAGGCAAGGTAACAAGAAATAGCTGTTTTGGCACAGTTTATATTTTTTGTTATCATGTGGTAGTTTTATAGAGCAGGTTGTCACGGACGCGACAATACCAAATATGACTACTTTTTTTGGTTGTTTGTTTCAGGTTTTTTTTTTTTTACGGTGTTCACCTGAGGGGTTAGGTCATGAGATATTTTTATAGAGCAGGTTCTTATGGACGCAGCGGTACCTAATATGTCTACTTTTTTAATTTACTTAAGTTTTACACAATACCAGCATTTTTTTAACAAAAAAAATTACGTCTTAGTGTCTCCATATTCTGAGCCATAGTTTTTGAATTTTTTGGCCGATTGGCTTAGATAGGGGCTCATTTTTTGCGGGATGAGGTGACGGTTATATTGGTACTATTTTGGGGGGCATACGCCTTTTTGATCACCTGGGTGTTGCACTTTTTGTGATGGAAGGTGACAAAAATTGAATTTTTTTTTTACACAGTTTTTATTTTTTTATGGTATTTATCGGACAGGGTGGATCATGTAATATATTTATAGAGCCGGTGATTATGGACGCGGCGATACCTAATATATGTTTTTTTTTTCCTGGTTTTATATTATAAAATAAGGGGAAAGGGGCGTTTTTTTTTATCTTTTTTTACTTTATTAATTTTATTACTTTATGAATTTCATTAAAAACACTTTTTTACTTTTTTTTCTTTACTTTATTTCTGATGTTAACTTTTGGGGGTCTGATCCCCTCTGCAATGCATTACAATACATTTGTATTGCAATGCATTGCCTGTTCGTGTACTACAGTGAGTAGTACACAAACAGGTTGCCTAGGAGACCGGGCCTGAGGCTGGATCTCCTCGGCTACCGTAGAAGGCAGGTCCCGATGCCGTGCAAGGCATTGGGCAGCCTCTGCATTGCATCGGGCTGCCTTCGGAGACATCGAGTCCCCGCCACAGCAGCGCATAGAAGAGGTTAATCCGCAGCGATCGCCGATACGCCCCCCCCCCCCGGCATTGACCCAGGGTGCCTGCTGATTGATTTTAGCAGGCACCCAGTTCCGTACGGTACGCCCTGTGTCCTTAAGAGGTTAAAGGGCATCTGTCGGCAGATTTGTACCTATGACACTGGCTGACCTGTTACATGTGCGCTTGGCAGCTGAAGGCATCTGTGTTGCTCCCATGTCCATATGTGCCCGCATTACTGAGAAAATGATGTTTTAATATATGCAAGTGAGCCTCTAGGAGCAACGGGGGCGTTACCATTACACCTAGAGGCTCTGCTCTCTCTGCAACTGCCGCGCCCTCTGCACTTTGACTGGGCCAGGCAGTGTAAATGTCATCACACCTGGTCTTGTCAATCGAAATGCAGAGGGCGCAGCAGTTGGAGAGATCAGAGCCTCCAGGTGTAACGGTAACGCCCCGTTGCTCCTAGAGGCTCATTTGCATATATTAAAACATAACTTTTCTCAGCAATGCGGACACACATGAACATGGGAGCAACACAGATGCCTTCAGCTGCTAAGTGCACATGTAACAGGTCAGCCAGTGTCATAGGTACAAAACTGCTGACAGATGCCCTTTAAATAGGGCTGCAATACCAGACACAACAACGGGGGCACTGTTTCTGGAAATAAAATCAGATACTTTTTACCTGATCCAGGACAACCCTAGTAAATATCGCTTGAGTTATAACACGCAGTGAAGACGCAGGTTGTAATTACCAAGTGTTTTTCTCTACATTGATGTTGCTGAAGCCCAGGATGTGAGAAATGTCCTTCTTGGCCTCCTCGGTGAATTGTCCTGTGTGGGAGAAGGCAAGTGACAGTGCTGCAAATTAGACACCGCATCTCCGTGACATCGGCGAATGCACTTACCGTACTTGAGAGTCTTCAGACACACAGCCAGGGAAGGGATGCCCACCGGCAGCAGCTCGCACAGCACTGAGTAATGGTCGTACCTGCGGGGACAGACAATGAGCGATCAGTCAGAAAGTGACGTGAACAGCGGAGGAATAACCTCCCAGCTATGAGGACATCATCAACACAATATAGCAAATCAAAGCATTACACTCTGCCGAGCAGGCAGTAAAGGCACAAGACACTGGTATAAGAGAGCGCCGAGCGGCACAGGAGTACCAGGACACACTCACCGATGTACCCCAGAGCCGCAGGGTTAGTACATGACGTAGACACGGATGTATTTACAGTACAGGATCTCATACAACACATGTAAGTAGCCTGCGGCTCGGCAGCTGCTCGGGAACTTTGCTTTGCCTATAATGTGATGCCAGTTTTATGCCACTCTGTTATTATACATCATGAGAGCGAAGATGAAAGCTGCCCTCTGCAGTCATACATACCAGACAGCGCAAGGGGTTGTCAGGTTAGAAGAAGCTGGTAAAGGGATTGTCCGAGATTTTTATATTGATGGCCTTTCCTCAGCATAGGTCACCAATATTTCCCATAGATGAGATCTGACTCCTTTTCGAAGAGGCTGGGGCACTCTGGTGGGAGTCACACGGCCTAGGAGCAGCTCAGTCCCATTAAAGTGAATAGGCCTGGACTGCAATACCAAACACGGCCTCTATACAATGGACGGCGCTGTGCTTGACAAGCTGCAAGAAGGCCGCAACACCCACCAGAGCGCTGGGGTGTCTTCAGATAGCTGATCAGCAGAGGAGCCGGGTGTCAGACTCCCCCCCCCCCCCCCCCCTTCCTGATTTGGCACTGAGGGTAGGTCATCAATCTCAAACACTCAGAAAACCCCTTTAACACACCTCCAAAAAAATAAAATAAAAATGTAATTGCCTGTTCGATCTTCTAAAAAGTGAAGATTCAATTTTAGACATTTTTGTCTGTGCCCCAAGAGGAACATGTCATTGAAATGGGTCAAATTTCTAGTAAAAGAAATCTCAGGGCAGTGCCAAAGAGAGATTAAAGGGTTAATCTGAACAAGGACACTTATGGCACATCCACAGAGACCACCCTTCTTGAGCACTGGGTCTCATGGCTGCTGTGAATGGAGAGGTGCCCGGGCATGAGCGGTTCTCTCCTTTCACTTCACTATGGGAATACTGAAAATAGGAGAGTAAGCATGCTCGGCCATTTTCAGAAATCCCATAGATGTGCATGCACAGCCACCTTTCCATTCACAGCACACACAAGACTAGATTCGGGGTCCCAGAGGTGTTCCTGTGTATATGCCATAAATGTCCCAGATGGGAATAACCCTTTGAGCACAACCACCGCATGGTTTCTGACCTCTGCCACCCGGTCAGAGCAATGCCGCTGTAGTGGATCTTGGGGAACTTGCTCATACTGTTGATGACTTTCTTCCACTCCTGGTGGTTCTTCATGTGCAGGTCCATTGGGGTCCACATCTGGGCTGGGCCGGACGCCCCTTTAAAAGCGCTTGCAAACCAAATATTTGTAAATCCACTTTTCTCATATTTAGAAATAAAGGACTCTGAGAACAGAAATATAAGAGATTCCCATTAGATATAAGATCTTCTCAGTGCATGCTAGGCACTCCAGGCTGGTAGGGCTGTACTTTTATATAAGGTCAGTCCTGCCATCCCCGCTGCCTTTACCCCTGTACAGGGAAACTTCCCAAGAAGACCACTCCTTTTTAGACTAATTTTCCTACCCTCTATATTCTACAGAAGCTGCCCCTCTAGAGCAGACCACACATCTATCCGATCAAAGACCACTTTTTCTAGCAAAGTTTTCAGCGGGAACCCCTTTTAAAAGATCATGCATTGGACTTTGTGAACTTGTCTGGATGCAGGTCTGGGCTGTGTCACATCACTGCCCTGGAGTGAGCAGGAGACTGGCAAGGGACATAAGTGCAGGATCTTCGAGAAGGGGAGAGTGCTGCCAAAGAGTAGGGTCATGGTGGGGACTAGGAATGAGAGGGGAGCCATGGTGGGGACTAGGAATGAGAGGTGAGTGAGCCAATCTGGGGACTAGGAATGAGAGAAGGATCCATAACAAAGTATGAAAGGGACCACCACCTATCCAACCAAAGACCACCCAACTATCCAACCAAAGACCTCTTTTACATGCACATTTGTCAGTGAGAACCCCTTTGGAAAGACCATACATTGGACTTACTCGCAGGTCTGGGCTGTGTTGCATTACTGCCCTGGAGTTAGCAGAAGACTTGCAAGGGACATAAGTGGAGGATGTCAGAGAAGGGAAGAGTGCTGCCAAAGAGTAAAGTCATGGTGGGGGCTAGAAATAAGGGGAAGCCATGCTGGGGACCAGGAATGAGAGTGGAGCAATGGTGGCGATTAGGAATGAGAGGGAAGCCTAGTAGAGGACCAGTTAATAAGAGGGGAAGCCATGCCTTGGACTAGGAATGAGAGGGGAGCCATGGTGGGGACCAGGAATGAGAGGGGAGCCATGGTGGGGGACCAGGAATAAGAGGGGAGCCATGGTGGGGGACCAGGAATGAGAGGGGAGCCATGGTGGGGGACCAGGAATGAGAGGGGAGCCATGGTGGGGGACCAGGAATAAGAGGGGAGCCATGGTGGGGGACCAGGAATAAGAGGGGAGCCATGGTGGGGGACCAGGAATGAGAGGGGAGCCATGGTGGGGGACCAGGAATGAGAGGGGAGCCATGGTGGGGACTAGGAATGAGATGGGAGCCATAGTGGGGGACCAGGAATGAGAGGGGAGCCATGGGGGGGACCAGGAATGAGAGGGGGGCCATGGTGAGGACGAGGAATGAGAGGGGAGCCATGGTGGGGTCGAGGAATGAGAGGGGAGGAATGAGAGAGGAGCCATGGGGGGGGGGGGGACTAGGAATGAGATGGGGGCCATGGTGGGGACCAGGAATGAGAGGGGGGCCATGGTGAGGACTAGGAATGAGGGGGGAGCCATGCTGGGGACCAGGAATGAGAGAAAACACCATAACTGAGGAGCATGTATGACAGGGGGAACCATAATGAGGATGAGGAATGCGAAGAGAGCCCTTCTGGGACCAGAAATTATGGGAAGGGCTTGCTGGGGCCTAGGATTGACAGGGGATTCATGGTGGGGACCGGGAGACAAGTTGGAGACCAAGAATCAGAGGGGTGCCATGTTGGGGACCAAACATGATTTGGCAGTCTTGAACTGGGAAAGGAAAGGGTCACCATGGGAACTAAGAAAGAAAGGCAGACACCTATGGTATTGTGTTTGGCATGGGTTACTTGTGCACAGCAAGTCCTAGTCTTGGACTGGTGATATGCTGATGTGATGCCAAGCATAACAAACAACATGATTGACACTTTAACCTTTAGTCTGTATGATTTCTTCTTTAAGAGGACCACTCCCATAAAAAGGTCAGCTCAAAGAGGTTTGCCTGCACTTGGTAAATGTGCAACTCACACGGAGATTTCCAGCAAATCTTGAAATTCAGGCTCCAGTAATAAGAATAATAACCGTGCATTGTCCCCCTCGGCCTCGCCTAACCAGTCGCATTCCATCTGTCTTACTAGTGATGGCGCCAAGTCGTTCCTCAGCCTCCTTACAAGCTAATCGCAGTGATAAGCGGTTTAATGTGCTTTGCATGGCTGTGGAGCTCACAAAGCGAGAAAATCTGCCTCTACCTCATTAGGATCAGGAATTTATTTTAATACGAGAAATACAAAAAAAAACGACAGGACAGAAAATGTCTAAATGCGAAATGAAGAGCAAATACGCGGCTGCAGAGAAGACTCCGAAAGTCTCAACCAACATTAATATGCAACGTACAAAGACATAGCTAACACCGTGCAGAATAGACAGACTCCTCCCTGACTGCAGGGGGCAGCATTATACACTCCATCCCTGCACGTTTCTACCTCCGTTTGGGCCATGTTTAAATTTTCAGCCTTTATCTGATAGAGGTTAGATGACAGTACATACGCTATTCTTGCCATGTAGCACATATATAGATTAACTCTCTTCCAAGAGACTGAAAGCTCCGTCTGCAGTGCCACCTAGTGGAGGTAGCTAGTACCCTACAGTGCATGTCTGACCCTTTATCAGTTATCACGCCTAAAGATATTTCAAACACCAAGAGCATTCTCCACCTGAAAGAGGTTGCCCCATGAAAAATATTCTGCACTTTTCAAACCAGCACCTGGATCTGAATACTTTTGTAATTGCATATAACCAAAAGTATAGCCACTGAGTTATTCAATAAAATGTATGTGTATAGCGCCACCTGCTGTTTGTGGTCTTCCTTATTTCTTTGCCCACTTTGCCGAGGTGGACGCACGTGCACAGTTCCATCCTTCAACTGCCTCTTGAGCTGTAATAGGGAGAGAGCTGCAGCAGAAGGGAAATGCCCACATGATTTGCAGCAGAAAGGACACACTCCTGAGCTGCCAGCTTGATATAAATCTAGCAGAGCAATTGGAGCAATGAATGGGGAGATCTCTGGATCCATGTGAGGTACAGGGCTGGTTCTAGCTTTTTTAGAAAGAGAAGATTGTCAGGTACGGAATGATGTGTGGATTTTTGATTTTTGTCAGGTCCCATGGTCTTCATGGTTCGTATCGCTGCATAAGTGCACCTAAAGCAGAGGCATTAGGGTCACCTGAGGCAGGGTAATAGTAGGGATCCTGGAGCAGAGGTATTAGGGGGCAACTGGAGAAGAGGAAATATTAGGGGTGCATTTAGAGTGGGGGCATCTGAAGGTGTGGCACTAATGGGGGTGCACCTAAAGCAGAGCCATTGGGGGGACCTAGGGCAGAGTCCCCCCAATGCCACTCAGAACTCTGCAGAGAGCAGCACACATACACAGATCTAAGTTTGGGCAAACTAACTGAGTAAAAAAAAAAAATCATACAAGTCGCCTTGTAGTAACTTTCTCTACATGATAAATGTCTATTGCTGAAGTGAGAGGACCCCTTTAACCACTTGAAGTGTGCTACACTTAATAGGGTTAGGCATGCTGCGGTTTGCTCTCCGGTATGAGAACGGAACGGAGGGGCGCGGTCTGGCCACCGAGGCGCGCGGATGCTTAGAGTCTGAGCTCCCGAGACAGCACGGTCTAAAGCGACTTTGAAGCGACATACCAAGCGGTGAACCCACTTACACTGGAGGGGAACCTCCTCAGTACCGCTACCGATATGGCTGGGCGGAAGAAAAGAGTGGTCAAACAACCTCAGCTCACCAAGCAGGCAGAGACCAAGATGGCGCCGAGGAGACGCCCAACTCATTGCCAGAGAGGACAGACTCAGCATCTGAGCTGCAGCGCTCTCCACCAGCCTCACATGGGTTTGAACATACCGTCCCATCAGCGGGCGACTTTGATCCTGTGCCGGGTCCGGGACCTGGAGACGCACAGCTACGCCACCGGCCCGGAGCAGAGTGTGCGCCCTGCCGGCTCTCCAAGCACGCAACAGGTCCACCTACAATCCCGAAAGCCTGAGGAACAAACTCAGACACCCTCACAACAAGGTACTCAGGGCCGGGGTTGGGAGTCCGCGGAAGAGGGGGAAGCTGCCCTACTAGCAATGCCAGTCTACAATATTGCCCTAACCGATACCACCATGCGGGACATGTTATTTCTGTTGTGTTTTTTATCCATGACAGGTCCTGACTAATATGAACTCCCAAGAATCTGAAACTTTGAACTATCTCCACGTTTCCACCATTAATGCTAATGGGATGGTGTCCATTTTGTTTCTTCTTCCTAAAATCCAGAATTAGCTCCTTTGTTTTCTTGGTATTGAGTAGGAGGTTGTTGTTCTGACTCCATCTCTCTAGGTTCTCAACCTCTTTCCTATCGGCTGTTTCATCATTGTTGGAGATCAGGCCTATCGCGGTCGTGTCATCTGCACATTGTATAATGGTATTGGTATTGTGAATAGGTTTACAGTCATTGGTGAAGAGGGAGTAAAGGAGAGGGCTCCACACACAGCCTTGCGGTACCCCAGGGTTTAGTGTTAGGGATGAAGAGAAGGGCTTGCCCATGAGTACGACTTGTGGTCTTTTTGTAAGAAGATCCAGTATCCAGTTGCACAGGTCTGAGCTGAGACCCAAGTTGTTCAGTTTCGTTGCCAACTTGTTGGGAGGGATGGTGTTAAAGGCCGAGCTGTAATCAATGAACAGCATCCGCACATAGCTGTCTCTCTGCTCCAGTGTGACAGCGCAGTGTGAAGGGTCAGTGACACAGCATCCTCAGCCGACCTATGTGCTCTGTAAGCAGACTGGTATTGGTCCATGGAGGTGCAGATCTTGCTCTTCATGTGCCTGAGGCAGACATCCCAACCTGCAAAAACTCATTTCAGGGAGGTTTTCTTTCACAAACTTTTTATTAAATTTTCCAAACATATGCAGTATCTGAACACTTTGTTCTATGGTGTGGAGGGCTGGGCTCATTACCCTGCCCCAAATTATCATATTTATGTATATGATTAAAGGGATTCTGTCACCACCTATAAGCCCTGTGAGCTAAACATCTGCTCATGTCCAGGGCAGCATTCTGATTCTTAAGGTGGCCTTATAAAAGCTATTTGTGGCTTTATTCTGCGGAAAAACAGGTTTTACTAACCTGTCAATCATTGAATTAAGGTGCCCAGGCAGGGGAGGACTGTGGATGCATGGTGCCCGGCCGCACGCATCGCCGTTCGTGCCCAGCGCCGCCTTCTACTCCTCAGTGCCGCCTCTCCTTCTCCCTCCCTCCCTCCCTCCCTCCCCCTCCTCCCGCTTTGAGATCCCGCGCGTGCGCACAGGCTCAGCCTGATGCGCCGTTGCGGACTGCTGGCATCAGGGCTGGTGCAAGGATTTTTGCCACCCTAGGCAAAAGCTAATTTTGCCGCCCCTTGACTCCGCCCATTGACCAAGCCCCTTTACCCTCCCCTTTACCCGCCCTCCATTATGTAATTTGCCCCCCAGTGCTCCACTAAGTAATACTGCCCCCACAGACAGTGCACAGTCACACTGGCCTCCAGCCAGGCTCCATTATGTAATTTGAAATTGCCGCCAAAACCCCCCCACCCACGTACATACTTGTGTCGTTCGCTGACGCTGATGATCCTGCAGTCTAGTCTGTACTTGCTGCCGGTGTCCAGTGATATTTCCCTACCCCAAAATACTTCAATACCCTGAGTCGTCACGTCACTTCCTGTTGTGACATCCTGGATATGACGTTGCATAAGATCATGTGTATCGGCGCGAGATCCCGCAAGACCCGTGACCTCCGGTCTCGCGCCGAAGTGACTGAAGAAACTCATGCCGGTGTTCTGCCACTTTTCTATACCCGGAAGTGATGTAGCTGCATCGGAAGTCACGTGGACGCGTTGGAATCAGCTAGAGGAGGGGGTGTGCGCGCTGCGCAAGCGCATTCGGCTAAAGTATAGTAATCTGGCAGAATGCCGCGAGCCCGTAATCTACATTAATTTGTACGCTTGCCACGCATCGGTCTCGGCCTCGCTGCGCTCGGCATTTGCTAAGACTGTCTCTATGCTACCATTGATAGTAAAGAAAGAAATGGATGGTAAAGAAAGAGATAGATGGTAAAGAAAGAGATGGATGGTAAAGAAAGAGATGGATAGTGAAGAAATGGAGGGCTTGGAAAATGCAGGGGCGTTCTGCCAGATTAACATACTTTAGCAGAATGCGCTTGCGCAGCGCGCACACCCCCTCCTCCAGCTGATTCCAAGGCGTCCGCGTGACTTCCGGTGCAGCTACATCACTTCCGGGTATAGACTTTTGTCCGGGTATAGAAAAGTGGCAAAACACCAGGCGCGCAGGATCGCAGCGCATCCATGATCCGGCCGGCAAGTACAGGAACGAACAGAAGGAATCAAGCAGCCGCAGGGAATGATGTGAGAGATAGATCACAAGTAGGGGGGCGTGGCGCGGGCGGCGGCTAGTCGGGATTCGGACTCCAGAGCGCCGGCGCCCCCAGGCAGAGTGCGCTCTATGCGGTGGCCTACTCTGCTTATGGGTGGCGCCGGCCCTGGCTGGCATCGGCTTCTTCTTGCACTGTGCGCACACGCCGAGAAGGGGACACTGCTACAGGTTGCCGGAAAGGTTCACTGCGAGTAAACTAGAGATGGGAAGTTTGGATCTTTCACATGAATCGGTTCATTTGAATCAGTTCATTCAAATGAACCGAATCATGAATCGAATCTTCGGTTCATTCGCTGAGCTGACAAGAAGCAAGTGAACCAAAGCTTAGGTTGCGCAATGCGCATGCGCGGATGCTTCCATTCTTCCATTCACTTGCTGACTCGCTGAGTCAGGAAGTTTATTCTTTAAAACCCTGTGTGTAATTATCTACCCCACTGTAGGAAAAAAACAAGCATCGGGGGGGGGGGGGGGGGGGAATTTAACACTGGGGTAAATAATATAATTAAAATGGAGGGTTAAATGTGTAAATGTATTTAAAAAAAATACATCTCTCTCAATAGTTATATAGCTACTGAATGAGACAGAAGAAGGGATGCCTTTAACATATATATCTCCTTGAGAAGCCAATTTGACCCTAAAGGGTTAATTCAACCTGTAATCTAAACTCTGTGTCCTGTCACTTCTCTTATCTCTCTGCTCTGCTATCAGTAAACCTTTCCAGGATATATTGTCTCACATGCCGGTGTCAGGGAGCCGCTATCTAATAGAGGGAGACTCCCTGAAGGTCCGGGAGACTTGAGATCCCTGCTGAGGACAAGTTGTTCGAAGCACTTCATGGCAATAGGAGTGAGAGCCACCGGGCGATAATCACTGAAGGTCTTCACCCCGGCCTGTTTTGGAATTGGGACAATTGTGGAGGACTTCAGGCAAGTAGGGACAATGGCCGGCTCTAGTGAGCTGTTAAACATACTGGTAAACACAGTGTTTTCAGCTGTTTAGCACAGTTTTTTAGGACTTTTCCAGGAACTTCATCAGGGCCAGCTGCTTTGTGAGGATTAATGTGGTTTAGGGCCCCTTCTACCTCATGTGCTCTCAGCATCAGGGAACATGACGGAGCCTCTTGCTGGGCTAATTTGATGACAGGCAGCTCATTGTCTTTGTCAAATCGTGCAATAAAATGATTTAGGTCATCAAGAGAGAAAGAATTTCCAGTGTTGATAGAACAGGTGTTGCTCTTATAATTGGTAATGGACTTGATACCGGCCACATGCGTCGGGAATCAGAGCTTGTAAAATGAGGTTGTATTTGTGTTTTGTAGCTTCGCCTCCTTCATGCCCCTCTTCAGATTGGACCTGGCCGTTTTGTACTCCTCTGAGTCTCCCTTTCGGAAATCAATGTCACGTGTCTTCAAAAGGTTTTGGACATTTCTGTTTATCCATGGTTTCCTATTTGGGAAGGTCCGAATGATTTTGGTATCAGTGACATTGTCCATGCAAAATGTAATATAGGATAGGACAGAGGAGGCCTATATGTTTAAGTCTGTGTGATTTTCCTTTGTAGCTGCCTGTTTAAACAAATCCCAATCTGTGTCCTCAAAACAATCCTCGAGTTTATATCCAGATCTGGTTTTATAGGTTTTATTCCCACCTCATCTTTGGGAAGCTCTGTTTGAATGGAGTTAATACGATGCCCGTGTTATCTCACGCTGCCTATGTCCGTAAGACACGAGCGCCCTGGCTGGGAGGCGCTTTGCATCTCTTTGGTTTTCTCCTACGAGAATTATGCATTGATGTTTATACTACTGTATTATGGTTATTTCCTTCGTTAGCCTAAATGTGAATGGTTTAAACAGTCCAATGCGCAGAGCGTGCCTTTGGAGGAAAGCCAAAACCTTACAGTGCGACATCTTAGGGGCTCAGGAGACACATTTACTCCAAAAAGACGCATATAGATTAAGGCACATACAATTCCCCCACATATTTCAATCTCATTTCCACTCTAAATCCAGAGGGGTTATGATAGCCATCAAAAATACTGTTGCATTTTCCCACGTGGAAGACTATCTGGATCCAGTTAGTGGTGTTTGGAGATTTTAACTTTACAACAGACCCAAACGTGGACACCTCCTCTCCACAGAGGAGAGGCACTTCCTCTATGGCCTCGGCCTTTTGGAAGGAGGAGCTGTATGATATTTGGCGCATACACCACACATCCGCCAAAGATTATACGTTCCATTCTGGGGTCCTCAATGTATATTCTCGGATAGATATGTTTATAATAGACAGATCGTTGCTTAGTAAAGCAACCGATTCCTTATTGGAATTGATCAAATGGTCCGATCATGCAGCGGTCACTTTGAAACTCTCCGATTTCTCTTCTCGGTATCTATGGAGGAGCAACCCCATTTTACTCTCTAATCCCCAACATCTCGCATCGAATCTGATCTAAAAGACTTCTTTGAATTTGACGTACAACCCCAGACTGACCCAGTGACTCTGTGGAGCGCCCATAAGGGCATGCATCAGAGGGTCGTTCATACAGCAGGGTGCGATGCGTAAGAGACAAATGGAAGCGGTCATTTCATCCCTATTATCCAAATTACAACAAATAGAAATTAAAAACAAGGCGGATCCCTCACCTCAGTAGGCTGAAGAACAGGTCAGGCAGGAGCTGAGGAACCAAATGCTTGCCTCATTTGAAAAAATGTTTCGCAAGACGAAAGTGACTTACTACTCAAGGAAACAAGGCGTGTAAATTATTAGCATCTAGTTTTAAAGTGAGACATATGAAGAGCAGACTCCCCCATCTTATCCACCCTCGGACCCTAGTTAAGGTATACTCCCCTATAGATATAGCAAATGGTTTCCAGGCTTAATATTCAAGTCTCTACAACCTAATAGATTCTAATCCTGCCCCGGCTAACTTGGAAGACTTAAACTCTTACCTCAACTCCCTGGACATGCCCAATATAACTGGCCCCCAACTCCAGGCTCTTAACTCTCAAATAACTATAGTGGAAGTGGAAGTGGTGATTAACTCTTTACCACGCGATAAAGCCCCAGGTCCTCATTTATTATTATAAGCATTTTAAACAGACTCTGGGCCCAAACTTAAAGAGATTTCTGCCAATCTGCCCTTACATCTGGCTCATTCCCCACTGAAAACCTGCAGGCAATTATCATCACCCTCCCCAAGCCGGGTAAAACCCCTGATAGGCCTCAAAATTTCAGGCCTCTCTCTTTATTGAACCAGGACATAAAAATCTACGCAAAACTGCTGGCTATGCGGCTGGCCAAGATTCTTCCCTCTATTATCAACGAGGATCAAACTGGCTTCGTTCCCACTCAACAACCCTACTATAATCCCAGGAGAATGCTGGGCATTTTCCACCATGTAAACTCGCACAGAACGCCCATGTTGGCCTTGGCTTTGGACGCCGAGAAGGCTTTCGATAGGCTCCGCTGGTCGTTTGCCTTCTCGGTGCTCTCACGGATGGGCTTCCAGGGCCCTATTGTGAAGGCTATTGGAGCTCTTTATAGCCGTCCAACATTTTTGTGAACGGAGCCCTTTCAGAGGCGTTCAATCTAACAAACGGCACCAGGCAGGGTTGCCCCCTGTCCCCCTTGATTTTTATAATAGCCATGGAACCTTTAGCACAAAAAATTAGGCAAGATCCGCAAATTTCCGGAGTGTTAATAGGGAGTCGCTCCCATGTCATCTCCCTTTATGCGGATGACGTGCTCCTTTCTCTCGCAAACCCCGAGGTCTCTTTAGAGGCGGTGATGGATCAAATATCTCGTTACGGTGATCTTTCATATTACCACCTCAAACTCCTCCAAAACTCAAGCCTTGCCAGTTAATATGCCTGAACCCGTGGTGACAACTCTCCGAGCCACATGGGACTTTGACTGGCAAAAGGAAAACATTAAATATCTAGGTACCAATATGACCCATTCTGTGTCACAACTATATGCACTTAATTATGGATCTCTTACTCTCCACTGAAAGGGAATTAATAGACTTTAGTAAACACGAAACCTCTTGGATGGGGAGGATTGCGGCTTTTAAGATGTTCATCCTCCCTAAATTCCTCTATACACTGCGTGCAGAATTATTAGGCAAATGAGTATTTTGACCACATCATCCTCTTTATGCATGTTGTCTTACTCCAAGCTGTATAGGCTCGAAAGCCTACTACCAATTAAGCATATTAGGTGATGTGCATCTCTGTAATGAGAAGGGGTGTGGTCTAATGACATCAACACCCTATATTAGGTGTGCATAATTATTAGGCAACTTCCTTTCCTTTGGCAAAATGGGTCAAAAGAAGGACTTGACAGGCTCAGAAAAGTCAAAAATAGTGAGATATCTTGCAGAGGGATGCAGCACTCTTAAAATTGCAAAGCTTCTGAAGCGTGATCATCGAACAATCAAGCGTTTCATTCAAAATAGTCAACAGGGTCGCAAGAAGCGTGTGGAAAAACCAAGGCGCAAAATAACTGCCTATGAACTGAGAAAAGTCAAGCGTGCAGCTGCCAAGATGCCACTTGCCACCAGTTTGGCCATATTTCAGAGCTGCAACATCACTGGAGTGCCCAAAAGCACAAGGTGTGCAATACTCAGAGACATGGCCAAGGTAAGAAAGGCTGAAAGACGACCACCACTGAACAAGACACACAAGCTGAAACGTCAAGACTGGGCCAAGAAATATCTCAAGACTGATTTTTCTAAGGTTTTATGGACTGATGAAATGAGAGTGAGTCTTGATGGGCCAGATGGATGGGCCCGTGGCTGGATTGGTAAAGGGCAGAGAGCTCCAGTCCGACTCAGACACCAGCAAGGTGGAGGTGGAGTACTGGTTTGGGCTGGTATCATCAAAGATGAGCTTGTGGGGCCTTTTTGGGTTGAGGATGGAGTCAAGTTCAACTCCCAGTCCTACTGCCAGTTTCTGGAAGACACCTTCTTCAAGCAGTGGTACAGGAAGAAGTCTGCATCCTTCAAGAAAAACATGATTTTCATGCAGGACAATGCTCCATCACACGCGTCCAAGTACTCCACAGCGTGGCTGGCAAGAAATGGTATAAGAGAAGAAAATCTAATGACATGGCCTCCTTGTTCACCTGATCTGAACCCCATTGAGAACCTGAGGTCCATCATCAAATGTGAGATTTACAAGGAGGGAAAACAGTACACCTCTCTGAACAGTGTCTGGGAGGCTGTGGTTGCTGCTGCACGCAATGTTGATGGTGAACAGATCAAAACACTGACAGAATCAATGGATGGCAGGCTTTTGAGTGTCCTTGCAAAGAAAGGTGGCTATATTGGTCACTGATTTGTTTTTGTTTTGTTTTTGAATGTCAGAAATGTATATTTGTGAATGTTGAGATGTTATATTGGTTTCACTGGTAAAAATAAATAATTGAAATGGGTATATATTTGTTTTTTGTTAAGTTGCCTAATAATTATGCACAGTAATAGTCACCTACACACACAGATATCCCCCTAAAATAGCTAAAACTAAAAACAAACTAAAAACTACTTCCAAAAATATTCAGTTTTGATATTAATGAGTTTTTTGGGTTCATTGAGAACATGGTTGTTGTTCAATAATAAAATTAATCCTCAAAAATACAACTTGCCTAATAATTCTGCACTCCCTGTATGTATTGCACCCTGTCTGCTTCAATCTCAGAAAATTTTTCAACCCGGGCACAAACATTATTATCCAAATACATCTGGAAAGGGAAACAGCCCAGAGTTGCTCGAGAGATTATTAGGAGAAATCGTCGCTTGGGGGGCCTAGCTGTTCCGGACCTTAGATTGTACTATCTAGCATCGACGGTTTCAATGCTAAAGGGCTGGGCGTGATCAGATACAGAAATCCCATGGGTTCAATTGGAAATGACACAGGCTGCCCCCCCCCCCCTTTTTGCTGACAGATCTGTTACATCTACCATTTTGGAAATCCCCCATCCCCAAACATCTGAGCCCGACAGTGCTGGCATCTGTAAAGGCCTGGACTCAATATCACACTTTAGCCGACTCGGACAGCCCCCCTTCCCTCGCCTCTCTACCTCTTTCTATGCTCCAAGCTATGCTCCCACACTCAGATTTATCCCTCTGGACCCTGAACACAAATCTGAGAGTGGAGAGCTTGTTTGAAGATGGGGTGTTACAATCCTTTCAAAAACTTCGGGACTATTTATCCCTCCCGGCGACTGAATTTTACAAATACCTTCAGATTCGTCATTTGTTGCAGACTTTACAACAGTCAGGTTTAAAAATGGACAAGCTAGCAAAGGCATTTATTTCGGGCAATGCTAAAGGGCTGAAACCTTCAAATTGGGTCGGGTGGAGTAGAGAGTTATATAAACGCTCCCAACCCATGCGTACATGGGAGAGGACCTTAAATGTATCCATCACTGACACAGAATGGCTTGGAGCCCTCAGGGCGATCCACAAATATCTTAAATGTACCTCCCACATTGAGTCAGCGCTTAAGACCGTATTACAAGAAGTAGGCTTTAAGGGCTTGACCTGACTAGGTGGCGACACCCCACCATGTAATGAGGTTACCCTCTCTCAGGCTTGATGACTAATTGTAATGTTCTATATATATATATATATATATATATATATATATATATATATATATATAGCTTTGCACAATTATAAGCACCAATGTTGTTACGGTATGTTTTTCTTTATCCTTTTGTTATCGTGATGCACTGTTGCATTGCGTAATTGTTATGCTTTTCTCACAGTGTATCCTGTCCGGGTATTCCCAGTTATTGTTTTATATGCCATGTAAAACCTTAATAAAAAAAAACAATTGAAACGGAGAACGGAACGGAATTCATTTTTGAGCATTCCGTTCTGTTCAGTTACATTTTGTCCCTATTGACAATGAATGGGGACAAAACGGAAGCTATGACCCATGACGGATCTCAATACCGGAAAATATTAACGCTAGTGTGAAAGTAGCCCAAGTCTTTTAAAGTGTTGGAGCAATTTCAAGTACCACGTTGCTAGGTTTCTATTTCCCTTACAGCTGCTGTCAGAAAGGCAGTCCACGTCTTCTCGGAGGCATCCATTGAGGCCATAGCTTTATTTTTATTTTTTTTAAGTTTTAAGTAGTCTACCTGACGGTAGAGGTTGCTGAGGTCATAAAGGATGAAATGGACCCTACTACTGATTCATTTACGTTCTACACCGATAGTAAGGTTGTACTTGGATACATATACAACCAGACAAGACAATTTTACATATACATTAGCAATAGAGTTGAACGCTTCAGAAGCTTCTCCACGCGAGGACAGTGGCATTACATCTCCACTGATCTCAATCTAGCTGACCGCGGAACAAGGTCTACTCCTGTTTCAGGCCTCATTGATCACATGTTGCTGTCACCGCCAAGTTTCTTGTTTCAGGACCTTTGTTTATTACCTGCTGAGGCCAGTTATGAATTGGTGGAACCCAAGTCTGATCAAGAAATCAGACCTACAAACTCTACGCTCTATACTACAGCGATTCCTAAATTAAAGGGTTTCTGTCACCCCACAAAACTCATTATTTTTTTTTTGGATAGTTAGATTCCTTATAGGGCGATATAGGAGAATATAATAGTCTTACAGTACTTACTTTCATGCGGCCGATTCTTTATAAAACGAAGTTTTATAATATGTAAATGAGGGCTCTACCAGCAAGTAGGGCGTCTACTTGCTGGTAGCCGCAGCAGCAATCCGCCCCCTCGCCGTGTTGATTGACAGGGCCAGCCGGGATCTCCTCCTCCGGCCGGCCCTGTCAGTAATTCAAAAATCGCGCGCCTCTGGTCATTCGGCGCAGGCGCTCTGAGATGACGAGGCTCGTCTCCTCAGCACTCCCTCAGTGCACCTGCGCCGATGACGTCTTCTCTTTCGGTGATGTCATCGGCGCAGGTGCACTGAGGAGACGAGCCTCCTCATCTCAGAGCGCCTGCGCCGAATGACCAGAGGCGCGCGATTTTTGAATTACTGACAGGGCCGGCCGGAGGAGGAGATCCCGGCTGGCCCTGTCAATCAACACGGCGAGGGGGCGGATTGCTGCTGCGGCTACCAGCAAGTAGACGCCCTACTTGCTGGTAGAGCCCTCATTTACATATTATAAAACTTCGTTTTATAAAGAATCGGCCGCATGAAAGTAAGTAAGACTATTATATTCTCCTATATCGCCCTATAAGGAATCTAACTATCCAAAAAAAAAAAAAAGAGTGTTGTGGGGTGACAGAAACCCTTTAAGGCTCAAGACACACTGCTTTGAGCGTTTCTCTAGACGGTCATCTCTTGTACGAGGTACTGCTAGTCTAATCCACATTGCTCGATCTTGTGCAAAAGGATATCTCTTCAGGCTGCCATTGTTGGCCCAACTGTAAGGATAACCCTTCAGTGGTGGATATTGAACTTGCAGGAGAAGCTGTCATTCGGTGTGAAGTGCAAGAAACTTAGTATGAAGGAAGCCTACCATAAAGGAATTTCCATCTTTAAACATTTCCACTGGATTACAATGGGGGTGGGTGGAAGTGTCGGCATGTTGTGGCTTCCCCGATCCGAAGATGGGTTTCCCTTGGAACTTACTGGATTACTTTCTTCATAATTTGCTGTTCCAGAATGTGACTTAGACTATACCATTGTTATTGTTCTAGGTACACAGACTTCTATAGAACATTTCGTTCAGAAATATTATAGTGAAATCTAAAGATTTCAGACAGGGAGTGTCATGTCTCATGTCTTTATGGTTCATTATCATTAGTGTAATCTTAGCATTGAATTGTATTGCTGCATACATTTGTCCCTCTTGTCTCCCTGTTCTTGCTGCCTCCTCCCTCCTTCTTGCCCATAATAGCCATTTTTTTTTGGTGCATACTGTTTTGGTGCATAACTACAAGATTTCAGCTTGGAATAAATTCAGCTGGATTCTTCACACATCCCTGAGCAGTTGAGTAAATCTCTGTCTGATGAGAGTCTGAAGTAAGTACATAGTTCAATACAGATTGCCATTGTTACATGGAACCATTGAGCACAACACTTATCGTCAGGATATTGAGTCAGAACAGTTTTTACATCAATCATGGGATAACCCCTTTAAAGTGCTTGGTTTGGCAGATATCCTTCGTCATGCTGCAAGGCCTGTTAAAGGGTATTGGGCACTGACTACATTGTAGTGCCACCTAGTGAAGGTATCTATAGAGACTTTCTCTTGGAAGAGAGCCAATCTGCATATATGCTTTTTGCAGGGAGCACCACCCTAGCCTATAAAGCTCTTTATGTCACAAAACAGATAAATGTAGAAATATGTCCCAATACTCGACCGATCAGAAAAACAATGAGGTTCGGGTCTTACCTGTTTGCTCCATATTGAAATTGCCATGGTAGAGCCATAGAACTGGAGACACGTGCTTTGTGATCCCGGAGGCTGCAAGAGATTGTGTGACATCAAGTGAAAAGCAATATAAGAAGTCAGATATAGTTGTAGCTTATTACACAAGAGTCAGTTCAGCAAATCAGATTGGCATTGGCAGCATCTGCCACTATTCTAATGCATATGGAGGTCTCCTGACTGACAGGGAAATCCTATGCGTCTTACAGCACGCTTGAGACCTGGTATCACTACACCTTGCTCTCTTCCACTAGCCTAGTGTTTGGCTTCCATTCCCTTCCTAATAATGCATGATCATATGACTGGACAAGTCACTGCCTCCTACGGGATCAGTACACTCATACGCTGAAATACTCTGTGCTGCTGGGGAGCCTCCTTTCACTGTGAACAAACAAGTCACTGCCTCCTGCAAAAGCAGCATGCTCATATCCTGAAATATACTGGCTGCAAAACACAAACCTATAGTTTCCGACCTACTACTTGTCTCCATCACCCCATCATGGCGCTGACTTGACACACGCAGCCCTATCCTCACAAACATAACCACTTCCTGCCCTAACATCAGCACGCTCATCTTTTTAAACACCGACGCGGTAGGTTTTTGCTCCTTTCATTAACAGTTGGTGACCTTGCACATTTGTACGTTTCTCCCCTTGTCAGGTACATGCAACATGTCAAAGAAAGTGGACAGGTCGCTGCCTCCCCCAAGTTCAGCACACTCATCTGCTGCTGCTGCAATCTTTGCCATGATCTGATTGGATACAGTGGGTCATAGCTCCACCCACTTCTCGCTCCGATTGGCTCTTACCCCGTATGCTCTTTGTGCTCAGCTTTCTCAGCATATCATCCCATATGAGCTGGTTCTTCTCGGGGAACTCAGCATGGAGGAAGCTGACCACATTCTTCAAGTGAGAGAGGAACATCTTGCCCAGGTCTCCTTTGTTACCGTTTAGCCAGGATTTGGAGTCCTGCCCTTCCCCCAGATGGTAAACCTTTAGATATGGAGGATAGGAGGTAGTTATAATGGATGGTCTAGTCTACAAGGCAAGGCCACATTTACAACAGCCTCAATCTATATATAATATTCAGAAACCCTGTAAACAGATTCCTTCTTGTTCTGATCACATCATACTCTCTTCACCTCATGAGCTACAATTTTAGATTTGTGCGCTTTCCGCTTGGAACCTGTCGGCACTCTGCTGACGGACACACCTCCAGACGCGGTCTCCTGCTCTGGCTGTACAGTGGCACCAGGACAACCAGTGCCTAAAGATGTCAGAGCTGGCGTCCTTTGTTAGAGGGAATCGTCATGCATTACCCGGTACTTAAGATATCGTCCCTGACCCTGTTCTTGTTTTTGTAGGGCCATCACTATTTGGCTATCAATCCTGACCTTTGCTTTGCTCCCGCCTTACACTTTTTCAATACTGCTCCTGGTACTGACTTCTGGCTGATTCCTGACTACGCTCCTATCTCATACTTTGAGATGTCACATCCTGTCTACTCTTCCGGTGTCTATCCTTGGCTCCATTCTTGACCATGGCATTGCGACGCTAATCCAAAGTCAACCTCCTGCAGCAAATTCCTTTAAGCCGGGAATACACATTAGTTAACCTGACGATTTTGGTGGCAGAGGCCGACCATGTAATGCGTATAGGGGCCCCCACGGCAGATGTGGGTTGGATTTCAGTGCACCCAATCCTTCTCTCTCCTGGTAACATCTGTTGAGGGAAAGTTGGGAGCTCCCCATACACATGAGAGATTGCCTAGAAATGTGGGTTCAGCCAACCACAGTGTAATGTATATAGGGGCCTAACATCTGTCACAGTTCACCGCTGTGAACATGCATTGTAAAGCTACTGAACAAGCAGGGGGCGCTGGGAAGTGTTGGATCTTGTCACCTGAGAGCTAATGGCAAACCAGGATAGCTCTGAATGCAGCTGCTGGCATGGCTGACATGCATTATTAGCCCCAAATCAGTACATGATCCTGCAAAGTCAACACAGTTTCCTCAATGTGTCCGCTTTACAGCAGTGTGGTGAAAGCAAGTGAACGGCACCTTCCTAGGATAAGTGTTCTTACCTCGTCAGATCCAATATGGACCCAACTGCTCATTGGATGCTTTTGAAGAACCTGAGTGAGGATCATCTTGACCAGCGGCAGGGTTTCCATATTGTGAGGGTTCAGGCTGTTGGGGTAACGATCCACCTCCCTCAGCGCTTTGTACTTGTCGTGCTTCAGGACGTACTGTATAGAAGGAAGCGCTTATTTTAGCTTATGTAAAACTGCCCCTATCGTAGCAAAAAAAACGGACACCAGTTACCTGTACGTAAGGATTCATATCTGGATGGAGTTAGACTTAGGGTCCATTCACACGTCCGTTTTTTCTTTCCTGATCTGTTCCGTTTTTTCAGGAACAGATCTGGACCCATTCATTTTCAATGGGTCCTGGAAATAATCGGACAGCACAATGTGTGCTGTCCGTTTCCGTTGTTCCGTTCCGCATGTCCGAAAAAATATAAAACATGTTCTATTCTTTTCCGCAAAAATCGGATCCTGGACCAATACAAAGTCAATGGATCCGCAAAAAACGGAAGACATTCGTATGTCATTACGTATGTCATCCGTTTTATGCGGATTCCGTTCCTGGAAATTAGGCTTCCTCCCCAGTATTATGTGACCAGTGCAGCCCCCCTCCCTCTATATTCATTGGTGGCCAGTGCGGCAGTGCGGATTCCCAGTAAGTTTTCTACAGATCAGATTTTTCACTTCGTGAAAAACTCAGATCCGACAGTATATTCTAACACAGAGGCGTTCCCATGGTGATGGGGACGCTTCTAGTTAGAATCTACTGAGAACGGTGTACATGACTGCCCCCTGCTGCCTGGCAGCACCCGATCTCTTACAGGGGGCTGTGATCTGCACAATTAACCCCTCAGGTGCTGCGCCTAAGGGGTTAATTGTGCATATCATAGCCCCCTATAAGAGATCAGGGGCTGCCAGGCAGCAGGGGGCAGACCCCCCTCCCTCCCCAGTATTAAATGTGACCAGTGCGGCCTTACCTCCCCCCCCCCCATCATTGGTGGCCAGTGCGGATTCCCAGTATTAATAAATGTGCCCAGTGCGGTCTCACCTCTTCCCCCCCCCCCCCCATCATTGGTGGCAGCGGAGAGTTCCGATCGGAGTCCCAGTTTAAATCGCTGGGGCTCCGATCGGTTACCATGGCAGCCAAGACGCTATTGCAGTCTTGGCTGCCATGGTTACTTAGCAATAAATACAAGCATTATACTTACCTGCGACTGCGAGCTGCGATGTGTGTCCGGCCGGGAGCTCCTCCTACTGGTAAGTGACAGGTCTGTGCTAAAAGCAATGCGCCGCACAGACCTGTCACTTACAAGTAGGAGGAGCTCCCGGCCGGTCAGACATCGCAGCTCGCAGTCGCAGGTAAGTATAATGCTTCTATTTATTGCTAAGTAACCATGGCAGCCAAGACTGCAATAGCATCTTGGCTGCCATGGTAACCGATCGTAGCCCCAGCGATTTAAACTGGGACTCCGATCGGAACTCTCCGCTGCCACCAATGATGGAGGGGGGGGGGAGAGGCGAGACCGCACTGGGCACATTTATTAATACTGGGAATCCGCACTGCCACCAATGATGATGGGGGAAGGGGGGGAAGAGGTGAGGCCGCACTGGGCACATTTATTAATACTGGGAATCCGCACTGCCACCAATGATGGGGGGGGGGGGAGAGGTGAGGCCGCACTGGTCACATCCGCACTGGCCACCAATGAATATAGAGGGGGGGGCCGCACTAGTCACATTTAATACAGGGGAGGGAGGGGGTCTGCCCCCTCCTGCCTGGCAGCACCTGATCTCTCACAGGGGGCTATGATTCGCACAATAATTGTGCGGATCACAGCCCCCTGTAAGAGATCGGGTGCTGCCAGGCAGCAGGGGGCAGTCATGTACACCGTTCTCAGTATATTCTAACTAGAAGCGTCCCCATCACCATGGGAACGCCTCTGTGTTAGAATATACTGTCGGATTTGAGTTTTCACATGTTTCCGTTTTTTGCGGATCCGCAAAATACGGATGACATACGGAAACATTTTCAGGAACAACGGATCCGCAAAAAACGGACCGAAAATCGGGATGTAGAAAAATACGGACGTGTGAATGTAGCCTTAAAGGGGTTTTCCCATCTTATAACGTGATGGCATATCGGCTTCACGTCGTGATCGGTGGAGGTGTAACTGGGTCCACCATTAATTACAAGAATGAAGGAGGTGCAGCGATATTAGACCGTGTCCCCTTCACTGTTTTTCCTGGCCACTCGCTGTACAGGGGATATGTTTGAGTGAATGGGGCCGGCCTCACTTACCTACACAGCCGGGTGGCTGGGCTGCCATTTTGCAGCTCCTTGATTTCCAGGATCGTGGGGCTCCAACTATAATAAAGTGACCTGTCCAAGCACTTGTGAGGGTCTCTAGTGGGACCCTTGTATAAAACACAGTATGTTTTATTTCCTACTACGGTAACGCAGCACGTACCTCCATGTGCCCAAACGTCTGCACGAGTGGAACCACTTCTAGGTTGTTAGTCTCTGCAAGATGCAGTATCTTCTTCAGGTCATCCTCACTGCAAACAGCAAAGGGGAATCAGATACACAGGTAATATACAAGTCACCACGTCTGACGGTGGGAGGGTTGAAAATGCACGCACGCCCTATTACAAGGAATATGTATCCTCGTCAGCTTGAGGTGCTCCCTGGTGCTCCTTTCCCCTTCTGACACTATGGGGCGCAAGCGTGGTATTTGAGTGGTGGGTTAGATGCCCTGTGTGTCTGTGCCATGTTTAAGGCTACTTTCACATATGCGATCAATAACAGTATCAATTAGGGGGCTCCCTGGAATACGCCTCAGCCAGCTATACCACCTAGCTAGTAAAATATAAAATAATAATAGATGGCTGGCTTCGTGATAACAATATACCTCAATTTATTATTACAAAATTTGTGCATGGATATAAAATACGCTAGATGCAATATCCTGAGACAATAAAAGACCTTACATAATATAAATCTAAACTATAGCGTAAAAAAAAAAAAAAAAATATGCAGTCACGGTCCCTCTATTTTTTATTTTTTTTATAAATATATTTTATTTTCCAAAAGATAGGGTACAGCAGTCTTCTATTTCGATATCACAAAGCAATAAAGTAGAAATACATTAATAAATTCATCTCATCCTATACTGAGTTTCCATTTTATTTATAAACCCCCCTGTCCCTCCCTCCACCCCCCCTTTTTCTTTCCGCGGGGCTGCCGTGTCTACATCTTTGTCATTGTTTCCAGTCACCCCCTTTCTTTTCCGCAGAGCTGCCGTATCTACATCAACTGTCGTTATTTCCAGTTACCCCAGATCCGCAGCCAGGCTGCCTTTTTCCCTGCTGTTTGGGCTAGAATATGTTCGTACTGCCTAACCCTATTCATCCACTCCTGAGAACTGGGGTGTTTCATGGTGCCCCAGTGTTTAACAATTATTATTTTGGCTAGAGCGATGCCCCGAAACCACAGTGTCTGCTCTGTCTCTGGGAGTGTACCCAGGATGGCATAGTCAATGCATGCCTGGTACTTCATAGGGGAGCTATCCTGCAATTTCCGAAATATTTTAATCCAATATTCATTTATCCCTGGGCATTCCCACAGCAGATGTTTATAGTCTCCTCTGTCTTTGTTACATTTATAGCAGTTCTGTTTCCTATCTTTATAAAATGGTATGCAGTAATACCGGTGTGTAATAGAGGCGGTGTATGATTTTCAAAAGGATCCATGCATGGGCGGGTGACACGGTCGATCTTTTGATATTTCTGTACACGATGTTCCACATAATAGGTTCCCGTTTATGTAGGTCTCTTTCCCATTTAGCCTCACCCCTAAATGTGATCATTTTTGTGTATTCATGCTTAAGCTTAGCGTAGATATGTGATATAGAAGTATTAAATGTCATATCTTGACAGAGATCTAAAAAAGTGTTCCTTACTATCTTCAAATAATTCTTATTCTCCGTGTAAAATATAGCGTGACGTAGTTGTTCAAATCGAAATTTATCAGTAAATCCTAATTTAATGTCTGGTAATATTTCGTTTAAGGGCTTAATCAGTCCTTGATGAAAAACTTGTGCAATTAAATATATCCCATATTTTTCCCAATATTCAGCGTGGCCTAGTTGCATAACTTGTGGTAAATGTGCATTCCCCCACAATGGGGTGTACTGAACTGCTTCAGATACGCCCGCCATGTCTCTAATTTGTTGCCAGATATACCCAAGCATTCTACTAAACGGGTTTATTATTGTTTTCTTCTTAAAAAGACCGGTTTCAAGAATATGAAAAAGATCCGACCATGGTCTACAATGCTCCCCAAAAAGAAGACGGATGCATTTATTCTTTCGGTTCCTCACACACCATCTCAATTGGGCAGCTAGATAATATCCTTTTAGAAAAAAGGATGGACATTCCACCCTCTTCTTTATACAGATACCGAATCTTAATTCTGACTCGTTTTCGGCCCCATATCAGTTCATTAAAGAGGGTCTCTAACTTATTAAAGAACTTGTCTTCTATCGTAATTGGACTAGCGTTGAAAACATATAGTAACATTGGTAATAATGTCATTTTAATAAGCGCTATTCGGTTAATTTGTGACAGAGGGAGTTTTAACCATGTTCTAATTTTCCCCTTAACTTTATCTATTATTGGGAGTATATTCAGTTTCAAATAGTGTTCCAGTTTGGTCCCTATCTGGATACCAAGATACAATAAGGAGTCTGCTGGGGTCAGTATACTAACCCGGAAATTGTGGCCCGGTGGAACCGGGCGTCTTAATGGAGGAAATTTAGATTTTTCCCAGTTTATATCGTATCCAGATAGGGATCCAAACTCATCCAGACTTTCCATAACCCTGGGCAAGTTTATATACCCCTTCCCCAAGAAGAGCAGCATATCGTCCGCGTATAAACTAATTTTGTCCGCTTCTCCCTCGCACCCGAAGCCAGATATTTCCACATCTGTTCTAATTTTGCATGCAATTGGCTCCAGGAACAGTGAGAAGAGCAAAGGGGAGAGGGGGCAGCCCTGGCGTGTTCCTCGGTTCAGGGGAAAAGGGGCAGAGTACTCACCATTGATTCGGACCCTAGATACCGGGTTTTGGTACAAAATGCGAACCCATCTGGAGAAATATTCGCCTATCCTCACCCGCGACAATACTCTCCAAAGGAAGGACCACTCCACCCTGTCAAAGGCCTTAGCGGCATCCAAGGACAGGATGGAGCAGTCCTCCCCATCCCCCATCTGGATGTTCAAGAAAGCCCGCCTTATATTATCCTGTATGTTCCTTTTGGGAATGAACCCGGTTTGGTCTACATGGACGACTATGTATGACAGTTTTTAATCTGTTGGCTAACAATTTGGCTAGAATTTTATAGTCTGTATTCAACAGAGAGATGGGGCGATAGGAAGCAGCTAACAGCGGATCTTTCCCTCTTTTGGGGATCAATGTGATGGTGGCTTCCATCCATGAGGGAGGTAGGGAACCCATTGTCCAAGATTGGTTTAGTACCTCCAACATTTGGGGAAGAATAGTTCCCTCATGTCTCCGGTATACTTCAAATGGGAAACCATCCACCCCTGGGGATGTATTGCCCTTGATAGATTGCAACATAGTCTGTAGCTCGGTCAGTTGGATAGGTCTATTTAACCAGTCAATGTCTTGTTGGTCAAATTCAGGGATCTCAATGTTGTCCAGATATGGATCTATTTTTCCTCCCTGATTTTTAGACCCAGCTTGATATAATGTCGAAAAATACCTAGTAAATTCCCTTAAGATGTCATCAGGGTCTCGTAGGATGTTTCCTGCCTCTGTCCTAATTCCGATGATATTAGTACCTCCCCTTTGATTTTTTACTATCATAGACAATAGTCTGCTTGGCTTGCCGGACTCGCTGAAACTCCTCAACCCTGAAAAGAACATTTTGTTCTGTGCTTTTTTATGTAAATATTGTTTATATTCATCTTGTGCTTTTTTAAGTTGAAGTTGTTTTTCTAGGGTATTTGCGTGGCTAATCTCATTCGTTATCTGGTTAAGGGCTCTTTCACACTTGCGTTCTTGTCTTCCGGCATAGAGTTCCGTCGTCGGGGCTCTATGCCGGAAGAATCCTGATCAGGATTATCCTAATGCATTCTGAATGGAGAGTAATCCGTTCAGGATGCATCAGGATGTCTTCAGTTCCGGTACGGAACGTTTGTTGGCCGGAGAAAATACTGCAGCATGCTGCGCTTTTTGCTCCGGCCAAAAATCCGGAACACTTGCCGCAAGGCCGGATCCGGAATTAATGCCCATTGGAAGGCATTGATCCGGATCCGGCCTTAAGCTAAACGTCGTTTCGGCGCATTGCCGGAGCCGACATTTAGCTTTTTCAGAGTGGTTACCATGGCTGCCGGGACGCTAAAGTCCTGGCAGCCATGGTAAAGTGTAGCGGGGAGCAGGGGAGCAGCATACTTACCGTCCGTGCGGCTCCCCGGGCGCTCCAGAGTGACGTCAGGGCGCCCCAAGCGCATGGATCACGTGATCGCATGGATCACGTCATCCATGCGCATGGGGCGCTCTGACGTCATTCTGGAGCGCCCGGGGAGCCGCACGGACTGTAAGTATACCGCTCCCCCGCTCCCCGCTCCTACTATGGCAACCAGGACTTTAATAGCGTCCTGGGTGCCATAGTAACACTGAAAGCATTTGGAAGACGGTTCCGTCTTCAAATGCTTTCAGTACACTTGCGTTTTTCCGGATCCGGAGTGTAATTCCGGCAAGTGGAGTACACGCCGGATCCGGACAACGCAAGTGTGAAAGAGGCCTAAGTCTCCCTCCTATTTCTTTTTGAGTTTGGGCAAAGAGGTTTTTATGTTTCCTGATTTCGTGTGAATATATACCCCGAAGGTATGCCTTAAGCGAGTCCCAAACCATATGAATATGTGTTGAATTAACGTTATCCCTCCAAAAGAGTTTTATTTCTTCATTAATCTTATCTGGATCCTTTATCAATGTCATCCAGTGGGGGTTAAGTTTAAAAGTTCTATTTTGATTTGGTTTATTAGGACTGTCCAGTATTACCATAACCGGGTTATGGTCAGAGATGCCATGACATTCATAATTCATTTTTTTTACCCTATTAATGAGCCCGGGGCTGGCGAGGGCCAGATCAACTCGGGACATGGACCTATATGTGTTGCTTAAGCATGAAAATACTTGCTTATTTCCATAAAGCGATCGCCATATATCGACCAGTGCCATCTCTGTACAGATTCTGGATAGTACTGTACTTGATCCTAAATTTGATTCATAATTGGTTATGGTGGAAATCCTATCTTTTTTAATGTCCATGGCGGTCCCTCTATTTTTAGTGCGGAGCTCTCGCACTATTTTCAGAGCGGTATAACAAGGGTTGGTAAGGCATGTGGTTATGTTTAACTTGCCCAGAGTCGCTCTTTGATTGATTTACCACGGACTGATTGTGGCCATTTTGTATATTATATTGTTATATTTGTATAGTCTTATAATTGCCACTTGATAAGTTCCATAAAGGACACGATGTTATGACTGTGTGATCTCGCCACCACAGTTAGATCAGTTCAATAAATAGCACAATGGTCATGCGCTGTGAACGGAGCAGATTACGCCATTAGCCGCTTACTCAAATACCGATATGTTGGTTGCTGTATTTGGTGATGGTTAATACATACGTGCTTTTGATCGTATGTGACGATTCGCCTCCCAGGCCGCTTACTTCCACGCTTCTGTATGTGTACTGGTGCCGGCACCTATTCCCAGCGCATGCGGGTTGGAGGCTTTAAGACGCCAACTGTGTTGCGTGGCTGTATGGATCGCTTCTTAGTATAGGTTCTTGCGCTCTGTATATACTGCTGCGTTATTTCTCCAAGCGCGTTTCGAAACCACCTGGGCTTCTTCAGTGGACAAATGTATAATGAAAATGAGGGACAAAATAATTCCCTATATAGGGATAACGACATCTTTAAGATGCGGACCGGACTTTCTCAAATCAGTATTCTTATCTAAAACCTGGACCGGACTACAAATGGTCTGTTGTTCCTTTCTCTGTTATTCAGACTTAGCGATTTATATACACAAGTTATATGCAATCATATTATACACATATACAAAGATATCAACTTCCTTATTGCATATATTATATAGCTCTATGTCTTCCTTTATGTTAGGAGAGAAGCAACTGAAAAAAAGGTGACTTTTAAAAATACCTTTATTAATATATCAAGAAAGGGTATCGGTATATATATACCATTGTAGTGAAAAGAGACATGTGAGTACTTGGATTTCCTAAAGGGGAGTATTTGCCCCTAGCAAGAAATCCACAGTAACAGGATAGAACAAAAGGAAAATGGGGGAAAGGAGCGAGGTCTTATGGATCGGGCAAGGGCAGAATTGTCTCACCCTAATTTGCCCCCTAGACTGCTCAGCCCAGGGTGACCCCCTGATGGTGGAGGTTCCCTGTCCCCGAACCTATTACTATCCAGTCCCTGTTAATCCCTCATCAAGGGAACCCTAACAAGGGGAGGATAACTGGGTGGAGGGTATCAGCGGTTGTCCCAGAAGAGGTGGGTCTCGTTTTTTTCTATATGTGTAGAGTCAGTGGCACCCCCAATCCCCGGGATAACCACTGACACTCCATTTGTGGATCGGAAGGGCCTCGGCGGTACCCACCTCTTCTGGGAAAACCGCTGATACCCTCCACCCAGTTATCCTCCCCTTGTTAGGGTTCCCTTGATAAGGGATTAACAGGGACTGAATAGTAATAGGTTTGGGGACAGGGAACCTCCACCATCAGGGGGTCGCGACGCCCTGGGCTGAGCAGTCTAGAGGGCAAATTAGGGTGAGACAATTCTGCCCTTGCCCGATCCATAAGACCTCGCTCCTTTCCCCCGTTTTCCTTTTGTTCTATCCAGTTACTGTAGATTTCTTGCTAGGGGCAAGTACTCCCCTTTAGGAAATCCAAGTACTCACATGTCTCTTTTCACTACAATGGTATATATATATATATACATACATACATACACACACACACACACATACACACACCGATACCCTTTCTTGATATATTAATAAAGGTATTTTTAAAAGTCACCTTTTTTTCAGTTGCTTCTCTCCTTTGATACTTTGGTGACAGTAACATCCTAGTACCAATCCGAATGATTGTTAATGTCTTCCTTTATGTTACTCTATATTTCATTCAGACCCAGCAATTTATACGGGGACTTTATAAATACAAGTTTTCACACATAGCGTTATTTTTCAAGTATGTTCCTTTGTCAGACGATACTAAAAAGTTTCTTATCTCGTGATACTTATAATGACTGCTTTGTGTCCTATTCAGACCTTGCGGTTTATACATAGCTCTTTTCTGTGTATATACAGTACAGACCAAAAGTTTGGACACACCTTCTCATTCAAAGAGTTTTCTTTATTTTCATGACTATGAAGGCATCAAAACTATTAATTAACACATGTGGAATTATATACATAACAAACAAGTGTGAAACAACTGAAAATATGTCATATTCTAGGTTCTTCAAAGTAGCCACCTTTTGCTTTGATTACTGCTTTGCACACTCTTGGCATTCTCTTGATGAGCTTCAAGAGGTAGTCCCCTGAAATGGTTTTCACAGGTTTAATAAGTGGGATTTCTTGCCTTATAAATGGGGTTGGGACCATCAGTTGCATTGAGGAGAAGTCAGGTGGATACACAGCTGATAGTCCTACTGAATAGACTGTTAGAATTTGTATTATGGCAAGAAAAACGAGTGGCCATCATTACTTTAAGAAATGAAGGTCAGTCAGTCAGCCGACGAAAAATTGGGAAAACTTTGAAAGTAAGGGCTATTTGACCATGAAGGAGAGTGATGGGGTGCTGCGCCAGATGACCTGGCCTCCACAGTCACCGGGCCTGAACCCAATCGAGATGGTTTGGGGTGAGCTGGACCGCAGAGTGAAGGCAAAAGGGCCAACAAGTGCTAAGCATCTCTGGGAACTCCTTCAAGACTGTTGGAAGACCATTTCAGGGGACTACCTCTTAAAGCTCATCAAGAGAATGCCAAGAGTGTGCAAAGCAGTAATCAAAGCAAAAGGTGGCTACTTTGAAGAACCTAGAATATGACATAATTTCAGTTGTTTCACACTTGTTTGTTATGTATATAATTCAACATGTGTTAATTCATAGTTTTGATGCCTTCATAGTCATGAAAATAAAGAAAACTCTTTGAATGAGAAGGTGTGTCCAAACTTTTGGTCTGTACTGTAGATGTTGTTGGACTATGGTTCAATCTATTTTTATTAATACGATTTTACAATAAAGTAATACAAACAGATGTGTGTTTCCATCTTCAGGGATTAATGCAATTCAATAACATGCATATGTGTATACACAATGTTCTGAGATGTCAAAACCTAAAGCAATAGAGAGAAGTGGGTCTGTGACCTTGAGTAGATCTCAAGTATACTGCAGGATGTTTTCAGGTGTTGAAAAACAAATAGTAGATACAATAAGACAGACAAAGAATTTAAACTCACGGACTTACAAGGGGAGACAAGATGGGTACGAGAGGTTAAGGGATAGGGGTAAGACCTGTAACAATAATACCGAGCAGCTAAGTGATATTTAGAGTATCGCCATTGGCCAACCAGACCAAGAATTGTGAAGAGTTTCGGAATTGGAACCAGGGTTCCCAGGTCCGTGTAAAGACAGATGCTGAGCCGCGACTCATGTAAGCTTCATGTAAGCAAGGGTATCGAGAGCAGTCACCCAAGTTATTTTCTGAAGACTCTTTCGATCTCCATTTACGAGGGATTATTTGTCTCATGGCCAGTATGAAGAATCTGAAAGTTCCTTTTTTGAATTGTTGTATCTGAGCCGGGAAGACAGATAGCAAGGCTATTGTGGGTGAAAAAGGTATATTAGATCGGTAAAGAAAGCTATATAGGGTGAATAACTCTCGCCACAGAGGTGCAACCCACGGGCAATTCCACCATATGTGGAGCATCGTACCAATAGCTGTCAAGCAATGTCAACAGGTATCGGATACAGAAGGATAGAACTGATTAAGTTTTACCGGTGTCCTATACCACCTAGTTAGTATCTTGTAGTTGAGTTCTTGTAGTCTACAAGATACTGTTGCTTTGTGGGTGAATAACAAAGATCTCTTCCATTGTTCCCCTGTAAGAGTGGTGCCAATCTCCTCTTCCCAGGAGAGGATAAATCTGGGGGCTGATGGTGAGGTTTCGGCCACCCTGTCCCAGCACTCAGTAAATTATAGAGGAGTGAGATGGCATGTCCAGGAGCCGAGTCCGCGACACACAGCTTTTCAAAGTCTGTTAAAGGCGTGCATAATTGCAATCCAGGTGTCATGAGACTGGTGGGCACTTGACTCGTAAAAGTGAATGTGTTGGGTATTGTGAGAAGTGCCTGATCTGTAAAAGACACTGGGTGCTTTATGACCGGCTGTGATTTTGGTCTGTTTTCTTGAAAATTTTGTGTGAACTTTGTGATTCTTGTGTAGTGCTGACTGCTTGTGCATTGCTTTTTTCAGCAGGTCACTTTCTAAAATGGACGGCGCAGGCGTGGGATTTGCGGGGCACGGAGGAGACAGAGGATGTCAATCAACTTTACAAGGGCGTGCCAAACGGTGCAAGAGTTCAGCTTGGGCCCCCGTCCCTCAGTGCTTGTTGGCAAGGAGCAGGGGAGCACATAGCCTTCCTGCTGCCTGAGGCAAACATTGAAAGGGCACCCCTCATGCCAAAATCTTAACCTAACCCCTTCCCTCCAGCCAGAGGTGTAAATTGACCTGCATGCACTTTCTATAATGCCAGTGTCTTCTTATGCAGCACAAGGGTCTTTGGGCCCCCTCAGGCTCCTGGGCCCGGTAGCGACTGCTACCTCTGCACCCCCTATAGCTACGCCCCTGGGTGAGAGGACGGAGCCTCTAGGTGCTGCAGCGACGCCCCACTAGCACCTAGAGGCTCATTTGCATATTATAAAAGTCATTATTTAGCGCGAACGGCGGCAGGCAGGGAGATACAAGCCATACAGTTATGTACTGCTGACATTCGCACATCACTAATGTCAGCCAGCTACATAACCATTTTTCTGATGACAGAAACCCTTTAAAGGGGATTCTGTCACCAGATTTAACCCTATTAAGCTAGCTGACATTAGCGATGTGCTAATGTCAGCTAAACCTAATTAGCCTATTCCTACTTTTATCTATGCGCAGAGATTAGAAGCAGTCCATGAAGGTCCAATTTTTTGAGAAAAAAGAAATCCCCCATCTTTACTAAATGATTCATTAAATAAAGTAAGGGAACTAGATAGACAAATGTTCTTTCAAGCAAAGGAAAAGATAGATGGGGAAACAGAAAAGTCATCCAAATCTGTACTACCTTTTAATGTAGAGTATAAAAAAATATCCAATATAATTGGAAAGCATTGGTACCTACTAATATAACAAAATAACAAAGATAGGTGCACTCTGCAGTCTCACTAAACCCTCAAACTGATTTTAAAATTGAGAGATTAGTCAACATGTCCTACGGTGTAGAACATGTCTAAGCCCGGGCACCACGCCAAGGTTTCTCAAGTAGCCCGGGACCTACTACAAGACGATAAAATACTGGCGACAAGTCTTCAAAAAAAAACACCGATAGTGTATACAAGGGCTCCTCCTAATTTAGGATTACAAGTAGCCCCTATAATAAGTAGACAAAAAGAAAGGTCCATAATTACACCATGGGAAAACCTTAAAGGATTTTATAGGTCCGGCATATGCAGTAATTGCAAAGCTACAAAGTTTGACAGGAAAACAACTATCGTAATATCGCAAGTAAATACATTAAGTGGGAAATCAAAGAGACGTTACCATGTAACAGTGAGGCAGTGATATATATCTCGGAGTGCCCATGCACCAAACAATACGTGGGACGTACAGGAAGAATGCTGAAGACCAGAAGATCAGAACATATTAACAACATTAAAAAAGGATATGAAAAACCTACTGTATCTCAGCATTTTTAAATATATCCTACCAGTGATCCATCAGGTTTGAGATATGCAGCGATTCAATCCGTGAAGAAGGATTGGAGGGGAGGAGATTTTACATCAAAAGTGTCAAGATATGAATCTAGAATGATTTATGAATTTGGATTGATGGAATCTTCGGGACTCAATTCAGAAATGGAGATTTTTGGTTTCCTATAAGATAAAAGGTAGGGCGAGTGGTAGGTTTTACCAGCGCAACCGCATGCCCTGCATCCTCCCACTGGCCCTATAACGACTCAAGCCATTCTCATTTCCCAGTTGTTCTATGGCACGTTATATGTATTTTTTTTCTATTTTGAATTTTATTTTCTATTATTTTTATTACTTGTATTTGTATTTTTTAACAAAAAGGTATGTAAAAATAAAGATCTCACTCAAATTGCAAGTCATATATAATATATACAGAAAAGAGCCATGTATAAACCGCAAGGTCTGAATAGGACACAAAGCAGTCATTATAAGTATCACGAGATAAGAAACTTTTTAGTATCGTCTGACAAAGGAACATACTTGAAAAATAACGCTATGTGTGAAAACAAGTATTTATAAAGTCCCCGTATAAATTGCTGGGTCTGAATGAAATATAGAGTAACATAAAGGAAGACTTAGAGCTATATAATATATGCAATAAGGAAGTTGATATCTTTGTATATGTGTAGAATATGATTGCATATAACTTGTGTATATAAATCGCTAAGTCTGAATAACAGAGAAAGGAACAACAGACCATTTGTAGTCCGGTCCAGGTTTTAGATAAGAATACCGATTTGAGAAAGTCCGGTCCGCATCTTAAAGATGTCGTTATCCCTATATAGGGAATTATTTTGTCCCTCATTTTCATTATACATTTGTCCACTGAAGAAGAAGCCCAGGTGGTTTCGAAAACGCGTTTGGAGAAATAACGCAGCAGTATATACAGAGCGCAAGAACCTATACTAAGAAGCGATCCATACAGCCACGCAACACAGTTGGCGTCTTAAAGCCTCCAACCCGCATGCGCTGGGAATAGGTGCCGGCACCAGTACACATACAGAAGCGTGGAAGTAAGCGGCCTGGGAGGCGAATCGTCACATACGATCAAAAGCACGTACGTATTAACCAGCACCAAATACAGCAACCAACATATCGGTATTTGAGTAAGCAGCTAATGGCGTAATCTGCTCAGTTTACAGCGCATGACCATTGTGCTATTTATTGAACTGATCTAACAAACGGTGGTGGCGAGATCACACAGTCAGAACATCGTGTCCTTTATGGAACTTATCAAGTGGCAATTATAAGACTATACAAATATAACAATATAATATACAAAATGGCCACAATCAGTCCGTGGTAAATCAATCAAAGCGCGACTCTGGGCAAGTTAAACATAACAACCTACCTTACCAACCCTCGTTATACTGCTGTGAAAATAGTGCGAGAGCTCCGCACTAAAAATAGAGGGACCGCGACTGCATATATATATTTTTTTATGCTATAGTTTCTATTTATATTATGTAAGGTCTTTTATTTTCTCAGGATATTGCATCTAGCGTATTTTATATCCATGCACAAATTCAGGTATATTGTTATCACGAAGCCAGCCATCTATTATTTTATATTTTACTTTCACAAATGCGTTTTGGTTTCAGGTTTTGAGATCCGGCAGAGGATCGGATCCGTTTTGATCACACGTCCATTTCATTAGGATGCGGTTGTGTGAAATCGAAACGGAACAAACTGGATCCGTCACTAAATAAATACTTTCAAAGCCAATTGGTGACGGATCTTTTTTTTATTATTATTTTTTTTTTTAGGATCCTAAAAAAAAATAAAAAAAATACATCACCATACATCATTTTTAGTGACGGATCCAGTTTGTTCCGTTTCGATGACTGGACACAAAACCACAGCTTGCGGTGCTTTCGTGTCCGGTCACAAAACTGAATGCTGACGGAACGGAGGGCATCCTGAACGGATCTCTTTCCCTTCAGAATGCATGAGGACCAAACGGAAACGTTTTGGCCCGGTTTTGAGATCCTCTGCCGGATGTCAAACCTGGAAAAGCCAAAAAACGCATATGTAAAAGTAGCGTAAGATGTGTATTATGAGTGGAGACATCACAGGTGGCCTGTGACACGGAGTTATGCTGGTATGGGCCATATACCCTCAGACCGGATGTCAATGCCGGCTACAAAAGTGTATCTATGTAACGTGTATATTGGGAAAGTACACCGTTACTCATTGGCAAGTACGTTTTTTTTTTTAATGTTGATGACCTATCCTCAGCATCGGCCATCAATATCTGAATGGTGGGGTCCCGAGTTGCTCCAGAGCCTGAACTACACGGCTCCCCCCACTCTGTAATGGACAGAGCTGGTTATCCCAGTGCAGTATATACTGTATGTCCCTGTTCAGACCTGGAATAGTGCTCCACAGCAGTCTGCACAAAGATAACTCTCTTAAAGGGGAACTCCAGGAACAGAGAAGGAAGAGAAGAGAGCGCTGTCGGTATTGGTAAAATAAGGATTCAGTTGTGTATAGTATTAGTTTGATTTTCTTTATTGGCAGAATGATGCGTTTCAGGGCTGTTATGGCCCCTTCCTCAGATTCAATACCAACAATTAAATAGGAATTCCAGAAAAATAGGCACTAAAACAGATCCGAAGAGAGACGGAACAAGAATTGCTACTAAATATAGATTTTGAATGGACATGAATAATTCTATTCAATCATTCGCCAACACCCTGCATACCCTCCGAGCTTCCCCTTATGTTCTGCGGACCAGAGGGTTGCCGGATTAGCAGAACGTCTCACCTGTAAGCATATGGAGACTTCAAGATGGCCAGCTCTCCAGTAAATGGAAACATATCCTCATATTCAATGAGTAAACCATTGGCCCCAAGCTTGGAGAGAAGAGGAAATATCTAATAAGGAGAGAAAAGAGTCATCAGGATAACGCCCCCAGACATGACGTCGCACCTCCGCTTTTGCCAAGAGGTTCTGCAGCAAGAAGGATCCTGTATAAACTTGCATAGCTGAATTAGCGCAATTTACATTCTGGGTGTTAGAGGTCAAATAATTAATGAACCAATTATCGTTGCTTCTCATGTTCACTTTGAAATGCCCTTGACTCATGAGTAGAAGTAGGAATCATGTAAGTGATTATTTCTCCACCTACTGTAAGAAGGTACAAGGAATCATCGTAGATGATCGGTATGTGTCACAGAGGTTCCTGACCTCGGTGGAGTAAGAGACAGTTTTCTGTGTCAGCAGCAGTTGCTGTTTGACACCTTGCTAGCTAGTATGGCTGGAAATAGCTGACCTGGGACGGCTCTTACTGGGAGTAGTTAAAGTGCTGGGTGGGTGACTACTCCCCACGGTCCAGGCCTGGTTTTGGCAGCACCTGGCTGTCCTTAAATAGGCAGCTGGGCTCAGCAGAGATGTCTCTGTTTTGGGGATCTGAGGCTTTGTGCCGTGCTGGAGGGCTGAGAGCCGCATGCTGGGGAAACAGGCCCCCTAAAGCCTGCTGTGGACTACTGGGGGCATAACTGCCAGCAAGGTGACTTGTGTTATATGCGGAAACCCCACACTACATAAACTGTGAAAAAAAAAAAAATCGAATTACTATGGCATTTTAAACGTACCTTTAGGGTCCATTCACACGTCTGTAAGTGTTTTGCGGATCCGCAAAACACGGATACCTGCAATGTGCGATCCGCAGTTTGCGGACCGCACATCACAGACACTATAATAGAAAATGCCTTTTCTGGTCCACAATTGCGGTTAGGAATAGGACATTTTTTCAGGAACGGAATTGCGGATCCCAAAAAAAACGGATGCGGATCCCGGAAATGCGGATTCGCATCCGTTCCAGCCCTATTGAAAGTGAATGTGTCTGCAAATTGCGGAACGAATGGTGAATGGTAAATGGTATTGCTGGCCCTGCCCAGAAACGACTCGTTCTTTGCTCAATCGTTGCGATAATCGCTTTGTGTAAAGGCGCCATTAGAAGGAGTTCCTTAGATTGAGCCACTCCTACTTCTATGTAACATGAGACAGAACAGTTGCTAAGGATGCGACAATCCCATTGAAGAGACTGCGGTATCCCCTGCCACCAGTTTATTTTAAATGGCTATACTGTGCTATTTCCACCTTGCTTTATTAATCAGATTTTCCTAGAAATAAAATTAAATGTGGAGGAGAAACAACATGAGACGGACCAAGATGATCACTCAGGAATTCGTACTAGTGACCAATTTTTCTCACACAGAATCAGCACCTCTTGGTGGATTTTATTACTGCACAGGTGCTATATATTATTTTTCATGGGTTAAAAACACAAAATGGTGGGTTTGCGCAGAGAAATGTCTCACAGGTGATCACTTACATCCAGGAGCAGATTAACACTGCACAGACAGCTTACTAAATACCAGAACCCTCTCCACTTTGATTGACAGGACCAGACAGTAAAAACATTTCCACTGCCTGGTCCTGTCAAAGTGCAGAGGGCGGGGCAGTTGCAGAGAGAGCTGAGCCTCTAGGTGTAATGGTAACGCCCCCGTTGCTCTTAGAGACTCATTTGCATATAATAAAACATCATTTTTCTCAGCAATGCGGGCACAAAGGAACATGGGACCAACACAGATGCCTTCAGCTGCCAAGTGCACATGTAACAGGTCAGCCAGTGTCATAGGTACAAATCTGCCGACAGATGCCCTTTAAAAAGTTCTGCAATATACAATGATGAGACGGTCCTCTCACCTGCTCATAGTAGGACACTTTCGGAGGCGCTCCCTTCAGATCCAAGTGGACTAGCTTCATCTCGAAGCCACTGAAATCTTTCAATGTGACCTTTCCCGACATGGTCTTTATCTTTGGCTGAGGAATTATTTCCTCCTCACGTTGCGGCTCAGGAGGAAGATCCCCGATTACCGGTTCTACTGGATCTTCTCCTTCCGCACCCCAAAAAAGTTTAGATCTTTTTTCTACCGTTACAGGCTGCGTTACCTGAGGAGGACTGTAGACAGGAAAATGTGTGAAAATATCTGCTCAAGTGTGAGTGAAGATGGATAGAGAAGATATATTGGACACACTGGAGAGATAAAATAGATAGATCGATAGGACAGGCAGAAAGACAGACACATGGACAAGTTAGATTTAGGACATAATTATTTCCATCAGGGTTGAACTTTTTTTTTTTGGGTTCAACAAATGAAATTATTTTGAGGGCTCCCCCTCCATCTATACTTTCATGGCTTGTGAATTTCTTCATGTTCAGCTTCATATGTTTCCTAGTGAAACTTTTACATCTCATTATTGTATCAGAGCCCAGCCCAGCGGAGGATCAGGATGGCCGACTGTCCAGAAATGTCTAGACAGTCCATAAAAATAAGTGACTTTTTTCTTGTGTCCGTAAAAAAAAAAACACAACACGTGTTTGTGATTTTATTTTTATTTTTTTAGGTTGGACGTACTGGACTAGATTATTTTGGTGGTAATTCTCATCATTTTGCAGCTCACAGTAAATTCTGGTGATGAGTTATTATCAGTATATTGAGCTATAGACATGGATTACTTATAATATTTATCATTCATTATCGTTTTCCAATTTGTCCGTAAAAAATGTTGGCTGTCCTTGATTTTGGGATAAATTGTCGAGAAAAAAAGAAAAAAAAAAATTCTGGTTGCCAACCCTGCAGAGGATCTCTGGTGGTCCAGACTAACTGAGCACCACACACTCATTGGAGACTGGCCATGTTAGTGAGGGAGCTGACAGTCCAAAAACAGATGTGGACCTGGCGAGCCACCATAAATGCACAGAAGGGTAACGGGCGTAGGACGTGTCCGGCATAACTGGGATGAACACTTAACATAACCTATTGAAACTCCGCTTAATCCCAAACCAGATGATCCAAAATTCCCGCTAATCCGCCATAAATACTCCAAACCTCTTATACTAATTATGTCGCAGAGGCTTCACAGACAAACGTGTTTCAGATTTTACGAGCTTCATGTGCGGTATTTCAGTAAAGCACGGCTTGGCCTTTACAACGAGAGCCATGAGTCTGCAGATAAGGCAGAGGTGCAATAAATCCGCCAAACCAGGGGTTTCCCGCTGGGTGCTGGTGGGCACTTACAAGTCATAATGCAGCAATGCCAGGAAGGCCTAGCTACCCCTCTGGGCAGCCCCCCCGGGGAGGTCCCAGATCACAGACCACTATCCATTCTATCTTTTATGTCTCTATGAAAAATAGACACTTGGGCTAAGCTTCTGAGCTGAGATGTGACACCTTAACACTGCTTTTCTCCAGTCACTAACTTTACACCAGCTTTATTTGCACCATCATATAAAAAGAAAATAGGTGTATACACAGTCTTCCCCGTCCATCCAGGTCCTTTGTCTATTAGCCAAAAGCAGCCACAAAGAGCGTCTCTGTCTCTAGACTACCAGGTCTATAGATCGCACATGCAGTCCATTCAAAACAGTGTGGTAATACCTTATTTCGCCTGCGGGAGTGCTGCAGGGAAATTCAACACTTGCTGAACGCTGGGCAAGAGGACATCCAGTGATAAGGGAACCTGAAGGGGCCCAATAAGGGGACACCAACTCCATAAATGACTCTTTTTAATATATTTTATATAGGGGCCCAAGAGCTCCTAGCTTTTAAGAGTTGACCTTACTTGATTTCTGTTGCATAAATTAACCTTTTTTTAAAGACCATGAGTGTTTATTTGTCTCCAACTTGGCTGGTGTCAGCGATCATGCGCCACATGGCTAAAGGCTATGACACTGGTATAGTGTGTGGAGGAGATCACTTACCTGCCACTTTGAATATACTTTATCATAGCCAGTGCCACAATGACGAGGACTCCCAAACGCAGAAAATGAATTTTCCTTTGGTAAGGCATCTCTATGGAGAGATTGGAGAAATAAAATTAAAACCTGAAACCAAAGCTGAACTACACAGCTCCCTCCATTGTGTGGCGCACAGATCTGGTTACCTGCAGTTACCAGCTCCGGCCACTACACAATAGACGGAGCTGTGGAGTTCGTCTGCCGTAACTGATTGGTGGGTGCTGCGTGCCGGCCTGTCCTGAGGATAGGGCATCAATATTAAAATTCTGAAAACCCCCTTTAATTAGTTCTGGGACTTTAAAAAACATTGTAACTTGACATCTACAGAAAAGTAGTAACTGGTTACAAAACCTAAAAATGTGAAAATAGAAAAAAAAAAAGTTAATAAAAATTACCATAACTAAATTAGATAAGGCAATTTATTTAAAGAGAGTGTCAGCAGTTTTCACCCTGCAAAACTGCTGATAGAGCTAAATAGGGGTCAGTATGAGGTGGGTATACCTCATCCTGACCTTTATGGCAGCTTTTATTATCAGAAAGATTGAGAAAATGAAGTTTTATTACATTGGGTGCTGTACGCGGGAAGCAGTCCCCACCATAATGGTATGATTATCTACCTCACCCTGACCTTTACCCATCTCTGTCAGCAGTTTTGCAGGGTAAAAACTGATTACCGACTCCCTTTAAACTGGCCATACTCATAAGGCCAAGTTCACACTTCAGTTTTTTGGTCAGTTATTTCCATCAGTAAGTTCTGTGAAGACAGCCCCAGATCTGGAATGGTGTGGGGAGATCACGTCACAAGTACCACTCAGGGGCAGGGGGAATTTTATAAAATTCCTGGACAACCCCTTCAAGGCAAAATCATCAGTTTGGCTCAAATTAATCAAATTGTGGCATGTAATATGCACCCTCAGATTTCCATGCACCTTAGATCAAAATCAGCCACAATTATGTGGGATTAATCTATGCTCTAATCTGTGATGGCGGCCTCCCAACCTTCTCCCGACAGGAGATGTCAGCAGCGTCTTATTTCCCTCATTGAAATAAACATGCATGCTCTGCTGAGCCGATTGGTGGAGGCTGGTAAAAGGTAAAATTAGGACACACACACACGTTTAATTTAAAGTCATAAATGTCATATTTCATTGGAACAGTTCAGCCCTGTACCTCCAATATCCCTCCCTACTTGGATGATACATCTTAAATGATGGCCCCCAACTGGTCGACGGTCCCTAATTTTAAGTGCAGGGGCCGAACACAAAAAGCGGTACAAATACCGGCTGGATATAATCAAATACCAGGACCGGTCAATACCAGGCGGTAACGTCAGAAATATAATGAACAGTCAGAGGTAAGGTCAAAGTCAAAGCAGAAGTCAAGATACAGAAGTTCCAAAATGTACAAACATTAGTGTGGCAATTAAGACCAATCACAGCGACCTGTGCGGCTGGACTCGCCGACTGATCATGGACAGGTAAGTACTTAAAGCAACATCGCCACTATTTCAAACCCTGATACACCGCGACACGGTCACAATTTTGCATTAGCTACGAAGAACAATTGACGTTGCATTACCACTGGGACTTGTTCTTGGCGCCATGTAGTCCTGGCCTCCTTGATTTTTTTTTTTTACTTTTTGCTGAACTTCCAGGACGATACCTCCCATCATGCCAACGTCCAAGTTTATTTTGGACAATCGAGTTGTTCTAACACGGAGATCAGCTTCTGCCAGACACATCTGGTGCCGCCTATCTCTTTGGGAGACAATAGAACAAGCAAAAACAACTTCCCGTATTTCTTCTGTCGGCAGACATTGAGGGGTTGTCAGACACCTTAGCATCCTGAAAATTTTACCAATAGGTGGCGAATACGACCAGTAAAATATGATAAGGCTACTTCACATCTGCGGCATTGTGATCGGCCCCCAGTTCTGGCAGAGAATGCCGGGAATCGGCCGGACACAAACCGCAGCTTGCAGTGGTTTCTGTCCGGCCAATTCTCGCCATTTTTTTGCCGGATCTCAGTTGTACCCAATTATAATTAATAGGGGCTGGCGGTATTCAGCGCTGGATCTGGAGAACTCTGGCAGGCTGCCGCAGAAGGGAGACTAGCTTAATGGATAGTCAGGGATTTCTGAGCAGGCGAGCCAATGTTGTCATGAGGGTCTGACAACTCTGGATCCAGGGGAATGAATAAGGAGCCCAAAAAAATTAATTCATTAAGTTCTGCATATCCCATTACCCCCTGGCATCAGTCACTTGGGGCATCTGAGGAGGTCCACAGTCGTCACAATCATTTAGATTAAAAAAGGGGCAGCATAACCTAGGACACGGAGGGTAAAAAGGAGGAAATTCTGACCGTACAGGGTTAAAATTAGGTAACAAGAATATAACGAACGGAGTGAGAGACTGGCATGAAAAGATGGTAGAGCCCATAGGCGGCATTGCATTATTGCTTCAGATAACCGTACCCAGGCTTACTATGAGAAGGAAGGGACAGAAGTGCAGATCCCATTACCTGGTCACCCCATGAATTCCTCTGCAGGTGTCAGAGCGTGCAGCCGGAGAACTGCTGCAGAATGTCGGCTTGTAGTGATCTTACAAGGACACACCAGGAAGTCCACAGCAGAACCCGTATTTCCTGCTCTGAAGAAGTGACACAGGCTTTACTGCATCAGCGGGTGATCCCGTGAGACGATGAACGCACCCGTCTGTCACCAGGACGACAGCCATGGCAGGGGTTAACGGGCTGCGAGTCACCAGGATGTGCGACGTTTATCGAGGATCGCTCCTGACCCCTGCTCGACTGTTCTGCTATAAAAAGATAAAGCTTCGGCCGCGCCTACTAATGTACAAAGAAGTGGCAATCTGCAGCTACCGAGCATGCACAATGCAAGAGCTACGAAATACTGGCGACATCAGGCGAGGGCGTATTAACCCCGAACCGCCCCAACCACAACACACTGCGCCAAAGCCCTCCGTTTAACGTGTATGCCAGCATATAAAGGCATATCAATTCCAGAAACTGCTCTACACCTGTCCATGGAAGTGTCTGGTATTGTAGCCCTGCTCTATTGAAGCAAATGGGGTTGAGCTGCAATACCAAACACAACCAATGGACAGGTGTGGCGCTGTTTTTGGAAGAAAGCCACCATGTTTTTCTAATCCTGGACATCTCCTTTAAAAGGGAACCTGTCAGCACCAAAATGGATCATAAACCGCCAGCAGTACCTTAAAGCTGTTAACATCCGTCTTCTACTGACGTTCTTGTGTAAGATGTCTGAGGTGCATGATCGCTGTAGAACAACTTTTATTCCCCCGCAGGTCGTATGCAAACGAGGCTTCCTTGCTTTGAGTCTAGGTAAGCACGGCCCCTAACCGTTCCCTCTTGTTAGATTGACAGTGCCTTTTGCGCTATGGCGTTAGAAGAATTTGGATATCTGACTTTTAGTCTAACCAGACTGTCTATTACTCTGTAATTCCTCTAACGCCTTTCTATGGAAACAGTAGGTTTAACCGCCTCCGGACCGCCTAATGCAGGATCGCGTTCCGGAGGCGGCAGCCCTGCGCAGAGTCACGCATATATGCGTCATCTCGCGAGACGCGAGATTTCCTGTGTGCGCGCGCCTGTGTGCGCGGGTTTTCACAGGATCGGAAGGTAAGCGAGTGAATCTCCAGCCTGCCAGCGGCGATCGTTCGCTGGCAGGCTGGAGATGTGATTTTTTTTAACCCCTAACAGGTATATTAGACGCTGTTTTGATAACAGCGTCTAATATATCTGCTACCTGGTCCTCTGGTGGTCCCTTTTGTTTGGATCAACCACCAGAAGACACAGGTAGCTCAGTAATAAGTAGCACCACACTACACTACACCCCCCCCCCCCGTCACTTATTAACCCCTTATTCACCCCTGATCACCCCATATAGACTCCCTGATCACCCCCCTGTCATTGATCACCCCCCTGTAAGGCTGCATTCAGATTTCCGTATGTTTTTTACGGATCCACGGATACATGGATCGGATCCGCAAAACACATACAGACGTCTGAATGGAGCCTTACAGGGGGGTGATCACCCCATATAGACTCCTTGATCACCCCCCTGTCATGCTCCATTCAGACATTTTTTTGGCCCAAGTTAGCGGAAATTTTTTTTTTTTTCTTACAAAGCATCATATTCCACTAACTTGTGTCAAAAAATAAAATCTCACATGAACTCACCATACCCCTCACGGAATCCAAATGCGTAAAATTTTTAGACATTTATATTCCAGACTTGCCAGGGCAGTATAAATACCCCACATGTGACCCCATTTTGGAAAGAAGACACCCCAAGGTATTCGCTGAGGGGCATATTGAGTCCATGAAAGATTGAAATTTTTGTCCCAAGTTAGCGGAAAGGGAGACTTTGTGAGAAAAAAATAAAATAAAATAAATAAATTAAAAAATTAAAAAATCTATTTCCGCTAACTTGTGGCAAAAAAAAATAATTTCTATGAACTCGCCATGCCCCTCATTGAATACCTTGGGGTGTCTTCTTTCCAAAATGGGGTCACATGTGGGGTATTTATACTGCCCTGGCATTTTAGGGGCCCTAAAGCGTGAGAAGAAGTCTGGGATCCAAATGTCTAAAAATGCCCTCATAAAAGGAATGTGGGCCCCTTTGCGCATCTAGGCTGCAAAAAAGTGTCACACATCTGGTATTGCCGTACTCAGGAGAAGTTGGGCAATGTGTTTTGGGGTGTCATTTTACATATACCCATGCTGGGTGAGATAAATATCTTGGTCAAATGCCAACTTTGTATAAAAAAAAAAAATGGGAAAAGTTGTCTTTTGCCGAGATATTTATCTCACCCAGCATGGGTATATGTAAAAAGACACCCCAAAACACATTGCCCAACTTCTTCTGAATACGGCAATACCACATGTGTGACACTTTTTTGCAGCCTAGGTGGGCAAAGGGGCCCACATTCCAAAGAGCACCTTTCGGATTTCACCGGCCATTTTTTTCAGATTTTGATTTCAAACTACTTACCACACATTAGGGCCCCTAGAATGCCAGGGCAGTATAACTACCCCACAAGTGACCCCATTTTGGAAAGAAGACACCCCAAGGTATTCGCTGATGGGCATAGTGAGTTCATAGAAGTTTTTATTTTTTGTCACAAGTTAGTGGAATATGAGACTTTGTAAGAAAAAAAAAAAAAATCATCATATTCCGCTAACTTGTGACAAAAAATAAAAAGTTCTATGAAACTCACTATGCCCATCAGCGAATACCTTAGGGTGTCTACTTTCCGAAATGGGGTCATTTGTGGGGTTTTTCTACTGTCTGGGCATTGTAGAACCTCAGGAAACATGACAGGTGCTCAGAAAGTCAGAGCTGCTTCAAAAAGCGGAAATTCACATTTTTGTACCATAGTTTGTAAACGCTATAACTTTTACCCAAACCATTTTTTTATTACCCATTTTTTTTTATTATCAAAGACATGTAGAACAATAAATTTTGAGAAAAATTTATATATGGATGTCGTTTTTTTTGCAAAGAAATCGTTAAATTTCGATTAATAACAAAAAAAGTAAAAATGTCAGCAGCAATGAAATACCACCAAATGAAAGCTCTATTAGTGAGAAGAAAAGGAGGTAAAATTCATTTGGGTGGTAAGTTGCATGACCGAGCAATAAACGGTGAAAGTATGGTAGGTCAGAAGTGTAAAAAGTGGCCTGGTCATTAAGGGTGTTTAAGCTAGGGGGGCTGAAGTGGTTAAAGAGCACACCAAATGCTTGAAATAACTTCTTTATTAACTTCAACTTTTCTTCATATATAACACTGCCGCCTCCGCAGCAGATAGTTCATGTACATAACACATGTTGAAAAGATATCACAAAATGGCGGTATGATTAAGATGGTGGTTCAACTGTTCAATCTTGTCATTCAACATAAAATGGTGGATATATTTCTCTCTTCAGTATCTGTACTCGCACTTTAAAGTTATTTAAGCACTTTATGATCTCTGAGAGGTATATCTGAGGTCTAACTAACAGTTCACTTGCAGTATGCAGTTAGCAATGACTATTTGCAAATTGGTTGAGTATGATCTGGCATGGTTGTATGCAATTTGGATTGCAATATGGAATCTGAATGCTTGCAATTTGTAGCTTGCAATTTGTATTTGCAATTTGATTTGTATGCTTGCAATTTGTATTTGTAGGCTTGCAATTGGTTTTGTATTTGGCAATTTGAACTTGCAATTGGTGGAACTGTAAGTAAACTTATATATCTAGTTCAGTATACAGTTCTAAACACTACTAACAATAGGAACATTATATAACTGTTTTAAATACCTATTTTGGCCTCTTGTTCCCATAAAACTGGACTGTCAGTGGAGTGAATGTCTCTTCAGCTCCTGTCTCTGGTGAATAACGATTCTAACAGCAGAAGCTGGGGGAATTCCCAGACAGGCTGTGTGTGAGGCTGGCCGGGATTGGTCTAGACTTCTGCCCAGCAACAACAGATTAACACTATACTTTCTGTTTCTGCTGTGTCACTGAGCTTACCTTACAAAATGAATCTTAAAAAGGCATATTATCTTTTTCTGCTTCTGTGAACACAAAATAAACAGTTATAGGACATCCAAAACAAGATGTCACAGTAAAAAAAAAAAAAATCTGTTTTCGTCTTTAACACATAAACATATGAACTGTATTAAAGGCTATTGGCAGGTCTAGCTGTATACACAAGGCTATACTAGCAAACTAGGACAGGTCTTAGCTGGCCAGTTACAGAGTGGCCTTTTGGGTAGCTGCTGGATTTAGTTCAACTGTATAGAAAAACGTAGCAGACTGTGCATTCCTGTACAGAGGGCACAGAAAAAAAAAAAACGTACACTATGCAATATTTTAACAATGGCACCCTATGGGTAATGCATGCTACTGCATGTTTATAGTGTCATACATCGGAGACTTGTGAAGGAGGTATACTCCAGGAAATTTTCCCGATGACGATAAGGCAGTGTGCATAGAGCATTAGCTTTCCAGTGCAATCCTGATCTTTTCCCCCCCTGTCATATGTTACCCGATTCTCTCCTAGACTGTCACAGATCAAGCACTGAATTTAAAGGGCATCTGTCAGCAGTTTTGTACCTATGACACCGGCTGACCTGTTACATGTGCACTTGGCAGCTGAAGGCATCTGTGTTGGTCCCATGTTCATTTTTCTCAGCAATGCGGGCACACATGTTTTAATACATGCAAATGAACCTCTAGGAGCAACGGGGGCGTTACTGTTACTCCTAGAGCAGGGTTTCTCAACTCCAGTCCTCGGGACCCACCTACCAATCAGGATTTGAGAATATCCCACAGCATAAATAGCTGTGGTAAGTCCTGATGCATGGACACTAATTATATCACCTGCTCAATACTAAGGAAATCCTGAAAACATGACTGGTAGGTGGGTCCTGAGGACCGGAGTTTATTCCTTTCTTCCCACTGAGAACACATGTATGCTCGGCCAAACCAAGTAAGCATGTGTACGGGGATCTTGCTAGGAACAGACGAATGACAGGTTTTGAAAGTGTAGAGTCACCTTTACTTGGCAGGGGGGCCTTTGAATGTGACTGCTCCCTCTGCAATCAGTCCCTACACAGTGGGTTTGTATTACCTAATGTGAAGGCCAGTCATAGACTTCCATTGTCTCCTGGGGCGGTGTGACGATCTTCTCACATAACAAAAGACGGAGAAGGAGAAACGGAGAACATTCTGTGAGGTTAGGCATGAGGTCAGCAAAAGAGCCAGGGGCGATGACAGCAAAAAGCACGCACCCTGCATTATCTAGTCACACCCTGTGAACATACAGTATATGCACATGAAATCAGAAGACATGTCATCCATGTGACAATTGCAGGGGTGAGATGTGACCCTGTGTCAAACCGGATATTGATGCAGAGAGACCCTGGGCCTCTAGAGTCAGGACCCAGCGGCATAGACCAGGTAAGCATATTCACCTCCATGACTCCGGCCATGCTGTGGGGTCTATAAAAAAAAAAAAAAGACATCATAAAGTTGAACAACCCCTTTAACCACCTCAGCTCCCCTAGCTTAAACACCCTTAATGACCAGGCCACTTTTTACACTTCTGACCTACACTACTTTCACCGTTTATTGCTCGGTCATGCAACTTACCACCCAAATGAATTTTACCTTCTTTTCTTCTCACTAATAGAGCTTTCATTTGGTGGTATTTCATTGCTGCTGACATTTTTACTTTTTTTGTTATTAATCGAAATTTAACGAAATTTTTGCAAAAAAATGAAATTTTTCACTTTCAGTTGTAAAATTTTTCAAAAAAAAACGACATCCATATATAAATTTTTCTCTAAATTTATTGTTCTACATGTCTTTGATAAAAAAAAAAGGGTTTGGGTAAAAGTTATAGCGTTTACAAACTATGGTACAAAAATGTTAATTTCCGCTTTTTGAAGCAGCTCTGACTTTCTGAGCACCTGTCATGTTTCCTGAGGCTCTACAATGGCCAGACAGTACAAACACCCCACAAATGACCCCATTTCGGAAAGTAGACACCCTAAGGTATTCGCTGATGGGCATAGTGAGTTCATAGAACTTTTTATTTTTTGTCACAAATATCTAGGCAAAAGACAATTTTTCCCATTTTTTTATACAAAGTTGGCATTTGACCGAGATATTTCTCTCACCCAGCATGGGTATATGTAAAATGACACCCCAAAACACATTGCCCAACTTCTCCTGAGTACGGCGATACCAGATGTGTGACACTTTTTTGCAGCCTAGGTGGGCAAAGGGGCCCATATTCCAAAGAGCACCTTTAGGATTTCATAGGTCATTTTTTTTTTTTCAAATATCCTTTTTATTAAAATAGATATATCAATTCCAGAGTATCAAAGTACAAATGGCTGTCCAAACAATGTTTAGCGTGACATATCATATGGTTACAACAACCGATTAAATGTCAATTTACATTTATGCATTACCTAGTGACCCACATCAGTATTACACATCAGTAAGAAACGCCCAAATCTTGTTACATGAGTGTCACATTCTTTTGTGTTACAGACAACCGCCTTGCAGACCATTGTGAAGATATATCCATCCATTTTTTAGATTTTTCCCTCTTTGACCCTAAACTAAAACTTAAACTCCCCCCCCCTCAACTTCTTCAGGTCCACTGTATATACCTACACTGCGTGCAGAATTATTAGGCAAATGAGTATTTTGACCACATCATCCTCTTTATGCATGTTGTCTTACTCCAAGCTGTATAGGCTCGAAAGCCTACTACCAATTAAGCATATTAGGTGATGTGTATCTCTGTAATGAGTAGGGGTGTGGTCTAATGACATCAACACCCTATATCAGGTGTGCATAATTATTAGGCAACTTCCTTTCCTTTGGCAAAATGGGTCAAAAGAAGGACTTGACAGGCTCAGAAAAGTCAAAAATAGTGAGATATCTTGCAGAGGGATGCAGCACTCTTAAAATTGCAAAGCTTCTGAAGCGTGATCATCGAACAATCAAGTGTTTCATTCAAAATAGTCAACAGGGTCGCAAGAAGCGTGTGGAAAAACCAAGGCGCAAAATAACTGCCCATGAACTGAGAAAAGTCAAGCGTGCAGCTGCCAAGATGCCACTTGCCACCAGTTTGGCCATATTTCAGAGCTGCAACATCACTGGAGTGCCCAAAAGCACAAGGTGTGCAATACTCAGAGACATGGCCAAGGTAAGAAAGGCTGAAAGACGACCACCACTGAACAAGACACACAAGCTGAAACGTCAAGACTGGGCCAAGAAATATCTCAAGGTTTTATGGACTGATGAAATGAGAGTGAGTCTTGATGGGCCAGATGGATGGGCCCGTGGCTGGATTGGTAAAGGGCAGAGAGCTCCAGTCCGACTCAGACGCCAGCAAGGTGGAGGTGGAGTACTGGTATCATCAAAGATGAGCTTGTGGGGCCTTTTCGGGTTGAGGATGGAGTCAAGCTCAACTCCCAGTCCTACTGCCAGTTTCTGGAAGACACCTTCTTCAAGCAGTGGTACAGGAAGAAGTCTGCATCCTTCAAGAAAAACATGATTTTCATGCAGGACAATGCTCCATCACACGCGTCCAAGTACTCCACAGCGTGGCTGGCAAGAAAGGGTATAAAAGAAGAAAATCTAATGACATGGCCTCCTTGTTCACCTGATCTGAACCCCATTGAGAACCTGTGATCCATCATCAAATGTGAGATTTACAAGGAGGGAAAACAGTACACCTCTCTGAACAGTGTCTGGGAGGCTGTGGTTGCTGCTGCACGCAATGTTGATGGTGAACAGATCAAAACACTGACAGAATCCATGGATGGCAGGCTTTTGAGTGTCCTTGCAAAGAAAGGTGGCTATATTGGTCACTGATTTGTTTTTGTTTTGTTTTTGAATGTCAGAAATGTATATTTGTGAATGTTGAGATGTTATATTGGTTTCACTGGTAAAAATAAATAATTGAAATGGGTATATATTTGTTTTTTGTTAAGTTGCCTAATAATTATGCACAGTAATAGTCACCTGCACACACAGATATCCCCCTAAAATAGCTAAAACTAAAAACAAACTAAAAACTACTTCCAAAAATATTCAGCTTTGATATTAATGAGTTTTTTGGGTTCATTGAGAACATGGTTGTTGTTCAATAATAAAATTAATCCTCAAAAATACAACTTGCCTAATAATTCTGCACTCCCTGTATATCTCTTCTAATGTAGTATTTATTAAGTTATTTATTCCTCCCTAGTCTACTTGCAACTTCCCTAGGGTGTTCTGTAGCTTCCTTTTCAAGTACCACTCTGAACCTGTGAATGGATGCATAGTTTCTAGTAGTTCAGCACTGCTCAGGGCGACTTTTATAAATGGTTCCCATCTGCTAAAGAAAACCTCTACCCATTTTCCCTTGAGATGTTCTGCTTCTGCCCTCTCAAGCAAAAAACTTGTCTTAGTGTGTTTGAAAACTTCTTCCATTGATGGAGTTGTGGCTTGAAGCCAATTTTTGAAAAGACATCTTTTAGCTGCTAATAACAATAAGTGTACCAACGGAATTACCCTTTGCCCCCCGGGTGCCACCTGGAATAACAACAGTTCCGGTATCATTGGAATTTTTATTTTCAGGTAATACTTAATTTGAGAAATAGTCTCAGCCCAGAACTTGTTAGTCTCTTTACAAGACCAAACCCCTTCGAATAGGTCTGTACCAATTTCGTGACATTTTGGACATTCAGTGATCCTATCCGTTTGAGACACCCGAGGAGCAAAACGAAAACCATAGATAGCTTTATGTGCCATCCTAAAATATGTCTCTCTCCATCCCTCATTTGGTGTCATCTTCCTAACTACCTCCCAGCCTTTTAGAATAATTTGTTTTATGTCTATCAATGGGAATTCCTTTTTCCATTGTGAGAATATTTTCTCCGCCACTTGTCTCTGTTTCATGTCTCTTAGGCCTCCATATAGCTCCGCCAGTGATTTTTTCCTAACTCCCTGCCCAATAAGTATATCAAAATCTTTCAGACCCATTTCCCTGTTTAAGTTTATAGCCCTTTTAGTTAAGAAATCTTTAATTTGTGTATATGCTAGCGGGTGTTGATTACGCAGCGTTGGGAATCTCGTAGCGAATTCTTCCTGGTTGAGGTATCTCCCTGTTTGCGCCTCCCATAAGTCCCCTATTTTGCCTATCCCTAACTCCCTCCATTTCTGAAAATGTTTAGCCTCAGTTCCTGCCGGGAATTCTGGATGACCCCACAAGCTCATGTATTTGGATATGTTAAATGGCAGGGAGTATAGCTTACGGATTGCTTTCCAACTCGCCACTGTCTTTCAACAAAAGGCTCCCTTTGATCTTGGCCGGCAGGGCACAGGTCATTTTTTACACATTTTGATTTCAAACTACTTACCACACATTAGGGCCCCTAGAATGCCAGGGCAGTATAACTACCCCACAAGTGACCCCATTTTGGAAAGAAGACACCCCAAGGTATTTCGTGATGGGCATAGTGAGTTCATGGAAGTTTTTATTTTTTGTCACAAGTTAGTGAAATATGAGACTTTGTAAAGAAAAAAAATTAAAATTAAAAAATCATTTTCCGCTAACTTGTGACAAAAAAAATAATTCTAGGAACTCGCCATGCCCCTCACGGAATACCTTGGGGTGTCTTTTTTCCAAAATGGGGTCACTGGTGGGGTAGTTATACTGCCCTGGCATTCTAGGGGCCCTAATGTGTGGGAAGTATTTTGAAATCAAAATGTGTAAAAAATGACCTGTGAAATCCTAAAGGTGCTCTTTGGAATTTGGGCCACTTTGCCCACCTAGGCTGCAAAAAAGTGTCACACATCTGGTATCGCCGTACTCGGGAGAAGTTGGGCAATGTGTTTTGGGGTGTCATTTTACATATACCCATGCTGGGTGAGAGAAATATCTCGGTCAAATGCCAACTTTGTATAAAAAAAAAAAATGGGAAAAATTGTCTTTTGCCTAGATATTTGTGACAAAAAATAAAAAGTTCTATGAACTCACTATGCCCATCAGCGAATACCTTAGGGTGTCTACTTTCCGAAATAGGGTCATTTGTGGGGTGTTTGTACTGTCTGGGCATTGTAGAACCTCAGGAAACATGACAGGTGCTCAGAAAGTCAGAGCTGCTTCAAAAAGCGGAAATTCACATTTTTGTACCATAGTTTGTAAACGCTATAACTTTTACCCAAACCTTTTTTTTATCAAAGACATGTAGAACAATAAATTTAGAGAATTTATATATGGATGTCGTTTTTTTTGAAAAATTTTACAACTGAAAGTGAAAAATGTCATTTTTTTGCAAAAATTTCGTTAAATTTCGATTAACAAAAAAAGTAAAAATGTCAGCAGCAATGAAATCTGGTATCGCCGTACTCCGGAGAAGTTGGGCAATGTGTTTTGGGGTATCATTATACATATACCCATGCTGGGTGAGAGAAATATCTCGGCAAAAGACAACTTTTCCCATTTTTTTTATACAAAGTTGGCATTTGACCAAGATATTTCTCTCACCCAGCATGGGTATATGTAAAATGACACCCCAAAACACATTGCCCAACTTCTCCTGAGTACGGAGATACCAGATGTGTGACACTTTTTTGCAGCCTAGATGCGCAAAGGGGCCCAAATTCCTTTTATGAGGGCATTTTTAGACATTTGACTCCCAGACTTCTTCTCACGCTTTAGGGCCCCTAAAATGCCAGGGCAGTATAAATACCCCACATGTGACCCCATTTTGGAAAGAAGACACCCCAAGGTATTCAATGAGGGGCATGGCGAGTTCATAGAATTTTTATTTTTTTTGGCACAAGTTAGCAGATTTTTTATTTTTTTTTCTCTCACAAAGTCTGAATGGAGCCTTACAGGGGGGTGATCAATGACAGGGGGGTGATCAGGGAGTCTATATGGGGTGATCAACCCCCCGTAAGGCTCCATTCAGACGTCCGTATGTGTTTTGCGGATCCGATCCATGTATTCGTGGATCCGTAAAAAAAACATACCAGGGATCAAGTCTCCCGGAGGTTCAGGGAGTCTCCCTCTATTAGATAGCGGCTCCCTGACACCCACATGTGAGACAATATATCCCGGAAAGGTTTACTGATAGCAGAGCAGAGAGATAAGAGAAGTGACAGGACACAGAGTTTAGATTACAGGTTGAATTAACCCTTTAGGGTCAAATTGGCTTCTCAAGGAGATATATATGTTAAAGGCATCCCTTCTTCTGTCTCATTCAGTAGCTATATAACTATTGAGAGAGAGAGAGATGTATTTTTTTTTAAATACATTTACACATTTAACCCTCCATTTTAAATTATATTATTTACCCCAGTGTTAAATTCACCCCCCCCTGGATGCTTGTTTTTTTCCTACAGTGGGGTAGATAATTACACACAGGGTTTTAAAGAATAAACTTCCTGACTCAGACCAAGAGCCGACTCAGCAAGTGAATCCAAGCATCCGCGCATGCGCATTGCGCAACCTAAGCTTCTGTTTACTTGCTTCTTGTCAACTCAGCGAATAAACCGAAGATTTGATTTATGATTCGGTTCATTTGAATGAACTGATTCAAATGAACCGATTCATGTGAAAGATCTGAACTTCCCATCTCTAGTTTACTCGCAGTAACGGTCCATTCACACGTCCGTAAGTGTTTTGCAGATCCGCACATCACAGACACTATAATAGAAAATGCCTTTTCTGGTCCGCAATTGCGGACAAGAATAGGACATGTTCTATTTTTTCCAGGAACGAAATTGCGGATCCCGAAAAAACTGATCCCGAAAAACGGATGCGGATCCCGAAAAAACGGATGCGGATCCAGGAAATGTGGATTTGCATCCGTTCCAGCCCCATTGAAAGTGAATGGGTCTGCAAATTGCGGAACGAATGCGGACCCAAATTACGGACGTGTGAATGGACCCTTAACCTTTCCGGCAACCTGTAGCAGTGTCCCCTTCTCGGCGCGTGCGCACAGTGCAAGAAGAAGCCGATGCCAGCAGTCCGCAACGGCGCATCAGGCTGAGCCTGTGCGCACGCGCGGGATCTCAAAGCGGGAGGAGGGGGAGGGAGAGGCGGCACTGAGGAGTAGAAGGCGGCGCTGGGCACGAACGGCGATACGTGCGGCCGGGCACCATGCATCCACAGACCTCCCCTGCTTGGGCGCCTTAATTTCAATGATTATACAAACAGTAGGGCGGTGGCTCACTCTGGATGGAACTGTGGAACAGGTACTACTAACCCAAATTGGAGGGACACCCACCCTCTAGAGAGTAAATTTGTAAAACTAAAATGATGGGCGAGCACACTTCATTTGGATCATAAAGTACATAAAATTTAATTAAATCCAATATACGTGAACACGTGTGCAAACATAAAATCAAGTCAATCAATTAAAATACCATAAAACCTAAATAGTATACTTAAAATAATACACTTTAAATAATGCCACGGATAATAAAGTTGAAAGGATGATTTTTTCACAGTATGTTATAGTCTAATTGATGGTATTTGAACCATCACTGATGAAGGGAAGGAGAGTTCCCGAAACGCGTATGGGCCGGATCGCACACCTGTAATAAAAGCACCTCCACGTCTGCAAGCATGGCCATGCTGTAAAATTGGATTGAAGGACTTTAACAATAATCGTAACTATACCGAAGATACACTGTGTCCTTTCCATCGTGTCGGACGAAATCCCGCTTTGAAATCTCGTGAGATCTTGGGTAAGTCAGCTGCAGCTGAACGAAGCCAGACGCCGGCAGTGTCCCGCGCCGCCCGACTCACGTTTGTAATAGATTGTCCACAACGAGGGAGGTAAGAAGCTTTTACATATAAGCTTAAATATCCACAGTGATTACGGAACTGTTCAATATTATTCAGCAAGCTGGTGCATAAGATCGGCACCCTACGTTTGTGAAACATATAGGAATATTCCAGTGTATGCAGTCGACCAGAGACTGAATTAGGATATTTACACCATCTACCTACATTGATGTCACAATATCAGCATATATCAATTGCGAAATATCTGTGAAACAGAACTGTAATTAGAGATCTCCTGGACAGGAGGACCTAAGATATTTCATTTAATAAGCGGATTCTCAATACTATATGATATCAATTGTTCTACAGCACTCTGGGTCAAATACCATCAATTAGACTATAACATACTGTGAAAAAAATCATCCTTTCAACTTTATTATCCGTGGCATTATTTAAAGTGTATTATTTTAAGTATATTATTTAGGTTTTATGGTATTTTAATTGATTGACTTGATTTTATGTATGCACACGTGTTCACGTATATTGGATTTAATTAAATTTTATGTACTTTATGATGCAAATGAAGTGTGCTCGCCCATCATTTTAGTTTTATTAATTCAATGATTGACAGGTTAGTAAAACCTGTTTTTCCACAGAATAAAGCCACAAATAGCTTTTATAAGGCCACCTTAGAAAACAGAATGCTGCCCTGGACATGAGCAGATGTTTAGCTCACAGGGCTTATAGGTGGTGACAGAATCCCTTTAATCATATACAGAAATAGGATAATTTGGGGCAGGGTAATGAGCCCCGTCCTCCACACCATAGAGCAAAGTGTGCAGATACTGCTTATGTTTGGAAAATGTAATAAAAAGTTTGTGAAAGAAAAAAAAAGAAAACCTCCCTGAAATGAGTTTTTGCAGGTTGGGATGTCTGACATACGGACGTCTGAATGGAGCCTTACAGGGGGGTGATCAGGGAGTCTATATGGGGTGATCACCCCCCTGTCATTGATCACCCCCCTGTAAGGCTCCATTCAGACGTCCGTATGTGTTTTGCGGATCCGATCCATATATCCGTGGATCTGTAAAAAACAAACATACGGACGTCTGAATGGAGCCTTACAGGGGGGTGATCAAGGACAGGGGGGTGATCACCCCATATAGACTCCCTGATCACCCCCCTGTCATTGATCACCCCCCTGTAAGGCTCCATTCAGATGTCCGTATGTGTTTTGCGGATCCGATCCATGTATCTGTAAAAAACATACGGACGTCTGAATGGAGCCTTACAGGGGGGTGATCAGGGAGTCTATATGGGGTGATCACCCCCCTGTCATTGATCACCCCCCTGTAAGGCTCCATTCAGACGTCCGTATGTGTTTTGCGGATCCGATCCGTGGTTTCGCAAAACACATACGGACCTCTGAATGGAGCCAGCCTTACAAGGGGGTGATCAATGACAGGGGGGTGATCAGGGAGTCTATATGGGGTGATCACCCCCTTGTAAGGCTGGCTCCATTCAGAGGTCCGTATGTGTTTTGCAGATCCACGGATCGGATCCGCAAAACACATACGACATCTGAATGGAGCCTTACAGGGGGGTGATCAATGACAGGGGGGTGATCAGGGCATCTATATGGGGTGATCATGGGTTAATAAGTGACAGGGGGGGGGGTGTAGTGTAGTGTGGGGCTAGGTGCTACTTATTTCAGGAGCTGCCTGTGTCCTCTGGTGGTCGATCCAAGCAAAAGGGACCACCAGAGGACCAGGTAGCAGGTATATTAGACGCCGTTATCAAAACAGCGTCTAATATACCTGTTAGGGGTAAAAAAAAAAAAAAAAAAAAAAAAAAAAAAAAACGCATCTACAGCCTGCCAGCGAACGATCGCCGCGGGCAGGCTGTAGATCCACTCGCTTACCTGCAGTTCCTGTGAATGCGCGCGGTCACAGGAAATCTCGCCTCTCGCGAGAGGACGCGTATATGTGTCCACCCAGAATAGCAGGGCCGCCGCCAGGACGCAATCCTGCGTACGGCGGTCCTGAGGCGGTTAAAGGGGTTGTCCCACATTATTCTACATTTTTCAAACCTGCACCTGGGTCTGAATACTTTTGCAATAAAATGTAATTAAAAATGTTGTATAAACACTGAGCTATTCAATAAAATGTATATTTACAGCGCCACCTGCTGCCTGTTCCTTTTTGTATTTCCCTGGCCACATAGACGCACGTGCCCAGTTCCATCCTTCAACTGCCACCAGCTGTATCCACGCCCCCTGGGAAGGACATGCCCCTGAGCTACCAGCCTGAAATTGGAGCAATGAATGGGGAGATCTCTGGATCCATGTGAGGTCCAGGGCTGGTTCTAGCTTTGTTGGAAAGAGATCGTCATGTACTGTATGATGTCTGATTTTCATTAATTTTTTTTCTTCATTAAAGGGGCTGGGTCATGAAACATTCTACATTTTTTTAAACCAGCACCTGGATCTGAATACTTTTGTAATTGCATGTAATTAAAAATTTAGTATGGCCACCGAGTTATTCAGTACAATGTATCTGTATAGCGCCACCTGCTGTTTGTTTTTATTCTTATTTCTTAGTCTGTCTCACTAAGGTGGTCGAACGCGCTCAGTTGTAATCTTCAACTGCCACCAGCCTGATCTTCTGTTAGATCAGGGATGCTCAACCTGCGGTCCTCCAGCTGTGGCAAAACTACAACTCCCAGCATGCCCCAACTGCTGCAGGTTGTTCAGGCATGCTCAGAGTTAAAGTTTTGTAACAGCTGGAGGGCCGGAGGCATCCTTGTGTTAGATAATGTGGCAGTTAGAGGGAGAGAGCTGCAGCAGAAAGGACACACCTCCTGAGCTGTGATAGGGAGAGAGCTGCAGCAGAAAGGACACACCTCCTGAGCTGTGATAAGGAGAGAGCTGCAGCAGAAAGGACACACCTTCCTGAGCTGTGATAAGGAGAGAGCTGCAGCATAAAGGACACACCTCCTGAGCTGTGATAGGGAGAGAGCTGCAGCAGAGAGGACACACCTCCTGAGCTGTGATAGGGAGAGAGCTGCAGCAGAGAGGACATGCCCCTTGAACGGTCACACTGAAGATAATCTAGCAGGGCAACTGGAACAATGAATGTGGAGATCTCTAGATCCATGTGAGGTACAGGGCTGGTTGTAGCTTTGTTAAGTCCCCATTCACATGACCATATTTTTGGTCTACATCTGATCCGTTTTCCGCCTCCGATGCGGTCTGCATCCATATGTCCGTTCCATAGTCCCCCAAAAAAAGATAGAACATGTACTATGCTTATCCGCAGGGCAGTTTTTAGGGAATTTTGCCAACAGGGCAAACAATACAAAATCTCAGTTTGTTCACTTTCCTTTTCAGTTTGTTTCCAGAAGCTCATGCGCGCACGTCTTCGGCCAGGGGTGCGCAGCCTCTGCCACATACAAAGACACCTGTATTAATAAATGGCACAGGGTAGAGGAGGTCCGTTACCGATTTTGCATTAGGGACCAGGAATTTCAGCTTATACCTTTGACTTTGGCTTGTTGTTTCTGCAGCTCACCCGACCCTCTATAGCAAATAACCTCCCTATATTAGTTGCCTCTTTAAACACTGCCACCCTGTAGTGTCCACCAATACTATGCCCAGTGATGCCCCATGTGCCTACATTAGTTTACTTTAAAACTGCTGAGAACATGGTAATATAATAAAAGTAGTGAAACCTTTTTGATCCCAGCGCTCCCTTCTCAATCACTGGCTGCAGTGGTCTCGTGTCTCAGTGGAGGGGGACACAGAAGTACATAGACCAACGAGGACAGCGGCAGGGATCAGAGGTGGATCACTACTTTTAGGATCACATTCAAATCAGTTTGAGAAAATGAATTTTTACATGGCTGGATAAACCCTTCTTGACACAGAGCCCACGAGATCCCAAAATTAATGATGCAGACCTCTAGACCAGATCTCAAAATGTATCCAGAACAACCCCCAAATTCATACAGATCAGCCCACAATTTTATACAGGCCTAAAATGTATTCAGACCCCTGTCGCCCCCTAGAACCTCCACCTCCCTCCTTAGTACATTAAATGCAGCCTTTTCCAGCTCACCTGTCCGGTCTTACTCCCGACTTCTGATGCCTTGGGTGAGTCCCAGGTACGGCAGTGCAAAAAAATGAAGAAACAGCTTCAAAATATATTGCAATTCTCCTTTATTGCAATATAAATAGCAGCAGACACATCCACATCGTATGCAGTGATCGTTAACGCGTTTCAGACCTCTCGTCCTTAAATCGTAACAATGTATCCTGATGGAGAGCTGTATTTCAATGTGTACTGACCCGTCCTCTCCGAGACCGAGGGGAGGGAAGGAACTACTCCATGGGTCACTCCATCATAACAACACCTGTTACCCATATACACACACATCATTAAATGGCAGGCGCTTTTCACACCGAGCTCAGGTTTTTCACCAGGTTAACCCTTGCCTTCCAGTTATCTCCGAGACATAAACGGCTGTCTCCACATTCGGGCTTCAATACTCTGGCTAAACAACAACCGCACAGTGTGAACCGCAACAGGCCATATAAAACCTATAGTAACTAACCCTTCAATGGCCCAATTCTACACCATATAAACTTACATAGGGATCCATATAACCAGCTTGGAACAAATTTCCTTACATTTGTTTCAAATTATTGATATACATACAGGAGTTCTTTTTTCAAGTTCAAACCCGCAGGAGCTCTGGTATTGAGCCTAAAGATCCAATACGACTCGCGGAGAAGGAGTTTTTTTGCGGTGGTCGCCACCTCGCAATGGTGCAAAAACCTTTTCCACCGCAAAGGCACAAAAACCCTTTGTCCTGCGGGCGTGGACTTGTATCAAAGGTCTGGCTACATTGGAAATATTTATAGCAGTGGGGTTTGTAATGGAATTAAGGTGTTCCAGTATCCGATTTTTAAATTTACGTATGGTACTTCCCACATACATAAGATCACATTCTGTACAGCGGATGACATACACCACACCAGTAGTATTACAGTTTATATAGCTTTTAATCAAAAAAGTGGAAGAATGATCAAAATTCTCAAAGTTTTTGGTTGAGATAACATAATTACACGTTTTACAGGGGGCTACCACCACATTTGGTGAAACCCCTGTAACTTAACCAGTGATTTCCCTTATTGATATTCTTTTTAGATGAGAATAACGAGGGCGACGGGGTGTTGGACAGAGTTGGAGCCCTCCTTGACACTATATGGCATCCAGATATTAATGCATCATACAATGAATATATCCGGTACCTGAGAAACTGCAGCTCCACCACTTCCTTTGAAGAAGAATGTTTTCTGATCGTTAAGAGGTTAAAAAATAGAAGTTATCCATCAATGCATACGATGTGGATGTGTCTGCAGCCATTTTTTATTGCAAAAAAAGGAGAAGTTTTAAGAGGACTTTCATTCTATTCTGAAGCCGTTTATTCATTTTTTGCACGAGAGAGAGAGAGAGAGAGAGAGAGAGAGAGAGAGAGAGAGAGAGAGAGAGAGAGAGAGAGAGACACACAGAGAGAGAGAGAGAGAGACACAGAGAGAGAGACACAGAGAGAGAGAGAGAGACACACACACAGAGAGAGAGAGAGACACAGAGAGAGAGAGAGAGACACAGAGAGAGAGAGAGAGAGAGAGAGAGAGACACACACACACAGAGAGAGAGAGACACACACAGAGAGAGAGAGAGAGAGAGAGAGACACAGAGAGAGAGAGACACAGAGAGAGAGAGAGAGAGACACACACAGAGAGAGAGAGAGAGACACACAGAGAGAGAGAGAGAGACACACAGAGAGAGAGACACAGAGAGAGAGAGAGAGAGACACACAGAGAGAGATGGATATCAAGACCACAACAGAGCAGAGAAAAGGAGGAGGAGATAATAACCCTCCTCAGCACATTATGCAATGATGTGACTGAGCTAAAAAAGCAAAAAAGACAAGACAATGGCAACCACCTATAAACCGGTTGGTCCCAAGAAATTCACCCATTACAAGGTATATAAATATACAAACAAAAAATGACATCATTAGTAATCAGTAGCTGGAACATTCAGGGCCTGAATGCTTCAGCCTTCGGATCCAAAGTAGATGATCCAGATTTCAAGCAAAGACTATATGAGACGGACATACAAATCCTCCTGGAAACATGGACCAGGACACAGGATGAACCATCAGTACCCAGGGCCGGGCCGACACAGAGGCTGGGGAGGCTCCAGCCTCAGGGCGCTCCAGCCTCAGGGCGCAGCAGTCACCGCCGGAGTCAAACACTTTAAGTCCCGCCCCAGGCGGCAGGCCAGACAGTGGCGAGCCGGCGGCAGGCGAGCGCTTGCTGCCGCTTGAGTTGTGATGTGCAGTGCAACAGTGCGCCGCGCCGAGTGCGGTACTTAAAAGACAGTCTGTCTGACAGAGACATCATCACAGTTGAGCCGGTGATTCAAAGGACCCAGGAGGGAGGCGGCGGCGGCAGCGGCAGGAGAACGGTGGGCGGGCCCAGAGCGTGATGCGTCACGCTGATGTCACGCTGCGCCAGGCAGAGCCCGCCCACTGACTGAATTCTTCTCCCGACTCCTGCGCCTGCTGCCTTCTCCAAGTTCTCCCGCCTCAGCTCAGGGCCAGGCAGCCTGCCCACTGTGCCCAGCTCAGCTGTCCTGGTGTGGTGTGGACTGTAGTCAGTAACAGTACTTACCTCCAGTAATAAAGTGCCCTGGCCGCTGCCTCTGTATAACTTGTAAGTCAGTCAGACAGTTTGAAAAATAAAAATGTGATTTTTACAGTGCCTGCTGGGAAGGGGGGGGGGGGGGGGGGATGGATGCATATGAGGCATAAAAGCAAAGCTCTGCAGATGTGACTGTATTGGGTCAGTCAATCACTAAATGAACCCTGTTATGGGGAGAAACTGTGGATGACACTATTTGTAATAGTGTCATCCACAGTTTCTCCCCATAACAGGGTTCATTTAGTGATTGACTGACCCAATACAGTCACATCTGCAGAGCTTTGCTTTTATAGTAGTAGAATACAGTCACATTGCACGGGCGACGGGCCCTGCTGTCATTATGAAAGCAAATGCGACCCCACACCTCTTTTATTGGACCAATAAAAGAGGTGTGTGGGGTCGCATTTGCTTTCATAATGACAGCAGGGCCCGTGCAATGTGACTGTATTCTACTACACCCCCCCGCTCACTGGATATAATCTTATTAACTATATAACCGGGCCCCGCTAGCGCTGTTACAGCACCACAGCCTCACCCCTTGTATTTGGGGGTCATTCCTACACGGACCCTGTTATGGGGGGGATTCCCCCAATAACAGTGTCATCCTCAGATCCCCCCAATAGCAGTGTCATCCACCACAGATCCCCCCCATAGTGTCATCCACCACAGATTCCCCCATAACAGTGTCAACCACTACAGATCCACCACTACAGATCCCCCCATAACAGTGTCATCCACCACAGATCCCCCCCATAGCAGTGTCATCCACCACAGATCCCCCCCATAGCAGTGTCATCCACCACAGATCCCCCATAGCAGTGTCTTCCACCACAGATCCCCCCATAGCAGTGTCATCCACCACAGATCCCCCCATAACAGTGTCAACCACTACAGATCCCCCCATAACAGTGTCATCCACCACAGATCCCCCCATAGCAGTGTCCTCCACCACAGATCCCCCCCATAGCAGTGTCCTCCACCACAGATCCCCCATAGCAGTGTCCTCCACCACAGATCCCCCCATAGCAGTGTCCTCCACCACAGATCCCCCATAGCAGTGTCCTCCACCACAGATCCCCCCATAGCAGTGTCCTCCACCACAGATCCCCCCATAGCAGTGTCCTCCACCACAGATCCCCCCATAGCAGTGTCCTCCACCACAGATCCCCCATAGCAGTGTCCTCCACCACAGATCCCCCCATAGCAGTGTCCTCCACCACAGATCCCCCCATAGCAGTGTCCTCCACCACAGATCCCCCATAGCAGTGTCCTCCACCACAGATCCCCCATAGCAGTGTCCTCCACCACAGATCCCCCATAGCAGTGTCCTCCACCACAGATCCCCCATAGCAGTCTCATCCACCACAGATCCCCCATAGCAGTGTCATCCACCACAGATCCCCCATAGCAGTGTCATCCACCACAGATCCCCCATAGCAGTGTCATCCACACATCCTCCATAACAGTGTCATCGAAAGATCCCCCCATAATGGTGCCATCCACAGATCCCACATAACAGTGTTGTCATCCACAGACCTGCCCGATCTGGAGATCGCTCAGGGAGTCCCATCCTGTGGATGGGGGATACATTTTAAATAACAGGACAACCCCTTTAAAGTCATACAAGTCTGCATTTATTTTCATTTCCCTCCTCTGTGCCCCAATATAGTACAGCCCCCATATAGTACAGGCTCCCCCATCTGTGCTGTCATATAGTACAGATTCCTTTTCTCTGTGTTGCCATGTTTAGTGGGCTTTATTACTGTGTGGGGCAATACGCATTGGGAGTTTGTACAGAGGTGGGGATGGTGCTGGAATCATGGAATGAGAAGCCTAAACTATTAGTTTTGCAGATTCTGCGGAGACGAGTGGTGGCCAGAAAAAGACTGATTCCAATCAAAGAAGACGTCGCCTTTGATTCACCCTTGAGTCGCCGTGTGAGTCAATATTTAGGTACTTTTAATCACTTATGGTTTGCAGAATCGGTGTAGTGCTAGTATTTTCCACTATATTGTCATATTGGTTTTAATTTAGTTACAGTGTGGTGTTAGTATCCAGTCACTATGCGGGGGTCATTCCTGTTAGATTCTATGCGGCCGGCGACGCAGACTCTGCCAATCGCACCGGCCGCTGCCGTTGTGCTGGTATAATTACGCAATGCTATGGGGCTGGTATGTAATTTCTTCCAGGGCTGGTTTTCATCCCCAGTCTGGCCCTGCACAGAGCCGCCTATCTTTGGGAGCACTCGGGCTCCCAATGCCTTCCACAGCGACAGATTCTTAAGGGGGTGACAGCACTACAACCAGGAGACGTTATAAGAACAGGAATGCTCTATGGGAATTAGAGCCTTCACTCTCCATAGGTAAGTACCTGTATTTTTTATTTTTTTTTCTGGTTTCATTATTGCTTTAAGATCGGAGAAAGGTACCAGGCAATTAAAATTACTACAGCAGACAAGTCCTCAGTATATGGCACCAGCAGAGATCGCCTGATGCCAGATAAATGTGCTTGCCTGTTGCTGTAGCAATTGGCCAAAAAAGCAAAAATCTCCCCCCCAAAATACTCACCCAGCCTCACCAAAATTAGTGATGGCTTAGTAAAAGGTAAATGGCAGCTCGCCTAGAGTTTTCCAAAAGGCACCTAAAGGACTTTCAGATCATCATAAACAAAATTCTCTGGTCTGATGAGACAAAGATTGAACTCTGGTTTGAATACAAAGTGTCACGTTTGGAGGAAACCAGGCGCCGCTTATCACCTGCCCAATACCATCCCTACAGTGAAGCATGGTGGAGGCAGCATCATGTCTGGAGGAGACCAGGCGCCGCTCATCACCTGCCCAATACCATCTCTACAGTGAAGCATGGTGGTGGCAGCATCATGCTGTGGGGATGTTTATCAGGGGCAGGAACTGGGAGAATAGTCAGGATAAAGGGAAAGATGACTGCAGCAATGTACAGAGACATCCTGGATGAAAAATATCTGTCAAACATGATTAAAAATAGATAATTGGGGAACAAAAATGTATGAAATTACACCTGACCTTATGCTTACACAGTTGCTGTCACTACTTGGAACCTCCTAAGTTTTTTATTTGCTTATAACAGAATGTCTTCTAAAAAACCTTCTGGAGCAGAGTTCAGAAAAAGAAGAAAGTTGAGGGAAGAGGAAGCAAGTAAGAGTTCTCAAAAATTGCAAAAATGGCTACAGCCTAGCAAAGGTACAGACACAGAGTCAGAAGCAGGAGCAAGTTCAAGTTCCAGAGAGCCAACCTCAACTGCTACAGAGATTGGTTGCAGTCCTACAGATCCACATTTTGGTTTTTCCACTGAAATGGCAGAAAGTCCGGAGTACAATGTGTCAGAAAGAGAACAGATTGAAGGTGAAGAATGCTTGCAAGAAGCTGAAGACACATCGGCAATACCAAGTGAACTCATGCCGGAAGAAATGGCAGCTGAAGAGCCCAGCAGGATGACGTTTAACTTGAATGATCCACCCTCATGGCCTGATATCACAGACAAAATTCGGCGTTATTTAATAGAACAGGGCCCACATCAAGGAATCGATGCAGATTTTGGAAGATCTCAGTTCCAAGAAGGGCGTACATTCTATCCCAGTTGGTTTATAAAACATCTACCTGGTGGTAGGAAAATTGACCGTGCATGGTTGATATACTCCCAAACATCAAATGCAGTGTTTTGTTTTCCATGTATCTTATTCGGAAAGCACAATTTTTCAATAACAAATCCAAAAAAAGGTTTTTCTGATTGGAAAAACCTAAACCCACGTATCCCCACACATGAAAATTCAGCAGAGCATCGGACCAACTATTATAAATGGAAAGTAATGGAAAAGAACATGAAAACCGGCCAGCTTTTTGACAGCACTATAGAGAAAATGGTTTTGACTGAGAAACAAAAGTGGCGAGATGTCTTGAAGTGCATTTTGGATGGAATTTTGTTTTGTGCAAAAAACAACCTTGCACTCAGAGGTTCTGAAGATATTATCGGAAGTCCAAACGCTGGCATATTCCTTGATCTAATGGAGGTAATAAGTCATCACAACATGTCACTGAAAGAGAAGATTGAGACTCATCAGAAGCGTGGTGTCAATTACCTTTCAAGCAAAATTCAAAACGAATTTATCAGTATTTTGGGGGATACAGTCCGCTCTCAAATCATTAATAGAATAAAGGAAGCAAAATTTTTTTCAATTCTTTTTGACTGCACTCCTGATATATCCCATCAGGAACAAATGAGCGAAATAATCCGTTATGTTACAGTTGTAAATGGAAAGGTAACAATAGAGGAGAGTTTTATCGATTTTATCCACACTAAGGAAAAAACTGGAAGTGGATTAGCTTCTGAGATAATGAACAAGCTACAGACTGATGGACTCGACTTTAAAGATGCACGAGGGCAAGGCTATGACAATGCAGCCAACATGGCAGGAAAATATAATGGAGTACAAGCAAGACTTCTTCTGGAAAATGAATATGCTAAATTTGTTCCATGTGCAGCACATAGTCTCAATTTGGCAGGGGTACATGCAGCATCTGTGAACCCTGACATTAAAACCTTTTTTGGGACTGTTCAAAGAATTTTTACTTTTTTCTCCAGTTCCACAGCTCGTTGGGAAGTACTTCTAAAGCATGTCAAAACTACTGTAAAAGGCCATACCGATACTCGATGGTCATCCAGAGCAAGTGCAGTGAAGGCTTTGTATACACAGATCACTGAAATATGTGAATCACTCACAGACATTGCGGAAAATTCAGCAAATCCAGATTCAGTTTCAACAGCAGAAAGTCTGGTGATGCAAGTGGACTATGGTTTCCTGTGCAAACTTTTTGTTTGGAACAGAATTTTGGGTCATGTCGACAGAGTAAATCAAGCCATACAGGCCAAAGGCGTTTCTGTGTTGCAGGCTTCAAAAATGATTGACGGTTTAAGAGGAACCTTTCAAGAAATGAGGAATATTGATTTTCAGGAAGTATACCAGTATGCTTCAGAGGCATGTGGAAAACTTGACATCCCTGCAATGTTTCCTCAAAAAAGGCAAAGAAAGAAAAAAAACAAAGCACCTTATGAATCCCCTGATGAAGGAGCCAATCTGACTTCTGAGGACAACTTCCGAATTACTGTAAAACAGGTTTTTGACATTCTCATTTCTGACTTAACTTGGAAATCAAAAGCACTAATGGAAACATCCCAAGATTTTGAGTTTCTTTGTTGTCCTGCACTTCTTACACTGGATATGGCGGAGTTACAGAAGGCCGCTTCTGATTTGGCTCTGAAGTATAACAAAGACTTAGATGCCATAGAGCTGTCTTCAGAAATTGAAAGCTTTAGGTTTCAGGTGCAAGCCATATTGCCACAAGCTATGTCGGCAACAGTTATTGATATCTGTCAAATGATCTATGATTATTCACTGTCAGCTTGCTATCCAAATATTGAAACAGCGTTGCGTATATTTCTGACTCTACCGGTCACTGTAGCATCGTGTGAAAGAAGTTTCAGCAAGTTAAAACTTATCAAAAACTATCTACGCTCCAGTATGGGACAAGAGAGACTTTCAAATCTTGCCATTCTTTCCATTGAATATGCAATGGCAAAGCAAATTGACTTTGAAAGGGTGATCGACCAATTTGCTTCAATGAAGGCAAGAAAAGTTGCACTGTAATTTACACCCGTATCTGTTTTTCACTTGGAATTTTGCACTTGGAATTTTGCTGACCACAAAACTATACAGTTTTTGATGCAAAACTTGCTAGTTTTTATTCTGTCTTGTTGACAGGATTATGTTTATATTAATATTATGTGGTTATTGTCTTATATGACTTCTTTTTGCACTTTATTTCTTTCTTTATATGGATCTAAAGAGGTTGTGCATTTGTTTACAGCTATAGTTAATTGGTAAATAATCATTAAACTGCCATTAAACTGCGCATACTTATGTGTGATTACAACAGTAAGTATTTAGTAAAGACTACACAAGTTGATGGGGGGGGGGGGGGGCGCACTTGGGAAGCTCAGCCTCTGTTGGTGGTTGACCTTGTCCCAGCCCTGTCAGTACCTACTGGCTATAGGGAATTCTCTGTCCCCGCACAGAAAGATAAAAACATCAAACAGGGCCGATGTTCAGGAGGAATACTAGTCTGGTACAAGGAGGAGCTACATGGGAACATCAATGCAATCAAAAAAGGAGAGAGCCACATCTGGCTAAGAATAAGCAGCTCCATCCTCACCTCCCAGTCTGACATCTACCTGTGTGCAGCATACATTGCCCCAGCAGAGTCTCCATATTTCAGACCAGACACCTATGAGATCCTGCAAAATGAGGTCATCCACTTCCAATCCCTGGGACAAGTGCTCATCTGCGGAGACCTCAATGCCAGGACAGGAAGGGAAAAGGACTTTACAAGTTCTGATGGCAACACACACATACCGGGCCTTGCAAATTACGACCAGGAGTCCATACAGAATCAAAGAAACAGCTATGACAGTACAACCAACAGAAACGGAAGAAAATTGCTGAATGTGTGTCGCAGTCTGGGCCTCTACATCCTCAACGGCCGTACCAAGGGAGACTCTCTAGGAAGGTACACATTTAGCTCCCATGTAGGCAGCAGTGTGGTAGACTATGCCATCACAGATATGAACCCCACACTCATCAATGGTTTTACAGTCACCCCACAAACACACCTATCAGACCACAACCAACTACTGCTATACATCAAATCTTCTAGCAAACCATCACCAAAACTCCACCGGGCGTCTCTCCGCAACCTGCCACCATCATTTAAATGGTCCAAACAGTCTACCACAAAATACAGAGAGGTAACTGACAGACCCGACATTAAAAAACTGCTTGAAAACTTCCAAAACACCACCTATGAGATAAGCCCACCAGGTGTGAACCAGGCAGCAAAGGACTTCCATAAAATACTACACACTATTGCAGAAACAGCCCAGCTGAGAAAAACCAACTACAAGAAACCATCCAACAAACAATCCAATAAATGGTTCGACAAAGAATGCAAAGCATTAAGGAACACCTTACGGACCGTCTCCAATAACAAACACAGAG